>NC_092762.1:36747839-37351768 GCF_047496795.1 Chiloscyllium punctatum | reverse complement strand
TCAGATGGATTATGTTGCCTTTTACATATAACGGACACCTGATCCTGCTATTAGAAACTCCTTAACAAGGAAGTTACTCAAGAATCTAAGCTGAACATTGTCCTCCTGTTCAGTCCCTCTGAAGCATTCAGCAGCCCCTCAACCTATTCTACCATTTGGCAACATGGTGGCTGTTTGGATTGAACGGAGTGGAGTCACTTCTAGTACATGGATATTGCCGACTGGTCAGCATTTATTACCCATCCCTAGTTGGGAAAAACAGTGATGTGAGCTGCTGGAGTCCATCATGCCCAGAACTGAACATGGAGGAAATCTTCACCTTCAGAACTCATTGTTTAACTGAACCTAGCTCGTCTGAAAGAATCCTTCAGCGGCCTCCTTTTCAGACCCCACCCAGCCTTGGAGTCACTATGATCATCTCATTCTAACTTTTCAGGAGAGACGCAACTATTTTTGGTCACTTGTTGACTCCTGGGAGTCAATAGGAAGTTTGACCTGTTTCTATAGTGTAGAGAAAGTTGATCACCTAGACTATATTGTTTGTTTACGTGTGGTTTGAAGAACTGTTGGGAAAGCTCCTGTACATTCAAATAGTTGCTCTACCTGCAAAGAAACCATGGTCCGTAGGAGACAGATCCTCACTGCTGTTATTCCTTGACAAAAATCACTTCTACTCCTAAAGGAGGATAGCTCATTCTGCAGTGCTCTAATTCTTACCCACTGGACATTACATCCTTTTGTAAAAATGGACAGTTCAGAGGATGTGGGCATCTCAGGCTGGGCCAGAATTTATCACTAATCCCAGTGGTCTAGAGTCAAACAAACATCAGGTCACGCAAAGAGAGACATCCTTCTCAAGAGCTTTTTTGAAAAAACAAAGTTGACAGCAGTTAGATGGTCACCATTAGGGAGCTTTTTATTCTAGCTCCTCCTTGACATCCAGTTTCATCACTGTTGAGATTAGAACATTAGCCTGGAGGTCTGAATTGCTAGGCCAGTGACATTACCCGCCACCATTTCTCTCTTCACACCTTTTACCCAACTCAAATTTAGCTATTGCACAGTCACCTGAAATGGAGTAGTCAAGGGATTTAATGAACTGAATCCCAACATCCACTTTGTGCTAGCTTAGATGACCAATTCATGCTTTGTTTTGTTTTAAAAAAAGACCCTTTTCCTATATTACACCCCTGCACTTGGAAGTTTGATAGGCATTATTGGGGCATCTTCAGGTCATATGACATCTACAGGTCATCTTGACCCATAGCTCACCACATTCTCAAAGGCCAAACACCATTTGTCTTCAAATAAAGACAACAAGGAACTCACTTGGACCACATATGGGTGTACAGTCATCCTGAGCAGAGGGGGAGCAAACCTCAGCACTGCAGTGCAAGTAAACCTAGAAAGGAAAGAGATGTTATGGGAGCTTCCCAGAGATCAATAGCCCAGGTTGTAGTACAGAGACAGCAAGAGGATTTCATGAGCTTGGCCTCATTCCTTCCATTTGGTTACCTGTCCAGAGAGGGGCTGCTCAGACACTCCATCCAAGAAAACAAACGTCTTCACTTCAAACCGCTTGTGATGGGTTGGGAACTGCAGGCCAGAAGAGAGACCTACTGGGTGTAGGAGGGTCAGATAGTCATCACCTTCATAGGGACACCTGAAACAGGAAGGTTTAGTCACTGACAGGAGTGATCCACTGCAAGACCATCTTGGTAATATTAGTCAGCAGTAACCAAGACTCGAGTGAAGCTTTTGAAAGGCAGAGTTTTCCCTTGTTCTAACCCAGTTGGTTCTTCCTGGGTGAAGAATGTGGGATATCAAGAGGTTTTAAATGGAAATTCTGAACCAAGAATTGCTACAACTTATGCCCTGATGCACGAGTCAGGTGATAAGATGTGAAGGGAGTGCTCCAAGTGACCCCAAAGTACATTTGACTCGTCTTTCCAGAACACTCAGGCACAGGCTTAGCCAGCTCCAAGAGCCTTTAAGTGGCAGTGGTGGTGTCCTTAGTACTTGGATGGTGGTCTGCATCCAAGTTACACCTATTCAGGGTGGGGTCAGGATTATTACTAGGACAGAGTCCAATTACAACTACAAGGAACTGCAAAGGATCTCAGGCTACAGACAGTTTCTCCAGTGTCCATTGTTCCTGGTCTTTATTGGGCTAGACAGCCAGTTGAGCTGTTCTTCCACTATACGTTCATTCTAGGAGAACATTAGCAATGGCTAGTTTTTAACAACGTGACCCAACTCAGTGCAAAGTTTTGCTGTTGCTGATTAGATCAGATCTAGATTAGATCCCCTTCAGTGTGGAAACAGGTCCTTAAGCCCAACCAATCCACACAGACCCATTTCCTGCTGACTAATGCCCCTAATACTATGGGCAATTTAGCACAGCCAATTCACCGGACCTCCATCTTTGGATTTGAGGGGAAACCCACAGACATAGGGAGATTGTGCAAACTCCATGCAGACAGTCACCCGAGGCTGGAATCAAACCTGGGATGCTGGTGCTGAGACACAGCAGTGCTAACCACTGAACTGCCCCTGATCTACTGCAATTCAGCCACTATTAAGCAGGCTGATAGTTGGAGATTAGTTCATGACTCACTGGATCAATTGCTTTAGTGTAATGGATTTGACTGAGGACATAGAAACATTTACCCAGTAACCCTGACAGGGAGTAGCATGATGTTGGTGCCTGATGAACTAAAGCCATTAGCCTATCCATTTACTTACCCATCCACCAGGAGACTCCACTGCACCTCATGGTCAGGGGCTGGCACAGGAGTTGCCCAGCAGTCACGCAGTCTCAGGACTATCATTGGGTCAGTGCGATCCTTCACACGAACCTCAACAAACACAGACTCCTGAAGGATTCTCTGAATGGGGTAGTCACTGTCCCTGTACCACCAGCTGTAGCTGCCATCTAAGACAAAAATAAAAGGAGAACAAACCAAAACACAGTCACTCCCCTGAAGGGATACAATTCCCAGTGCTCCTATTACCAGGGTAGCACTACCTGTTGCTATTCGCAGCTCCAGCCTCAGGATCCCATCTTCAGAAGCAGCTAGTGGTGGAGGGAGGGTGTAAACAGAGACATTGATTTGTAAGCCTGCCTCATGCTCCCCTTTGTACTTGCACTGGATGTGCAGCCTGGCGAGAGACAAATAGGTGGAGGAGTTTCAGTCAGTAACACTTCCCTCTCCATACCAACAAATCCCACTGCCCACTCACCTGAAGGTACTGTCCCGGGTTATTGAGCCCGGTGGCCCCCTCTGAATCATCCTCTTCCCCAAGACATCCGTTTCATACACAAAGCTCCCATTCTCCTCCTGCAAGAGAAGACACTGTTTAATAGGGAGCTGGCCCGTTCAAAGGGACAGAATGCTGGAGCCTCCAATACTCACCCGCTGGGTCAAGCCACAAGAGGTAATTGGGAAGTGGAAGGCTACAAGTTCTGCTGTGACGAGCTTAGGCCTGCACTCAGCTTCATGTCCATCTTTCACGTACAGAGATGACAGGTTGAGGGCAGGACGGGTCAGGTTCCTGGTGATTGCTACAATGAACTGGCCATCTGCTGTGCACACTGCAGTGGAATACAACAGGTCAGGACAATAAATCCATTCTAATTCAAGCTGGTAGTCTCACTCACTGAATAAAAAAATCCTTACTTGCTTGTAGAAAGGTCAGTGTACAGGGGCTCTACAGTAGCTGTGCTGGTGGAACCAAACTAGTTAGGAACTAGACTGAAGGGAAGTCAGAGGGGCAGAGAAAGGGAATCTGAACTGAGCCAAACAGGACAGCAATATGTTAAGGGGATTCTATGTGATAAAACATAGATCTCTGGAAAGAATGACTATTGGGGATAGTGAGAATTTCAGTCATGTTGACTAAGTTTTTTTGAAGAGGTGGCAAAGATTAAAGAATGACAAATGTTGTCTGTGCAGCCTCAGCAAAGAATCAGCTCGAGTCTGCATGATAGACTGGTTAGCAAGGCTAGATTACATGGGATCAGTGCAGCTAGTCAATTGGATACTAAATTGGTATGAAAGTCAATACAGAGGGTATGTTTTTCAGACAAGGTGGTGATCAGTGCAGGGTCCACTGCTTTTTGTCATTGATATAATTAATCCAGACATGCATATAGGAGACTTGGGTTTGACACCAGAATAGTGCCATGGACAGTGAAGATTCCCCTCAATACAACAGAACCTGGATCTCATTGACCAAGGATAGACAAGTGCTGTTTAATTTAACAAGCTGATGCTGCATTTTTGCAAGTCCTGCCCTTGTTTGCCTTGCACAGTAAGGCAGTAGAGTATTGTCAAACAGACCTAGGGTGCAGGTACACAGTGCCTTGAAATGCATCACAGGTAGACAGGGTGGCATTTGGTAGGCTTGCCTTCAGACAACATTGTGTATGGAGTTAGGATGCCATGTTTGACTGTATAGGATTGGTGAGACTACTTTTGGAACATGCATACAATTCTGGTCACTTCTGTAGAAAGGATTTGTCGGTCTTCAAAAGACTCTGAAGAGATTCTGAAGGGTGTTACTTCAAAAAGAGGGAGACTTTTGATTTATAAATCAGAGGGGCATCAATAAGGTGATTAGTCAAGGTCTTTGTACCTGGGTTGATGTCTAGAACAAGAGGGCCTAGGTCTAAGCTGAGGGGAAAGGCTTCAAAAGGGACTGGAGGTAGCTTTTTCATGCAGAGGGCATTGTGCAAGCTAAAGGAGAAGTAATAGCTGTACCCACCTCCACAACATTTAACACCATCTGAATGGCAGTATGATGAAAGGGTTTAGAGGGATACAGGCCAGATTGCAGTGTCAGGTTGGACAATTTGGGCTGAAGGGTCTGTTGCCATGCTGTATGACTCCATCTAAAATGAAATATTGTACACAACTGGGCACAGCACACCATGTGGAGTCATACAGCACAGAAACAGACCCTTCACTCCAATTTGAACATGCTGACAAGATATCCCAAACCAGTTAGTCCCACCTGCCAGCACCCAGCCCATATCCCTCCAGATCCTTCCTATTCATGTAGCTATACAGATTCCTTTAAAAGGTTACAATTGTACCACTTCCTCTGGCAGCTCATTCCATACATTTACCACCTTGTGTAAAGATGTTATTCATTCATGGGACATGGATATCACTGGCTGGCCACATACAAAGTGAAGTTACTTTCATGCAAGACTTACTGGGAATAAAGCAACATTTGTTATTCACTCAAGGTAGTGAGGTATTACTACATGTTAACATCAAAGCTAGTTTGATCTTTCTAGAGATGACATCCAGAGGAGACCACCACCTTAGCACACCATGACAAGTCATTGTCAATTTGTTTTTTGGCTAGAACATACTCCTGTAATGGAGAAAAAAAGATAGTCCACAATTACTTTGAACCATTAATCTTATCAACCTGGAAATCTCCATAAATTAGCTCAGAATCATCGTTTTTAGGGGCAAAAAAAATAGCACACCCTTAAGCAGAGCAAGAAAAACAGGTCCAGCCTTCACAGCTGAAGTCAATTCCTCAGAACAGGTTAAGAGGATATTTGTAGTGAAGTGTTTATATACCCACTATTCTCTGTTGTATAACAGGACAGTAACAAAATCTCCAATTATTTCCTCATCTACTAGTTAGTTTCCCCCTTGAAGCTCCCTCAAGAGATCACAGGATCATGTCCTAAATTTAAAACAAAATTACTGTTGCCACATGTAAGGTATGACAGCACACTATCCAGTCAAGCCATTATGACTATATAGGGAACAGAATGCAAGAGTAAAACAGATGTTAAGAAAGATTAACTTGAATAAGGAGCTAGCCCCCCAACAGTATTTCCACTCTTCCCTGCACTCTTTCCCCCCACCCCCCCCAGTAGAGAGCAGGGGCAGAAGGCAAACAAGACAACTCCATATCGAAGAAAAAAATTGCATGACCCGGATTATTTCTTCAGTATTAGGTTGAAGTGTCCCCCTCAACTCCCGAACCCCAGACACGGCCATTCGGGGTGGGCTCCTCTCCGGGAGGAGGCTGGTCTCCTTACCTGGGCTGTCTCTCAGGTTGTAGAAACAGGATTGCCCACTGAGACTCGGGGACTGAAAGCAGCAGCCCTGCTTGATGCACTCAGTGCTGTTGATAGTGGCCAGGCCACACGGCAGCCTCCAGCCCGGCTCCGGAGGACACACAGCAGAGACCAGGAAGGGCCGAGCGGCCCAAAGGTACAGACACCAAACCAACCAATGTCCCATCGCGCTGCCTGAATCTGTGCCCGCCCCTGAGCACCAACCCGCTTTATAGCCGCTAATTGGTGAGGAAACCAATCGCAGTGCAGCAGCTCCCTGCCCCACGGGGGGGTTCCCCATCCCAATAAATCGATTCTTTCTGTGCCGGTTATTGCAATCTGTGAGTGGCCTGGGAACATACGGCTTATTAAACAATTCCGAGGCACCGTGACTCAGTGGTTAATCCTGTAGCCTCACAGCCTCAGGTACTGGGGTTCGATTCCAGCCTTGGGTGTGTGGGATTTACATATTCTCCCATCTCTGGGTGGGCTTTCTCCCACAGTCTGAAGATGTGCAGATTAGTTGAGTTGGATATGCTAACTTGCCCCCAGTGTTCAGGGATGCCTAGGTTAGGGGAGTGGGGACTTTTTGGAGGTTTGGTGTGGCATGTTCCCACAGGTGCCACTAACTCTGACTAAACCCCCTTAGGAAAGCGTAGTTGCCGACTATGGCGTTTTCACGTATTTTTGGCGTATAGTGTGTGTCATGCCTCCCCGCTGGCCCCACCCGTAAGCCCAGCAGTCCTGGCTGTTGGGTGACCAAACAACCAGGAAAAGTACGAGACTGCCGTGGTCTAGACCGACCTGCTCTCAAAAAACCAGTATGAGTCTTCCATTTTCAATGGAGCTGTCCGGCTGGGAAGCGTCCCGGAAAAACAACCTCCCTGCAGCCTCACCCACAGCCACGAGCTGTGATAAGTCATTAGGTTGTGCATGTTTAAAACCTGCAACAAGGTCCATCTCGGTGCTGACCGAGACAACGATCTTGAGACGTTACCTCCTACCTTACATGGAGCTGAGACCGGTCACCCCTCCCAGGGAGCTGGCTCACCCTGTAACGGGTGACATAGATAACATTGAAGAAGGCACCATAAGGGCAGCCCACCCTGTGGTTGAGACAAGCATAACCACCCAAACCTTCGACAACAAAAGTTATCGAGACATAATGCAGGGCACAGACCTAAAAAAAGACTATAAATGAGACTGGCGAGGAAACAGCTGATGCAACTGCCTTCATGGAAGGAGTTGTTATCGAGCCACTATGCGACAGAACATCTGTCTCGGAGGTAATCATCCACTATCCCATCGATGGGCTGTTCTGCAAGGACTGGGACACCCTCTTCCCCACAGTGAGTCTGTTTAAGACCCATGTGACTAAAGTGCACAGAATAAAGAACATCCGAACAAAATGTTCACGCTGCAATAAAGCAGGAGATTACCATTCAATCACCTGCCATTATCCAAAATGCAAGGGATCAAAACAACCCCCAACTGGGGACTTTGCAGCACGTGTGACCAACGGTTTTCAACTAAGTCGGGCCTTGGTCAACACGAGAGGCACAGACAGCCGGTTCTACGAAACGAGAAACGCCTCAAACCGGCACCCAAAGTCAAGAGCAAACCTGGGAGAAGTGACTGCAGGAGGAGGTGGCACTCTGAGGGATTTGGAGGTGAGACTTGCAGGATGCAAATTTATAAACCAATCCATCGCTAGTATCCTTAAAACCACAACACCAAAGCAAATCTCAGACAAACGCAGGCTCCTGGCAAACACCCCGACGGAGGTCACAACCATCAGCGAGTCAACGACAGGTATAGACTCACACGATTCTGAGGCAGAGAGTGTCCAGGAAAATTCCGACAATAAAGCCCAACGCTAAAGAGCCAGCCGAAGAACACTGGCTTCGATCCCTAAACATAGGGACGTAGATGACCAGCTTTCACAAGCTGAGGAGCTCTTGAACGCAAGGAATGACCCGGACACACTTGCCCTCGGAATCGGACTAGTGGGGAGTATTACCGACCTACGAATGAATAGTAGGAAAAGACAGGACAAACACAAGAGGCCTCAAAAAGATCGGGCCAAGAGAGACAAAAGGCCCAGCAGCAGTACCGGAGCCAAAGAATGGTGGGCAGCACGTAAAGCGCTGCTTCGAGCAACACAGCAGCTTTACAAAACCAACTGGAGCCAACTAGCTCACGAGATCATGGGGGCGCCGACCTCATCCACTTGTCCTCTCTCAAAAGAGGAGTTGGTGACATGTTTCCCTGAGAAACTGTCAGCACCAAATAAAAAATCAAACATAAATAAGTGTGCCCCATACACTGGCAGAGTTGATGACGGGTCCTTGATGAAACCCATAGAGGTAGAGGAGGTTGAAGCGGCCATCAAGGGGATAGACGAGAACAGTGCCGCTGGACCAGACGGCCTGAAACCGCAGGACATAAGAACAATCCATGAGTAAGGGGAAACTCATCTACCCCGCCTCTTCTCCCTGTGGCTAAAGTCAAACACGATACCTGATTCACTAAAAAAAGAGTCAAACGGTCCTGATTCCTAAATGTAGGGCCCTGATTCCTAAATGTAGGGTCCTGATTCCTAAATGCAGGGGTTCTGATTCCTAAATGTAGGGCCCTGATTCCTAAATGTAGGGCCCTGATTCCTAAATGTAGGGGTTCTGTGATTTGTTCATTCGTTCGGGCAAACCCTTACTACTTTTTCAGATAATGCATAATTTAATCCAGGTTTTCAACACAAGGTCTATCAGTTTAGGCTTCATCTGTGGGCAGCGAAAGGCAAATTAAAGATGAGGGAAACAGGTCCATTGGGAGGGCCCCTCTTCAGAATTTGACTGAGTGAGGCATCAAGGATTCTGAGCATGGACACAGACTCCAAGAAGCTCCAGGAAGGATGGACTCACGCTCTGGTCCTTGGTAAGGATTACAGGCAGAAAGCAGGGGAATGGAGTTGTGAAACATATTAGCTGCATCAAATAGTGCAGCACACCTGGGTGGCCAAATGGTCTCTTTCTACTCCCATATATTATGGTCTTCTGAATCTGTCAACAGTTCCTGGGAGGGTTATGTCAGCAAGGTATTTTCTGGAGAATGCAAATTTTCAAATCCCACTGTTTCCACAGCTTGCTTTACCCTCTGCAATGGCTATAGTTCGCACTGGAAACATGCTTCGTTATTCTAATCAAGACTCTGCTTTTCAGAATGATATTTCAGCTTTTGAATGTTCATCTGGGAGCTTATCCTTGATTTTTCTCTGTTATGGTGTTACTGTTGTGTTTGTAACACCAATCCGCAAGAAATCCCTTTTCCTCGAATCTTTCATGTCTTAAAGGTGAAAGCTATAAAATCTAAGGGTGTAAATTGGCTCTTCAGTCCACTGAATCATGGAATTATGGCTAATCTGAATTCTCAACTCCACTTTACTGTTTTTCCCCATCATTTACAGATTAAAAATCTGTCTCTATTTAACAACCCAACCTCAACAGCTCTCTGCTAGTCATTCTTCCATTGATTATCCTAGATGCACAACACCAGTTAACATGTCACATGTAATGGAACAATTGACAGCACTAACTCAGTACCCCTGTATCCCACAAGGGATAGTGTGAGATGGGGAAAGCTGACTGACACTCTCAGTCTTCGTAATGTCTTGAGACAAGATCAAAGGATGATAATGTACTTCCATCTGAAAGCATTAATATTGATCAAGTGCTGCAGCTGGCCGATGATTGGTTCAGAGAGTAACTATGGATTGTGAAGAATCTGATCTAAGTCCTCCCACCAGTCTCTAATGTAAATCAAATCATTGCCACATGTAAATGGTTACAGCGATGTAATAAACAATAGCCTTACTACCTACAATACTCTTCCAGTTATGATGTGGAGGAGCAGGTCATGGACTGGGGTGGACAAAATTAAAAATCACACAACAGCAGGTGCTCCTTCGGCAGCGCTCCGAAAGCTAGTGCTGCCAAATAAACCTGTTGGACTATAACCTGGTGTTGTGGGATTTTTAACTCTTCTAATTAGATCAGAAGGTGGCCATTCTTAATACACAAGGCCACTTGGGTCCTGGATAAATGAATTAGTGTATTAGTTATGTGAAGCCAATGACATCATGTAAAGCACTAGTGACATAATCTTTTTATAAAGATATTTTTATTGAAAAGGAAAAGATTTTAGGGTTTTTTTACAAAATTACAAACTAACACAAAATAGTGTAACCACTTTACAATATAAATGGAGAAAATTAACAACTAATTTACTATACAAACTACCAAAATAAAAAGTAAGAAAAAAGACTATATATAAAAAAAACGACAGTATCGTACATTACTAACAACAAAACAAAAAAAAGGGTAAGTAAATAAATAAGCATTCAAAATAAAATTATATCAAGTCAGGGCAACTTTTCACGCACAGGGTGGTACATGTATGGAATGAGCTGCCAGAGGAAGTGGTGGAGGCTGGTAAAATTACAACATTTAAAAGGCATCTGGACGGGTATATGAATAGGAAGGGTTTGGAGGGATATGGGCCGGGTGCTGGCAGGGGGACTAGATTGGGTTGGGATATCTGGTCGGCATGGACGGGTTGGACCGAAGGGTCTGTTTCTGTGCTGTACATCTCCATGACTGTATGACTCTAAATCACAACAAGACCCGTATTTATATGGGATTTTTCCTCCTAGGGGCCCAAGAACCAACAAACATCAACCTCACAGCTAAACAAAGACCCAAGACAGTAAGGCCAATACATCTGCATCGGTGTAGTTCAAGAAGGGCCGCCATGTTCAATAACATAAGTCCATTTTTTGGTGCACCATATTCGTAAGGAGGTCCAGGGGAATATGTTCCATAACTATCCTACGCCAGTTCGAAAATCCTAGGGGACTTTCCCGATACCCAGCTTACTAAAATATTTTTCCTTGCACAGAAGGAGAGGATAGTAAACAGTTTGTTCCCATATGCATCTAGCAGTCATTTTTCTAAATCAGGGACAATTTGCACTCTGACAGAATGTGATGCATTATAATTGCTCAGACAACTTGATTGTCAGTTGTACCTAATGGCGAAATGTCATTCCAGGTGTAGTGGGAATTTAGTGTAAAAATGGGGAATCACAAGCAGGCTGTGGGCCAGTTACTGTTTCAGCATAAAATGTTAAGGTCACAAATTACACAAACAGAAGACTAGAAGAACACCAGCAAGCCAGGCAGCATCAGGAGGTGGAGAAATCCTTGTTTTGGATATAACCCTTCTTCAGGAATGGAGGTAGGAGTAGGGGAAGTTGCAGATAAAGAGAGGTGGAATTATTATGGGTGGGAAGAGGGGCATAGTATTGAGGGAGTGATAGATGAATACAGGTGGTGGGTACGACCTGGTTAATCGATGGGATGGATGAATCCAGTTGGTGTCTGGAAGGAAGGGTCGGTAGGTGGAATAGAAGGGAGGAGGGAGGAGGCAGGGCTGGAAATGGAGTCAGGGGATGGGAAGGGAGGTTATTTGAAATTGGAGAACTCAATGCTGAGTTCTTCGGGCTGTAGGCTGTCCAGGCAGAAGATAAGGTGTTGTTCCTCCAGTTTGCGGTTGATTCACTGTGGTAATTGAGGAGGCCGAGGATGGACATGTAGGAGACGGAGTAGGAAAGGGAATTGAAATGGGCGGTGACCGCGAGGTCAGGTCGGCCCCTGCGGGCCTGGTTGAGATGCTCAGCAAAACGTTGCCTAAGTTTACAAATTAGTCCTCAGCCTCAATAACTTTTTCTTAACTCTTTCCATTTCCTTCAAATCCAGGAGGTGGCCATGGACACTTACATGGATCCTAGCTACACCTGCCTCTTTGTAGGCTACGTTGAACAATTCCCCTTCAGCACATACACAGGTACTGTTCCCCAACTCTTCCTCTGCACTGATGACTGCATTGGTTCTGCATCCTGCACCCAAGCTGAACTGGAGCAGTGAGAGCCATAGAGATGTACAGCATGGAAACAGACCCTTCAGTTCAACTTGTCTATGCTGACCAGATATCCTAACATTCTGTATCCAAATGGATAGTTCTCCCTGTGTTCCATGAGATCTAACTTTGCTAACCAGTCTCCCATTGGGAACCTTGTCAAACACTTACTGAAGTCCATATAGATCACATCCACCATTCTAGTTCATCAACTTTACCAACAACTCCACCCTGCCTTGAAATTCACTTGTCACCTCCCTCCCCTTTCTTGATCTCTCTATCTACGGTGACAGTTTACAGACCAACATTACCTACAAACCCACAGAGTCCCATAACTACCTGGACTACACCTCCTCCCACACCATAACCTGCAAAAGCTCCAACCTGTTTTCCCAATTTCTCGGTCTCCATCATGCCTGCTCTGATGAAAAGAGGTTCACCTCCCAAGACTCCCAAATGTTCACCTATTTTAAATAATGTGCTTTCCAGCCCTGTCATCCAGACAGCTTCTGCTGCACCTCCTTCATTCCCTGCTCCATTGCTGTAAACCCCACCCTCCCCTACAAATATAATAAAGACAGGGTTCCCCAGTCCTCACTTTCCACTCTAAAATTCCACGCATCCATGGCATCATCCTCAAACACTTCCACAACTCCAACTAAACTCTACCACCACTATTTTCCCCTTCCCACCCCTCTCTGCCTTCCAGAAGGACTGTTCCCTCCTTCTCTCCTTTTTTAACAACACCCTCCCCACCAAAACACTCAGCATCTACGTTCCCCCCACCCCCACAAGTACCTTTGTTCTGAACCAGGCCACACCCCCTCAAAACATTTCAAGAAGGTAGCCTAACGTTTCTACTTGTTTTGAACAGGTATCGAGTGAATATTCCAGGAGGGATGCAGCTGGTCAAAACCCCTTAGTTTTAAACAAAGCTGAATTTATTTACAGAGTACCAAATGAAATACAAACAAAAGAGAACAGAATGCAAAATAACTTAACCTATCCAAAAACCCAATCGACTCCATTGCAACTTATTAACGCTGTTCTACCTAGTTGCAACATCCTCATACAAACCCCCTTGGCAAAAAAAGGTCAAGTCAAACACAGGTACCAACAGGAGAGATATCAGAGAGAGAGAGAATCAGCATGGAGCTGTTTCCTTGACCAACAGCCTCAAAACTGACTGTATACTAAAGCCAAACCAAAATAACCAGAGAAAAGCTGAGCTGGGTGAACTGACCACTCCCCTTTCACTGTACAAGTTTTTTTTAATTAAAAAAAACTTCTTCAGATAGATAAACCCAGACATTTCGGAACCTGTGTCTTTACAACCCCTCTGAAAAAAAAACAAGGACAACATAACCTTGTTAAAAGGAGCAGCAACATCACACCTTTCCCTGCAACTGTGAAAGATGCAAAACCTGCTGGTACACACCTCCTTCATCTCCATCCAGGGCCCTAACATTCTTCCAGGTGAAACAGAGGTTCAGCTGCCTCTCCTCCAACCTAGTTTACTGTATCCAGTGCTCCCGATGTGGTCTTCTCTGCACCGAGGAGACCAAACGTAAACAAAGGGAACATTTCACTGAGACTCTCAGCTGGGCCCACAGGGGCTGACCTGACCTCCCAGCCATCATGCATTTCAATTCCCATTCCCACTCCCTCTCCCCCTCCGACATGTCTATCCTCAGCCTGCTCCATTGCCGCAATGAATCAGACTGCAATTTGGAGGAACACTTTATCTTCAACTGGGCGGCCTACTGCCTAGAGGACTGAACATTGAGTTCTCCGATTTCAAACAACCTTCCCACCCATCCCTGGACTCCATTTCTAGCCCGGCCTCCTCCATTCCATCCCTCCAATCGACCCTTCCTTTCAGCTACATTGGTCTGATCCAGCCCATGTAGGAAAGGAGCCAAATGGCTGATTGAAAAGTGTGCATTACTGAGCACCCCATGCTCAGGAACCTCTGATTTTAAAAGTACTCGGAGACCTATTCAGGGCTCGTCTTAACATTTTTTACTTTTTCATTCCCGCGAACTCATTTAGCGGGTGATACTCGACTCAATACCAGCTGCAGAAAGCAGTCCTGAAGCAGCTAGTTATTAGAAGCAGAATCCTCACCACAGTTCATTTTGGTGTAAGATCCATCAGGTAGATTTTCTGTCACCATCCTCTTTCCTGAGAGGAATCTATAGAGCCACCTTGGTCTCTACATTAGAGGAAAACCTCCTGGAGTTAAAGAGATGACACTCTTGGCTTAAACAATATCTTTCTCGCTCCACCTACTGCTGACCTAGTCTAGCAGTAATATCCTTTCGGACTTGATCAGTAGTGCTACTGCCAAGCCACTCTTGGTGGATGACATTGATATTCCTCACCCAGGGTATATTCTATACCGTTGCTAACGTCTTTGATTTTTCAAAATGGTGTTGAACATAAAGGACAATGGATGCAGTAGCCTAGAGGTAGGTATAGGACATGTTAATCATCAGGAGGTGGTTTCCTTACCTATGCTTGATTTGATGCCATGAGACTTTGTGCGGAGTATGCCTAGGATAGCTCCCTCTCCACTGTATATCACTGTGGTGCCAGGGAGACAGGACTAGCCAGGGCTGGTGATAGTGTCATCCAAAACATTGAGGTATAATTCGGAGAGTGTGAAACAATTAGGCTGTTTCTTGACCAACCATCAATCATTTCTCCGAGTTTTAGCACTAGCTCTCAGCTAAGAAAGGCTGGGCAGGGTTAATAGGGCTATGTTTATAGATTGGTTTCTTATTTCCACTAGCCAGGATTCTTTATTTTGTTGCTGAGTTTATTTTTATCCCATCTCTCCTTAAAATAATTTAGGGAACTCCAACCAGAATGTTATGAATTTGCCCAGGTATCCAACAGTACAAACCAGTACCAAGAGAAGAGTCCCAACTTTATTAGGAACAAAGTTACAATAATCATCACCAATCAGCTCCTGAAGATTGCAATACTTCCCAAGTCTCTTGTAGATCTATGCCATTGCTCTCTCCTGGACTCTGCAAAGCTTTCTCTCCATCCTGCACCCCTCCCTTCTCTCTTCCCTCCCCCTATCTCTGCTGGTTGCCATGTTGGTCTCCTTGGTAGGTCTCAGACAATTCCAACAGCAACTTCAGGTGAACCCGGTTTAGTGACTTTATTTTCTGGAACTTTCTACAATTCTGGCCAAATTGGAGATTACTTAAATCATTTACAGTAGTCAGTCAGTTTTTTGGATGATATGCTACAGTTAGTTTCTGGATGTAGCAAGAATCAATACCTTAGATCAGGGCCCTCCTTTGCTCCATGGATAAGTTATTGGGGTATGTCTGTCATGATGACATCAATATCATGTAAAAGTTATTCGCATCTGGCTGCTGTGTGAGATTTGTGATTGGTGAGTTTGACTTAGCAAGGGATGCTGGGTACACTAGCAGATTGGCAAAGCTAATCATCTGCATTTTTAGGCAGGAGGCTACTACAGCTAAATAGCTTACTCAGGCAAGTGACACCAGCCAGAGAACTCTCCCCTAGTTATCTCCTGATTTTCAGGGACAGATCCTCAGTGCTACAAGTCAAAAAAGGTAGGACAAAAGGATTCTTGACTCACCCTGAGCACTGATATTTTTTGATGTGGAGGGTGTTGGAACTATAGAATCTCAACCAAATCTGGAGTCTTGAAGGATTGTGAAGCCACCTATTAACATTCCTCATAACCTCAAATGCAATGGCAGCAGTATTCAACTATCCATTCTGAACTATCTTTCAGAGACCCTCTTGAAATAAATTGCTACTAATCCTCATTCAAACCAATCAACTCCTTTTATTCACAAAAGCTAGTTAAATTGGCACCTTGTTTAAAAAAAATTACCTGGTTTTTGGGAAGAATGTCCACATGAGGGAAGGGGTTATTGTTGAAGAAGATCTTCTGTTCAACTAAGGGGGTAGGTGAGTAGGTAAGGGTCATCTGTCTGCAGCTGGAGCTTCAGTAATTTTAAAGAGCCTGCCTGACACCGTTACTAGGTAGAGAACCTCATGCTGGGATCTGATCCTACAGGCAGAATCTCATGCCTGCTATATTTAGCATGGTAGCCTTGACACAAAAAGGCTGAAAGGACAATAGCAGAGTTTTTGCCTACAATAGCAAGAACTGTTATTAAAAGTAAGTGAATCATACTATGAGCCCAGTTATACATTCTGCTTTTGGACAATCATCTCATAGCAAATATGATCTTGACATGTACAAGCAAAAAGACTGGCTTGTTGTAAAAGCAACACCCTAATGCCTGCTACAGTCAAAGGGTTGTGGTTTGCAATCATCTGAAGTTTGGGCAGCTGCTGCCAAGGCAGTGGGGAGAGACCACTGACATCTGTCTGCCAATGAACAGGGGGCCCACTCAGTAATTGGGCTCCATGGAAGCCTCAGCTAGATATATGGATGGTAAAGTGTACAGACCTGTATATAATGAATGATTAATTCCAACCTGTGTACAGAAATGCAAGGTGCACCTATGAATGGCACCAATTGTACAGATTAAGATATCTTATGAATAAAGTATATTTTTGAAATAAAAAAATCTGTCAGCAGGTGATGAGGGATTCTGACCTGACATCATTGGCATAAACTATCCCCCATTCACCTGGTAGGTAACATTTGTGCCTTGCATGGATGGCAGCTGTTGTCACCTACATAGAAGGATCATCCTAACCAGATCTACAGCTGATTAGACCATAAGACATAGGAGCAGAAGTAAGGCCATTTGGCCCATTGAGTCCACTCTGCCATTCACTTATGGCTGATGGGTATTTCAACTCCATTTACCCATATTCTCCCTGTAGCCCTTAATTCCTTGTGACATCAAGAATTTAATCAATCTCTGCCTTTAAGACATTTAGCGTCCCAGCCTCCACTGCACTCTGCGGCAATGAATTCCACAGACCCACCACTCTCTGGCTGAAGAAATGTCTCCGCATTTCTGTTCTGAATTTACCCCCTCTAATTCTAAGGCTGTGTCCACGTGTCGTAGTCTCCTCACCTAATGGAATCAATTTCCTAATGTCCACCCTCTCCAAGCCATGTATTCCCTTGTAAGTTCCTATTAGATCTCCCCTTAATCTTCTAAACTCCAATGAACACAATCCCAGGATCCTCAGCCATTCCTCATGCTAGACCTACCATTCCAGGGATCATCTGTGTGAATCTCTGCTGGACATGTTCCAGTGCCAGTATGTCATTCCTGAGGTGTGGGGACCAAAACTGGACACAGTACTCCAAATGGGGCCTAACCAGAGCTTTATAAAGTCTCAGTAGCACAATGGTGCTTTTATATTCCAACTAGAGATAATTGACAACATTGCATTCACTTTTGTAATCACAGACTCCACCTGCATGTTTATCTTAGAGAATCCTCAACTAGCACTCCCAGATCTCTGTACTTTGGCTTTGAATTTTCTCACTATCTAGAAAGTAGTCCATGCTTGTATTCTTTTTCCAACTTGCTCACAATTGTCCAGGAAATGACTGATGGAATTCTCTCCCAAACCGTCTAGATCCTTCTGCAGCTTTCCCACTTCCTCAATGCTACCTGCCTGTCCACTTAACTTCATATCATTGGCCAACTTTGCTAGAATGTCCCCAGTCCCTTCAGCCAGAAGATTAATATAATGTGAACAGCTGCAGCCCCAACACTGTATCCTGCGGGACACTGCTTGTCACCAGCTGCCATTCCAAAAGAGAACCTTTTATCCCAACTCTCTGCCTATTGTCAGACAGAGAATTGTCAATCCATACTAGTAGCTCACCCTGAACACCATGGGCCCTCACCTTGCTCAGTAGCCTCCTGTGTGGCACCTTAGAGGCCTTTTGGAAGTCTAGGTAGATAACATCCACTGGGTTTCCCTGGTCTAACCTACTTGTCACCTCTTCAAAGAATACCAACAAGTTTGTCAGGCATGACCTCCCCTTAAATCCATGTTGACTTGTTCTAATCAGACCCTGCTCTTCCAAGAACTTAGAAACCTCATCCTTAATGATGGATTCTAGAATTTTACCACCAACGACTGAGGTTAGGCTAATTGGCCTATAATTTTCCATCTTTTGTCTTGATTCTTTCTTGAAAGAGGGGGTTACAACTGATCTTCCAATCATCCAGGACTTTGTGACTCCAGTGACTTTTGAAAGATCTCAACCAATGCCTCCACTATTTCCTCAGCCACCTCCCTCAGAACTCTAGGATGTACCCCATCAGGGCCAGGAGATTTATTAATTTTAAGACCTTTTAGCTTTTCTAGCACTTTTTGTAATGGCAACCATACTCAACTCAGCCCCCTGACTCCCTTAATTGTTGGGATATTACTCATGTCTTCCACTGTGAAGACTGAGGCAAAGTACTTGTTAAGTTCTCCTGCTATTTCATTATCTCCCATCACTAGTCTTCCAGCATCAGTTTGAAGTGACCCAATGTCTACTCTTGCCTGTTCTCTCATGTATGGAAAGAAACTTTTACTATTGTTTCTAATATTACTGGCTAGCCTACCTTCATATTTGATCCTCTCCTTCCTATAGGGCGGCACGGTGGCACAGTGGTTAGCACTGCTGCCTCACAGCGCCAGAGACCCGGGTTCAATTCCCGCCTCAGGTGACAGACTGTGTGTGGAGTTTGCACATTCTCCCTGTGTCTGTGTGGGTTTCCTCCGGGTGCTCCGGTTTCCTCCCACAGTCCAAAGATGTGCAGGTCAGGTGAATTGGCCATGCTAAATTGCCCGTAGTGTTAGGTAAGGGGTAGATGTAGGGGTATGGGTGGGTTGCGCTTCGGCGGGGCGGTGTGGACTTGTTGGGCCGAAGGGCCTGTTTCCACACTGTAAGTAATCTAATCTAATCTATTTCTTTGTTATCCTCTTTTTGTAGCCTTCCCAATCTTGATTTCCCAGTGCTCTTGGCCACTTTATGGGATCTTTCTTTATAGATTTCCTGACTTCCTTTGTCAGCCATGGCTGTCTAATCCCTCCCCAGATAATCTTTTCTTGGGGGATGAACTTCTGTACAGTGTCCTCAATTATACCCACAAACTCCTGCCATTTTTTCTGTCTTCCCTGCTAGGCGCTGCTTCAAGTTGATTTGTCAGTTCCTCTCATGCCCTCATAATTACCTTTATTTAACTAACACCATTACATCTGATTTTGCCTGCTTTCAAACTGCAGACTGAACTCTACCATATTATGATGCTGCTTCCGAAGTGTTCCCTTACTTTAAGATTTCTTTATAAAGTCTGGTTCATTACATAGAACTAGGTCCAGAATAGCCTGCTCCCTTGTGGGCTCCATGACAAGCTGTTCCAAAAGAATCCATCCTGTAAGCATTCCATGAATTCCCTTTCTTTGGATCCACTGGCAACATTTACCCAGTCCACCTGCATATCGAAGTCTCCCATGATCACTGTGACCTTGCCTTTCTGACATGCCTTCTCTATATCCCGGTACATGTTGCGTGCCTGCTCCTGACCACTGTTGGAGGTCTGTACACAACTCCAATTATGGAGTTTTGCCTCTGTGGTTCCTCAATTCCACCCACACAGACTCCACATCTGACACGGTCATTCAGTGCAATAGATTTATTGTTTTTAACTAAAAAGGCAACCCTGCCCCCTCTGCCCACCTCCCTGTCTTTTTGATAACAATCTAGGGTTTTCAACTTAACTGCCAGTCCTGACCACCCCCCCTGTAACCACATCTGTGATGTGTACCACAATCATTTACGATTATGGTGAACAGAGAGATGGCATGGGGCAGGGTGACACCAGGCACATTAGACACAAGATGACCACTGGATCACAATGGAGAGAAACAGCAGAGCACATATGGACAGTGTGTAGGGCTAGAATGCCAGCATAATACACTCAACCCAGTTGATTAGTTTGAGGATGTGTGTTGGTGAGGAAGGAGGAAGAAAGAAAACACATGAATAATGAACACTGCCCAGCGTGTCTGGGCCCAGCCAACACCTCTTATAGAAATGCAAAGAGGTTGATACAGACTCAACACAAAATGCTAATAAGGTAAAAACAATGACTACAGATGCTGAAAATCAAATACTGGATTAGTGGTGCTGGAAGAGCACAGCAGTTCAGGCAGCATCCAACGAGCAGCGAAATCAACGTCTCGGGCAAAAGCCCTTCATCAGGAATAAAGGCAGTGAGCCTGCAGCATGGAGAGATAAGCTAGAGGAGGGTGGGGGTGGGGAGAGAGTAGCATAGAGTACAATGGGTGAGTGGGGGAAGAGATGAAGGTGATAGGTCAAAGAGAAGAGGGTGGAGTGGATAGGTGGAAAAGAAGATAGGCAGGTCGGACAAGTCAAGGAGACAGTAAGTGAGCTGGAAGTTTGAAACTAGAATGAGGTGGGGGAAGGGGAAATGAGGAAGCTGTTGAAGTCCACATTGATGCCCTGGGGTTGAAGTGTTCCGAGGTGGAAGATGAGGCGTTCTTCCTCCAGGCGTCTGGTGGTGAGGGAGCGGCGGTGAAGGAGGCCCAGGACCTCCATGTCCTCGGCAGAGTGGGAGGGGGAGTTGAAATGTTGGGCCACGGGGCGGTTTGGTTGATTGGTGCGGGTGTCTCGGAGATGTTCCCTAAAGCGCTCTGCTAGGAGGCGCCCAGTCTCCCCAATGTAGAGGAGACCACATCGGGAGCAACGGATACAATAAATGATATAATGATATTGGTGGAGGTGCAGGTGAAACTTTGATGGATGTGGAAGGCTCCTTTAGGGCCTTGGATAGAGGTGAGGGAGGAGGTGTGGGCACAGGTTTTACAGTTCCTGCGGTGGCAGGGGAAAGTGCCAGAATGGGAGGGTGGGTCGTAGGGGGGTGTGGACCTGACCAGGTAGTCACGGAGGGAACGGTCTTTGCGGAAGGTGGAAAGGGGTGGGGAGGGAAATATATCCCTGGTGGTGGGGTCTTTTTGGAGGTGGCGGAAATGTCGGTGGATGGTTTGGTTGATGCGAAGGTTTGTAGGGTGGAAGGTGAGCACCAGGGGCGTTCTGTCCTTGTTACGGTTGGAGGGGTGGGGTCTGAGGGCAGAGGTGCGGGATGTGGACGAGATACGTTGGAGGGCATCTTTAACCACATGGGAAGGGAAATTGCGGTCTCTAAAGAAGGAGGCCATCTGGTGTGTCCTATGGTGGACCTGGTCCTCCTGGGAGCAGATACGGCGGAGGCGGAGAAATTGGGAATACGGGATGGCATTTTTGCAAGAGATAGGGTGGGAAGAGGTGTAATCCAGGTAGCTATGGGAGTCAGTGGGTTTGTAAAAAATGTCAGTGTCAAGTCGGTCGTCACTAATGGAGATGGTGAGGCCCAGGAAGGGGAGCGAGGTGTCAGAGATAGTCCAGGTAAATTTAAGGTCAGGGTGGAATGTGTTGAAGTTGATGAATTGCTCAACCTCCTCACGGGAGCACGAGGTGGCACCAATGCAGTCATCAATGTAGTGGAGGAAGAGGTGGGGAGTGGTGCCGGTGTAATTACGGAAGATCAACTGTTCTACATAGCCAACAGAGAGACAGGCATAGCTGGGGCCCATACGTGTGCCCATGGCTATGCCTTTGGTCTGGAGGAAGTGGGAGGATTCAAAGGAGAAATTGTTAAGGGTGAGGACCAGTTCAGCCAAACGAATGAGAGTTAGTGGAAGGGTACTGTTGGGGATGTTTGGAGAGGGAAAAAACAGAGGGCTTGGAGGCCCTGGTCATGGCAAATGGCGGTGTAGAGGGATTGGATATCTATGGTGAAGATGAGGCATTGGGGGCCAGGGAAACAGAAGTCTTGGAGGAGGTGGAGGGCGTGGGTGGTGTCTCGAACATATGTGGGGAGTTCCTGGACTAGGGGGGATAGGACAGTGTCAAGGTAGGTAGAGATGAGTTCAGTGGGGCAGGAGCATGCTGAGACAGTGGGTCGGCCAGGCTTGTGGATCTTGGGAAGGAGGTAGAACCGGGCAGTGCGGGGTTCCCGGACTATGAGGTTGGAAGCTGTGGGTGGGAGATCTCCTGAGGTGATGAAGTTCTGTATGGTCTGGGAGATGATGGTTTGGTGATGGGGGGGTGGGGTCATGGTTGAGGGAGCAGTAGGAAGAGGTGTCCTCGAGTTGGCATTTGGCTTCAGCAGTGTAGAGGTCAGTGTGCCAGACTACCACTGCGCCCCCTTTATCCACTGGCTTGATGGCGAGGTTGGGATTGGAGCAGAGGGATTGGAGGGCTGCGCGTTGTGAGGGTGAGAGGTTGGAGTGGGGGAGGGGGAACGACAGGTTGAGGCGGTTAATGTCCCGGCGGCAGTTGGAAATGAAGAGGTCGAGGGCAGGTAATAGGCCAGCGCGGGGTGTCCAGGTGGATGCAGTGTGTTGGAGGTGGGCGAAGGGGTCCTCAGAAGGTGGGTGGGAGTCCTGATTGTGAAAGTAGACTCGGAGGCGGAGGTGACGGAAGAATTGTTCGATGTCACGTCGTGTATTAAATTCATTGATGCGTGGATGGAGGGGGATGAAGGTGAGTCCTTTGCTGAGGACTGATCGTTCGTCCTCAGTGAGGGGGAGGTCTGGGGGAATGGTGAAAACTCGGCAGGGCCGGGAGCTGGGATCTGGTGTGAGTGTGGAGCTGGGAGTGGGGTCGGAGCCAGTACCTGGAGTGGGTGTGATGGTGGGGGGAATGGGGGTGGAGGCATGAGCTGGGGTAATGTTGCCCTCGGAGTTCGGGGTGTGGGGATAGTGAATGCTAATAGCCAGGGCTGAAGTATAGTCCTTCTCAAGAGCACCCATTACTACAATGGATTTCCATACCCACACTGAAACTGCAAGGACTATTGAAACTATGATTCTACAAGGATTACCATAAACTATGTTACAGGTCAGTGACTTGTATACATCTTGTATCACAAGATGAAAGTTTGACATGTACTCTGGGTTGACAGAAGACTTGCAGCTAACCACATGTCTCCCCAGAGCTCAGTTTATTGCACAAGGAAATACCAGTCATTGAGTCCTGATTCGACTCTGTTTTCCATCCAACAATGGCATTCCCAATGCTAGATGGGAATTCAGAGCAATCCTGCCATGGCACTTAATGTGCTAGTATAACCAGACAGTAAATCAAATGAGGACAGCCAACTTAATGCTCTAGATCCAAAACTAGGACATCTACAGATTCAGGATATTTGGTGGAAAGGTGACCCAGCTCTGAAACCCCGCATATCACTAAGACATGGCTGCAATGGAGTAGCTATCTTCTGCATGGAAACTGGTGATTGAAGGTCAGAGTCAGATGTACAGCACAAACAGACCTTTTGGTCCAACTCCATGCCAGCCAGATATCCTAAAATAATCTTAACCCATATCCTTTAAACCTTCCTATTCATGTACCCATCCAAGATGGCTTCTACAGGCTGCAATTATACCAGTCTCTCCCATATCCTCTGGCACTTTGCCATACACACCCTCAGCATGATGTTGCTCATTAGGGTAAGATTTAGGTGCCTTTTAATCCTATGCCCTCCTGACTCCCCACCCCAGGGAAAAGACTATCCTATCCATGCCCCTCAATTCTAAGCCTCTATGAAGTCACCCCTCAGACTGACTCCAGGGAAAAAACAGCCCCAGCCTATTTAGCTTCTCTTTATAGAAATCCTCCAACCCTGGCAACATCTTGTTAATCTTCTGAACCATTTCAAGAATGCACCAATATTCCAGAAGTGACCAGTGTCCTGTACAGACAAGACTTCCCAACTCAATGCTCTGACCATTAAGTAAAGCATACCAAACACCTTCACTATCCTATCTACCTGGGACTTCAGGTCCCTTTGTTCAGCAACACTGCTGAAGACCTTACCACTAAGGTATACAAGTCTTACATGGATTCGCCTTTCCAAGAATAAAAATGCAGCACCTCATTTAAAACTCCATGTCATTCCTAGACTCACCTGATCAAGATCTTGTTCTGAGGTAACCTACACTGTCCACACCTCCAATTGAGAGGGCATGTGCAAACTTATGTTCACATCCAAATCATTTAAATACAAAAACCAGTGGACCCAGCAAAGATCCTCATGGCACACTGCTGGTCACAGGTCTCCAGTCTGGAGTAACCCTCTACTGTATCAGAGTCTTAGTTTTATCAATTGGCTAGTTTGCTCTGTATTCCAGGGAATCTAACCAATCAAGCATGAGGAACCTTGTCAAACACTTGACTGAAGTCCATGATGTGAAGTCCATAAAATAGGAGATGGTAACTACTTTTGTTGATTAGGACTCAGATCCCAAACATAAGGGCAAAGCTAAAAAGGTAGAAGTTGGGATTAGTTGATTTGGCAGTAGTAAATAGCTACAAACCAGGATGGGGATAATTATGTAATAAAAACAAGTTACATATGGGAGTAGTGTACAGTGCCCCTCTAGTAGACCTTGGAGAAAGGAGAAGCATAAAGGAATAATTACTTGAGACACAAGGACGACTGGGGTGATTTCACACCAAGCCTGGAAAGTAGAGAAAGAGTAATGGGCACCCAAATTGGGAGGCCTCAGCATAACTGAACTAACTTCATATTAAAACAGGATGCATTGAAAACTAGTGAGCAGGCTGTATACTAGACTGGGCATGGAGCCATGGGGAAAGACCATTCCTGCGGCTCCTTGTGGTCATGGAATTATGCATTAGCTTGAGGCTACTCATGCTGGAGGGCCATTACTGTATAGAAGCTGGTTGATAAATTCAGGACAGATCAATAAAATGCTGTGGCAGATGTCTAAAGTGTTCAATGTAAGCCATCCTGGGATGACACGTTACCAAATGCTGGATCCACACTTTGAAGGGAAAGATGCACAAGGAGAAAAAGAGTGTGCAAAGGTACATA
This sequence comes from Chiloscyllium punctatum, assembly GCF_047496795.1. Classification (NCBI taxonomy): domain Eukaryota; kingdom Metazoa; phylum Chordata; class Chondrichthyes; order Orectolobiformes; family Hemiscylliidae; genus Chiloscyllium; species Chiloscyllium punctatum. The sequence continues at coordinate 37,326,815 of NC_092762.1, read as the reverse complement.
GCAATCAGGTTTGGACTGAGTGGAGATTAGAGGGTACCAAACATAAAATAGCAACAAGTTTCCTTTGTCTCATACCTCATCAGGAATGATCCTGAGACTGGATGATGAGTCTTTTGTAGATCTCAGGATACAGTGAGACATCCCAGATTTAAGCTAGGAAATGGTAGCAAGGAGAAAAATGCAAAGATGAGCAAACAGTTAGAGCTACAGGCTGGGAAATGTCCAGGTCCTGAGAGCCTTCACCTTCTGGAGATAGAGGAATTGGTTTTCATTTCCAAAATATTCTTCATTTGAGTTTAATATATGCAACTAATTCAGAAGGAATTAATCTGGAAGGAAGCAAAAAACTACAGGCTGGAAGACTGATAAGACAACTAGGTATTATCCTGAGGAGAAGAATATGAGGGCAGCTAGAGGTTTAAGATCAAACCCTGATATGGAGTGTTATGAATGAGGAAAGGCTGGACATGCATCTAATAGCATGGAATCTCAATGATGTTGGGTGAAGATTTCAAATTGGGGTTTGCCATTTAAACCTAAATTTCCCCTCCCTATTTTAGGATCTCTGGAACATTCCTTGATGAGTTAGTCAGAATCTATCCACACCTGCCTTCAATATTAGTAATCCAAGTAAGTAGTGGGTGAAAACATTTCAGGGTAAATAGGAATGATATTCAAGGGGAGTGTTATTAACCTGTATTCAGTGGCTAAGCAGCTCCAAACACTATTGTTCCAATGGAGGCCAAACTATTGGATTGGTTTAATTTGCTTTGGAAGATTCCACAAATCAGTTCAAGTAACTGAACCAAGCTGACTGAAGTGGTGTGATGTTTGGTGGATTCTGGATTAGATCCAACAGCATAGCTTCAGTTCCCAATCCCTCAAGCAACAGAATTTGCTGATGTTTGCTCTGACAGTTCAAGGACTCATAACATTTCCCCATCAGATTTATTTCTGTTCAGGGCTTACAATTCGCCACATGGAGAAACAGCAGTAGCTCTTGGTTTCTTCATGTACATTGCAACCATCACTACCAGCAGGGATAGAGACACCATCAGGAAGCCAATAGCTGCTCCATGAAGAACCCAAGGGGTCCCAGCAACATCTATGGAGAGAGGAGAAGAAACAAAATGAGATCAGAGGATGGTTTCTTTTGCTAGAGGTCACAGGTGACCTATTGCAGAGGCTTCACTCACCATTTGCTTCAAGTTGTTTCTTTGCAATGTAACTGCTCCCTCCCAGGAGGATCGGGCCAGGTGCACTCACTACTGTCCCCTCATGGTCATGGGTACTCCTGCGCTGCCCTGTTGGAGACAAAGATTAGACTGTTCTGACCCAAGCTAGGGGAGTTGAGAGCTTGCTCAAAAATCAGAAATGTTACTATGTGAAGAACCATCTGTACGTCATCCAGTTCTGGAACAGGTAGCAGATGCTTACCTACCCCCCCCCCCCCCCCCCCCCCCCACTCAATCTGATGTTTTAGTGAAAACTGAAACCTTCATACTTTGAAGTCACTGCTTTCACTCAAGCGGCACTGGCCACTGAAGTTGGAAAGAACCCCTTTTATGCAACTGTATTTCACTGGTCAGCGAAAAAGAAATATACTTAACTATTGTTCAGTGGTTTATTTGGGAATGGGAAGTGCCAGGAAGGAAGCTCAATATTGCTGTTGGTCTCACCTGGAGGTTTGTGACAAGCAAAGCAAGCATTCACAATGCTTGTTCAAAACAACTATTCCCTCACATACAGTTGAGCAAGTTCTTGCTGTGGATGGTTATATCTCTGGTCCTTCAGAGAAGGGCCATGATTCTGTGACCATTAAATCCAGGCCTGTTTTCTTATTGACATTGAAGGGGACAAGCCAATGCTTCAGACATGGATTTCAGTTCCTATTGAAATAAAAACCCCTTTGTCTGTCTGTACAAGAGGGATCAAGCCTCAGACAGGACAGCAGAAATTCCTTCAACAAGCAAGCTACTCCAAATCTGAAGCAGATGGCTTCCCAAGTCAGTGACCAGGAGGACATTCAGCCCCTCAGCTTATTCTACTATTTGGCAGTAAATCAGATTGGGTTCTTGACTCCTTCATTCACTTGTGGGACATGGCCCAGCCATTTGTGCTCATTTATTGCCAATCCCAAAGTTGCCCAAAGGTGATGAGCAACCATTGTCTACCCCTCAATCATGCCTAAAGTCTGCCTTAGTGGGCCTGCTATTGAATTGCAACAGTTTAAGGGGGCCTGAATCTCCAGTGGATCACTCATTTGATAGAGTGAGCCTAGCTCTAACCAGAGGTCATCCTACAGCAGTCACCTTATCTGACCCCTCCCCCTCAGCACCACTATGATCATCCATCATTCTAGCAGTCCATACAAACCTTCTGAATGGGTTTGTATGGGAGTGTTTAGAAAGGCAGTGACCCAGACTGTACAGTTTAGAATGTCATCTCACTGGTGAGTGAAGGAACTGTTGGGAAGCCTTCAAGGTGCAGCAGTCACTTGGGAACAAACTATGATCCATATATGGTGAGTCTTTTATTGCTGTTCTTGTCTTCCTGCTAAAGTGGAAAAGCTCATTGTTTGAGCAACAAGAACACTTGCCCACTTGGTGTTATGTGCCTTCAACTGGTCCAGCCAAAGTTCTGACCCATCTGGAAGGCAAAATTCAGCCACTTTGCAGTGGCTCTGGAGTAGTCAAATGAAGGTCAGACCCAGCAAGGACAGAAGACTTCCTGGAAGGAAAGAACTTTTTGAAGAGGCTGACAGTTATATGGTCACCATTAACTAGCTTTAATCTAGAGACTTCTGGAATTAGCTACCGGTTTGGGGGGGGGGGGGGGGGGGGGGGTGTTGGATATTTGACCCAAGATCCCCAGAATATTTACCCTGGAGTGGTATTGCTAGGTCAGTGACATTAGCATCTATTTCTCTTTTCAAACCTTTACCCATCTCTGCAATCAAATTTAGCTATTGCACATTCACATGAAATGGAGGATCCAAAAAGGGATTTAGTGAACTGAATCCCAACAGTCACTTAGTGCTAGCTTAGATGACCAATTCATGCCTTCAGAGGAGAGCTACCTCCCTGACTTCATGTTATACTCTTGCACTGGAAAGTTGTTTTGTAACCTTTAAATGTTCAGTAAAGGTGACATCTGCCAATTTTCCTTTATTCATATGGCTCATTACATTCTCAAGAGACTGAAATACCCTTTGCTTCCCACAAAAGGGGAACTCACTTGGACCACATCTGGTTGTACAGTCATCCAGAGCGGAGGGAGAGCAAACCTCAGCACTGCAGTGCAAGTAAACCTAGAAAAGGAAGGAGAGATGTTATGGGAGCGTCCCATAGATCAATAGCCCAGGTTGTAATACAGAGACAGCAAGAGGATTTCATGAGCTTGGCCTCATTCCTTCCATTTGGTTACCTGTCCAGAGAGGGGCTGCTCAGACACTCCATCCAAGAAAACAAACGTCTTCACTTCAAACCGCTTGTGATGGGTTGGGAACTGCAGGCCAGAAGAGAGACCTACTAGGTGTAGGAGGGTCAGATAGTCATCACCTTCATAGGGACACCTGAAACAGGAAGGTTTAGTCACTGACAGGAGTGAGTGATCCACTCCAATAATACCTTGGCCATTTATGACAGCAGTAATCAAAGCTAGAGTGAAAGTTGGGGATTTTTCCCTTGTTGCAACCCAGTTGGTTCTTCCAGGTTAGAGAAAAGAACATTGTAAACTCACTACAAACTGATTCTAATTCAGCCATCAAGTTAGAATTGGTCCTATGGTGGTATTGTCCAAACTCAGGCCCTGATGCACACCAGTTGGAAAGATCATTTGGATCTTAATGATCAATTATTTCAACTAGTCTTTACAGAGTGCAGGTTTAGCCATGTTAACCAGGGCCATTTGTGGCTGCTGCATATATAGTTACTACTTGATCTGAAGAGAGGCATCTGTTCAGAGAGGAGTGGGTATAACATGGACAAACAAGTGGATTAATAAAAGGACTACATCGGATTCCTGGTTACAGATGCTGTGTTTCTCTAGCACAGATTGTATTGGACTTATTTCAGGAAAAAAAACAGCTGTTGAGTTGTGTACATCTGCACTAGTGGGAGATCACCATCTATACTAGTTTAGAGTGGGAAGTTAATGGAGTTCAGTATTTCAGCAATCAGGTGGGCTGATATGAGGTTAGATTGAGAACCTAGAGATGGATCAATTGCTTTGAATTTGTTGGACTCCAAGGCCATGGAAACATTTATCCATTAACCTGGGCAGGAACAGCTGATCATCATGGTCTGATGAACTAAAGCCATTACCCTATCCATTTACTTACCCATCCACCAGGAGACTCCATTGCACCTCATGGTCAGGGGCTGGCACAGGAGTTGCCCAGCAGTCCCGCAGTCTCAGGACTATCATTGGGTCAGTGCGATCCTTCACACGAACTTCAACAAACACCGACTCCTGAAGGATTCTCTGAATGGGGTAGTCACTGTCCCTGTACCACCAGCTGTAGCTGCCATCTAACAGACAAAAATAAAAGGAGAACAAACCAAAACACAGTCACTCCCCTGAAGGGATACAATTCCCAGTGCTCCTATTACCAGGGCAGCACTACCTGTTGCTATTCGCAGCTCCAGCCTCAGGATCCCATCTTCAGAAGCAGCTAGTGGTGGAGGGAGGGTGTAAACCGAGACATTGATTTGTAACCCTGCCTCATGCTCCCCCTTGTACTTGCACTGGATGTGCAGCCTGTCAAGAGACAGAAATAGGTGGAGGAGTTTCAGTCAGTAACACGTCCCTCTCCATACCAACAAATCCCACTGCCCACTCACCTGAAGGTGCTGTCCCGGGTTACTGAGCCCAGTGGCCCCCTCTGAATCATCCTCTTCCCCAAGACATCCGTTTCATACACAAAGCTCCCATTCTCCTCCTGCAAGAGAAGACGCTGTTTAATAGGGAGCTGGCCCGTTCAAAAGGGACAGAATGCTGGACCCTCCAATACTCACCCGCTGGATCGAGCCACAAGAGGTAATTGGGAAGTGGAAGGCTGCAAGTTCTGCTGTGACGAGCTTAGGCCTGCACTCAGCTTCATGTCCATCTTTCACATACAGAGATGACAGGTTGAGGGCAGGACGGGTCAAGTTCCTGGTGATTGCTACAATGAACTGGCCATCTGCTGTGCACACTGCAGAGAGAATGGGAATGTTCAGTTTCCCCATTGTGGAGGTGACCTCAATCATTGAGGGATGAAGCCTCAAAACTCCAAAAAAAAAAGCCAAAGTTTGAGTCTTTGGAGAGATTTAAAAAGACAGTAATCCAACATTTGCATGCAATCAAAACATCTTACATGATATCTATTACACAGTCACAGGATTCTAAATTTGAGACAGTCCTGAAGGGTTACACTTCACTTCCTGATGCTGCCTGGCTTATGTTCTTCCAGCCTCCTGCTGGTTTATTTTAGGTTCTTGCATCTGCAGTTTGTCTCAAATTTGAGACAGGCACACACGAGTTATCTGCACAGCAGAAAGATCTTTTGGTCCACCCCATCCACAAACTAGTTTAGCACCATATCCCTCCTGGAGGGATACACTTCAGCAGTGAAGGACATTCAGCCTCAGATCTTTAGGTCAATGTATGAGTGATTTCAGGGATACACAATGTAGTGTTGCTAAGCAGAGACAGTTCAGTATCCATGATCTTCATGGCTTCAAAGATCTTGGATTGTGTCACACTACATGTGGCCCTTCGACACAAGTAGAGGGGTCAATTTGCCATTCTTTAACAATAGAATTAATCAGCAATCTGTAGGCAGTTATAACCCCCCCCCCCCCCCCCCACCCCAGAGAAACAGACCTTGGTGTTCACCCTATCCATACCTGTCTAATGTTATAAACCTATAAGGTCACCCCTCAACCTGACACTCCAGGGAAAACAGCCCCAGCCTATTCAACCTCTAGCTCAAACCCTCCAACCCCAGCAACAGCCTTGAAGTCTTCTGAACCCTTTCAAGGATTCACCACACCCTTCCAATAGAGGGACAATTGGATACAATATTCCAATAGTGGCCTAACCAATGTCCTGTACAGCTACATGACATTCCAACTCCTGTACTCAATGCTCTGAGTAATAAAGGGAAGTATAGCAAACACCACCTTCATTTTGCTATCTGACTACTTTTAATTATAAACCTGCACTAGGTGATCTGTTCAGCAACACTCCCCAGAACCTTACTAGTGTCTAAGTCCTGTCCTGATTTGCCTTTCAAAATACAACACCTCACATTTAGAGACTAAGTCATGAGGGGCATGGATAGGGTAAATAGACAAGGTCTTTTCCCTAGGGTGGAGGGTCCAGAACTAGAGGAGCATAGGTTTCGGGTGAGGAGAGGTATAATAAGGGACAACTTATTCCAGGAGGTGGTGCAAGTATAGAATGAGCTGCCAGGAGGTAGAGTGCAGTTTGGTACAACTACATTTCAAAGACATTTGGCTGAGTATATAAATAGGAAGGGTCGAGAGAGATGCAGACCAAGTACTAGCAATTGGGACTAGTCAGTATATCTGGTTAGCATAGACAAATGGGACTGAATTCTTTCCATGCTGTACCTTTATAACTGTTAGTGTAATACCAGTTTTACAATAAGCAAGCTTCTGCCTTGTCTTAGAAGAAAAAGTTTAATACTGTGTTTGAAATTTCAATAGACAGGGACCAAACATGCTAAATTCAGAACACTACCTAGTATTGTCACAGGCACTGACAGATACTCAAGACAGTTTGATTAAAACAAGTTAGACATTCATGTTTAAAGAATCAATGCTGGAAGAAACATTTCATTATAACCCCCAAGAGGTAAAGATTTCAGGAAGCATAGGAATGTTTCAGTACAATATTACTGACTGTAGTTTTAGAGAAGCAAAAAGAAACACACTTATGCCAAAACATCCATCTTAACTAAACCAGTTGGTCTCAAAACAGGGGGGGCAGGTGAAAAGTGTTTGGGTTCCTGGCAGTGTCTATGTCCTGTGCAGATTCATGAAGGTGACAACAAGTGAACCCAGCAGCATCAGCAAGCTGGGCCCAAAGCAGACTCAGGAAGCGGGTTCAGGTCAGTGTAGTACCTGGTGGCCTCTGCACTGAGTGATAGTGCCAGAGAGAATGGTGACTTATGTCACAGCAAGGGCAGCACAGTGGCTCAGTGGTTAGCACTGCCTCACAGCACCAGGGTCCCAAGTTCAATTCCAGCCTTGGGCAACTGTGAGAGTTTGCACATTCTCCCCCATCTAATGGGTTTCCTCCCACAGCCCAAAGATGTGGGGGTTAGGGTGAATTGGCTATGCTAAATTGCCCTTAGTGTTAGATGCATTAGCCAGAGTGAACTAGGTCTGGGTAGGTTGCTCTTCAGAAAAGAGTGGGCTGGTTGGGCCAAAGGGCCTGTTTCCATTCTGTAGGGAATCTAATCTAAATGCAGCATGGCAAAGGGACATGACAGATCACAGAAAGGCTGAAGATAAACACTTCTGGCTTTTGTGATGTTTTGCTTTATTTTTCCATCTTACGTGATAGAGAGTAACCATGTGACTTTTTTTCCCCAAGACACAGTATATCAAATTAGAAATTGTGATAGCAGTTTGACAAGTCCTATCCTATTTATAGGCTCATTAAGATCTCCAGCATGAAACCCATTATAAGTCTCAATCCCCATTCCATAAGTTTTGCTTTCAACAAGCAATAATTATCCATGCTTTCTTAGAAAGCTAGAATACTACAGCATGGAAACAGATCCTTCAGCCAAAAGGAATCCATGCTGATCATGATACCCAGCTTGTTCCAATAAGCTGCATTTGGGGCATTATCCCCACAAACCCTTCCCATTTATGTACCTTTCCAAGGTTTTATCATGAACTGTTACTATTGTACCTGCCTCACTTTCTGACAGTCCATTCCATATAGATACCACTCTGCCCAAAGAGATTACCCCTCCAGTCATAAGTTTTTGCCTTATCTTGTAAGGGGAATACCCACCATTTGTGTTAATGGAAAAACATTTAGACTAATAGTTTGCCAATCACAAACAAGTGTTTAATTCACTCAAGTCTCTACTTGAAGTTCAAGATCTGATTTGCTTAAAGTGTTTATAGAAACACCCACTGTTAGGCAAACTGGCCCATAGCTGCTAGCACTTCCCTCAGACACCCAAGCTCACTGAAGGTTGATTTACAGCAATTTATCCCCAATGTGGGCAGGCAGGCTACATAGGCCCTGGCATTTATCTACCTAAGCACAATCTTAGGTGACATTCTCCATTGCCTCTACATGGAGGTTTTCAGATTCTTCCTTGGGAAGAAGAAGTGTTCCAAGCAACAACAGCAAATGTGGAGTTTCTACCCTCACAGTGAACAAAAATACCCTCTTAGCAGTTACAGCAAGTGATAACCACCTCAACACAACAAACTTTTATAGTATCATCACAAATTAACCTCTTTCAAAGAGATTATTGTTATTAAAAGTCTGCTTCTAAAATAATCTAATGAGACCAGGATAACATTATCCATCATCAAACCAACCAGCCGCTTCACTCGGGATTATCCCCTACTCGACGAGGGAGGGACAGAGTCATGTTCCCGGGTTATTTCCTCAGGGACAGGTCCCTTTACCTCCCTCCCACTGACTCCCCACAAACAGCCCGTCACCATTGCACAAGGAAACACCAACAAGTCCCGGGTTATTTCCTCAGTGCCAGCCTGGGGTGGTCCTCATGCTTCCCTTCCCTCCCCATTCGGGGTGGGCTCCTCTCCGGGAGGAGGCTGGGCTCCTTACCTGGGCTGTCTCTCAGGTTGTAGAAACAGGATTGCCCACTGAGACTCGGGGACTGAAAGCAGCAGCCCTGCTTGATGCACTCAGTGCTGTTGATAGCGGCCAGGCCACACGGCAGCCTCCAGCCCGGCTCCGGAGGACACACAGCAGAGACCAGGAAGGGCCGAGCGGCCCAAAGGTACAGACACCAAATCAACCAATGTCCCATCGCGCTGCCTGAATCTGTGTCCGCCCCTGAGCACCAACCCGCTTTATAGCCGCTAATTGGTGAGGAAACCAATCGCAGTGCAGCAGCTCCCTGCCCCACGGCGGGGGGGGGGGGGGGGGTCCCCATCCCAATAAATCGATTCTTTCTGTCTAGGTTATTGCAATCTGTGAGTGGCCTGGGAACATACGGCTTATTAAACAATTCCGAGGCACCGTGACTCAGTGGTTAATCCTGTAGCCTCACAGCCTCAGGTACTGGGGTTCGATTCCAGCCTTGGGTGTGTGGGATTTACATATTCTCCCATCTCTGGGTGGGCTTTCTCCCACAGTCTGAAGATGTGCAGATTAGTTGAGTTGGATATGCTAACTTGCCCCCAGTGTTCAGGGATGCCTAGGTTAGGGGAGTGGGGACTTTTTGGAGGTTTGGTGTGGCATGTTCCCACAGGTGCCACTAACTCTGACTAAACCCCCTTAGGAAAGCGTAGTTGCCGACTATGGCGTTTTCACGTATTTTTGGCGTATAGTGTGTGTCATGCCTCCCCGCTGGCCCCACCCGTAAGCCCAGCAGTCCTGGCTGTTGGGTGACCAAACAACCAGGAAAAGTACGAGACTGCCGTGGTCTAGACCGACCTGCTCTCAAAAAACCAGTATGAGTCTTCCATTTTCAATGGAGCTGTCCGGCTGGGAAGCGTCCCGGAAAAACAACCTCCCTGCAGCCTCACCCACAGCCACGAGCTGTGATAAGTCATTAGGTTGTGCATGTTTAAAACCTGCAACAAGGTCCATCTCGGTGCTGACCGAGACAACGATCTTGAGACGTTACCTCCTACCTTACATGGAGCTGAGACCGGTCACCCCTCCCAGGGAGCTGGCTCACCCTGTAACGGGTGACATAGATAACATTGAAGAAGGCACCATAAGGGCAGCCCACCCTGTGGTTGAGACAAGCATAACCACCCAAACCTTCGACAACAAAAGTTATCGAGACATAATGCAGGGCACAGACCTAAAAAAAGACTATAAATGAGACTGGCGAGGAAACAGCTGATGCAACTGCCTTCATGGAAGGAGTTGTTATCGAGCCACTATGCGACAGAACATCTGTCTCGGAGGTAATCATCCACTATCCCATCGATGGGCTGTTCTGCAAGGACTGGGACACCCTCTTCCCCACAGTGAGTCTGTTTAAGACCCATGTGACTAAAGTGCACAGAATAAAGAACATCCGAACAAAATGTTCACGCTGCAATAAAGCAGGAGATTACCATTCAATCACCTGCCATTATCCAAAATGCAAGGGATCAAAACAACCCCCAACTGGGGACTTTGCAGCACGTGTGACCAACGGTTTTCAACTAAGTCGGGCCTTGGTCAACACGAGAGGCACAGACAGCCGGTTCTACGAAACGAGAAACGCCTCAAACCGGCACCCAAAGTCAAGAGCAAACCTGGGAGAAGTGACTGCAGGAGGAGGTGGCACTCTGAGGGATTTGGAGGTGAGACTTGCAGGATGCAAATTTATAAACCAATCCATCGCTAGTATCCTTAAAACCACAACACCAAAGCAAATCTCAGACAAACGCAGGCTCCTGGCAAACACCCCGACGGAGGTCACAACCATCAGCGAGTCAACGACAGGTATAGACTCACACGATTCTGAGGCAGAGAGTGTCCAGGAAAATTCCGACAATAAAGCCCAACGCTAAAGAGCCAGCCGAAGAACACTGGCTTCGATCCCTAAACATAGGGACGTAGATGACCAGCTTTCACAAGCTGAGGAGCTCTTGAACGCAAGGAATGACCCGGACACACTTGCCCTCGGAATCGGACTAGTGGGGAGTATTACCGACCTACGAATGAATAGTAGGAAAAGACAGGACAAACACAAGAGGCCTCAAAAAGATCGGGCCAAGAGAGACAAAAGGCCCAGCAGCAGTACCGGAGCCAAAGAATGGTGGGCAGCACGTAAAGCGCTGCTTCGAGCAACACAGCAGCTTTACAAAACCAACTGGAGCCAACTAGCTCACGAGATCATGGGGGCGCCGACCTCATCCACTTGTCCTCTCTCAAAAGAGGAGTTGGTGACATGTTTCCCTGAGAAACTGTCAGCACCAAATAAAAAATCAAACATAAATAAGTGTGCCCCATACACTGGCAGAGTTGATGACGGGTCCTTGATGAAACCCATAGAGGTAGAGGAGGTTGAAGCGGCCATCAAGGGGATAGACGAGAACAGTGCCGCTGGACCAGACGGCCTGAAACCGCAGGACATAAGAACAATCCATGAGTAAGGGGAAACTCATCTACCCCGCCTCTTCTCCCTGTGGCTAAAGTCAAACACGATACCTGATTCACTAAAAAAAGAGTCAAACGGTCCTGATTCCTAAATGTAGGGCCCTGATTCCTAAATGTAGGGTCCTGATTCCTAAATGCAGGGGTTCTGATTCCTAAATGTAGGGCCCTGATTCCTAAATGTAGGGCCCTGATTCCTAAATGTAGGGGTTCTGTGATTTGTTCATTCGTTCGGGCAAACCCTTACTACTTTTTCAGATAATGCATAATTTAATCCAGGTTTTCAACACAAGGTCTATCAGTTTAGGCTTCATCTGTGGGCAGCGAAAGGCAAATTAAAGATGAGGGAAACAGGTCCATTGGGAGGGCCCCTCTTCAGAATTTGACTGAGTGAGGCATCAAGGATTCTGAGCATGGACACAGACTCCAAGAAGCTCCAGGAAGGATGGACTCACGCTCTGGTCCTTGGTAAGGATTACAGGCAGAAAGCAGGGGAATGGAGTTGTGAAACATATTAGCTGCATCAAATAGTGCAGCACACCTGGGTGGCCAAATGGTCTCTTTCTACTCCCATATATTATGGTCTTCTGAATCTGTCAACAGTTCCTGGGAGGGTTATGTCAGCAAGGTATTTTCTGGAGAATGCAAATTTTCAAATCCCACTGTTTCCACAGCTTGCTTTACCCTCTGCAATGGCTATAGTTCGCACTGGAAACATGCTTCGTTATTCTAATCAAGACTCTGCTTTTCAGAATGATATTTCAGCTTTTGAATGTTCATCTGGGAGCTTATCCTTGATTTTTCTCTGTTATGGTGTTACTGTTGTGTTTGTAACACCAATCCGCAAGAAATCCCTTTTCCTCGAATCTTTCATGTCTTAAAGGTGAAAGCTATAAAATCTAAGGGTGTAAATTGGCTCTTCAGTCCACTGAATCATGGAATTATGGCTAATCTGAATTCTCAACTCCACTTTACTGTTTTTCCCCATCATTTACAGATTAAAAATCTGTCTCTATTTAACAACCCAACCTCAACAGCTCTCTGCTAGTCATTCTTCCATTGATTATCCTAGATGCACAACACCAGTTAACATGTCACATGTAATGGAACAATTGACAGCACTAACTCAGTACCCCTGTATCCCACAAGGGATAGTGTGAGATGGGGAAAGCTGACTGACACTCTCAGTCTTCGTAATGTCTTGAGACAAGATCAAAGGATGATAATGTACTTCCATCTGAAAGCATTAATATTGATCAAGTGCTGCAGCTGGCCGATGATTGGTTCAGAGAGTAACTATGGATTGTGAAGAATCTGATCTAAGTCCTCCCACCAGTCTCTAATGTAAATCAAATCATTGCCACATGTAAATGGTTACAGCGATGTAATAAACAATAGCCTTACTACCTACAATACTCTTCCAGTTATGATGTGGAGGAGCAGGTCATGGACTGGGGTGGACAAAATTAAAAATCACACAACAGCAGGTGCTCCTTCGGCAGCGCTCCGAAAGCTAGTGCTGCCAAATAAACCTGTTGGACTATAACCTGGTGTTGTGGGATTTTTAACTCTTCTAATTAGATCAGAAGGTGGCCATTCTTAATACACAAGGCCACTTGGGTCCTGGATAAATGAATTAGTGTATTAGTTATGTGAAGCCAATGACATCATGTAAAGCACTAGTGACATAATCTTTTTATAAAGATATTTTTATTGAAAAGGAAAAGATTTTAGGGTTTTTTTACAAAATTACAAACTAACACAAAATAGTGTAACCACTTTACAATATAAATGGAGAAAATTAACAACTAATTTACTATACAAACTACCAAAATAAAAAGTAAGAAAAAAGACTATATATAAAAAAAAACGACAGTATCGTACATTACTAACAACAAAACAAAAAAAAGGGTAAGTAAATAAATAAGCATTCAAAATAAAATTATATCAAGTCAGGGCAACTTTTCACGCACAGGGTGGTACATGTATGGAATGAGCTGCCAGAGGAAGTGGTGGAGGCTGGTAAAATTACAACATTTAAAAGGCATCTGGACGGGTATATGAATAGGAAGGGTTTGGAGGGATATGGGCCGGGCGCTGGCAGGGGGACTAGATTGGGTTGGGATATCTGGTCGGCATGGACGGGTTGGACCGAAGGGTCTGTTTCTGTGCTGTACATCTCCATGACTGTATGACTCTAAATCACAACAAGACCCGTATTTATATGGGATTTTTCCTCCTAGGGGCCCAAGAACCAACAAACATCAACCTCACAGCTAAACAAAGACCCAAGACAGTAAGGCCAATACATCTGCATCGGTGTAGTTCAAGAAGGGCCGCCATGTTCAATAACATAAGTCCATTTTTTGGTGCACCATATTCGTAAGGAGGTCCAGGGGAATATGTTCCATAACTATCCTACGCCAGTTCGAAAATCCTAGGGGACTTTCCCGATACCCAGCTTACTAAAATATTTTTCCTTGCACAGAAGGAGAGGATAGTAAACAGTTTGTTCCCATATGCATCTAGCAGTCATTTTTCTAAATCAGGGACAATTTGCACTCTGACAGAATGTGATGCATTATAATTGCTCAGACAACTTGATTGTCAGTTGTACCTAATGGCGAAATGTCATTCCAGGTGTAGTGGGAATTTAGTGTAAAAATGGGGAATCACAAGCAGGCTGTGGGCCAGTTACTGTTTCAGCATAAAATGTTAAGGTCACAAATTACACAAACAGAAGACTAGAAGAACACCAGCAAGCCAGGCAGCATCAGGAGGTGGAGAAATCCTTGTTTTGGATATAACCCTTCTTCAGGAATGGAGGTAGGAGTAGGGGAAGTTGCAGATAAAGAGAGGTGGAATTATTATGGGTGGGAAGAGGGGCATAGTATTGAGGGAGTGATAGATGAATACAGGTGGTGGGTACGACCTGGTTAATCGATGGGATGGATGAATCCAGTTGGTGTCTGGAAGGAAGGGTCGGTAGGTGGAATAGAAGGGAGGAGGGAGGAGGCAGGGCTGGAAATGGAGTCAGGGGATGGGAAGGGAGGTTATTTGAAATTGGAGAACTCAATGCTGAGTTCTTCGGGCTGTAGGCTGTCCAGGCAGAAGATAAGGTGTTGTTCCTCCAGTTTGCGGTTGATTCACTGTGGTAATTGAGGAGGCCGAGGATGGACATGTAGGAGACGGAGTAGGAAAGGGAATTGAAATGGGCGGTGACCGCGAGGTCAGGTCGGCCCCTGCGGGCCTGGTTGAGATGCTCAGCAAAACGTTGCCTAAGTTTACAAATTAGTCCTCAGCCTCAATAACTTTTTCTTAACTCTTTCCATTTCCTTCAAATCCAGGAGGTGGCCATGGACACTTACATGGATCCTAGCTACACCTGCCTCTTTGTAGGCTACGTTGAACAATTCCCCTTCAGCACATACACAGGTACTGTTCCCCAACTCTTCCTCTGCACTGATGACTGCATTGGTTCTGCATCCTGCACCCAAGCTGAACTGGAGCAGTGAGAGCCATAGAGATGTACAGCATGGAAACAGACCCTTCAGTTCAACTTGTCTATGCTGACCAGATATCCTAACATTCTGTATCCAAATGGATAGTTCTCCCTGTGTTCCATGAGATCTAACTTTGCTAACCAGTCTCCCATTGGGAACCTTGTCAAACACTTACTGAAGTCCATATAGATCACATCCACCATTCTAGTTCATCAACTTTACCAACAACTCCACCCTGCCTTGAAATTCACTTGTCACCTCCCTCCCCTTTCTTGATCTCTCTATCTACGGTGACAGTTTACAGACCAACATTACCTACAAACCCACAGAGTCCCATAACTACCTGGACTACACCTCCTCCCACACCATAACCTGCAAAAGCTCCAACCTGTTTTCCCAATTTCTCGGTCTCCATCATGCCTGCTCTGATGAAAAGAGGTTCACCTCCCAAGACTCCCAAATGTTCACCTATTTTAAATAATGTGCTTTCCAGCCCTGTCATCCAGACAGCTTCTGCTGCACCTCCTTCATTCCCTGCTCCATTGCTGTAAACCCCACCCTCCCCTACAAATATAATAAAGACAGGGTTCCCCAGTCCTCACTTTCCACTCTAAAATTCCACGCATCCATGGCATCATCCTCAAACACTTCCACAACTCCAACTAAACTCTACCACCACTATTTTCCCCTTCCCACCCCTCTCTGCCTTCCAGAAGGACTGTTCCCTCCTTCTCTCCTTTTTTAACAACACCCTCCCCACCAAAACACTCAGCATCTACGTTCCCCCCACCCCCACAAGTACCTTTGTTCTGAACCAGGCCACACCCCCTCAAAACATTTCAAGAAGGTAGCCTAACGTTTCTACTTGTTTTGAACAGGTATCGAGTGAATATTCCAGGAGGGATGCAGCTGGTCAAAACCCCTTAGTTTTAAACAAAGCTGAATTTATTTACAGAGTACCAAATGAAATACAAACAAAAGAGAACAGAATGCAAAATAACTTAACCTATCCAAAAACCCAATCGACTCCATTGCAACTTATTAACGCTGTTCTACCTAGTTGCAACATCCTCATACAAACCCCCTTGGCAAAAAAAGGTCAAGTCAAACACAGGTACCAACAGGAGAGATATCAGAGAGAGAGAGAATCAGCATGGAGCTGTTTCCTTGACCAACAGCCTCAAAACTGACTGTATACTAAAGCCAAACCAAAATAACCAGAGAAAAGCTGAGCTGGGTGAACTGACCACTCCCCTTTCACTGTACAAGTTTTTTTTAATTAAAAAAAACTTCTTCAGATAGATAAACCCAGACATTTCGGAACCTGTGTCTTTACAACCCCTCTGAAAAAAAAACAAGGACAACATAACCTTGTTAAAAGGAGCAGCAACATCACACCTTTCCCTGCAACTGTGAAAGATGCAAAACCTGCTGGTACACACCTCCTTCATCTCCATCCAGGGCCCTAACATTCTTCCAGGTGAAACAGAGGTTCAGCTGCCTCTCCTCCAACCTAGTTTACTGTATCCAGTGCTCCCGATGTGGTCTTCTCTGCACCGAGGAGACCAAACGTAAACAAAGGGAACATTTCACTGAGACTCTCAGCTGGGCCCACAGGGGCTGACCTGACCTCCCAGCCATCATGCATTTCAATTCCCATTCCCACTCCCTCTCCCCCTCCGACATGTCTATCCTCAGCCTGCTCCATTGCCGCAATGAATCAGACTGCAATTTGGAGGAACACTTTATCTTCAACTGGGCGGCCTACTGCCTAGAGGACTGAACATTGAGTTCTCCGATTTCAAACAACCTTCCCACCCATCCCTGGACTCCATTTCTAGCCCGGCCTCCTCCATTCCATCCCTCCAATCGACCCTTCCTTTCAGCTACATTGGTCTGATCCAGCCCATGTAGGAAAGGAGCCAAATGGCTGATTGAAAAGTGTGCATTACTGAGCACCCCATGCTCAGGAACCTCTGATTTTAAAAGTACTCGGAGACCTATTCAGGGCTCGTCTTAACATTTTTTACTTTTTCATTCCCGCGAACTCATTTAGCGGGTGATACTCGACTCAATACCAGCTGCAGAAAGCAGTCCTGAAGCAGCTAGTTATTAGAAGCAGAATCCTCACCACAGTTCATTTTGGTGTAAGATCCATCAGGTAGATTTTCTGTCACCATCCTCTTTCCTGAGAGGAATCTATAGAGCCACCTTGGTCTCTACATTAGAGGAAAACCTCCTGGAGTTAAAGAGATGACACTCTTGGCTTAAACAATATCTTTCTCGCTCCACCTACTGCTGACCTAGTCTAGCAGTAATATCCTTTCGGACTTGATCAGTAGTGCTACTGCCAAGCCACTCTTGGTGGATGACATTGATATTCCTCACCCAGGGTATATTCTATACCGTTGCTAACGTCTTTGATTTTTCAAAATGGTGTTGAACATAAAGGACAATGGATGCAGTAGCCTAGAGGTAGGTATAGGACATGTTAATCATCAGGAGGTGGTTTCCTTACCTATGCTTGATTTGATGCCATGAGACTTTGTGCGGAGTATGCCTAGGATAGCTCCCTCTCCACTGTATATCACTGTGGTGCCAGGGAGACAGGACTAGCCAGGGCTGGTGATAGTGTCATCCAAAACATTGAGGTATAATTCGGAGAGTGTGAAACAATTAGGCTGTTTCTTGACCAACCATCAATCATTTCTCCGAGTTTTAGCACTAGCTCTCAGCTAAGAAAGGCTGGGCAGGGTTAATAGGGCTATGTTTATAGATTGGTTTCTTATTTCCACTAGCCAGGATTCTTTATTTTGTTGCTGAGTTTATTTTTATCCCATCTCTCCTTAAAATAATTTAGGGAACTCCAACCAGAATGTTATGAATTTGCCCAGGTATCCAACAGTACAAACCAGTACCAAGAGAAGAGTCCCAACTTTATTCGGAACAAAGTTACAATAATCATCACCAATCAGCTCCTGAAGATTGCAATACTTCCCAAGTCTCTTGTAGATCTATGCCATTGCTCTCTCCTGGACTCTGCAAAGCTTTCTCTCCATCCTGCACCCCTCCCTTCTCTCTTCCCTCCCCCTATCTCTGCTGGTTGCCATGTTGGTCTCCTTGGTAGGTCTCAGACAATTCCAACAGCAACTTCAGGTGAACCCGGTTTAGTGACTTTATTTTCTGGAACTTTCTACAATTCTGGCCAAATTGGAGATTACTTAAATCATTTACAGTAGTCAGTCAGTTTTTTGGATGATATGCTACAGTTAGTTTCTGGATGTAGCAAGAATCAATACCTTAGATCAGGGCCCTCCTTTGCTCCATGGATAAGTTATTGGGGTATGTCTGTCATGATGACATCAATATCATGTAAAAGTTATTCGCATCTGGCTGCTGTGTGAGATTTGTGATTGGTGAGTTTGACTTAGCAAGGGATGCTGGGTACACTAGCAGATTGGCAAAGCTAATCATCTGCATTTTTAGGCAGGAGGCTACTACAGCTAAATAGCTTACTCAGGCAAGTGACACCAGCCAGAGAACTCTCCCCTAGTTATCTCCTGATTTTCAGGGACAGATCCTCAGTGCTACAAGTCAAAAAAGGTAGGACAAAAGGATTCTTGACTCACCCTGAGCACTGATATTTTTTGATGTGGAGGGTGTTGGAACTATAGAATCTCAACCAAATCTGGAGTCTTGAAGGATTGTGAAGCCACCTATTAACATTCCTCATAACCTCAAATGCAATGGCAGCAGTATTCAACTATCCATTCTGAACTATCTTTCAGAGACCCTCTTGAAATAAATTGCTACTAATCCTCATTCAAACCAATCAACTCCTTTTATTCACAAAAGCTAGTTAAATTGGCACCTTGTTTAAAAAAAATTACCTGGTTTTTGGGAAGAATGTCCACATGAGGGAAGGGGTTATTGTTGAAGAAGATCTTCTGTTCAACTAAGGGGGTAGGTGAGTAGGTAAGGGTCATCTGTCTGCAGCTGGAGCTTCAGTAATTTTAAAGAGCCTGCCTGACACCGTTACTAGGTAGAGAACCTCATGCTGGGATCTGATCCTACAGGCAGAATCTCATGCCTGCTATATTTAGCATGGTAGCCTTGACACAAAAAGGCTGAAAGGACAATAGCAGAGTTTTTGCCTACAATAGCAAGAACTGTTATTAAAAGTAAGTGAATCATACTATGAGCCCAGTTATACATTCTGCTTTTGGACAATCATCTCATAGCAAATATGATCTTGACATGTACAAGCAAAAAGACTGGCTTGTTGTAAAAGCAACACCCTAATGCCTGCTACAGTCAAAGGGTTGTGGTTTGCAATCATCTGAAGTTTGGGCAGCTGCTGCCAAGGCAGTGGGGAGAGACCACTGACATCTGTCTGCCAATGAACAGGGGGCCCACTCAGTAATTGGGCTCCATGGAAGCCTCAGCTAGATATATGGATGGTAAAGTGTACAGACCTGTATATAATGAATGATTAATTCCAACCTGTGTACAGAAATGCAAGGTGCACCTATGAATGGCACCAATTGTACAGATTAAGATATCTTATGAATAAAGTATATTTTTGAAATAAAAAAATCTGTCAGCAGGTGATGAGGGATTCTGACCTGACATCATTGGCATAAACTATCCCCCATTCACCTGGTAGGTAACGTTTGTGCCTTGCATGGATGGCAGCTGTTGTCACCTACATAGAAGGATCATCCTAACCAGATCTACAGCTGATTAGACCATAAGACATAGGAGCAGAAGTAAGGCCATTTGGCCCATTGAGTCCACTCTGCCATTCACTTATGGCTGATGGGTATTTCAACTCCATTTACCCATATTCTCCCTGTAGCCCTTAATTCCTTGTGACATCAAGAATTTAATCAATCTCTGCCTTTAAGACATTTAGCGTCCCAGCCTCCACTGCACTCTGCGGCAATGAATTCCACAGACCCACCACTCTCTGGCTGAAGAAATGTCTCCGCATTTCTGTTCTGAATTTACCCCCTCTAATTCTAAGGCTGTGTCCACGTGTCGTAGTCTCCTCACCTAATGGAATCAATTTCCTAATGTCCACCCTCTCCAAGCCATGTATTCCCTTGTAAGTTCCTATTAGATCTCCCCTTAATCTTCTAAACTCCAATGAACACAATCCCAGGATCCTCAGCCATTCCTCATGCTAGACCTACCATTCCAGGGATCATCTGTGTGAATCTCTGCTGGACATGTTCCAGTGCCAGTATGTCATTCCTGAGGTGTGGGGACCAAAACTGGACACAGTACTCCAAATGGGGCCTAACCAGAGCTTTATAAAGTCTCAGTAGCACAATGGTGCTTTTATATTCCAACTAGAGATAATTGACAACATTGCATTCACTTTTGTAATCACAGACTCCACCTGCATGTTTATCTTAGAGAATCCTCAACTAGCACTCCCAGATCTCTGTACTTTGGCTTTGAATTTTCTCACTATCTAGAAAGTAGTCCATGCTTGTATTCTTTTTCCAACTTGCTCACAATTGTCCAGGAAATGACTGATGGAATTCTCTCCCAAACCGTCTAGATCCTTCTGCAGCTTTCCCACTTCCTCAATGCTACCTGCCTGTCCACTTAACTTCATATCATTGGCCAACTTTGCTAGAATGTCCCCAGTCCCTTCAGCCAGAAGATTAATATAATGTGAACAGCTGCAGCCCCAACACTGTATCCTGCGGGACACTGCTTGTCACCAGCTGCCATTCCAAAAGAGAACCTTTTATCCCAACTCTCTGCCTACTGTCAGACAGAGAATTGTCAATCCATACTAGTAGCTCACCCTGAACACCATGGGCCCTCACCTTGCTCAGTAGCCTCCTGTGTGGCACCTTAGAGGCCTTTTGGAAGTCTAGGTAGATAACATCCACTGGGTTTCCCTGGTCTAACCTACTTGTCACCTCTTCAAAGAATACCAACAAGTTTGTCAGGCATGACCTCCCCTTAAATCCATGTTGACTTGTTCTAATCAGACCCTGCTCTTCCAAGAATTTAGAAACCTCATCCTTAATGATGGATTCTAGAATTTTACCACCAACGACTGAGGTTAGGCTAATTGGCCTATAATTTTCCATCTTTTGTCTTGATTCTTTCTTGAAAGAGGGGGTTACAACTGATCTTCCAATCATCCAGGACTTTGTGACTCCAGTGACTTTTGAAAGATCTCAACCAATGCCTCCACTATTTCCTCAGCCACCTCCCTCAGAACTCTAGGATGTACCCCATCAGGGCCAGGAGATTTATTAATTTTAAGACCTTTTAGCTTTTCTAGCACTTTTTGTAATGGCAACCATACTCAACTCAGCCCCCTGACTCCCTTAATTGTTGGGATATTACTCATGTCTTCCACTGTGAAGACTGAGGCAAAGTACTTGTTAAGTTCTCCTGCTATTTCATTATCTCCCATCACTAGTCTTCCAGCATCAGTTTGAAGTGGCCCAATGTCTACTCTTGCCTGTTCTCTCATGTATGGAAAGAAACTTTTACTATTGTTTCTAATATTACTGGCTAGCCTACCTTCATATTTGATCCTCTCCTTCCTATAGGGCGGCACGGTGGCACAGTGGTTAGCACTGCTGCCTCACAGCGCCAGAGACCCGGGTTCAATTCCCGCCTCAGGTGACAGACTGTGTGTGGAGTTTGCACATTCTCCCTGTGTCTGTGTGGGTTTCCTCCGGGTGCTCCGGTTTCCTCCCACAGTCCAAAGATGTGCAGGTCAGGTGAATTGGCCATGCTAAATTGCCCGTAGTGTTAGGTAAGGGGTAAATGTAGGGGTATGGGTGGGTTGCGCTTCGGCCGGGCGGTGTGGACTTGTTGGGCCGAAGGGCCTGTTTCCACACTGTAAGTAATCTAATCTAATCTATTTCTTTGTTATCCTCTTTTTGTAGCCTTCCCAATCTTGATTTCCCAGTGCTCTTGGCCACTTTATGGGATCTTTCTTTATAGATTTCCTGACTTCCTTTGTCAGCCATGGCTGTCTAATCCCTCCCCAGATAATCTTTTCTTGGGGGATGAACTTCTGTACAGTGTCCTCAATTATACCCACAAACTCCTGCCATTTTTTCTGTCTTCCCTGCTAGGCGCTGCTTCAAGTTGATTTGTCAGTTCCTCTCATGCCCTCATAATTACCTTTATTTAACTAACACCATTACATCTGATTTTGCCTGCTTTCAAACTGCAGACTGAACTCTACCATATTATGATGCTGCTTCCTCAGTGTTCCCTTACTTTAAGATTTCTTTATAAAGTCTGGTTCATTACATAGAACTAGGTCCAGAATAGCCTGCTCCCTTGTGGGCTCCATGACAAGCTGTTCCAAAAGAATCCATCCTGTAAGCATTCCATGAATTCCCTTTCTTTGGATCCACTGGCAACATTTACCCAGTCCACCTGCATATTGAAGTCTCCCATGATCACTGTGACCTTGCCTTTCTGACATGCCTTCTCTATATCCCGGTACATGTTGCGTGCCTGCTCCTGACCACTGTTGGAGGTCTGTACACAACTCCAATTATGGAGTTTTGCCTCTGTGGTTCCTCAATTCCACCCACACAGACTCCACATCTGACACGGTCATTCAGTGCAATAGATTTATTGTTTTTAACTAAAAAGGCAACCCTGCCCCCTCTGCCCACCTCCCTGTCTTTTTGATAACAATATAGGGTTTTCAACTTAACTGCCAGTCCTGACCACCCCCCCTGTAACCACATCTGTGATGTGTACCACAATCATTTACGATTATGGTGAACAGAGAGATGGCATGGGGCAGGGTGACACCAGGCACATTAGACACAAGATGACCACTGGATCACAATGGAGAGAAACAGCAGAGCACATATGGACAGTGTGTGGGGCTAGAATGCCAGCATAATACACTCAACCCAGTTGATTAGTTTGAGGATGTGTGTTGGTGAGGAAGGAGGAAGAAAGAAAACACATGAATAATGAACACTGCCCAGCGTGTCTGGGCCCAGCCAACACCTCTTATAGAAATGCAAAGAGGTTGATACAGACTCAACACAAAATGCTAATAAGGTAAAAACAATGACTACAGATGCTGAAAATCAAATACTGGATTAGTGGTGCTGGAAGAGCACAGCAGTTCAGGCAGCATCCAACGAGCAGCGAAATCAACGTCTCGGGCAAAAGCCCTTCATCAGGAATAAAGGCAGTGAGCCTGCAGCATGGAGAGATAAGCTAGAGGAGGGTGGGGGTGGGGAGAGAGTAGCATAGAGTACAATGGGTGAGTGGGGGAAGAGATGAAGGTGGTAGGTCAAAGAGAAGAGGGTGGAGTGGATAGGTGGAAAAGAAGATAGGCAGGTCGGACAAGTCAAGGAGACAGTAAGTGAGCTGGAAGTTTGAAACTAGAATGAGGTAGGGGAAGGGGAAATGAGGAAGCTGTTGAAGTCCACATTGATGCCCTGGGGTTGAAGTGTTCCGAGGTGGAAGATGAGGCGTTCTTCCTCCAGGCGTCTGGTGGTGAGGGAGCGGCGGTGAAGGAGGCCCAGGACCTCCATGTCCTCGGCAGAGTGGGAGGGGGAGTTGAAATGTTGGGCCACGGGGCGGTTTGGTTGATTGGTGCGGGTGTCTCGGAGATGTTCCCTAAAGCGCTCTGCTAGGAGGCGCCCAGTCTCCCCAATGTAGAGGAGACCACATCGGGAGCAACGGATACAATAAATGATATAATGATATTGGTGGAGGTGCAGGTGAAACTTTGATGGATGTGGAAGGCTCCTTTAGGGCCTTGGATAGAGGTGAGGGAGGAGGTGTGGGCACAGGTTTTACAGTTCCTGTGGTGGCAGGGGAAAGTGCCAGAATGGGAGGGTGGGTCGTAGGGGGGTGTGGACCTGACCAGGTAGTCACGGAGGGAACGGTCTTTGCGGAAGGTGGAAAGGGGTGGGGAGGGAAATATATCCCTGGTGGTAGGGTCTTTTTGGAGGTGGCGGAAATGTCGGTGGATGGTTTGGTTGATGCGAAGGTTTGTAGGGTGGAAGGTGAGCACCAGGGGCGTTCTGTCCTTGTTACGGTTGGAGGGGTGGGGTCTGAGGGCGGAGGTGCGGGATGTGGACGAGATACGTTGAGGGCATCTTTAACCACATGGGAAGGGAAATTGCGGTCTCTAAAGAAGGAGGCCATCTGGTGTGTCCTATGGTGGACCTGGTCCTCCTGGGAGCAGATACGGCAGAGGCGGAGAAATTGGGAATACGGGATGGCATTTTTGCAAGAGATAGGGTGGGAAGAGGTGTAATCCAGGTAGCTATGGGAGTCAGTGGGTTTGTAAAAAATGTCAGTGTCAAGTCGGTCGTCACTAATGGAGATGGTGAGGCCCAGGAAGGGGAGCGAGGTGTCAGAGATAGTCTAGGTAAATTTAAGGTCAGGGTGGAATGTGTTGGTGAAGTTGATGAATTGCTCAACCTCCTCACGGGAGCACGAGGTGGCACCAATGCAGTCATCAATGTAGTGGAGGAAGAGGTGGGGAGTGGTGCCGGTGTAATTACGGAAGATCAACTGTTCTACATAGCCAACAGAGAGACAGGCATAGCTGGGGCCCATACGTGTGCCCATGGCTATGCCTTTGGTCTGGAGGAAGTGGGAGGATTCAAAGGAGAAATTGTTAAGGGTGAGGACCAGTTCAGCCAAACGAATGAGAGTTAGTGGAAGGGTACTGTTGGGGATGTTTGGAGAGGGAAAAAACAGAGGGCTTGGAGGCCCTGGTCATGGCAAATGGCCGTGTAGAGGGATTGGATATCCATGGTGAAGATGAGGCATTGGGGGCCAGGGAAACAGAAGTCTTGGAGGAGGTGGAGGGCGTGGGTGGTGTCTCGAACGTATGTGGGGAGTTCCTGGACTAGGGGGGATAGGACAGTGTCAAGGTAGGTAGAGATGAGTTCAGTGGGGCAGGAGCATGCTGAGACAGTGGGTCGGCCAGGCTTGTGGATCTTGGGAAGGAGGTAGAACCGGGCAGTGCGGGGTTCCCGGACTATGAGGTTGGAAGCTGTGGGTGGGAGATCTCCTGAGGTGATGAAGTTCTGTATGGTCTGGGAGATGATGGTTTGGTGATGGGGGGTGGGGTCATGGTTGAGGGAGCAGTAGGAAGAGGTGTCCTCGAGTTGGCATTTGGCTTCAGCAGTGTAGAGGTCAGTGTGCCAGACTACCACTGTGCCCCCTTTATCCACTGGCTTGATGGTGAGGTTGGGATTGGAGCAGAGGGATTGGAGGGCTGCGCGTTGTGAGGGTGAGAGGTTGGAGTGGGGGAGGGGGAACGACAGGTTGAGGCGGTTAATGTCCCGGCGGCAGTTGGAAATGAAGAGGTCGAGGGCAGGTAATAGGCCAGCGCGGGGTGTCCAGGTGGATGCAGTGTGTTGGAGGTGGGCGAAGGGGTCCTCAGAAGGTGGGTGGGAGTCCTGATTGTGAAAGTAGACTCGGAGGCGGAGGTGACGGAAGAATTGTTCGATGTCACGTCGTGTATTAAATTCATTGATGCGTGGATGGAGGGGGATGAAGGTGAGTCCTTTGCTGAGGACTGATCGTTCGTCCTCAGTGAGGGGGAGGTCTGGGGGAATGGTGAAAACTCGGCAGGGCCGGGAGCTGGGATCTGGTGTGAGTGTGGAGCTGGGAGTGGGGTCGGAGCCAGTACCTGGAGTGGGTGTGATGGTGGGGGGAATGGGGGTGGAGGCATGAGCTGGGGTAATGTTGCCCTCGGAGTTCTGGGGTGTGGGGATAGTGAATGCTAATAGCCAGGGCTGAAGTATAGTCCTTCTCAAGAGCACCCATTACTACAATGGATTTCCATACCCACACTGAAACTGCAAGGACTATTGAAACTATGATTCTACAAGGATTACCATAAACTATGTTACAGGTCAGTGACTTGTATACATCTTGTATCATAAGATGAAAGTTTGACATGTACTCTGGGTTGACAGAAGACTTGCAGCTAACCACATGTCTCCCCAGAGCTCAGTTTATTGCACAAGGAAATACCAGTCATTGAGTCCTGATTCGACTCTGTTTTCCATCCAACAATGGCATTCCCAATGCTAGATGGGAATTCAGAGCAATCCTGCCATGGCACTTAATGTGCTAGTATAACCAGACAGTAAATCAAATGAGGACAGCCAACTTAATGCTCTAGATCCAAAACTAGGACATCTACAGATTCAGGATATTTGGTGGAAAGGTGACCCAGCTCTGAAACCCCGCATATCACTAAGACATGGCTGCAATGGAGTAGCTATCTTCTGCATGGAAACTGGTGATTGAAGGTCAGAGTCAGATGTACAGCACAAACAGACCTTTTGGTCCAACTCCATGCCAGCCAGATATCCTAAAATAATCTTAACCCATATCCTTTAAACCTTCCTATTCATGTACCCATCCAAGATGGCTTCTACAGGCTGCAATTATACCAGTCTCTCCCATATCCTCTGGCACTTTGCCATACACACCCTCAGCATGATGTTGCTCATTAGGGTAAGATTTAGGTGCCTTTTAATCCTATGCCCTCCTGACTCCCCACCCCAGGGAAAAGACTATCCTATCCATGCCCCTCAATTCTAAGCCTCTATGAAGTCACCCCTCAGACTGACTCCAGGGAAAAAACAGCCCCAGCCTATTTAGCTTCTCTTTATAGAAATCCTCCAACCCTGGCAACATCTTGTTAATCTTCTGAACCATTTCAAGAATGCACCAATATTCCAGAAGTGACCAGTGTCCTGTACAGACAAGACTTCCCAACTCAATGCTCTGACCATTAAGTAAAGCATACCAAACACCTTCACTATCCTATCTACCTGGGACTTCAGGTCCCTTTGTTCAGCAACACTGCTGAAGACCTTACCACTAAGGTATACAAGTCTTACATGGATTCGCCTTTCCAAGAATAAAAATGCAGCACCTCATTTAAAACTCCATGTCATTCCTAGACTCACCTGATCAAGATCTTGTTCTGAGGTAACCTACACTGTCCACACCTCCAATTGAGAGGGCATGTGCAAACTTATGTTCACATCCAAATCATTTAAATACAAAAACCAGTGGACCCAGCAAAGATCCTCATGGCACACTGCTGGTCACAGGTCTCCAGTCTGGAGTAACCCTCTACTGTATCAGAGTCTTAGTTTTATCAATTGGCTAGTTTGCTCTGTATTCCAGGGAATCTAACCAATCAAGCATGAGGAACCTTGTCAAACACTTGACTGAAGTCCATGATGTGAAGTCCATAAAATAGGAGATGGTAACTACTTTTGTTGATTAGGACTCAGATCCCAAACATAAGGGCAAAGCTAAAAAGGTAGAAGTTGGGATTAGTTGATTTGGCAGTAGTAAATAGCTACAAACCAGGATGGGGATAATTATGTAATAAAAACAAGTTACATATGGGAGTAGTGTACAGTGCCCCTCTAGTAGACCTTGGAGAAAGGAGAAGCATAAAGGAATAATTACTTGAGACACAAGGACGACTGGGGTGATTTCACACCAAGCCTGGAAAGTAGAGAAAGAGTAATGGGCACCCAAATTGGGAGGCCTCAGCATAACTGAACTAACTTCATATTAAAACAGGATGCATTGAAAACTAGTGAGCAGGCTGTATACTAGACTGGGCATGGAGCCATGGGGAAAGACCATTCCTGCGGCTCCTTGTGGTCATGGAATTATGCATTAGCTTGAGGCTACTCATGCTGGAGGGCCATTACTGTATAGAAGCTGGTTGATAAATTCAGGACAGATCAATAAAATGCTGTGGCAGATGTCTAAAGTGTTCAATGTAAGCCATCCTGGGATGACACGTTACCAAATGCTGGATCCACACTTTGAAGGGAAAGATGCACAAGGAGAAAAAGAGTGTGCAAAGGTACATAGCAATCAGGTTTGGACTGAGTGGAGATTAGAGGGTACCAAACAAAATAGCAACAAGTTTCCTTTGTCTCATACCTCATCAGGAATGATCCTGAGACTGGATGATGAGTCTTTTGTAGATCTCAGGATACAGTGAGACATCCCAGGTTTAAGCTAGGAAATGGTAGCAAGGAGAAAAATGCAAAGATGAGCAAACAGTTAGAGCTACAGGCTGGGAAATGTCCAGGTCCTGAGAGCCTTCACCTTCTGGAGATAGAGGAATTGGTTTTCATTTCCAAAATATTCTTCATTTGAGTTTAATATATGCAACTAATTCAGAAGGAATTAATCTGGAAGGAAGCAAAAAACTACAGGCTGGAAGACTGATAAGACAACTAGGTATTATCCTGAGGAGAAGAATATGAGGGCAGCTAGAGGTTTAAGATCAAACCCTGATATGGAGTGTTATGAATGAGGAAAGGCTGGACATGCAT
The DNA here is from genome assembly GCF_047496795.1 of Chiloscyllium punctatum. NCBI lineage: Eukaryota > Metazoa > Chordata > Chondrichthyes > Orectolobiformes > Hemiscylliidae > Chiloscyllium > Chiloscyllium punctatum. The sequence continues at coordinate 37,298,614 of NC_092762.1, read as the reverse complement.
CTAATAGCATGGAATCTCAATGATGTTGGGTGAAGATTTCAAATTGGGGTTTGCCATTTAAACCTAAATTTCCCCTCCCTATTTTAGGATCTCTGGAACATTCCTTGATGAGTTAGTCAGAATCTATCCACACCTGCCTTCAATATTAGTAATCCAAGTAAGTAGTGGGTGAAAACATTTCAGGGTAAATAGGAATGATATTCAAGGGGAGTGTTATTAACCTGTATTCAGTGGCTAAGCAGCTCCAAACACTATTGTTCCAATGGAGGCCAAACTATTGGATTGGTTTAATTTGCTTTGGAAGATTCCACAAATCAGTTCAAGTAACTGAACCAAGCTGACTGAAGTGGTGTGATGTTTGGTGGATTCTGGATTAGATCCAACAGCATAGCTTCAGTTCCCAATCCCTCAAGCAACAGAATTTGCTGATGTTTGCTCTGACAGTTCAAGGACTCATAACATTTCCCCATCAGATTTATTTCTGTTCAGGGCTTACAATTCGCCACATGGAGAAACAGCAGTAGCTCTTGGTTTCTTCATGTACATTGCAACCATCACTACCAGCAGGGATAGAGACACCATCAGGAAGCCAATAGCTGCTCCATGAAGAACCCAAGGGGTCCCAGCAACATCTATGGAGAGAGGAGAAGAAACAAAATGAGATCAGAGGATGGTTTCTTTTGCTAGAGGTCACAGGTGACCTATTGCAGAGGCTTCACTCACCATTTGCTTCAAGTTGTTTCTTTGCAATGTAACTGCTCCCTCCCAGGAGGATCGGGCCAGGTGCACTCACTACTGTCCCCTCATGGTCATGGGTACTCCTGCGCTGCCCTGTTGGAGACAAAGATTAGACTGTTCTGACCCAAGCTAGGGGAGTTGAGAGCTTGCTCAAAAATCAGAAATGTTACTATGTGAAGAACCATCTGTACGTCATCCAGTTCTGGAACAGGTAGCAAATGCTTACCTACCCCCCCCTCCCCCAAAATCTGATGTTTTAGTGAAAACTGAAACCTTTATACTTTGAAGTCACTGCTTTCACTCAAGCTGCACTGGCCACTGAAGTTGGAAAGAACCCCTTTTATACAACTGTATTTCACTGACCAGTGACATAGAAATATACTTAACTATTGTTCAGTGGTTTATTTGGGATCGGAAGTGCCAGGAAGGAAGCTCAATATTGCTGTTGGTCTCACCTGGAGGTTTGTGACAAGCAAAGCAAGCATTCACAATGCTTGTTCAAAACAACTATTCCTCACATACAGTTGAGCAAGTTCTTGCTGTGGATTGTTATATCTCTGGTCCTTCAGAGAAGGGCCATGATTCTGTGACCATTAAATCCAGGCCTGTTTTCTTATTGACATTGAAGGGGACAAGTCAATGCTTCAGACATGGATTTCAGTTCCTATTGACATAAAAACCCCTTTGTCTGTACAAGAGGGATCAAGCCTCAGACAGGACAGCAGAAATTCCTTCAACAAGCAAGCTACTCCAAATCTGAAGCAGATGGCTTCCCAAGTCAATGACCAGGAGGACATTCAGCCCCTCAACTTATTCTACTATTTGGCAGTAAATCAGATTGGGTTCTTGACTCCTTCATTCACTTGTGGGACATGGCCCAGCCATTAGTGCTCATTTATTGCCAATCCTGAAGTTGCCCAAAGGTGGTGAGCAACCATTGTCTACCCCTCAATCATGCCTAAAGTCTGCCTTAGTGGGCCTGCTATTGAATTGCAACAGTTTAAGGGGGCCTGAATCTCCAGGGGGTCACTCATTTGATAGTGAGCCTAGCTCTAACCAGAGGTCATCCTACAGCAGTCACTATCTGACCCCTCCCCCTCAGCACCACTATGATCATCTAGCAGTCCATACGAACCTTCTGAATGGGTTTGTATGGGAGTGTTTAGAAAGGCAGTGACCCAGACTGTACAGTTTAGAATGTCATCTCACTGGTGAGTGAAGGAACTGTTGGGAAGCCTTCAAGGTGCAGCAGTCACTTGGGAACAAACTATGATCCATATATGGTGAGTCTTTTATTGCTGTTCTTGTCTTCCTGCTAAAGTGGAAAAGCTCATTGTTTGAGCAACAAGAACACTTGCCCACTTGGTGTTATGTGCCTTCAACTGGTCCAGCCAAAGTTCTGACCCATCTGGAAGGCAAAATTCAGCCACTTTGCAGTGGCTCTGGAGTAGTCAAATGAAGGTCAAACCTAGCAAGGACAGAAGACTTCCTGGAAGGAAAGAACTTTTTGAAGAGGCTGACAGTTATATGGTCACCATTGACTAGCTTTAATCTAGAGACTTCTGGAATTAGCTACCGGTTTGGGGGGGGGGGGGGGGGGGGGGGGCGTTGGATATTTGACCCAAGATCCCCAGAATATTTACCCTGGAGTGGTATTGCTGGGTCAGTGACACTAGCATCTATTTCTCTTTTCAAACCTTTACCCATCTCTGCAATCAAATTGAGCTATTGCACATTCACATGAAATGGAGGATCCAAAAGGGATTTATTTAGTGAACTGAATCCCAACATTCACTTTGCTAGCTTAGATGACCAATTCATGCCTTCAGAGGAGAGCTACCTCCCTGACTTCATGTTATACTCCTGCATTGGAAAGTTGTTTTGTAACCTTTAAATGTTCAGTAAACTGACATCTGCCAATTCTCCTTTATTCATATGGCTCATTACATTCTCAAGAGACTGAAATACCCTTTGCTTCCCACAAAAGGGGAACTCACTTGGACCACATCTGGTTGTACAGTCATCCAGAGCAGAGGGAGAGCAAACCTCAGCACTGCAGTGCAAGTAAACCTAGAAAAGGAGGAGAAGAAATTTTAAGGGGATCGTCCCATAGAAGAATAGCCCAGGTAGTACAGGGACAGCAAGAGGATTTCTGAGTGGGGCCTCATTCCTTCCATTTGGTTACCTGTCCAGAGAGGGGCTGCTCAGACACGCCATCCAAGAAAACAAACGTCTTCACTTCAAACCGCTTTTGATGGGTTGGGAACTGCAGGCCAGAAGAGACACCTACTGGGTGTAGGAGGGTCATGTAGTCATCACCTTCATAGGGACACCTGAAACAGGAAGGTTTAGTCACTGACAGGAGTGAGTGATCCACTCCAATAATACCTTGGCCATTTATGACAGCAGTAATCAAAGCTAGAGTGAAAGTTGGGGATTTTTCCCTTGTTCCAACCCAGTTGGTTCTTCCAGGTTAGAGAAAAGAACATTGTAAACTCACTACAAACTGATTCTAATTCAGCCATCAAGTTAGAATTGGTCCTATGGTGGTATTGTCCAAACTCATGCCCTGATGCACACCAGTTGGAAAGATCATTTGGATCTTAATGATCAATTATTTCAACTAGTCTGTACAGAGTGCAGGTTTAGCCATGTTAACCAGGGCCATTTGTGGCTGCTGCATATATAGTTACTACTTGATCTGAAGAGAGGCATCTGTTCAGAGAGGAGTGGGTATAACATGGACAAACAAGTGGATTAATAAAAGGACTACATAGGATTCCTGGTTACAGATGCTGTGTTTCTCTAGCACAGATTGTATTGGACTTATTTCAGGAAAAAAAACAGCTGTTGAGTTGTGTACATCTGCACTAGTGGGAGATCACCATCTGTACTAGTTTAGAGTGGGAAGTTAATGGAGTTCAGCATTTCCGCAATCAGGTGGGCTGATATGAGGTTAGATTGAGAACCTAGAGATGGATCAATTGCTTTGAATTTGTTGGACTCCAAGGCCATGGAAACATTTATCCATTAACCTGGGCAGGAACAGCTGATCATCATGGTCTGATGAACTAAAGCCATTACTGGATTAGTGGTGCTGGAAGAGCACAGCAGTTCAGGCAGTATCCAACGAGCAGTGAAATCGACATTTCGGGCAAAAGCCCTTCATCAGGAATAAGCTATCCATTTACTTACCCATCCACCAGGAGACTCCACTGCACCTCATGGCCAGGGGCTGGCACAGGAGTTGCCCAGCAGTCCCGCAGTCTCAGGACTATCATTGGGTCAGTGCGATCCTTCACACGAACCTCAACAAACACCGACTCCTGAAGGATTCTCTGAATGGGGTAGTCACTGTCCCTGTACCACCAGCTGTAGCTGCCATCTAACAGACAAAATAAAAAAGGAGAACAAACCAAAACAGTCACTCCCCTGAAGGGATACAATTCCCAGGGCTCCTATTACCAGGGCAGCACCACCTGTTGCTATTCGCAGCTCCAGCCTCAGGATCCCATCTTCAGAAGCAGCTAGTGGTGGAGGGAGGGTGTAAACCGAGACATTGATTTGTAAGCCTGCCTCATGCTCCCCCTTGTACTTGCACTGGATGTGCAGCCTGTCAAGAGACAGAAATAGGTAGTGAAGTTGTAGTCAGCAACACTTCCCTCTCCATACCAACAAATCCCACTGCCCTCTCACCTGAAGGTGCTGTCCCGGGTTATTGAGCCCAGTGGCCCCCTCTGAATCATCCTCTTCCCCAAGACATCCGTTTCATACACAAAGCTCCCATTCTCCTCCTGGAAGAGAAGACACTATTTAATAGGGAGCTGGCCCGTTCAAAGGGACAGAATGCTGGAGCCTCCAATACTCACCCGCTGGGTCAAGCCACAAGAGGTAATTGGGAAGTGGAAGGCTGCAAGTTCTGCTGTGACGAGCTTAGGCCTGCACTCAGCTTCATGTCCATCTTTCACGTACAGAGATGACAGGTTGAGGGCAGGACGGGTCAGGTTCCTGGTGATTGCTACAATGAACTGACCATCTGCTGTGCACACTGCAGAGAGAATGGGAATGTTCAGTTTCCCCATTGGTGGAAGTGACCTCAATCATTGAGGGATGAAGCCTCAAAACTCCACAAAGACAAAGGTTGAATCTTTGGAGATTTAAAAAGACAGTAATCCAACATTTGCATGCAATCAAAACATCTTACATGATCTCTATTACACAGAGACAAGATTTGAGACAGAGTCCTGAAGGGTTACACTTCTCTTCCTGATGCTGCCTGGCTTACATTCTTCCAGCCTCCTGCTGGTTTATTTTAGGTTCTTGCATCTGCAGTTTGTCTCAAATTTGAGACAGGCACACACGAGTTATCTGCACAGCAGAAAGATCTTTTGGTCCGCCCCATCCACAAACTAGTTTAGCACCATATCCCTCCTGGAGGGATACACTTCAGCAGTGAAGGACATTCAGCCTCAGATCTTTAGGTCAATGTATGAGTGATTTCAGGGATACACAATGTAGTGTTGCCAAGCAGAGACAGTTCAGTACCCATGATCTTCATGGCTTCAAAGATCTTTGTTTGTGTCACACTACATGTGGTCCTTCTACACAAGTAGAGGGGTCAATTTGCCATTCTTTAACAATAGAATGGATCAGCAATCTGTAGACAGTTATAACCCCTACAGTGTGGGAACAGGCCATTTGGCCCAACAAGTCCACACTAACCCATTTCCCTACCCTATTGCTCAATATTCCCTGACTAATGCACCTAGCCAACATATCCCAAAACATATGGGCAATTTAGCCTGTCCAGTTCACCTAACTTGCAGGCCTTGACTGTGGGAGGAAAGCAGAGCACCTGGAGCAAGCCCTGCAGACATGAGGGAAGTGTGTAAACTCCAGTCACCCAAGGCTGACACTGAATCTAGATTCTGGTACTGAGGTAGTGCTAACCACTGAGCTGCTAGTATGGCATTATACAATTCCGACTTTGGAAGTGAAACCAGTCTGACTTCATGTTAGGAGTCATGGAAACTAACTAAGGCATCCCTTAAACATCTGACTGAAGAGGTCTGTCTTCTGCTGACAAAGAGTAGTTATCTTGGGACAGTAACTGAAATCCCACAATTTCTTTGAATCAAAACCTGCATCTCCACTCATGCTGATCAAAACCACCAACATCTAGGTTTGTTCAATAATTTGAATCTACTGTATGACCCTTTCATCTTTTAGTTACCAAGCAAGTGTCCAATACATTCTCCTCCCTAACACCTGAAAAAAAAGGAGCAGAGCTCTGAAAGCTGGTTTTTAAACTAAAGCTGTTGGATGATAACATACTGTTATTTTATCTTGGGCTGGCCAAGCCTGGCCAACTCAGGCACCTCCACATCATTCATACCCATCCAGATGCCTTTTAAATGTTGGCAAGGCACTAGCCTCCACTGCCTCTGGCAGCTCATTCAATACACCACCTGCTACCCTCAGGCCCCTCTTAAGTCTTCTGGATACCCCCCCCACCCCAGAGAAAGAGACCTTGGTGTTTACCCTATCCATACCTGTCTAATGTTATAAACCTATAAGGTCACCCCTCAACCTGACTCCAGGGAAAACAGCCCCAGCCTATTCAACCTCTAGCTCAAACCCTCCGACCCCAGTAACAGCCTGAAGTCTTCTGAACCCTTTCAAGGATTCACCACACCCTTCCAATAAAGGGACAATTGGATACAATATTCCAATAGTGGCCTAACCAATGTCCTGTACAGCTACATCATGATATTCCAACTCTATTACTCGGAGCATTGATTACAGAAGGAAAGTACAGCAAACACCACCTTCATTTTGCTATCTGACTATTAATTATAAACCTGCACTTGGTGGTCTGTTCAGCAACACTCCCCAGAACCTTACTAGTGTCTAAGTCCTGTCCTGATTTGCCTTTCAAAATACAACACCTCACATTTAGAGACTAAGTCATGAGGGGCATGGATAGGGTAAATAGACAAGGTCTTTTCCCTAGGGTGGAGGGTCCAGAACTAGAGGAGCATAGGTTTCGGGTGAGGGGGAGGTATAATAAGGGACAACTTATTCCAGGAGGTGGTGCAAGTATAGAATGAGCTGCCAGGAGGTAGAGTGCAGGTTGGTACAACTACATTTCAAAGACATTTGGCTGGGTATATAAATAGGAAGGGTCGAGAGAGATGCAGACCAAGTACTAGCAATTGGGACTAGTCAGTATATCTGGTTAGCATAGACAAATGGGACTGAAAATTCTTTCCATGCTGTACCTTTATAACTGTTAGTGTAATACCAGTTTTGTAATAAGCAAGCTTCTGCCTTGTATTAGAAGATAAAGTTTAATACTGTGTTGTTTGAAATTTCAATAGACAGGGACCAAGCATGCCAAATTCAGAACACTACCTAGTATTGTCACAGGCACTGACAGATACTCAAGACAGTTTGATTAAAACAAGTTAGACATTCATGTTTAAAGAATCAATGCTGGAAGAAACATTTCATTATAACCCTCAAGAGGTAAAGATTTCAGGAAGCATAGGAATGTTTCAGTACAATATTCCTGACTGTAGTTTTAGAGAGGCAAAAAGAAACATTTATGTCAAAACATCCATCTTAACTAAACCAGTTGGTCTCAAAACAGGGGGGGCAGGTGAAAAATGTTTGGGTTCCTGGCAGTGTCTATGTCCTGTGCAGATTCATGAAGGTGACAACAAGTGAACCCAGCAGCATCAGCAAGCTGGGCCCAAAGCAGACTCAGGAAGCGGGTTCAGGTCAGTGTAGTACCTGGTGGCCTCTGCACTGAGTGATAGTGCCAAAGAGAATGGTGACTTATGTCACAGCAAGGGCAGCAGAGTGGTTAGTACTGCCTCACAGCACCAGGGTCCCAAGTTCAATTCCAGCCTTGGGCAACTGTTAGTTTGCACATTCTCCCCCATCTCATGGGTTTTCTCCAGGTGCTCTGGTTTCCTCCCACAGCCCAAAGATGTGGGGGTTAGGGTGGATTGGCTATGCTAAATTGCCCATAGTGTTAGATGCATTAGCCAGAGTGAACTAGGTCTGGGAAGGTTGCTCTTCAGAAAACAGTGGGCAGGTTGGGCCAAAGGGCCTGTTTCCATTCTGTAGGGAATGGAATCTAAATGCAGCATGGCAAAGGGACATGACAGATCACAGAAAGGCTGAAGATGAACACTTCTGGCTTGTGATGTTTTGCTTTATTTTTCCATCTTAAGTGATAGAGAGTAACCATGTTACATTTTTTCCACAAGACACAGTATATCAAATTAGAAAATGTGATACCAGTTTGACAAGTCCTATCTTTTTATAGCCTCATTAATACCTCCAGCATGAAACCCATTGGAAGTCTCAATCCCCATTCCATAAGTTTTGCTTTCATGAAGCAATAATTATCCATGCTTTCTTTGCAAGCTAGAATACTACAGCATGGAAACCGACCCTTCAGCCAAAAGGAATCCATGCTGATCATGATACCCAGCTAATTCCAGTAACCTGGATTTGGGGCATTATCCCCACAAACCCTTCCCATTTATGTACCTTTCCAAGGTTTTATCATGAACTGTTGATGTTGTACCTGCCTCACTTTCTCTGACAGTCCATTCCATATAGATACCACTCTGCCCAAAGAGATTACCCCTCCAATCATAAGTCTTTCCCCTTACAAGATAAAAGCAATACCACCATTTGTGTTAATGGAAAAACATTTAGACTAATAATAGTTTGCCAATCACAAACTAGTGTTTAGTTCACTCAAGTCTCTACTTGAAGTTCAAGATCTGATTTGCTTAAAGTGTTTATAGAAACACCCACTGTTAGACAAACTGGCCCATAGCTGCTAGCACTTCCCTCAGACACCCAAGCTCACTGAAGGTTGATTTACAGCAATTTATCCCCAATGTGGGCAGGCAGGCTACATAGGCCCTGGCATTTATCTACCTAAGCACAATCTTAGGTGACATTCTCCATTGCCTCTACATGGAGGTTTTCAGATTCTTCCTTGGGAAGAACAAGTGTTCCAAGCAACAGCAGCAAATGTGGAGTTTCTACCCTCAGTGAAAAAAAATACCCTCTTAGCAGTTACAGCAAGTGATAACCACCTCAACACAACAAACTTTTATAGTATCACCACAAATTAACCTCTTTCAAAGAGATTATTTTAGAAGCAGACTTTTAATAACAATTTAATGAGACCAGGATAACATTATCCATCAAACTAACCAGCCGCTTCCCCTACTCGACGAGGGAGGAGCAGAGTCATGTTCCTGGGTTATTTCCTCAGGGGCAGGTCCCTTTAACTCCCTCCCACTGACTCCCCACAAACAGCCCTTCACCATTGCACAGGGAAACACCAACAAGTCCCGGGTTATTTCCTCAGTGCCAGCCTGGGGTGGTCCTCATGCTTCCCTTCCCTCCCCATTCGGGGTGGGCTCCTCTCCGGGAGGAGGCTGGGCTCCTTACCTGGGCTGTCTCTCAGGTTGTAGAAACAGGATTGCCCACTGAGACTCGGGGACTGAAAGCAGCAGCCCTGCTTGATGCACTCAGTGCTGTTGATAGTGGCCAGGCCACACGGCAGCCTCCAGCCCGGCTCCGGAGGACACACAGCAGAGACCAGGAAGGGCCGAGCGGCCCAAAGGTACAGACCCCAAACCAACCAATGTCCCATCGCGCTGCCTGAATCTGTGCCCGCCCCTGAGCACCAACCCGCTTTATAGCCGCTAATTGGTGAGGAAACCAATCGCAGTGCAGCAGCTCCCTGCCCCACGGTGGGGGGGGGGGGGGGGGTTCCCAATCCCAATCCCAATCCCAATCCCAATCCCAATCCCAATAAATCGATTCTTCCGGTCCAGGTTATTGCAATTTGTGACTGGTCTGGGAATATACGGCTTATTAAACAATTCAGAGGCACCGTGACTCAGTGGTTAGTCCTATAGCCTCACAGACCAAGGTATCTGGGTTCGATTCTAGCCTGAGGTGACTGGCTGTGTGGGATTTGTAAATTCTCTTTGTCTCTGGTTGGGCTTTCTTCCACTATCCAAAGCTGGGTGAGATTGGACGCTACATTGCCTATTGTTTTCCGGGATGTGTAGGTTAGGGGTACTAGTCAGTAGAAATGGCGGGTTGGTGTGGACTTGTTGGGGCCAAACACTCAGGGATTCTGTGGTTCCTTCTGCATTTCTTTGTTCAATCTCCTAACCTGTCTAAATCTTTCAGCAGCCTCACTATATCCACAATACTACTTCCCCTCCACCCATCATATGCAAACTTAGCCAAAGTAGTCTCAGTTCCTTTATCCAGAACATTAATATATAAAGTGAAAAGTAGGTTATGGCTAATCTGTATTGCCAACTCCACTTTCCTGTCTTTCCCCATCATTTGCAGATTAAAAATCTGACTCCTGCTATATAAGAATCCAGTATCAATAGCTCTCTGCTGGTCATTCTCAACAGTTCATCTTAGATACGCACCACCACTTAACATCCCACCTGTAAAGGAACAATTGACAGTACTAACTCAGTACCCCTGTATCCCACAAGGGATAGTGTGAGATGGGGAAAGCTGACTGACACTCTCAGTCTTTGTAATGTCTTGAGACAAGATCAAAGGATGATAATGTACTTCCATCTGAAAGCATTAATATTGATCAAGTGCTGCAGCTGGCACGATGATTGGTTTAGAGAGTAACTACAGATTGTGAAGAATCTGATCTAAGTCCTCCCACCAGTCTCTAATGTAGATCAAATCATTGTCACGTGTACAGTAAATGGTTGCAGAGATGTAATAAATGGTAGTCTTACAAACAACAATATTGTCTTCTGTTTGGATTGGAAGGTGGCCATTCTCATTACATTAGGCCACTTTGGTCCTGGGTAAGTGAATTGTTAAAAGTGAAGCCAATGACAGATCACACATAGCAATAGAGATACAATCATTTTTTAAATCAGGAACAATTTGCTCTCTGAAGGAATATGATCATTATAATTGCTCAGATAAGTTGATTGTCAGTTCCACTTAATGAGTAAATGACATTCCAGGACGTTCAGTGGGAAATTAATGTATAAATGGGGAAATTTCAGTCAAATCACAAGACTACAGGCAAATTACTGTTTCAGCATAAAATGGCATAGGTCACAAATTAGCAGTTGGTGATTTGGAATCCAAGCTGATGCCTTAAAGTCAGCTGCTTTATATTTTAACATCAATGACATTCATTCTACATACTGCCAAGTTTCTCCAGCACTGAGCCATGAACATGTACCCTTCATAACTTCAGGCCATGTAGGGCAGCAGCCAAATGGTTGTTTGGAAAATGTGCAATACTGAGCATCCAATGGTCAGGAACCTCTTATTTTAAAAAAAGTATTTGGACACCTATTGAGGGCTTGTCTTGACATTATCTACTTTTGTGTTCCCTCTAACTCATTTAGTAGGTGACTTGACTCAAAACTGACTGCAAAGTGTTGCCCTGAAGCAATTGGTATTCTCACCACAGCTCATCTTGGTGTAAGATCCATTGGGTAGGTTTGGTGCCATCATTCTCTTTCCTGGGAGGGACCTACAGGGTTGCCTTGGTCTCTATGTTAGAGGGAAACCTGGAGTCTAACAAAAAGACTGTCTCTTCCTTCCCTCTCCACTTGCTGCAGACCCAGTCTAGCAGTAATGTCCTTTTGGACTTGATCAGATATGCTGCTGCTAAGCCACTCTTGCTGGTGGACATTGATATTCCTCATCTAGAATACATTCTATAACTTTGCCCATGACATTGAGTCTTCCAAATAATGTTGGACATCGAGGAATACGGATTCAGCAGCCTAGGGCACAATACATGGCAACCATGAGGACATTTCCTTGCCCACCTGATGCCATGAGACTATGTGGGATCTGGAGTCAATGGTGAGCAGTCCCAGAAAAGCTCCCTTCTGACAGTATACCACTATGCTGCCAGTGAGACAGACATGCCCAGCGCTGGTGATAGTTTCATCTAGAATACTGTGAGGTATGATCCTGAGTGTATGAATCAATTAGGCTGTTGCTTGACTGACTGAGTTACCTTTCCCAATTTTGGCACCAACTTCCAGATAAAGAAGACTTTGCAAGGTCAATGGAGCTAAGTTTATAGTTTGGTTTCTGATTTCCAGTATCCAGAGTTCTTTATTTTGTTGCTGAGTTTGTTGTTTCTCTTCTCTCCTTAAAATAATTTGGAGAACTCCAATCAGAATGTTATGAATGAATTTTCCCAGGTGTCCCCAATAGAGCATAGAACATTACGGTGCAGTACAGACCCTTCAGCCCTTGGCGTTGCGCTGTGGAGCCAATCTGAAGCCCATCTAACCTATACTATTCCATTTTCATCGAATATATTTATCCAATGCCTATTTAAATGCCCTTAAAGTTGGCGAGTCTACTACTGTTGCAGGCAGTACGTTCCACAGCCCTACTACTCTTGAGTAAAGAAACTACCTCTGACATCTGTCCTATATCTATCACCCCTCAATTTAAAGCTATGTCCCCTCGTGCTAGCCATCACCATCCAAGCAAAAGGGCTCTCACAGTCCACCCTATCTAACCCTCTGATTATCTTATATGTCTCTTATATACCTCTAAAAAAGGAGCCTCAAGTCCCTCAGCCTTTCCTCTTAAGACCTTCCCTCCATACCTGGCAACATCCTAGTAAATCTCTTCCCTTTCCAAAGCTTCCACATCCTTCCTATAATGCAGTGACCAGAACTGTATGCAATACTCCAAGTGCGGCTGCACCAGGGTTTTGTACAGCTGCAGCATGACCTCGTGGCTGAAACTCAATCCCTCTACTAATAAAAGCTAGCACACCTTATGCTGCCTTAACAACTCTATCTGAACAATACTGAAGCAATACAAACACAAGCCGCTACCAATGTAAAACAGTCCCAACTTTATTAGGAACAAAGTTACAACAATCTTTAATACTAAACATACTATCTCTAATCCTATTTAGCCCCTTAATGTTACAGTATTTCATTAGTCTCTTGTAAATCTATGTAGTTACTCTCTCTGCCTCTGTGAAGCCTCCTTCCTCTCTCTCTGGATGGAGAGCTAGCCTCATTGGAAGATCTCAGATGATTCCAACAGCACAGTTTGCTGTTTTTAATACCTGAGATGGTTTTCTAGAACTTTCTATAGTTCTGACCAATCAGGGAGATCATTTAATAGTTTGAAACAGTTAATCATTTGGATGGCTTGCTGCGGTTAGTTCCTTTGTGTGGCAGGATCCAATGTCTTTGTTTCGGCCCTCTTTTGTTTAGTGGATAAGTTGTGGGGGTATGTCTACCCAGGATAACTGCTGCCATTTACATTATGCTGATGTCATCACCCAGTTGCTGTGTCTGCACTTTGCCTGGGGTGTGTGTTACTACAACTGACTGGCTTACTCAGTCCAAGTGACCCTAGGCAAAGAACCATCCCCTATTTACCCCCTGATTTTCAGGTAAAGATCCTTGGAATGCTACAAATCACAAAAATGTAGGACAAAGGATTTTTATCTCACACCCTGAGCACTGAACTACAGGATCTCAACCAATCTGCAAAAAACCAAAGACAATCACCTGATGAAGGAGCGACGCTCCAAAAGCTAGTGGTGCTTCCAATTAAACCTGGTGTACTATAACCTGGTGTTGTGTGATTTTTAACTTTGTACACCCCAGTCCAACACTGGCATCTCCAAATCATTTTTTGAAATCAATTGTGTTACTAACTCTTCTCACTTTAGTAATTAATAAACTCACTTCATTCACAAAAGCCTAGTTAATTCGGCACCTGGTTTAAAAAAAAAGCATATCTGTACCCATGAGGGAAGGTGTTCTGTTTAAATTATCCATCTTGTGTTCAACTGAGGGAGTAACTGAATAGATAAGGGAAGTCAATTCATCCTGCTTCACTTCAGGCTTTAATGTACTGGGAAACAACCTGTCTCAGAATGACAGTGGAACAGCAATGGCAGGAGTTTGTGGGAGGGTAGGGGGTGGGGGCAGATAGGTTTGGGGGGAGGGATGGGAGTGGGGTGGGGGACAGGCAGGGGTGATGTTGGACAGGATGGGGGGCGGGGAGGGGTGGTGTTGGACAGGGCTGGGGTGTGGGGGCGGGGGCACTGTTGAACAGGGTTGGGCGTGGGCAGGGACGGTGTTGGACAGGGTTGTGGTGGAGGGCAGGGGGTGGTGTTGGACAGGGTAGGGGCACTGTTGGACAGGGTTGGGGGACGGGGGTGTTGTTGGACAGGGTTGGGGGGTGGGGAACGGAGGTGTGGTGTTGGATGGCATTGGCGGTGGCAGGGGTGGGGGTGGTGTTGGACGGGGTTGGGGTGGGGAATGGGGGGGCGGTGTTGGATGGCATTGGCGGTGGCAGGAGTGGAGGGCGGTATTGGACAGGGTTGGGGGTGAGCATGGTGTCAACGATTGATGGAATTGGGGGCAGGTGGGGATGGGAGTGGGGGTGATGTTGGACAGGTTTGTGGGGCGGTCGGGTGGGCGGGAACTTGCGTGCAGTGTCCTGCTGCCTTGACCCCTGAGCGGTGAGCGGACAACAGGAAACTCCGAGCTCCTGAGGAAAGGGATTGAATCAATTAACCAAATAATCAATTATCCGAATGAAATGTCTGCCCATCTCCTTCGGTAATCGAAGTTCCTCTGTACTTGGAGGTGTTTGGTAAAATAGGACAAAGTCAGCATGGTTTCATCAAGGGGAGGTCATGGCTGACAAATCCGTTAGAATTCTTCGATGAAGCAATGAGCAGGTTAAATCAAGGAGAGCTAAGGGATGTTATCTACCTGGACTTTAAGGAAGCCTTTGACAAGGTGCCGCATATGAGGCTGCTGGGTCCATGGTGCTAGCATGGAGAGAAGATTGGTTGTCTGACAGAAAGCAGAAAGTGGGGATATAAAGGTGTTTCTCAGGATGGCAGCTGGTATCAAGTGGTGTTCTGCAAGGCTCAGTGTTGGGACCATAACTCTTCACTTTATACATTAATGATCTAGATGAAGGAACTGAGGGCATTCTGGCTATGGTTGCAGACATTATAAAGATAGGTGGAGGGACGGGTATCATTGAGGATGCAGGAAAGCTGCAGAAGTATTTAGACAGGTTAGGAGAATGGGCAAAGAATTTGGTAACGTCATGGATTATTTTGTAAATGGTGAGAATATTCAGAAGTCTGAAGTGCATAGGGCCTTGGGAGTTTTAGTCCAGGATTCTCACAAGGTAAGTTTGCAGGTTGAGTCAATAGTTAGGAAGGGAAATGCAATGTTGGATTTATTTTGAGAGGACTTTTATATACAAGTGGAATATACCTGAGGCTTAAAAGACTCTGGTTAGACCACATTTGGAGAATTGTGCAGTTTTGGGCCCCATATCTCTGGAAGGATGTACTGACCCTGGCATGTGTTCAGAGGAGGTTCACAAGAATGGTCCCTGGAATGAAAAGCTTAACAATTGAGGAATGTTTGAGGACTTTGGGTCTATACACAGTGGAGTTTAGAAGAATGAGGGAGGATCTGATTGAAATATACAGAATACTGAGTGGCCCGGGCAGAGTGGATGTTGGGAAGATGTTTCCATTGGTAGGAGAGTCTAGGACCCAAAGGTACAGCCTTAGACTAAAGGGAAGACCTTTTAGAATAGAGATAAGGAGAAATGTCTTCAGCCAGAGAGTGGTGAATCTATGAAATTCATTGCAACAGAACGCTGTGGAGGCCAGGTCATTGAGTAGATCTAAGATGGAGACAGATAGGTTCTTGAGCATGAAGGGGATCAAGAATTACAGGCAGAAAGTGGGAGAATGGGTTTGAGAAATTTATCAGCCATGATTGAGTGGTGGAGCAGACTTAATGGGTTGAACGGTCTAACTTCTTGGACTTATAGTGGGAACCTCACTGGGGTTCTGGTCATAATAGGCAGCATCTTCTTGGTCACAACATTGAGAATGCCTGCTATATTTACTACGGTAAGCACTACAACCCTTTTCACAAAAATTGAGTGGACAATAAGCAGATATTTTGCTTACAAAGAGCAAGGTTTGTGAAGTAAGTAAATCATACTGTGAGCCCAATTAAATGTTAAATTAGTTTGTGGGTCTCTCTTATAGCACTGTTAGGATTATTTGCTTCATGTTGTCAATATCTGCTATTTGATTCTGCTTTTGATGTTCAGAGATACACAAGCAAAGGCTGCCTGTGTTGAAAAGTAACACCCTGATGCCTGCTACAGTCAAAGGGATCAGCTGTTTGCTATCATCTATCACTCTGGCAGCAGGTAATGTGGGCTAGAGCCTTGACATCATTGGCACAACCTCACCCCATTAGTCTGGTAGGCAGCAGTATAGATAACAGCTGTTGTCATTTACTTAAGGTAAAGGCTCATCCTACAGAACTACAGCTAGATCAGAGGCACGTTCAGCAAGAAAGCCATAGTCATTATGTACAATGACAGGGAACGTTTAGTGTGCTAGTATAACCAAAAGACAGATCAAATGAGGACACCAACTTAATGGCCTATATCCAGAACATCCTTTGATTCAGGAATGACCTGGCTCAGAAACTCTGCATACTGTTAAGACTGGCATTCCATGAGTTGCTATCTTCCACGATGGAAGTTCCTATGATTAAAGGTCAGCCACTCGTGGAGAAGCTATTTGAAAAGGCAGGCTTTAAGGGTGCTCCATGTAAGGAGGGACATGCAGGGTGAACAGGAAGGGATTCCATGTAATGGAGGGACATGCAGGGTGAACAGGAAGGGATTCCATGTAATGGAGGGACATGCAGGGTGAACAGGAAGGGATTCCATGTAAGGAGGGACATGCAGAGTGAACAGGAAGGGATTCCATGTAATGGAGGGGCATGCAGGGTGAACAGGAGGGATTCCATGTAATGGAGGGACATGCAGGGTGAACAGGAAGGGATTCCATGTAATGGAGGGACATGCAGGGTGAACAGGAAGGGATTCCATGTAATGGAGGGACATGCAGGGTGAACAGGAAGGGATTCCACGAAGGATAGCAAAGATTAAAAACTTCTGGCAGAGAGTGTTTACAGTTACATTCAGAGATGGTGCATGAATGGAATAAGCTGCCATAGACTGATCCAGTTACATTTAAAAGGCATCTGGATGGATACATGAATAGAGGGGAATAAGTGCCTAGATTTATCTAGGATACCTGGCTGGCATGGACTAATTGGACCAAAAGGTCTGTTTCTGTGCTGTATCCTTGACAGATAGAAGCACTGCATAAATCCCTAGGTTTTTCAAATTTAAACATTTAAACTGCTACAAAAAGTAGGATGAACTGATCACAAAATGAAGTGGGAAATGGTAACCATATTGGGACTCCATACAAGTATGTAACACTAAGGGTAAAGTTGGAAGCTTGACATGAGTAGTTGCTTTGGCAACAGTGATAAATGGCTCCTGTTCAAAACCCGGATGGATATATAATTATGTAATAAAGACATAATTAGAGGGTCTATGTGCACCACACCCATAGTAACCTTGCAGTAAGGTGGAGCATGAAGGAAGACTGAGCACTTCACAACAGACTGAATGATAATCACTGGGGACCTTATTCTATACCAAGCCTAGAAAGCAGCATGAGTAATGATAGCCTAACTGGAGTCCTTAGAATAGCTTTGGATTAACTTCCTAGACTAAGGATGCTCTGAAAACTAGAGAGCAGGCTGTGAAGTAGACCTTACAAGGAGCCATGAGGCAAGATCAATCATTTGAATTCAGCCTCTCCTCAGTAGGCAGTTATGGAATTACTGAGGGGTGCGAGTGGTCAAAGATTAGCGTCAAGCTCAAGAGCAATTGAGGGCATAGAAGCCAAGTTAGCAAATTAAGGGGTAGGTCAATAAAATGCTGTGGCAGACATTATCTCAGTGATCCATCCATTCCAGAATGGAAAATTACCAAATATTGGATCCCCGGTTTGGAAAGGGAAGATGGAGAAGGAGGGTTGTGCAAAGGTAAACAGCAATCAAGTTTGGGAAAAGTTGAGATTAAACGGTACCAGAAAAATGATAACACCAATAGCCACATGTTTCATAAATCTTCCCTTAGAAAGTCTTGTACCTCATCAGGAATGATCCAAATATTGGGTGATAATGGGTATTTTGTAGTTCTCACTGAGGATACAATGTAACATCCCAGAATTGGTTCTAAACTAGGAAGTGGTAGTGAAGAGAAGCAAATTAATACTAAATAAACAGTTGGGGCTACAGGCTGAGAAGGATCCATGTCCCGAGAGCATTCATCCTTTGGAAAGATACTGGATACATTTGTTTTAATTTGAAATAGCCTTCTTTTGGGAGAGGGACTGGAAGAGAAATGCAATCAATTAAAGAAACTACAGGCTGGAGGAGTGACAAAGATATATCTAGGTACTCTATGTAGTGAAGTACATTAGTGTAGTTGGGAGATTTGAGATCAAACCATGAAATGGAGGAATGCTATTGAATGAGGAAGGCTGGACATGCACCTGAAGAGCAAGTTGTCTCAATCAAGTTGAGAGGGTGGGCTGTGTCTAGTTAGATATCAGCACATTTCCTCTTGGGTGGGTGTGAGGAAGGATTTCATATTAAAGATTAGTCATTTAAAATATTGTCGGGTAAAGAATGTTGTGTTCGACTCTTAGTCCTTTCTGGGTGAATTATTCAAGAGTACTCAGAGCACATGATAGAAACATAGGTGGAGATCATTCAGTCCTTGAACCTGCTACGCCATTCTGGATCACAGCTGCTCATCTACCTCAATACCATATTCCTGCCCTATCTCCATATTCCTTGATGTCGTTCATAGCTAGAAATTTATCAATCTCTGTCTTAAACTTACTGAGCTCCAAGAGCCCTCTGGGATAGAGAATTTCACAGATTCACCACCCACTCGGTAAAGAGGTTTTTCCTTATTTCAAACCCGAATTGCCTGCCTGTTAATCTGAAGACTGTCTACCTGGCAGCATTCTCTGTTAGCTGTGCAATTATGTTGCCACTCCAAGGGTCCACTCCGGGTGCTCAGGTTTCCTCCCACAGTCAAAAGATGTGCAGGTCAGGTGAATTGACCATGCTAAATTGCCCGTAGTGTTAGGTAAGGGATGAATGTAGGGGTATGGGTGGGTTACGCTTCGGCGTGTCAGTGGGGACTTGTTGGGCCAAAGGGCCTGATTCCTCACTGTAATGTAATGTAATCTAATCTAATCTAATTGGCATGGCGATGCCATACCCAACCTGGATTTCCGGTTTCAGAAGTTACTGCCCTCTGGCAGAAGAAAACAAATTAATGAGAAATAGTCCTTTGGTTGTCCTGTTAATGAATTTTGTAAAGAAGTGAAGGCTTCAGAATGATGAATGGGTTTGGGGAAATTAATCAGTGTATGAGAGTCAGGTCTCATTCTTCTCCTGGGGATTAGTTTAATACACTTTTTGTTTTCTGTCAACTGTGGGCATCCAGTCATTTTTTACAATGACAATACTCCAGCTGAGATGGTACAACTATCAGGAAAGCTGGAAATAGACTGGGGCTCTCACAGTAGGAAATAGAGATTGAGCGGTGACTTGAAGATCTTTGCAATTATGAAAGGCTTTGATTAGGTGGAAGTCACGTGGGTGTACAGTACTTAATACAAAACAAATCCAAATGTAGCATTTACAATATTTTGCCTTGACATTGGTATTATTTCATGGGACAGAAACCCTAAAGTGGAAGTTGGGACCCAAAATGGAATCACGAGCTGAAATTGCTTGCTCCCCTCCCACTGGCCTTCTCCCTCCACAACACTCAACAAGGAATTGGAACAACGTTTATTGGAAATGAGGTCATAGTAGGAAGAGATTTGGGAAGCATTGCTGTAGGCACTGGTTGTCTTACTTGAGCCTGTGAGAGACTGCGTTGTCTCCTTTTGGGATGTCCCATTGAGCATGAAGTGCCAAATCAGGTTAAAAATGCTGGTGACCAATCAGAGGCCGGCAGCAGGGCGTTGCCTCAGGAGATGGGCGTGGGGCATGAGATTCCACCTGATGTTCCCATTTGTAGGAGAATCCAAAGTGGTGAGTGGGGGGGGTGGGAGGAGCATGAATACAAAATAGTCACCGACCAATCAAGCAGGGAACTCTGGAGAAACATCTTTACACAGAGATAGTGAAATTGTGGAACTGGCTACTAGATGGATTGATTGATAGGCATATATATATGTATGCGTGTGCATGCACATAAGTCAAAATGTGTGGTGCTGGAAAAGCACAGCCGGTCAGGCAGCATCCGAGTAGCAGGAAAGTCGACGTTTCAAGCATGAGCTCTTCATCAGGAATGATGATGAATCCTGATGAAAAGCTTATGCTCGAAACACTGATTCTCCTGCTCCTCGGATGCTGCCTGACCTGTTGTGCTTTTCCAGCACCACACTCTTGCTTCTGATCTCCAGCATCTGCAGTCCTCACAAACTGCCTGAATGCACATAATTAAGGGTATAGTTGTAATCAGCAACTTCTGCTACATGTGGCAGTGAGTTCAGAAGAGCTTCCAACTAACAGCCAGGTTCAGAAATCTTTCAATCCTTAGACATTGTGAAGATTACACCCCATTGCTTTCCCAAACCAATCTCTCCCATTGGTTAAAATATTAACTTGTAATGAAATGTGTGAAGAGATAGAAAGTTTGCAGGTGTGTGAAAGACAACGTAATCATATCACAGTGGTGAGGTTTTCTGTGAATCTGTGCCAGTAGTTGTCCATTTTTTCTTCATCTGTGGGAGATTGCATCACTGACTGGTCCCAGCATTGATTGTCTGTCCCTAGTTGCCTCTTGAGAAGGTCGTGGTGAGTTGCATTCTTGAACTGCTGCAATCCCTGTGCTGTAGGTTGACTCACAATGCCCGTTGGGAGGGAATTCCAGGATTTTGACCCAGCGACACTGAAGGAACTGAAGGTGATATATTTCTAAGTGAGGATGTGACTGGCTTGGAGGGGAATTTGCAGGTGTTGGTGTTCCCATGTACCTTGTCCTTCGAGATGGAAGTGGTCGTGGGTTTGGAAGGTGCTGTAAGAGGATCTTTGGTGAATTTCTGCAGTGCGTCTTATGGATAGTAATAATCACATGACACCAGGTTATAGTTCAACAGGTTTATTTGAAAACACAAGCTTTCGGAGTGTCACTCATTCTTCAGGTAGTTCGTGGGAGAGGATGCGTCGGACACAGAATTTATTAGTAAAAGATCAAAGACTCATGCAACTGATGTGAATGTAACAAGCAAACCTAAGTGTTGTTAAATCTTTAATCAGATGGAATGGAGAGGCAGTTTTCAATTGATTAATGTGTAACTCTCAGAATTTGTTTCAAGTCACAGCCCCGAGATAATTTAAGGTCTTATCAGTATAAAAGAGTGACATCTCAGGTCAGAATAATGCATTTAATGTCTGAGGCCTTGATTAGAATCTGTCTGTGTCTTAACCTGGAGTTAGACTGGTTTTATTTCCAATGTAGGAATTTATAAAATGCCATTTTGACTGACTGTCTACACATTGTATGCTTTTTGAACAATATAGCATGTACCTGCAAATACAAATTCACCACAGAGATTTATGTGCGCATGTGTGTGTATGTGACAGAGAGTAGTGTGTGAGTGCTTGAGAGAGAGTGTATGTGAGTGTGAGGAAGTATGTGTGTGAGGGAGTGTGCATAAGCGTATGTGTGAGTGTGTGTGTATATGTGAGAGTATGTGTGTAAGTGTATAGTGTGGAGTGACATGAACCCAAGATCCCGTTGAGTCCGCCCTCATGGGTACTGAACTTGGCTATCAGCCTCTGCTCTACGTTGTTGTGTATCCCAAAGTCCACCATAGAGGATGTTTATCCAAAGATCCGAGGCCGAATGTCCTTGACTGCTGAAGTGATTTCCCCACTGGGAGGCAACACCCCTGTTAGGTGATTGTTGCACGGTGTCCATTCATCCATTGTTGTAGTGTCTGCTTGGTGTTGCCGATGTACCATGCCTCTGGTCATCTTTGTCTGCAGCACATGAGATAGATGACGTTGGCCAAGTCACCTGCTGTGTACATGGTGGGTGGTATCCTCACGTAAAACGGTAGTATCTATGTCAATGCTTTGTCATATCTTGCAGTGATTTCCATGACAGGGTTGTATGGTGAAGTTGATGTTGAGGCCATTGGGCTGTAAGATTACCAGGCATCCTCCACTGTCAGAGTGACATCAAACAGAAACCTGAAGAAGAGCACCTTATACTTCGCCTGGGAAGCTTACAGCCCAATGGCCTCAACATCAACCTCACCAGCTTCAAGGTCCCTCCTCCCACAATCTGATCCTATATCTAGCCCCACCCCTCTTCCCCGCCTCCTTGACCTGACTTCACCTGTCCACCTTCGTACTCACCTATCTGCTCCACCCTTCCCACTGATCAATCACAATAATCCCCTACCTGTATCCACCTATCACCATCCTACCTACCCTTCCCCTAGCCCTGCCTCCTCCTTCAATTTAATTCCTGGCTCCCCTCCCCCTTCCCAGTCCTAATGAAGGGTTTTACCCTGAAGCATTGACTTTGCTGCTCCTCGGATGCTGTCTGACCTGCTGTGCTTGTCCAGATTCACACCTATTGACTCATTCATCCCCATGACTTGGCCCCATGTTCCAACTATTCATTGACAAACTCATCCATTGATGTGACATACCTGCTTTCCTGCTTCGAATGCAAAACAGAAAGAATCAGTATCCATTTGGATGACACTTGGTCAAACAGAAATTTTACTCTCATTTCCAATATTTTTATACCTGTTCAGGAGAAATGTTCAAAGAGAATGGAAGCACTTCTCTTGTTTTGGGGCAGTTTATTGGGACTCAGGCAAGCCCTCCATGAATTTATTCAATGGCAGGAAACAAAAAAAAACAATGGCCTGCTGTTGTTGGAAATCTGAAACAAAAACTAGAAACAGCATCTCATTTTCCGCTTGGGGACCCTGAAGCCTTCAGGACTCAATATCAAGTTCAATGATGTTAGGCCCTGAGCACCTTCTCCCATGTCCTTACCCCAAAGCCCACACCCCTGTCATCACAGAGGCTACATTCATCCACCCAAGGTCCCTAATAGTAGTTTTTCTTTCTCCCTGGCTCACCATCATCCATTAGCCATTTCTTTGCCTGAAATGACAGCACAGAGGCTGGTATCCCTTCACCAAGTCACTCTTCATTAACATGTGCACTGTACATGGGCTCTGACCAGCCAGCTCAGAGCCACTCCCTAACCTGAGTATCTTGCTGAATCCCCTGTTTATGTCTGTCAGCCAGGGTTCCCTGATTGGCCCAAGCTAACAACCCCAATCAAGGATCTCATCATCGATGAGATCAACCTGACCCTTGTTCCAATCACTACACTGCCCAGTTGCCTTTTTCTCTCTCTTTGGGCTCCATTTCCACCCATCATTTACTGCTCTGCCTAGCCCACCCCAACCCCTTGTCTTCAGCATTTATACCAATCTTTTCCACAGGTCCAGTCAGTTCTGAAGGGTCATTGGACCCAAAACATTAACTCTGCTGATGCAGTCAGGTCTCCAGCTATTGCGATTTTTGTCACTGAATGGCAGTGTAAGGTCAAAGGGCACAGTGCCCTGCACTTGTTCCTGATTTGTATATTCAATGATGATACTGTGGCTCTAAGAGGTATATTTTGTCTTTTTTTTGAAGAGAGGTTTTAAGGCCAAGGTGCAAAGCTGTCTATTGAAAGCCTGTTAAGCTTGGTTTTTTAAAAAAAAGTTGGAACAATAGAAGCAGTCTGAATGGGTGGGATCAAACTCCCACAGAACCAGGATTTTTAGTTTCAGTTTTTTATTCACAGTGGTTTTAGCTGGGTCTTGAAGTTGGGTGGAAGCTGCAGTACATCTCTCCCTGCTATTCTCTCTCTCTCATAGTTATCACTTGATGTTTTCCTCCTAGCCTGTGAGACAGTCAATTTTACTAAACTTGCCTTTTGCCAAGGGGGTGTTGATGGATTGTTTCAAAATTGGAACAGTTACTGGCTAGTACTGAAATGTTCTATTATTCTGTTAAGTTTTCCAATAGAATTGAGTTACTCCAATTTCTCTTTCTTGTGTTGTATTTTAACTATACTGTATAAATAAAGTGTGTTTTGAGTAGTTGGACCAATCAAGTTGCATCTGGAATTCAACACCTCACACACCTTTAAAACAAGAAGAAGTTAAGACCTGGACTATTTTCTGAATATATTTTAAGGGGGTTTGGTCTGGTCCACAGCAGCTCATAGAATGTCACATTACAACATCACTGCTGAATATGGGAGCTTGTTGTGCACAAATTGGCTACTATATTTCCCACTTTATAACAATGAATGTGCTTCTGAAGTATTTCACTGACTATTAAATGCTTTGTGTTGTGAAAGATGCTATACAAATGCAAGTTCTTTCTTTTTTTCCTTTGTTGTTTCACACTGAATGTAGCTCCAAAGCTGTCCCAAGTTCTGGTTGATTCTTTTTAAGGCCACTTTTGGGATGGAAGGGGTAATCAGGAGTATATTTAGCATGAGGGATGTGAGGACTGCAGTACCAGCATCTTTTGAGGGTTATGGATCTTGCGAATGAGTTTGATTGTGGAGAATTACTTCAAGCTGCATGGAGCTTTGAGAAAAAGAACAGTTGGTCAATTTTTAAACATTTCTTTGTACCCGGACTACACAATGAGAACGATGGTGCCAATTGTATTCAGTGATCTGGGGTACGAATAAGAAGGATGCATTGACTGTGATGATGATTGAGCAGCCAGTGTAGCTGTGTTCTGTACCATCTACCCACACAGCAAGTTCCTCTGACAGACTCTCGCAAACCTGTGCTCTCCGCCACTAGAAAGAAAGGCTTCAAAAGCAGGCAAATACCACCATCCAAACCACACTCACTTCCACATCACCATTCATTCACTGTCACTGGGTCAATAGTCCAGAGAGCCTTACTCAACAACACTGCAGGAATATTTAACACCACAATTGTTCAAGCTTTCTCCCCACCCCTTCTCAAGCATATCCAAGATGGGTAAAGCGCTGCCAGTGATAGACATTGGAATGAATAAAAAGTATTAATACTGTAATGGATGCAAGGGCCCAGCTTTGCTCTCAATTTATGAATAAATAAACTCTGATGAAGCAAAGTATGGTGACAGGAGAGGAACTGAAATTAAAGCTGATACTGCGGTGTTTTGAACTGCCCAGTCTAGAAACTGACCCTTCAGACACGGGCTGAGAGTTAGAGCCATTAATAGGAATTAGATTGGCTCTAGCCCTGTCAGGACAATCATAGCTGTTGGACAGTCACTGAACAGCCGTAAAAGCAATCAACTCTTCCGGTTCCGAAGAAGTGTAACTGGTGTTTCTCTCTGCACGATACAGCAATTTCTGTTTCTGTAACTCTGCCAGGTTATTACCCAGGCAGGGAACTTAAAAGTGATACTAATCATTGACCTTTGTGTTTGAATGTTATTACTGTGTTCTGATGGCCCTCTCTCTCTGTGTCTTAGTCCTGGTTGTAGTGGTGACCTGTGTGCTGACAGTGAGCAGTATTTAAGGAGCATTAATAATAAACTCTTCATTTGGTTGGCACTGTATCTGAAACTTCAAAACCTTGCAATTACACACCACACACCAGGATTGTAAAACACTTTATTTGAATGACTCAGCAACTTAATTTCTCAGCAAAATTATATTTAAGCCCGATGCAGTGATCCATTTATATGTTTAATGATTGTTCTGCTTTTCACAGGTTTTCTGGGACTGAGCTAATTACTGATTCACACCAGATGTCAGTGGGATGCTGTATACACGTTCTTATTTTTAAGGCAGTGTCAGCTCTGAGTCAGATACTGGTAGGTTTCATGTGTGCACTAAAATGACTTTTTGATGCCAGATTGAGGCATTGACTCATTGTAACAATGGTTAGCCTTTCAGTGAGACATTATTCCCGAGATCTTTCTGTGTTCAGTGGTTTCTGGTATCTCCTTATACAGTCAGTTCGCAGAGTGTCCTGACCAGCAATATTCATTGCCAATCCATCACTCTATTTGAGACTCAGTTCTGCAAAGTGGATCACAATGTGGAATGACAGTGCATTCAATGCTGTTCATATTATGTCAAATGTTTGGAGATGTTTGTGAGAAAGAGAATGGTGTGGTAAGTGTTTTGTAAGTTCAATTCTCTTTTGACATTTTTGATTGGCCAATGATGGGGGCATTAATGGTCTAATTTCATTTTAGTGGCTAATCCAGTATGATCCCATTGAAGGCAGATCTCCTCTCTTGCCTAGGGTTGAGCGGGTGCCTGGTCTCTAACAGTCCCCTGAGTGCTGCGGGAGCTGTCACAGTGAGGTGCTCACCAGATTGTGCTCCCACATGCTCGGGGTGCTGGAGGCAGCCATGCTAATGCTTCCTCTGAGGCCTCAGTACTTTCATCCTCAGAGATCAAGGAGGTGTCTTCTTTCCCTGTGGAGCTGTTAAATCAGCTTTGAGTACCAATTGGAAAAAGCACGGAGGGTGGCAGTATATCCCAGCATCACGAATGACAGTCTTCAGCCAATTCAGTATTGTGTTCTGTTTTGGTCACCTTGCTGTAGGAAGGATATTATTAAACTGGAAAGAGTGCAGAAGAAATTTACAAGGATTTTGCCAGGACTCAAGGGACTGAATTATAAGGAGAGATTGGACAGGATAGAACATTTTTCTTTAGAGCATAGGAGAGAAGTTCTAAATTGGAGAAAGGCTAATTTTGACGGTATTAGGCAAGAACTTTCAAAAGCTGTATGGGAGCAGATATTCGCAGGTACAGGCATGGCTGGAAAATGGGAAGCCTTTAGGAATGAGATAACGAGAATCCAGAGAAAGTTTATTCCTGTTAGGGTGAAAGGAAAGGCTGAGAGGTATAGGGAATGCTGGATGACTAAAGAAATTAAGGGCTTGGTTAAGAAAAAGAAGGAAGCATATGTAAAGTATATGCAGGATAGATTAAATGAATCCTTAGAAGAGTATAAAGAAAGTAGGAGTATACTTAAGGGGGAGATCAGGAGGGCAAAAAGGGGACATGATATAGCTTTGGCAAATAGACTTAAGGAAAATCCAAAGGGTTTTTACAAATACATTAGGGACAAAAGGGTAACTAGGGAGAGAATAGGGTCCCTCAAAGATCAACAAGGCGGCCTTTGTGGGGAGCCGCAGAAAATGGGGGAGATACTAAACGAGTATTTTGCATCAGTATTTACTGTGGAAAAGGATATGGAAGATACAGAATGTAGGGAAATAGATGTTGACAGTTTGCAAAACATCTATATTACAGAGGAGGAAGTGCTGGATGTCTTGAAATGCGTAAAGGTGGATAAATCCCCAGGACCTGATCAGGTGTACCCGAGAACTCTGTGGGAAGCTAGAGAAGTGATTGCTGGGCCTCTTGCTGAGATATTTGTATCATCGATAGTCACAGGTGAGGTGCTGGAAGACTGGAGGTTGGCTAACGTGGTGCCACTGTTTAAGAAGGGTGGTAAAGACAAGCCAGAGAACTATAGACCAGTGAGCCTGATGTCGGTCGTGGGCAACTTGTTGGAGGGAATCCTGAGGGACAGGATCTACATGTATTTGGAAAGGCAAGGACTGATTAGAGATAGTCAACATGGTTTTGTGCATGGGAAATCATGTCTCACAAACTTGATTGCGTGTTTTGAAGAATTAACAAAGAAGATTGATGAGGGCAGAGTGGTAGATGTGATCTATATGGACTTCAGTAAGGCGTTCGACAAGTTTCCCCATGGGAGACTGGTTAGCAAGGTTAGATCTCATGGAATACAGGGAGAACTAGCCACTTGGATACAGAACTGGCTCAAAGGTAGAATATAGAGGGTGGTGGTGGAGGGTTGTTTTTCAGACTGGAGACCTGTGACCAGTGGAGTGCCACAAGGATTGGTGCTGGGTCCTCTACGTTTTGTCATTTACATAAATGATTTGGATGTAAGCATAAGAGGTACAGTTAGCAAGTTTGCAGATGACAACAAAATTTGAGATGTAGTGGACATTGAAGAATGTTACTTCAGATTACAACAGGATCGTGACCAGATGGGCCAATGGGTTGAGAAGTGGTAGATGGAGTTTAATTCAGATAAATGTGAGGTGCTGCATTTTGGGAAAGCAAACCTTAGCAGGACGTATACACTTAATGGTAAGGTCCTAGGAAGTGTTGCTGAACAAAGAGACCTTGGAGTGCAGGTTCATAGCTCCCTGAAAGTGGAGTCACGGGTAGATAGGATAGTGAAGAAGGTTACTTAGATTAGATTACTTACAGTGTGGAAACAGGCCCTTTGGCCCAACAAGTCCACACCGACCCTCCAAAGCGCAACCCACCCATTCCCCTACATTTACCCCTTTACCAAACACTACGGGCAATTTAGCATGGCCAATTCACCTGACCTGCACATCTTTGAACTGTGGGAGGAAACCAGAGCACCTGGAGGAAGCCCACGCAGACACGGGGAGAATGTGCAAACTCCACACAGTCAGTCACCTGAGTCAGGAATTGAACCTGGGTCTCTGGCGCTGTGAGGCAGCAGTGCTAACTACTGTGCCACCATGCCGCCGTGTTTGGTATGCTTTCCTTTATTGGTCAGAGTATTGAGTACAGGAGTTGAGAGGTCATGTTGTGGCTGTGCTGGATATTGGTTAGGCCACTTTTGGAATATTGCGTGCAATTCTGGTCTCCTTCCTATTGGAAAGATGTTGTGAAACTTAAAAGTGTTCAGAAAAGATATACAAGGATGTTGCCAAGGTTGGAGGATTTGAGCTACAGGGAGAGGCTGAACAGGCTGGGGCAGTTTTCCTTGGAGCATCAGAGGTTGAGGTTTATAAAATCATGAGGGGCATGGATAAGATAAATACACAAAGTCTTTTCCCTTGGGTCGGGGAGTCCAGAACTAGAGGGCATAGGTTTAGGGTGAGAGGGGAAAGATATAAAAGAGACCTAAGGGGCAGCTTTTTCACGCAGAGGGTGGTACATGTATGGAATGAGCTGCCAGAGGAAGTGCTGGAGGCTGGTACAATTGCAACATTTAAGAGGCATTTGGATGGGTATATGAACAGGAAGGGTTTGGAGGGATATGGGCCAGGTGCTGGCAGGTGGGACTAGATTGGGTTGGGATATCTGGCTGGCATGGACGGGTTGGACCGAAGGGTCTGTTTCCAAGCTGTAAATCTCTATGACTCCATGACTCTATGATGTAGGGGGGTTCTTATAGAAGTGTATAAAATCATGAGAGGCATGGATGGGCTGAATCCACTCAATCTTTTTCCTAGGGTTGGGGAATAAAAGCCTAGAAGGCATCAGTTTAAGGTTAGAGGGGAAAGAATAAAAGGGAACCTGAGGGACAACCTTTTTACACAGAGGATGGTACACATATGGAATGAGCTACCAGCAGAAGCGGTTGAGGTGGGTACATTAACAACATTTAAAAGGCATTTGGACAAATACATGGATAGGAAAGGATTAGTAGGATATGAGCCAAGTCCAGGGGAAGAGCGTTAGGGACCAGTTAGGGCTGTGCTGTGGGACACCATTCACTCCTTATTGAGAAATAGCTGACGACATTGCAGACTGCAAATATACTGAAGATGTGCACTCCAGAATTAGCCATGCTTCCAGCCAAGCTGTTCCAGTATAACATTGGTATCTTCTCAGCAAGGTGGAAAATTGACTAGTTATGTCCTGGACACAAAAAAAAAATCCATACTTAGCCAATTCCTGCACCATCATCCGAATCTCAATCATTAGCAAAGGTCTGCAATGTGTCATTCTCACTGCTAAGGTTTGGTCAGCAGAATAAAAACACGTTGTAGGAAGAAGTGGGCCAGACTCACCTTCGCAGGCTGTGACTTGCAGGTATTGTGAATCCTGTATCACTAGTTATGGTTCTGTGGGTCAACCCTAAAGCCACATCTGTGACTGCACATCTGGCAGGTGTTTCCAAGTGGGTGGAATTGGTCTACAGCCGTGAAATCACCGGTGCTTCTTTCTCTGGTTCCTTTTCCACCCTTCAACTTGTTGGCGAATATTCTCAAAGATTTGTGTCTCTTTGCACCGAGTTTCTTCCAAGTCTGTTTCTTCTGAACAGTGGTCTCCCATGCATTGACACTTGTGGTGCATTTCTTGAGAGAAGGCCTCAAAGGAGTTTTTTAAACATTTTCCTTCATCTTTCTCTCAATCAAGTGCCTCCCTTGAGCTGGATGAAGATGATTAGCTTTGGAAGTCAGAACTCTGACGTCTTAAGCACATGGCCAGGCCATTGGAGTTAGTTTTGGATGATCATGGCCTCAATGTTGCTGAAGGAACAATGATGTTAGTGTGCCTATCATCCAAGCTGGTGCAGAGAATCCATCTCAGTGTTGCTGGTTCGTCTCAAGGACTTTGAGGTAGTCCAAGTTTCAGAACCATATTGAAGAGCAGGAATGATGACTGATTATATAAAATAAATAATTTGTCAGAGAGTTAACATCTTCACATTTATGTATGATACAAAGCTAAGCAGGAATGTGAGTTGTGAGCAAGACATAAAACAGCTTCAGGGGGATTTGCACAGACTTAGTGAATGGGCATGAACATGGTAGATAATGTAATGTGGAAAGCTGGGAGGTTGTCCACTTTGGTAGGAGTAGCTGATGTGCAGAGTAATTCTTAAATGGTAAGAAATCTGGAAGTGCAGATACACAGAGGAACGTGGGTGTGCCCTTGTCAATAACTTACATCAAAGTGCAACGAGCCATGTGGAAGGCGAATGGAATGTTAGCTTTTATTGCAAAAGAATTTGAGTGCAGGAGTTGTGAAAACAAAACAAAATGTTGGAAATCACAGCGGGTCAGGTAGCATCCATGGCGAGAGAGAATGATAGAGAGCAAGCTAATATTTCAAGTCCACATGACTCTTCATCAGAGCTGAGGAGGGGGAAGCATTTATGTCATAGTGGGTTGGGCTGGAGCTCTGGGGGAGGAAGACTACTGATTGTGCAGATTGAGTGATCAGAATGTGAGAAGGGCAGAACAATGGTAAGTCAAAAGGCCAGATTGGAAAGACCAGCTTGTCCCACTGGAGTGAGGGAAGAGGAGAGAGGATATGGTGAGAGAGAATGCAACAAGTAAAGCTCAAAGGGAAGGACTGCTATGTCACACTCACTTTATCTCTGCTACTGTGCCTACCGCCCACCCAACCTCAGGATCTACACCCTCACTGTTCCATGTAGCATATTCCCTCACTTGCACCTCACCCATTTCGCCCCGGCTATGGATTCCGTATGCCCTCTGCACTGCCTCCTTACCTTTCCCCAGCACCACCAACTGTGCCACCCACTGTCATCTCACTCAATCCAGTCATGGTGCCAAGAACAAAGAGAAGTATAGCACAGGAAGATGCCCTTCAGCCCTGCAGATCTGTGATGATCATAATGCCCTAACTAAACTAATAAACAAAACCCTCTACCTTTATTCAGTCCTTATCCTTCTATTCTCTTCCTATTCATGTAACCATCAGATGCCCCTTAAATGTCCCCAATGTGCCTGCTTCCACCACCTCTTCTGGCATGTGTGTTCCAGACTCCTATCACTCTCTGCATGAAAAACTTCCCTAACACATCTCCCTTAAACTGCACCCCCACCTTGAACCTGTACTCCCTTGTAAATGAAACTTCAACTCTGAGAAAAACCTCTGATTACCTATCTATCTATGCCTCTCATAATTATGTAGACCTCTACCAGGTCTCCTCTCAGCTGCCGTCTTTCCGGTCAAAATAATCCTAGCTAATGCCTCAACTTTTCCTCATAGCCAGTGCCCTTGAGACCAGGCGACATCCTGGTGAACCTTCTCTGCACTTTCTGTGAAGCTTCCACATCCTTCTGGTAGTGTGGCGACCAAAACTGCATGCAATACTCCAAATGCAGCCGAACAAGGGTTTTATATTGCTGCAACATGTTTTGCCAACTCCTGTACTCCATGCCCGGCTGATGAAGGCAAGCAAGCTGTATACCTTCTTAATCCCCCCTGGACACCTGTGTTGCCACTTTTAGGGAACTGTGGATTTGCACACCCAGATCTGTCTGTATGTTAATGTCTGTAAGGGTTCTGCCATTCATAGTATCATTGTGCAGACACAAACAGCTAATGATAGCACAGAGGGGGATGGTGAGGTGCCGGACTCTTTGCTCTTTACCCTCCTGTGAGGCCTTCAAATGGGACTTTTCAATTTCAATGTTGGAAGGGTCCTTGCTGGACATCTCACCCAAATTTCCCATCACTCAAATTGTTCAGGGGCCTGGGAAGATTCTGTCAAACATTTCTATCAAGCAGAACTCATCCATCGATTAGTTGCTCACTGACACTCTTACAGCCTACAGTATGGAAGCAGGCCATTCAGCCCATCAATTCCACATCGACCCTCTGAACAGTGTCCTACCCACCCTAACCTATACCTATAACTCTGCATTTCCCAAGGCAAATCCACCTAACCTGCACATCATTGGACTATGGGAGGGAACTGGTGCCCCCGAAGGAAACTCACGCAGACACAGGTAGAATGTGCAAGCTCCACACAGACAGTCACCCGAGGCTGGAATTGAACCCAGGTCCCCGGAGCTGTGAGGCAACTGCTGGCACTTTCTCAGTTTCCACTTTGTTCTCACTGAATTGGCTTTGCTGGATTCTGGTTCATTTTGGTCACGTGAAGCAATTCTTTCATGCCATAATGAGTAATCTCAACAAGTCCCTTCTCTTAGGATTCTGCCATGGGTCTATAGATCATTCTGCTATAACGCAACAGTTGTGTTCCTCTGCCACATCACGCATTAGGAAATGGCGCTGTTGAAGATCCCTAAAAGAAAATCACTATACCCGTTCAGCAGAAAGTTTTCTTCATCCAACAACAGCCCCAATTCATCAGTCACATTAT
This sequence comes from Chiloscyllium punctatum, assembly GCF_047496795.1. NCBI lineage: Eukaryota > Metazoa > Chordata > Chondrichthyes > Orectolobiformes > Hemiscylliidae > Chiloscyllium > Chiloscyllium punctatum. The sequence goes on along the minus strand of NC_092762.1, from coordinate 37,265,871 downwards.
AGCCAATTTGTGCTGATGAAACGTGCATTATAGCAGAACAATCTGTACAAAGCCCAGTGAAATCCTCAAATGGTTGTCCTGACCATTTGGTTGATAATGGTTCATTCCTGGACCAGTTGTTCCTTGGTATAAATCAAGCTTCTTCTGCTACTTATGAGATCATGACATATGAGCAAACTCAAAGTGAGATGTGTTGATTGTGAATTGCATATACATTTTTGACACCCATTGCTCTTTGTGTTGGACCTGTCCATAAACGATTCCTGTCAAACTCAAGTTGGCTGAATCATCGCTTACCCACAAAAATTCCTCTGGTGTCACATTTTCTTGAAGTGACCTATGTGACGATGCTGCTCCTTTAACGAGGTTACGCTGTCCTTGTTTTTTTTTCATGGGGTAGTAAAGGCAGAGGTTCCAATATGTCTGGATATATCTACTTGAAAAGGCTTTGAAGTTTTTGTTTAAAAGCACTTATACAATGAAAGGAGTTTGGCCAGTTGTCCCAATTCAGGGTTTTGTTTTCTGGTTTGGTTTTAGCAAGCAGTCTGTCTTGAAGCTGCTTGTCAAGTTTTAGCTGACGTTCCAAAGAAACAGTTTGAAGCTTATTCTCTCTCTCTTTCTCTTTCTAGCATCTGTCTCCTGTGAGAACCTGTGTTTGATTTTACCCGCTTTTTGCCAAGGGGGTGTTTATGGGAATGTTGCAGCATTAAGCTGCAATGGAGTCGAGTGGGTTTTCAGATAGGTTGTTATAAATTCGGTTCTCTTTTGTTCAGGTTTTATTCAGTAGTGTAAACAAACTCTGTTTTGTTTTAAACCTAGTGATTGGGCTAGCTACAACACACCTGGAGTATTCACTTTACACCTGCTTAAAGCAACTATCAAATTTAAGATTTGGGCTACTTCCTTAAAATGTTTTAAGGGAGTTTGGCCGGGTCCATAATACCTTTAGTTTTGTAGAAGTAACATTCTTTTGTTATAGCTGGGCACTACTTGTGCTTATAAGACACCTGTTCCATAGTGCTGTCACTTATTCTTAGTGTCTATTGATTGGCTATGCTCTGTATATCTTTAGAATCTCTATAACTGATAAGATGAATAGGTTCTGGTGCTCTCCTGTGGTAATACTGGCCGCCTCCTCTCAGGATTTGTCAGTGACTGTTACTGGTTTCCGCTTCAAATACAATTTGAACAACTTTTTCCAAAGTAAAATCTTTTATGGATTGTAATAACTTCAGAATGGCCCATTGACTCGCACACGTGTTAGACTCCTTGGTCCGGACTGGGCGGCATGGTGGCACAGTGGTTAGCACTGCTGCCTCACAGCGCCAGAGACCTGGGTTCAATTCCTGCCTCAGGCGACTCTCTGTGTGGAGTTTGCACATTCTCCCCGTGTCTGTGTGGGTTTCTTCCAGGTGCTCCGGTTTCCTCCCACAGTCCAAAGATGTGCAGGTCAGGTGAATTGGCCATGCTAAATTGCCCGTAGTGTTAGGTGAAGGGGTAAATGTAGGGGAATGGGTCTGGGTGGTTTATGCTCTGGCGGGTCAGTGTGGACTTGTTGGGCCGAAGGGCCTTTTTCCACACTGTAAGTAATCTGATCTGATAAAGATACAAGAATCATTCCAACAACAATTCTATCTCTGAAGAAATAAAAACAGAACTCCACAGATCTAGCAGTGTCTTTGAAGAGAGAAACCAAGTTAACATTTTGAACTTGAGATAACTCTTTGGATTTAATCATGTATTTACTTGTTCAGCTTAAGATTTAGTATTTATGTTGGCAGCAATTCTAAATATGTCAAATTCTATGTTCCATTTGGGGCATCCCTGATAATAAATTATAATTATGTTTCCGACTATGTCTATTAAGGTTGATTATTGCTATTCCTTTAAAGATGTTTCAGCATGGATGAGTTGGACCGAAGGGTCTTCTTCCACGCTGTACATCTCTATATTTCAAATTCTGCAGTGTTTAAATGCTGCTGAACTTCTGGCTTGAAAGCTTTTAATCTTGTAGTACGTTAACACTGTTTTAAACTCTTTCTTTGAAAGATTTTACTTCCACTGTGTTTCCTTTATTTTACAAACTTTTAATCCATGCAGTATGATAAAACTGAAAATGTGTTACTGCAGCAGGTCAGGCAGCATCCAAGGAGCAGGAGAATCGACATTTCGGGCATGAGCCCTTCTTCAGGAAGAAGTGCCTAACCAATGTTCAATTCTAGTCTCCTTTCTATCGGAATAATGTTGTGAAACTTGAAAGGGTTCAGAAAAGATTTATGAGGATGGTCTGAGCTATAGGAGGAGGCTTAATAGGCTGGAGCTGTTTTCTCTGGAGCACGTGGAGGCTGAGGGGTGACATTATAGAGGTTTATTAAATCATAAGGGGCATGGATAGGGTGAATAGCCAAAGTCTTTTTCCCAGGTTAGGGGATTCCAAAACCAGAGGGCATAGGTTAAAGATGAGAGGGGAAAGATTTAAAAGGGACTTGAGGAGCAACGTTTTCATGCAGAGAGTGGTGTGTGTGTGGAATGGGCTGGCAGAGGAAGTGGTGGAGATGGTACAATTACAAAGTTTTAAGGCATCTGGATGGGTACATAAATAGGGAAGGTTTAGAGGGATATGGACCAAATGCTGGCAAATGGGACTAGATCAGTTTACGACATCTGGTCAGCATGGATGAATTGGACCGAAAGGTATTTTTTCGTGCTGTATAAGTATGACTCTATAGGTAATTCCTCCTCATCTCTGTTGCAATCTGTGACCCATATCCTAAAACTATGACCTCTTGTTCTAGACTGTCCCACATGAGAAAACATCTGCTCTGTGTCCACTTTATCAGTCCCCTTTAGCCAATTAGATCTCCTCTCATTCTCCGAAGACTATTAACCTAAACTGTTCAATTTCTCTGAGACAAGCTTTTCACTTCTGGAATTTATCATCTTTGAACTGCCTCCAATGCAATTATGTCCTTCCTCACATAACAGGGGCCAGAACTGTTCACAGTACTTCACATGCTGTCTCACAATTGCAACATTACTTCCCTACTTTCATACTCCATTCCTTTCGCAATAAATGCCAAAACTCCATTTGATCTCCTTAGTTTTGCACTCCTTCTGCAGGTAAAATGGAGGCTTCCCTACCTTTCATGGTCTAAATCATGTATGTTTGCCCTCCACCAAATTTCCATAAAATATTTTATAGTTGCAGCCATAATAAATCTTCCTAGGGGTGAGGAAATCCTGCCAACAGCTGGGGTCACCATTTACAGATTGGGTTCCCAATGGTCTTGGTTGATATTAAGGGTTTTCATGTTTCTTTAGAGAATATCCTTGAATCTGGGTATAGGCTCCTTCTCCCACACAGCATGTCCTTGGGGAATACAGCCAACTGCTATTCTGTGAACATCAGAGAACATCTCTGGGACACACGCATAACACAACCCACCACTCTGTGGCCGAACACTTTATCTCCCCCTCCCACTTCCACAGGGACATGCAGGTCCTGGGCCTCCACCATCGCCAAACCATTATCACCCAACGCCTGGAGGAAGAATGTTCCACCTTGGGGCCCTCCAACCACATGGGATCAATGTGGATTTCACCAGTTTCCTCATTTCCCCTCCCCCCACCTTATCACAAATCTAACCTTCCAACCCAGCACCGCCCTCTTGATATATCCTACCTGTGCATCACCTTTCCAATTTGTCACCTTCACCCCCAACTTCATCCACCTATCACATTCTCAGCTACCTTCCCCCAGCCCCAACATCCTCCCATTTATCTCTCAGCCCCCTGGCCCAAAAGCCTCATTCCTGATGAAGAGTTTATCCTCAAAATTCCAATTCTCCTGTTCCTCGGATGCTGCCTGACCGGCTGTGCTTTTCCAGCGCCACCCTCTCGATCCTGTGAACTTGTCCAGTGAAGTCTTTGGCGGCAAATTTTCAAGTAATGTCAAGATGGAAAAAAAAACATCTTTAAAGATATAAAAAGGCAGAGGGAGCCCAAAGTAAGCCTAGGTGCCTTAGGGAATGAAGTTGGAGAAATAATAACGGGGAACCAGGAAATTCCAGAGGAGTTGAATAAATACTTTGCATCAGTCTGAAATTCCAAATTTGGAAATTGCTACTTAGTCAAGGGGCAAATGAAGGAGAAGAGATAAACATAATAACTGTCACTGGAGAAAAGGTGTTGTGAAACTAATGGGGATAAAGACCAACAATCCCCCTGGATCTGTTGGGATACATGCTGAAATAATGAAAATAGTAGCCACAGAGATAATGGATGCACTTCCAAGAATCCTTAACTCTAGAAAATTTCCAGAGGATTGGAAAACTACCAATTTATCACATTATTTGCAAAGAGATGGAGACAAAAACAGGTAACAATATTCAAAATGTTAGTTTGCTTTCTCTCCATGGATGCTGTCTGACCTGCTGTGATCTCCAGCAATTTTGTTTTCACGTAACTATAGGTTAGTTAGCTGTATTCATTGGAATTTAGAAGAGTGAGAGGCAACCTTACTGAAATATACAAGATATTTAGAAGAATCCAAAGATGCGCAGGTTAGTTGAATTGGCCGTGCTAAATTGCATAGTGTTCATGGATGTGTAGGTTCGGTGAATTGGCCATGCTAAATTGCCCATAGTGTTCATGGATGTGTAGGTTAGGTGAATTGGCCATGCTAAATTGCCCATAGTGTTCATGGATGTGTAGTTTTGGTGAATTGGCCATGCTAAATTGCCCATAGTGTTCATGGATGTGTAGGTTAGGTGAATTGGCCGTGCTAAATTGCCCATAGTGTTCATGGATGTGTAGTTTTGGTGAATTGGCCATGCTAAATTGCCCATAGTGTTCATGGATGTGTAGTTTTGGTGAATTGGCCATGCTAAATTGCATAGTGTTCATGGATGTGTAGGTTCGGTGAATTGGCCGTGCTAAATTGCCCATAGTGTTCATGGATGTGTAGGTTAGGTGAATTGGCCATGCTAAATTGCACAGTGTTCATGGATGTGTAGTTTTGGTGAATTGGCCATGCTAAATTGCCCTTGGTGTTCACAGATGTGTAGGTTAAGTGAATTGGCCATGCTAAATTGCCCAGTTAGGTGCATTAGTCAGAGGCAAACGTGAGTAATAGGGTACGGGAATGGGTCTGGGAGGATTACTCTTCGGAGGGTTGGTGTGGACTTGTTGGGGTGTTGGTTTGGTTGGTTGAAACAGCGCTCAGATAGCAATGGCTCTTTCAGTCATCTGGAGGTGGAAGAAGTGACTTTGGGTTTTTTTTTTACAAAAGGCAAATAAGACCAAGCTGTGGGAATTAATAGACAAGCTGGATTTAAATTTACCTCCCAACATGAGGAAAGATGAGATGGTTACAGCGATAGCTCAGCATTTAAATTTACTGGAAACATCATCTGGATCAGTCGAGATGGCTAAAATTCAATTACAAATGACATAGCTTTGATTGGCGGGGAGAGATGAGGAAAGAGCAGCAGAAATGGAACAGTTCGAGTTACGCTTACAATCGCAAGACAGAGAAAAAGAACAAAGGGCTCCAGCAGAAGAGAAAGAAAAAGAGAGAGAGTTTGAACTTCAGAAATTAGCACTTAAAAAGGGAAGTCAGCTTAAAAGGCTGGAGATAAAGGCTGAGGGTAAACTTAGTGAGGAAGAGAGTGAGGATGAGAGTTCCCCTGGTAGTTAGAAGCCTGGTGAGAAATTGTTTAAGTATATTAAAGCATTGCCTAAATTTGATGAGAAGGACGTGGATGCCTTTTTCATCTTATTTGAAAAAGTGGCTAAACAAATGCAGTAGCCAGTGACCATGTAAGTTTTGTTGATCCAAACCAAACTTGTAGGTAGGGCTAGTGAAGTATTCACATCACTATCAGAGGAGGTATCTGGGGAGTGTGAGGAGGGGAAGAAAACCATCTTAAGTGCATATGAGCTTGTACCAGAAGCCTGCAGACTTCAGGAATCTCAGGTGGGACCCTGGTCAAACCCACATTGAGCTTGAAGGGATCAAACAGTACTTTTGATAGATGGATAAGAGCTTTAAAAATACAGCAAACTTACTTAGAGAAACGATTATTTTGGAGGAGTGCAAAAACTCACTGCCTGACATACTGTGAATTCATGTGGAAGAGCAGAGAGTTAAAACAGCAAGGTTAGCAGCTGAAATGGCTGATGATTATGAGCTGATCCATAAAACACAGTTTGGCTTCCAGATTCAATTTCAATCCATGAGGGATAGAAGTTGTGGAAAAGAGAAATCCTCATATGGAAAGGGAATGATAGGTCTCGGTGAAGATCATAAAGAGAACTTAGAGGGGGTAATAAGGAAACCCTTGAAGGGGGTCAAAGAAGGTAAAAAGCTCCAATATTTTCATTATGATAAAGTAGGCCGCATGAAATCACAGTGCTGATAGGCTAGGTGAAGCACTGGGAAGCCAGATATAGGAAGACAAGCTTAGCCTGGGAGGTTTGTTGGCATGGTAACAGAAAGCACAGTGGAGGCTGGATAGCTGCACCAGAATGTACAAGCTGATTGGAGGTTGGTTAAGGAGAAAGTGCTAGATCTGCTTAAAACATATACATGCAAGGGTAAAGTTTATTCACACAGGCCAGGAGTAGCAGGTAAAGAGATTACAATATTAGGGGACACAGGATCCGTTCAGCCTGTGATACTGAAGAATGAGGTGATATGTACTCCTGAAGGACTATTGCCAGAAAAGGTATTGGTAATGGGAATTCACGGAGAGACCAAAAGCACTCAATTATGTAAAGTGAGGTTAGATTGTCCAGAGAGGAGTGGAGAATTTGTGGTAGAATTACTGGATAAACTGTCAGCTCCAGGAATACAATCAGTCGTTGCAAATGATATAGCTGATTCACCGGTAGGCATGCTGCCTACTGTAGTTGAAAAGCCAGTTGAGACTCAAGCAACTGAAGCAATGCAGGATTCTTATCTGGGAATCTTCCCTGACTGTGTAGTAATGAGGTCACAGAGTCACCAGCTGAAGGAGGAGAGATCAAAGGGTACAGGTAAGGAAACTGAAGTAGCTTTAGCAGAGACAGTGTTCAATCAGTTAGTTGAGATAAATAAACAACCATACAAATATCTTTACCTCTGCAAAGTTCGTTGAGTTGCAGTAGAAAGATGAAAATTTAGAGTTGCATCAAAAGACATACGCAGAGAAAGAGTCTGAATATATCTGTGTGTGTTATTACCTGAGAAATGGTGTCTTATTGAGGAACTGGTGACCATCACATATTCAAGCAGATGAGAAATGGGTAGAAATTAATCAAAATATCTTGCCAGTGGGGTATAAAAAGGAGGTGCTGCGAGTGGCACATGAGCTTTCACTTGGAGGTCATTGAGGGGGGAGGAAAACACAGGCTAAAAGACACTTTTACTGGCCTGGACTACACAAAGATGTACAGAGGAGCCTTGATTATCCGAACGACAAGGGCGGGCAGTATTTTGTTTGGTTCATCGAATTCTGGATAGTCAAATGTCGGATAACATTATTTAGCTGAGCATCAGGACCTTGTGATTTTGCCAGATAATCTGATATTCGGATAATTGAATGCTGGATAATCGAGGTTCCTCTGTAGTTGAATTTTGCCAGATGGGCAGGTGGGACTAGATTGGGTTGGGATATCTGGTCAGCATGGATGGGTTGGACCGAAGGATCTGTTTCTGTGCTATGCATCTCTATGATTCTATAATTGGAAAACAACAGGCAGTAATAAAACCTGCACCTTTAATACCTATGCCAGCACTTGAGGAACCTTTCACAAGAATCTTAATTGATTGTGTAGGTCCCCTGCCTCAAGCAAAAAGTGGGAATCAGTACTTGTTAACAATAATAGATGCATTGACGAGATTTCCAGAGGCTGTTCCATTACACAATATCACAGCTCAAAAGATTGTAGAGGGATTAATCAATTTTTTTACTACATATGGACCAGAGATAGTCAGGTAAAAGATCAAACTTTACATCCAAACTATTTAAGGAATTTTGTTTAGATTAGATTACTTACAGTGTGGAAACAGGCCCTTCGGCCCAACAAGTCCACACCGATCCGCCGAAGCACAACCCTCCCAGACCCATTCCCCTACATTTACCCCTTCACCTAACACTATGGGCAATTTAGCATGGCCAATTCACCTAACCTGCACATTGTTTCGACTGTGGAAGGAAACCGGAGCACCCGGAGGAAACCGATGCAGATACGGGGAGAATGTGCAAACTCCACACAGACAGTCGCCTGAGGCTGGGAATTGAACCCGTGTCTCTGGCGCTGTGAGGCAGCAATGCTAACCACCGTGCCGCCCAGTTATGGAGAGCTTAGGCATAAAACAATTCAAATCTACTGCAAACCATCCAGAATCATAGGGAGCGCTAGAAAGGTAGGATCAAACACTAAAGGCCATGTTGAGGGCTTACAGTCAGGATTATCCCGATGATTGGGATGATTGTGCTTTTTACCATCAGAGATGCACCAAATGAATCAACCAAATTCAGTCCATTTTAATTAGTGTTCGGGGCATGAAGTGAAAGGACCATTAAAATTGATTAAGGAGAAATTAGTAAGTCAGAATTCAGAGACCACCCATTTGGATTACATATTACATTTTAGAGAATGATTAAGTAGAGCTGGAGAGTTGGCTAGGCAGCATTTAAAAGTATTACAACATGCAATGAAACAGGAAGCAGATAAGAAATCAAAAATCTGCAATTTTGCAATTGGAGCTAAGGTATTAGTGTTACTTCCAGTAATAGGTGAACCTTAAAAAGCAAGGTTTAGTGGACGTTATCAAAAGGAAAGGAAATTGAGTAAGGTGAATGACTTTATAGGATTCCAGATGGGAAGAAATCTCAGAGAGTGTGTCACGTGAATATGCTGAAAAGGTATTTTGATAGGGAAAGAAAGCAAGAGGAGAAGGTAATAATGATTACAGCACAGAAAGACGAAGCAAATTCAGAGGATTCTAAATTGGACATTCCTCAAATTAAACTAGACAATGAGGAAATTGTCAAAAATTGGGATAAGAAAACCTAAATGACCTGAAAGAGTAATTACTATCACATGGGGAGATATGTGGAAATAAATTGGGAAGTATGAACCTAAATGTGCATGATGTAGATACAGGACATGCTGTTCTGATTAAACAACATCCTTATAGGCAAAACCCTCTAAAGTTGGCACAGGTTCAGAAGGAGATAGAATGCATGCTCCAAGATGGCATAATCAAAGTGAGTTACAGTGACTGGAGCTCACCCATAGTAATGGTGCCAAAGCCAGACGTTATCCAATGATTATGTGTGGACTATTGCAAAGTCATGCCATTACAAATACTAATGCACATCCATTTCTGCAGTTGGAGGACTGTATTGAAAAAGTGGGACAAGCAACTTACATTTCTAAGTTGGACTTACTCAGAGGCTACTGGCAGGTACCCCTGTCGGAGAGAGCAAAGGCAATTTTGGCTTTTGTAACGCCAAATGGACTGTATCAGTTTAAAGTCATGCCATTTGGTATGATAATGCTCCAGCCACATTTCAGACACTAACCAATAGTTGCTGGATTACCCAACTATGTTGTGTACACAGATGACCTGGTGATTTTTTAGTCACTCATGGAAGGAACATTTACAGCATTTATCAGACTTGTTTGATCGACTTCGGAAGGCAGGCTTGGTGGTAAACCTGGCTAAAAGTGAATTTGCCAAAGCCCAAGTCACCTTCCTGGGCCATGTTATTGGACACAGACAAATGGCCCCATGGGATTAATTGGGGAAATTCCCATCCCATCGACAAAAAGAGCTGTTCCTGAGATTGAGTGGATTTTATCAAAAGTTTGTGCCGAACTTTAGCAGTGTGGCTACTCCACTCCCAGAATTGCGAAAGAAAGGCAAGAAGTTTCAGTGGACAGCGAACTGCCTGAAAACGGTGTTAACTACTGTATTAGCCATGCCTAATAACGCAAAGTCGTTCAAGGTGGCTATTGATGCCAGTGCTCCTGCTGTGCTCCTGCAGGAAGACAACGAGAAGATAGAAAGACCTATCGGGTATTTCTCTGGGAAATTGAATGTTCATCAGCAGAAATATTCAACAGTTGAGAAAGAGACTTTATGCTTGGTGTTGGCACTACAACATTTCAGTGTTTATGTTACCAGTAACGCGTCTGAGACAATCGCATATATTGATCATAACCCATTGACGTTTGTGGAGACATTTAAGGATAAAAATGCCAGATTGTTTTGATGAAGCTTGGAATTACAGCCATTCAATTTGACAATTGTGCATGTGGCAGGTCGAGAAAACGTGATTACTGATGACTTGGATGTGAAACAGAGACATTCAGTGGTGGGAGAACCACAGACTGAATCCGAATGTGGTTGTGCATGTTTGCATGTTTATAGTTAGTGAATGTATAGTGTGTTTAAGTACTAACCAATTGAAAAAAATTTTTTTAGGGTTTTGAAAGTGAAGCCATATTTAGATATTGATGGTTCATTTTTCTTTTAAGGGGGATGATGTCACAACGCTTTTTGCACGTTCTCCCGTGTCTGCGTGGGTTTCCTCCGGGTGCTCCGGTTTCCTCCCACAGTCTAAAGATGTGCAGGTCAGGTGAATTGGCCATGCTAAATTGCCCATAGTGTTAGGTAAGGGGTAAATGTAGGGGTATGGGTGGGTTGCGCTTCGGTGGGTCGGTGTGGACTTGTTGGGCCGAAGGGCCTGTTTCCACACTGTAATGTAATGTAATATAATCTAATCTAATCTAAAAAAAATGCTGGTCTGGTACAAGGTTACTTTGCTTTTGAGTTTTTTTTAAGAGAGGGAGTAATTGGCCAGGCTCCATTGTGCCTGAAGTTTGAAGGGTTCATTGGGACCTTGTTGTTTACCCGAACAGATAGAGCTTCAGGCCAAAAGCTCGAAAAGCCTTTCGAAAAAAAACTGATACAGTCAAGGGGGTGGGGCCAACTCTCCAGCTGTGTAGTTCAATTCAGGAGAGAGTTGAATAAGAGTCACAGGGGAAACTGGAGGCTTCTGTCTGTCCTTCTGCCCTTATGATTTAGAACTGTAGGTTGCCTGTGGTCATTGTTTACTGGTTGTGCGAAAGGATGTGTGTACTGGGGCTGTTGCAAGTATTTTTGGAACTGTATCACTAAGTCGGGTTTGGATAGGATAAGTTATCCGGTATTCTGTTTTCTGTTGTCTTTCATTCCGCAATTTTGTAAATAACTTTTATTTGTTTAAAACCTGGTAGTCTACCTAACTAATTTACTCCGGGAATATCCACTATACATCTAGCTCAACAAATAGCAAAGCTACGGTTTTGCCTACCTGCTTATAAGTGTTTCGAGGGGTCTGGCCGAGTCCATAACACGGGAGGTTGTTTCTCCTTGTGGGAGAGTCTGGGGAAAGGGAGCACAATCAGAGGGTCACACATTTACGACAGAGATGGGGGAAGAATTCCTCTTCTCAGAGGGTTGTGAGCCTGTAGAATTTTTTTTACTGCAGAAAGCAGGCACAACTGAGTCACCTAAAAGCAAGGGAGAGGCAAGTGTTGACGTGGAACTGATGAGAAATGGGAGTGGAGTAGCAATGGTGGAGAGCAAAGAAATGGCATCGAAACTAAGTTTTCACATCAGTTTTCACAGTGAGAAGAAACAACCAGCATACTAGACTTCAAGAGAGTCAGGGAACAGAGGTGACTACATTAACCATCACTAAGGGGAAGGTGCTGGTGAAGCTGAAAGCTCTGAAGACGGATAGATCAGCCGCTCAGGCTGGACTACATCCCAGGATTCTGAAGGAAATAGCTGAGAAAATGTGGAGGAATTGGTGGTGATCTTTCAGGAATCACTGGTGTCAGGAAGGATCTCAGAGAACTGGAAAATAGCTAATGTTTAAAAAGGGATGGAGGCAGAAAATAGGAAGCTATAGGTCAGTTAGCCCAGGAAGCTATAGGTCAGATAGCCCAGGAAGCTATAGGTCAGATAGCCCAGGAAGCTATAGGTCAGTTAGCCCAGGAAGCTATAGGTCAGATAGCCCAGGAAGCTATAGGTCAGTTAGCCCAGGAAGGTATAGGTCAGTTAGCCCAGGAAGCTATAGGTCAGTTAGCCCAGGAAGGTATAGGTCAGATAGCCCAGGAAGCTATAGGTCAGATAGCCCAGGAAGCTATAGGTCAGATAGCCCAGGAAGCTATAGGTCAGTTAGCCCAGGAAGGTATAGGTCAGTTAGCCCAGGAAGCTATAGGTCAGATAGCCCAGGAAGCTATAGGTCAGTTAGCCCAGGAAGCTATAGGTCAGTTAGCCCAGGAAGCTATAGGTCAGATAGCCCAGGAAGGTATAGGTCAGTTAGCCCAGGAAGCTATAGGTCAGTTAGCCCAGGAAGCTATAGGTCAGTTAGCCCAGGAAGCTATAGGTCAGTTAGCCCAGGAAGCTATAGGTCAGATAGCCCAGGAAGCTATAGGTCAGTTAGCCCAGGAAGCTATAGGTCAGATAGCCCAGGAAGGTATAGGTCAGTTAGCCCAGGAAGCTATAGGTCAGTTAGCCCAGGAAGCTATAGGTCAGTTAGCCCAGGAAGCTATAGGTCAGATAGCCCAGGAAGCTATAGGTCAGTTAGCCCAGGAAGCTATAGGTCAGATAGCCCAGGAAGCTATAGGTCAGTTAGCCCAGGAAGGTATAGGTCAGTTAGCCCAGGAAGCTATAGGTCAGTTAGCCCATGAAGGTATAGGTCAGTTAGCCCAGGAAGCTTGGTCAGTTAGCCCAGGAAGCTATAGGTCAGATAACCCAGGAAGCTATAGGTCAGTTAGCCCAGAAAGCTATAGGTCAGTTAGCCCAGAAAGCTATAGGTCAGTTAGCCCAGGAAGCTATAGGTCAGATAACCCAGGAAGCTATAGGTCAGTTAGCCCAGGAAGCTATAGGTCATTTAGTCCAGGAAGCTATAGGTCAGTTAGCCCAGGAAGCTTGGTCAGTTAGCCCAGGAAGCTATAGGTCAGATAGCCCAGGAATCTATAGGTCAGTTAGCCCAGGAAGGTATAGGTCAGTTAGCCCAGGAAGGTATAGGTCAGTTAGCCCAGAAAGCTATAGGTCAGTTAGCCCAGGAAGCTATAGGTCAGATAACCCAGGAAGCTATAGGTCAGTTAGCCCAGGAAGCTATAGGTCAGTTAGCCCAGGAAGGTATAGGTCAGTTAGCCCAGAAAGCTATAGGTCAGTTAGCCCAGGAAGGTATAGGTCAGATAACCCAGGAAGCTATAGGTCCGTTAGCCCAGGAAGGTATAGGTCAGTTAGCCCAGAAAGCTATAGGTCAGTTAGCCCAGGAAGGTATAGGTCAGTTAGCCCAGAAAGCTATAGGTCAGTTAGCCCAGGAAGCTATAGGTCAGATAACCCAGAAAGCTATAGGTCAGTTAGCCCAGGAAGGTATAGGTCAGTTAGCCCAGGAAGCTTGGTCAGTTAACCCAGGAAGCTATAGGTCATTTAGTCCAGGAAGCTATAGGTCAGTTAGCCCAGGAAGGTATAGGTCAGTTAGCCCAGGAAGCTTGGTCAGTTAGCCCAGGAAGCTATAGGTCAGTTAGCCCAGGAAGCTATAGGTCCGTTAGCCCAGGAAGGTATAGGTCAGTTAGCCCAGAAAGCTATAGGTCAGTTAGCCCAGGAAGGTATAGCCTGACCTTAGTTGTTGGTTAGATTTTTGAGTCTGTTATTAAAGATAACATTTTGGAGTACTTGCATGTACATGGGAAACTAGGGCTGAGTCAGCACGACTTTGATAAGGAAAGGCCATACCTGACAAATCTTTTAGAAGTTTTGAGGAGGTAACAAGCAAGTTAGACAAAGGAGAGTCAGTGGATGTGATCTACAGAGGAGCCTCGATTATCTGAACGACACAGCTGGGGAGTATTTTGTTCAGATAATCAAATGTTCGGATAATTGAATGTTCGGATAATCAAATGCCAGATAACACAATTTAGCCCAGCATCAGGACCTTGCGATCTTGTCCAGATAATCTGAAATTCGGATAATCGAATAATTCGGATAATTTGAGGCTCATCCATATTTGGATTTTAAGAAGGTCTTTGACAAGGTTCTGCACAGGAGGCTGCTAAATATGAGCCCCTGGTGTTCAGAGCAAGGTACTTGCATGGATAGCGGATTGGCTGACTGGCAGAAGGCAGAGTGTGAGGATAAAGGGGTCTCCTTCTGGATGGCAGCTGGTGACTAGTAGAGTTCTGCAGGGCTAGAATGCAAGGGCAGAGATGTACTGCTAGGGTTGTGTAAGGCTCTGGTCAGACTATATTTCGAATACTGTAAGCAGTTTTGAGCCCCGTATCAAAGAGAGAACGTGGTGGCCTTGAAGGGGGTCCAGAGGAGGTTTACAAGAATGACCCCAGAAATGAAGGGTTTGTCATATGAAGACCGGTTGAGGTCTGTACTCTTTGCAGTTCGGAAGGATGAGAGGGGTTCTGATTGAAACAGAATACTGAGAGGCCTGGATAGAGTGGACATGAAGAAGATGTTTCCCACAGTAGGGAACTAGGAGCCGAGGGCATAGCCTCAGGGTGAAGGGATGACTCTTTAGAACTGGGAGGAGGAGGAATTTCTTCAGCCAGAGGGTGGTTAATCTATGAAAGTCATTGCTGCAGAGGGCTGTGGAGGCCAAATCATTGAGTGTATTTAAGACAGAGACAATTAGGTTGTTGTTTAGTAAGGGGGAATCAAGGGTCACAGGGAAAAGGCAGGAGAATGGGGTTGAGACATACGTCAGCCATAATCAAATGACGGAACAGACTCGATGGGCCAAATAGCCTAGTTCTACTTCCACGTCTTATTGTTAAATGTAGTCAAGGTTGAGACAGAGTTTTAATCATGAGGAAAAGGCAGAAAATGGAGTTGAGGATGATCAGATCAGCCAAGATCACACTGAATGGCGGAGCTGACTTGCCTGTTCCTACATCTTACTGTCTGATGGCCTTGTCTTTCCAATTGTCGCTGTAGATACCAGAGACAGACATTATTGAGCCTTTTTTCTTGGCGGGTGTTGGTTGGGTTTCCTGGTCAGAAAGCTGAGGGTGCAGACCTCCTGGAAAAGCACCTTGCTCCTGAAAGTCACTTGGTTGTTCCTAGCTGCCCATTTTGTTGGGAGTGACTCCCTGGTCAATGAGCCTGCAGAGTTCTGTCAGTGATACCAAAATATTTTTAATCAACCTCTTCTGAGATGTTATTACACACCTCTGGCTCAGGTGGGACATGAACCCAGGCCTCCTGGCTCAGAGATAGAGACACTACCACTCTGCCAGAAGTTGAGTCTGAGCACGGTGGGAGACACCTTTGATACTCAGTAGCACAACAGAATCTGTGTTTCTGTAGGATACCACTGTTGCAACCTTTACATCCTCTTCTCTCCACCAACATTGCACTCCCACAACAACTCTGCCTGTTCATGTCCAGCTTCCGGACTTTGTGCTGCTGGTTGAATCCCAGCCAACATCTTCCCATTCCACATTACCTGCACAGCTCAGGAAAGCTTATCAACTAGGTTAGTACCCAAGTCCCTACTTGCCTATGGGAGACAAGACTTATACAATGGGCTGGAAAGTTCAAGAAAAGATTACTTTTAAGCATGGAATTCAGAAAAAGGTCACTGAATGAGTATAATCCAATTTCCAGAAAACCATGAAAATGAACAACCAGGACAGTCAAACAAAACAGAAAGTGGAACCAACATGAAAAACCAAGTTGCTTAACAAAACCAAGTGTGCAAATTTCAGCCATGGAATCAAGGTACAAATCTGATTAACAGAGAAACTATTCAGAGTGTAAGTGATTTGGAAAAATCTCCAGGATAGGAATTGAGTGCTTCCAAGAAATCTTTGGATGCATTCAATCACATGAAGAACAAAAGACATATTTTTCAACATACAAGACTTTGCAAATGGAGACCAACTCATCTGGAAAGCTAACAGCAAAAGGGATCATTAAAACTACAAAACTGCCATGAGAACATTTACTTAAACCAGTTGAGAAATAATCAATTGTACTTCAAAATTTTTTTATATTCCCATTCCAATTCCTCGGATTTAGTCACATTAATAACATTTCCATTTAATCACATCTAGATTTTATTTTTGATTACTATACAGTTTTGCATATTAAATTTCACATTGTTCCAAACAGTTAAATACAGTCGACTCCACTTGGGTGCATGTGGCAAGAGCAGTTTCAAGTTCTATAATTTAGCTTTGTTAATTTTCCTTCCATTTGTTTACAGTCCCAATCCTCTAATGAAACATTGGCATTTAATACTTGTTTTTCCCTCTTACAAATTGGTGGATTTCTGCTAACCATCAATGGGAGTAAACTGTCAGGTTATCCACATCAGTGGTACAGATAGTCAAGTTCTTTGATCTTCTAATTAGAACTGTACAATTTCATTACCACATGACATCTCAGTTAGTTGTTGGAAGATGGTCCACTTGTGAAAGTGAGCCTTAAGGAGAACAGTTCTGCATGCACAAGGTGAAAAGGACAGCAAGTTTTATTGCCAGATGCTTCGAAGGGGGGTTGACTGTAATGCACACCTCAAACAACTTCCCTCACACAAAACAAAACATTCTGTTGGTGTTGGATTCTTTAATATAGAGCAAACATTGTACAGCGTGTATAATTTGTCCCGTATGAGTCCAGAGACTATGTATCACCAAATAAGCATTTGGACACCTCAGACAAGCATATTGTGAGGTGTGTGTGTGTGTGTGTCTGTGTGTGTGTGTGTGTCACCACAAATTAACAGTAATTATAAGATGTCATAACAAAAATATATGCATTAAATTTTCTTTTACTAAAGTTGTCAATGGGAACTGATTCTTCTTGTTTTAAAAAAAAACACAAAGCATTTTTAACATAAAAGTTAGACAATCATTTGCAATTTGTATTCCAAAGTACTCATTGTCCATGCTCCAATATGTTTTAATACTAGGTATCTGTTTATCTGGCTGAATGTTGTAAAATAGTCTTTTGGACAATGTGTTTAAAAGCCCCTCAAGAACCAATGTATGCTATAGGATTTTGGAAGGGGTATAATACAGAAGAAATTACTAAGGGTTTCCAACCCTTTACAACACCAGCACTAAACAACAAAGAACACAAATTGATTACAAAGCCTAATGCCTGACACATGAAGGGAATCTGCACTCTGATATTGATTTTGCCTCTCAGCTACAGAGAGCTGGAGTCCCAAAGTCTCAGAAATCCAGAAGCACATTACAGACATGGTGCTCAGACCTTCAGGGAAGTGCACATCACGCTTACACATGTGCTACACCGAAGAATTTATGTGAGATCACTCGTGCCACAGGCCTCTGGAATGTGTTGAATAAAATGGGACTACTTTATTAACTAATGAGCATGCTCGCACTATCGTATCCATCTCTAACCAGGTTAGGGAAATCTAAACATGGTCCAAAGCCATTCCCAAGGCATTGTGTTCAAAAATAGATATATGTGTTTATAGATCTATACATATACTGATTTCTCCAATAATAGGCTGGGAATTTTCAATAATAGTTCATGGAGAGCAACAAAATGGGAAAGCATTTTAGAGAAATTTGATTGTCTTGCTTACTCCCATTTTTAATGAAGTTTCCATTAACAAAAACAATAACAACAACTTTTGTAGTGATATCGTTTGGTGCAATCTTTGGTAATGCCTGGAATCACCATGGAAACAAATAATGTGATCAGGAACATGAGAGGAATGAAGTGAGTTCCCAGGATTTCTGAGTTACTCTCTCACACAAATACACACCGTACACACAAACACACTCGTACACATAAATACACACCTGTACACACAAACACACACCCGTACACACAAAGACACTCGTACACATAAATACACACTCGTATACACAAACATACAGACAGGCTGTCTACAGGCAAACTCACATACAAATGCACACACACACGCACACACTTATGCAAGTACAGGTGTACGCACAAACGGGTAAATACAGATGGACTCAAGCAAACTTATAAAGGGAAATGCATACAAAACTTTATTCAAACACAGGAGCACTCACACATTCAAACACACACACATACATTCTAAAAAAACATAAACACGCAGGCACTTCAGCAAACACATTCAAACCAAGTGAACTCAGCTCAGCTCAGGAACAATCAGATCCACAGCTTCAAGTGGTGTACTTTTTAAAATCAAGTTTGGACACTTGCACAAGTCAGATTTGACCTGGATTGTATTTAGAATGACTTAAGAATCACTAAGTTTGCATGACACCATTTGTATCTGAATCTTTAATCTGGACAATCAGTTGATTCAGATTTGAACTGATTAGAATCTGGAGCAGAAAGTGGACTGAGAATCTTCACCTAAACAGCAATGTTGCAATTGGTCTCTAGGCTCATTGAGCCTTTGGATAGATGTAAAAAGGAATTGCAGACAGATTGCAGTCGGATTAAAAAAAACACCATCAGTTAACTACTTTTACAATGATCTGTAATCAGCTTGGAGCTATAGAACATGCAGACAAAAATAAAATTGTCCCATTGTATCACGTCATACATATACGCTGAGAGTAGTGCATGGTGCCTGGCAGTGTATAGAATAGGTTGATCTGGTTCAAGACTAACTGTGATGTAGAAAAGTGTTTCAAAATTAGGGATGCAATGATTCAGAAAATCCAAACTGTACAGACAAATTTTCAGGCTGACTAAAAGATCTCAGCTGCCAGTTTGACATTGATAATACCGAAATCTCAATGTAGAAAAACCAAAGTTGATTTAACATTGACTGTATATATACATTAACAGAGTCTTTCAAAGTTAATGAAAATTCAGTGGTCAACCATCTTGTATGCCTAAGAAAGGAGTTCAGTGCTCAGTTAAAGATCAGTCAATGTATGGTCTGGAGAAATGGACTAAGCAGTACATGCGCTGAAGGAATCCAGTCAAATGGTTCCTGGCTGTGGAGGAATTACTGGTTTCATTTCACTAAAACTGTAGCTGGAGCAGCAAGAAATAAAAAAGCATGTCGGACAAAAACTAGCATTAATCTAGTTTCAGGGGTTTTCGTGAATGATTTAGCCCATTATTTAACAGCAAGGGTACCCCACATGATGCTGAATATTCCTCTACTAACCCCACTATGTTTGTTCAGCAATAGATTCTCTACAGGATATCATAACCCCTTTGGCAAACTGGTTATGATCCAAAATGACCAAACGACAGTATTAACATTAGTTTATTTTTGCTTATTCGGATCATTTAAGGCATCATATATCACCAATAAGTAGAGAGATTGAACTCAATGGCACTGTGGCTCAATAAAGGACAGAACTTATTCACATTGATATGACTTAGATGAGAAAAGGTGGGACTCACTGTACTAAAGCGAAATTCCAAGCATCATATATTTGTGTACAGTACAGTTTCCAAGTTGATCAGATGACAGAAGAATGAACTTGATGAGAAAGTTTTACTATGAGTTTTGACTATGTACTTTTTAACCCTTAGATTACCAGCAGATTCCCAGAAACATCTCCTTTGGCTGACTTAGTCTGTTTTTGGTTGAGGTTTTAGAAATTCATTCAAGTATGTGAGTAGCATTGGCCAGACCAGCACTTATTACCCATCCCTAATTGCCCAGAGGGCAATTAAGTGTCAATCTGTAGGTATGGAGTCACATGTAGGCCAGATCAGTTAAGGATGGCAATTTCCTTTCCTAAAGGACATTAATGAACCAGATGGATTTTTGTGACAATTGACAATGGTTTCATGATCATCATTAGATTCCTAATTCCAGATATTTATTGAAATCAAATTCCACCATCAGCCATGGCAGGATTTGAACCTGGGACCCTAGAATATTAACAGCGTCTCTGGATTAATTGTCCTGTGATAATATCACTAGATCATCACCTCCCCTAGAGATCAGCTACAATACAAACCTATTTACAAAAGGTAGGCCTGGCTTTATTACTGTAACACTATGACCCAATTATTACATGACACAATTAAATTCTGATTTTGAAGAAACTAAAATGATTCAATCCACCCATCCCTTTTCTCCCCGGTCGTGAGGCCTTCACTCTGTTTTGAAATTTGAACTTAATTTATGTTTGAACTTAAAAACAAAACCCTTTTGTTTTTAAAAAGAGGTTTAAGTCCTCTTTAAAAAATGTTCAAGTCCTTCCTCTCAACTGTTCACTTTTGGTGAGAGACAAAGAAAGAAAAAGTCCCAAAGAAATGTAGGCTAAGGTTGGATTGGCCATGGGACATTGCCCATAAAGTTCAGATATGTGTGGGCGAGCAACGGGGAATGTAGGGTTACAGGGATAGGGTGGGTCTGAGTGGGCAGTGTTTCGGCAGGTCAGTGTGGACTCGATGGGCCAAATGGTTTGTTTCCACACTATAGTAATTCTGTGATTCTATCAGTTACTTTTAAAGGACATAGTTTAAGCCATTTCTGAACTCTGGGTCTGCTGACTTACAGAGTGATCAGGGCAACCTTTGATCACTGACAAGCACTGCTTCCTGCTCAACAGCTTGGACAGGCGTCACTTTACAGAGATCAATTGTGAGTTTGTTTTCTTTCTGCATTGAGAGATGGTTGCCCATGGCTTGTTTATAACAACTCTCATATTGCTCGTGGATGATTGCAATGGGACATTACAGCACCATCATGTCATCGCCAAGGTAGACTCAGTGAAGCTCTACTGTACTCAATGGATGATGTTTCGGGTACCATTCAGCTAATTAGCTCTCAGCTTTTATTTAGGCCCTGACCGAATGCCAATGAAAATGCAGGTCTTTGCTAAATTGCGATGGATTGGCTGCAATCCTTGCATCCCCAATTAAAGCATGTGTTACGTTAGAAGACATACAGTGCATCTGAAGACTATGAACATATAACATTCCGACTGTACAATGAGAAGGATAAGACAGGGCGCGATCACATCACGACGCAGCACTGACAACGTTGCTTCTCCTTCAAATCCTCCACCTCGTCTACTGCCTCTTTACCCTTCCCAGCCGCCTTCTCCTCAGCACCCTGGGCAGCGGTGGTGCCATTGGGAGGGGCCTGGCTCTCCCCTGGCCTCTCGCTCTTGCCATCAGCATCCTCAATCACCACAAGCTCTGCTTTGCCTGTTCCATCATACCCAAGCACCTTCTTGGTCTCATTCTCGTCCTCGACGTCCTGGTAACCCATGAAGATCATGGTAACCGGCTGGTCTTTGCTAGGCTCTGCGCCATCCCCCGGAGTTTTCTGAAGGATTTTAAGGCTCTCTCCGGCCATCCCATCCGGCTTTAGCTTCTCTGGGGTCTGACCGTCGGCCTGGAGCTGACCATGAGGTCCTTTCCCCTCAGGAGCCAGTGCTTTATTGAAGTCTGTCACCTTGTCAGCCTTCTGTATCAGCTCGTCCACCTCGGTGCTAGTGAGAAGGTGGACTCCGTTCTCCACTGCTCCGTCACCTTTGCGCATCTCATGGATAACCTTGAGGTCATCCTCATAGACCTTGACTCCTTGTTGCTTGAGGTTCTTGGGAGACACGCTGCTGGTGGACAGGACTTTGGTCTCCCCTGTTACATTGTCCTTCTCCACCGTAATTTCCACCGCAAACATCGCTGCAAATAACAAAAGGAGCTGAATGTCAGCAAATAGGGAACAAAAAAATACAGTCACTGCATGTTAAGGACTGGTGGCAATGGTTCCATAATCTGATGGGTAAATCTCTCCCACCACAGCTCTTCAAATAACAAAAGACAGCAAACTTTGTTTGAACCGACACCTTCCCCAATGACCTGAAATCTCATGAGCCGGCAAAACATATAAACCTTAAATGCATATTTATTGTATTATTGCGATCTCCCCAGTGTCTGAGTAATCAGATGAGGGTGCAAATGAGAAAGCTCTCTACTGATAATATTTAAGGCAAGGTTAGATCATTATTTATGCTGTAAATAAAGTATAACGGTCATATGTTATGTTTGTATTACTTGGCATGTTTTTATATTGATTAGGCGTACCTCTCGATTATCCGGAATATTGCTTCAGCAGGTACACTACTTGTTCCCCAGGTGCTGGTTAATAAAATATTTGTAGTAATAACTCAAATGTTCCATAGACAACACCTTCCAAACCCATATCATCTATCAGGTAGCTGGCCAAATGCAGCTAATGCATGGAACACTACCCTCTGGCAAGCTCCCCTCCTAGTCACTCACCTCCCTGTGTTGTTCCTTCGGTGTCACTGGGTCAAATTTCTGGAACTCCCTTCTTCACAACCATGTGGGCGCTGACAACCCATGGACTGTAGCAGTTCAAGAAGGTGGCTCACCCCAAAGGGCAATTCATAGAATCCCTACAGTGCAGAAAGAAAGCCATTCGGCCTACACCAACCCTCTGAAATGCATCCCACCCAGACCCACCTCTTACCCTATCCCCGTAACTCTGTTTCCCCATGGCTGTTCCACTTAGCCTGCACATCCCTGGACAATTCAGCGCGGCCAATCTACCTAACCTGCACATCTGAATGTCCAAACTCCACACAGACAGTCACCCGAGGGTAGGATCGAACCCGGGTCTCTGGAACTATGAGGCAGCAGTGCTAACCACTGAGCCACCCAATGAAGGACAGCAACAAACACCAGCCCAACCAGTGAAACCCACATTCCATGAGTGAAGAGAAGTAAAACCAATTTGGTCTTCCACATTGACCTGAAAGTGAAAATCAGGTCTGAGCTTAGGTCCTCACTGAAACAACTGCAGCTTCAACGGTGCAGCACTCCCTCAGCACCTTAACTCACAGAAGTTTCATCCCAATCTACAAGCTGAAGTGACTGCAGTGGGGCCAAGAGCGAGAACCTGCTAGGTTAAGGATCAGATTGTCACTTCTGAAACAATCGACGTTTCGGGCAAAAGCCCTTCATCAGATTCCTGACTAATAGAGTTTTAGAGTCATTATTGCAGTGAGGAGGTCATTCTATCCATTGAGATTATACTAACCCTATGAAGCAAACCTGCTAATCCTATTCCCTCACTCCATCCACACAGTCCTGTTACAAATGTCCATCCGATTTTCTTCTGACATCACTACTCTGAATTCACTGCTCTCACAGGCAGTCAGTCATCGTTAATTGCTGTGTCTCATTCCAAAAATCTTCGAGCTGTGTCCCCTTGTCATTGGACCATCAGGTAATGGAACAATTTCTCTTTGACCATTTTAAACATAGAACTTCGACCATTCTAGTGCAGTCCAGGCCCTTCGGCCCTCAATGTTGCGCCGACCTGTGAAACCAATTTGAAGTCCATCTCTCCACCACTATTCCATTTTCATCCGTATGTCTATCCAATGACCATTTCAATGCCCTTCAAGTTGGCAACTCTACAACTGTTGCAGGCAGTGCGTTCCATGCCCCTACTAATCTCTGAGTAAAGAAACTACCTCCGACATCTGTCCTATATTGATCACCCCTCAATTTAAAGCTATGTCCCCTCATGCTGCCCATCACCATTGAGGAAAAAGGCTTTCACTGTCCACCCTACCTAACCCTCTGATTATCTTGTATGTCTCAATTAAGTCACCTCTCAACCTTCTAACGAAAACAGCCTCAAGTCCCTCAGCCATTCCTCGTAAGACCTTCCCTCCATACCAGGCAACATGCGAGAGGTTCCCATGGGGGACTGGTTAGCAAGGTTAGATCTCATGGAATACAGGGAGAACTAGCCATTTGGCTCAAAGGTAGAAGACAGAGGGTGGTGGTGGAGGGGTGTTTTTCAGACTGGAGACCTATGACCAGTGGAGTGCCACAAGGATCAATGCTGGGTCCACTACTTTTCTTCATTTATATTAATGATTTGGATGTGAGCTTAAGAGGTATAATTAGTAAGTTTGCAGATGACACCAAAATTGGAGATGTAGTGGACAGTGAAGAATGTTACCTCGAATTACAATGGGATCATGATCAGATGGGCCAATGGACTGAGGAGTGGCAGATGGAGTTTAATTTAGATAAATACGAAGTGCTGCATTTTGGGAAAGCAAATCTTAGCAGGACTTATACACTTAAGGGTAAGGTAAGGTCCTAGGGAGTGATGCTGAACAAAGAGACCTTGGAGTGTAGGCTCAAAGCTCCTTGAAAGTAGAGTCGCAGGTAGATAGGATAGCGAAGAAGGCGTTTGGTATGCTTTCCTTTATTGGTCAGAGTACTGAGTACAGGAGTTGGGAGGTCATGTTGTGGCTGTACAGGACATTGGTTAGGCCACTGTTGGAATATTGCAAGCAATTCTGGTCTCCTTCCTATCAGAAGGATGTTGTGAAACTTGAAAGGGTTCAGAAAAGATTTACAACGATTTTGCCAGGGTTGGAGGATTTGAGCTATAGGGAGAGGCTGAACAGGCTGGGGCTGTTTTTCCTGGAGCATTGGAGGCTGAGGTGGTGATCTTATAGAGTTTTATAAAATCATGAGGGGCATGGATAGGATAAATAGCCAAGGTCTTTTCCCTGGGGTTGGGGAGTCCAGAACTAGAGGGCATAGGTTTAGTGTGAGAGGGGAAAGATATAAAAGAGAACCAAGGGGCAACTTTTTCACGCAGAGGGTGGTACATGTATGGAATGAGCTGCCAGACGAAGTGGTACAATTGCTACATTTAAAAGGTTTCTGGGTGGATATATGAATAGGAAGGGTTTGGAGGGATATGGAGGGTGCTGGCAGGTGGGACTAGATTGGGTTGGGATATCTGGTTAGCATGGATGATTTGAACCGAAGGGTCTGTTTCCGTGCTGTGCATCTCTATGACTCTGTGACTCTATCTTTCCTATAATGTGGTAACCAGAACTGTACGCAATACTCCAAGTGTGGCTGCACCAGAGGTCTGTACAGCTGCAACATGACCTTGTGGCTCCAAAACTCAATCCCTCTACCAATAAAAGCTAACACACCGTATGCCTTCTGAACAACCCAATCAACCTGGATGGCATCTTTCAGGGATCTATGTACCTGGACACAGAGATCTCCCTGCTCATCTACACTACCGAGAATCTTACCATTAGCCCAGTACTCTGTATTCCTGTTACCCTTCCAAAGTGAATCACCTCACACTTTGTTGCATTAAACTCCATTTGCCACCTCTCAGCCCACCTCTGCAGCTCATCTATGTCCCTCTGTAACCTGCAACATCCTTCGGCACTACCCACAACTTTACCGACCTTAGTGTTATTTGCAAATTTACTGACCCATTCTTCGACACCCTCATTTAGGTCATTTATAAATATGATAAACTGCAGAGGGCCCAAAACAGATCCTTGTGGTACACCACAAGTAACTGAACTTCAGGATGAACATTTCCCAACAACCACCACCCTCTGTCTTCTTTCAGCTAGCCAATTTCTGATCCAAACCACTAAATCACCTTCAATCCCACGCCTCTGTATTTTGTGCAACAGCCTACCATGTGGAACCTTATCAAACACCTTACTGAAATCCATATACACCACATCAACTGCTTTACCCTCAACCACCTGTTTGGTCACCATCTCAAAGAACTCCAAAAGATTTGTGAGCACGACCTACCTACACAAAACCATGGTGACTAACCCTAATCAACCTATTCCTTTCTAGCTGATTATAAATCCTATCTCTTTTAACCTTTTCCAACACTTTACTCACAACTGAAGTAAGGCTCACTGGTCTCTAATTTCCAGGGTTGTCTCTACTCCCCCTCTTGAACAAGGGGACAACATTTGCTATCCTCCAATCTTCTGGCAATACTCCTGTAGACAATGATGACATAAAGATCAAAGCCAAAGGCTCTGCAATCTCTTCCCTGGCTTCCCAGAGAATCCTTGGATAAATCCCATCTATCCCAGGGGGTTTATCTATGTTCACACTCTCCAGAATTGCCTTGTGAACCGCAATCTCGTAGCCTGTATCTCAGTGTTCTCCTCGACAACATTTTTACAGTGTAAAAATTTTCCAGAGGAAAAATATTCATTTCGCGCTTCTGTCTCCTCGGACTCCAAGCGCAACTTTCCACTACTATTCTTGATTGGCCCTAATCTTTCTCTTGTCATTCTTTTATTCCTGATATACTGATAGAAAACTTTAGTGCTTTCCTTGATCCTATCTGCTAATGACTTCTCACGTCTTCTCCTTGCTTTTCTTAGCTCTCCCTTTAGGTCTTACCTGGCTATCAAGCACCTGAACTGAGTCTTTGGTCTCATCTAACATAAGCCTTCTTCTTCCTCTTGACAAGAGATTCAACTTCTTTCATAAACCACAGTTCCGTCACTCAACCACTTCCTCCCTGCCTGACAGTTACATAATTATCAAGGACACGTAGAGCTGTTCCTTGAATAAGTTCCACATTTCAACTGTGCCCATCCCCTGCAGTTTCCTTCCCCATCTTATGCATCCTAAATCTTGCCTGATCACATCATAATTGTCTTTCTCTCAGCAATAACTCTTGCTCTGCATTATATACCTATTCCTTTCCATCACTAAAGTAAACATAACCGAATTGTGGTCACTATCACCAAAGTGCTCACCCATCTCCAAATCTAGCACCTGGCCCAGTTCGTTACCCATTACCAAATCCAATGTGGCCTCGCTCCTTATTGGACTGTCTACATACCGTGTCAGGAAACCCTCCGGACAAAAACGGACCCATCTAAAGTACTCAAACTATCGTACTTCCAGTCAATATTTGGAAAGTTGAAGTCTCCCATAACAATTACCCTGTTACTCTCACTCCTATGCAGAATCATCTTTGCTATAGTTTCCTCTACATCTCTGGAACAATTTGGAGGCCTATAGAAAACAGGGAGACCTCTCCTTTCCTGTTTCTAATCTCAGCCAATACTACCTCAGTAGATGAGTCCTCAAACATCCTTTCTGCCATTGTAATACTGTCTTTGTCTAACAATGTCACACCTCCCCCTCTTTTACCATATTCCCTGTTCTTACTGAAACATCTAAACCCTGGAACCTGCAACAACCATTCCTGTCCCTGCTCTCTCCATGTCTCCGAAATGGTCACATCATTGAGGTCCCAGGTACCAACCCATGTTGCATGTTCATCCACCTTATTCCGGATGCTCCTGGCGTTGAAGTAGACACACTTCAAACTACCTTCCTGCTTGCTGGTACACTCTTGTGACCTTGAACCGTCACTTCTGACCTCATTACTCTCAACCTCCTGGACACTGGAGCTTCTATTCAGGTTCCCAAACCCCTGCTGGGTTAGTTTAAACCCTCCCAAAGAGCATTAGCAAACATCCCTCCCCCCCCCACGCCCAGGATATTGGTACCCCTCTGGTTCAGGCGTAGACCGTCTCGTTTGTAGAGGTCCCAACCACACCAGAATGAGCCTCAATTATCCAATTATCAGAAACTCTCCCTCCTGCACCATCCCTGTAGCCATGTGTTCAACTCCTCTGTCTTCCTATTCCTCTCCTCACTGGCATCTTACCTTGAAGACCTCGATTAGATCTTCCCTTTGCTGCAGGCACATCTCCAACTACATTTTGTAACTAACATCCCCAATCCCTGAAACTATTCCAGTAAATCTTCATATGAATCTCTCAAGGACCCTTCTATCCTTGCTAAACATTAGTGAATAGGATTGGGTGCAATTCTTATTAAGGCCTCAGTCGAACTTAACAAAGGACCGCAGAAACTTGTCTGCTTTTGTTTTCAATACCCCAGTGTTGGAAACTCAAGAACCCACATTAATTTACTCACCACCTTCTCACTAGATCACCCCGAACAGTTCAGGAATCTCCAGGTCCCTCTGCCTCCGATTTAACGACCATAGATTTAAATTGACCCACCCAAGAAAGTGAATCTCTTTTGAGAAAATGAGGGAAACGTTTTTTACCTCTCCAAAATCAAAAGAGAAAATGCTGGAAAATCTCAGCAGGTCTGCTAGAGCTGAGATTTTCCAGCATTTTCTTTTTTGGTTTCAGAATTCAGCATCTGCAGTAATTTGCTTTTATCCAGTTTTTTTTCCTCTCAGAGGGTTGTGAGTGTTTGGAACTCTCTCCTTGACCAGACACTGGAAGCAGAATTGGTGAATCTTTCTTAAGGCAGAGTTAGACAGATCCTTGTTCAGAATGGGGTGGGGGTGGGGTAGGAGAAGTTAGGAATGAGGATTTGAGGTTACAGTCAGATCAGTTATATTCTTCTTGGAGGGTGGAATAGGTTCAAAGGGCTGAATGGTCGACTTGTCCTCACTGCTCAGTGACAGAGAAGGAAGAGCGATGTCGCTCCAAGTCAAGATGGTGACTGAGGGGACAGGGGGCTTGGCGATTTTCTGCCCTTATCCTCCTGGTTGACAGAAGATGGGAACTTGGAAGGCATAGTCTATGGAAGTTTTGTGAGTTATTTTGTTACTTGAAGAGCAGTAGGGGAGGTATCCAAGGGATTTTATGTTTGTTTCTCTATTCTGTAAAATTGTTCCTTTATCTTAAGGAGCTCTGAGACTAGAAACCGAGGGCACAGCCTTAGAGTGAAGGACAACTCTCGAACTGAGATGAAGAGGAAATTCTTCAGTCAGAAGGTGGTGAATCTGTGGAACTCATTGCCGCAGAGAGCTGTGGAGACCAAGTCATTGAATGTATGCAAGACAGATGGACATGTTCTTGATGAGTAAGGGTATCAAGAGTTATGTGAGAAGGCAGGGGAATGGGATTGAGAAAAATCTCAGCAATGATCAAATGGGCCGAATGGCTAATATCATGTGGTCTTGTGGTGTGTACAAGATCAGCTGTCAGTATTTTCATTTTGAGGCTCTGTCATGTAACTTGAATTACCTCAACAGAATGGTGCTTGTAATTATTGCTGCACAGAGGAAACATAATACACTGAACCAATCACAACTCTGAGCAATACTTCACAGAGGGATATCTTCTTCCTCCTGATTGTTGTTTATCTTTGATATATGATTGGAGATAGTTTTCTGCAGTCACTGATTAAGGATATGATCAAAATTAGCTACTGCAGAGAGACGCTGCACAGGAACATGTGATGACATTTGCAATTTTTAAACATTTAACTTATCCTCCGTTGCCACGGAGAATACATCCTTCCCCGACCTCCTCACTTCCTATCGATCCCTCAGTCCCTGTTGATCCCTTACTCCCTATAACTCTCTCAGTCCCTGTAACTCTCTCAGTCCCTGTAGCTCTCTCAGTTCTCTCCCTGTTGATCCTGGAATATGTCACTGCAGCTTGCAAGCAGTTTAGCCATCCAGCAGTACGAGCACAGCTCCAGCAGGTGGCAGACATTACCACTAATCCATAGAAAGTGACGACTGTAGATGCTGGAGATAAGAGTGGAGAGTGTGTTGCTGGAACAGGTCAGGCAGTGTCCGAGGACCAGGAGAGAAGACGTTTTGGGCGTAAGCACTTCATTAGGAATCTTGGAGGGATTGGGGGAATGGGGTGGAGTGGAAGGATGGGTGCCCAAAGGGGCTGAGAGATAAATAGGAGGGGGCTGGGGTTTGGGAATGTGATAGGTAGATGGAGGTGGGGGGTGATGGTAATAGGTTGGAGCAGAGGGTGGAGCGGATAGGTGGGATAGGCTTGGATTTGGTGGTGGAAGTGGCCAAAGGCTTGCATGTCCTTGGCAGAGTGAGAGGGGGAGTTGAAGTGTGGAGTGGTGGGGTTGTTTGGTACGTGTGTCCTAGAGATGTTCTTTGAAACATTCTGCAAGTTTGCATCCAGTCTCCCCAATGTAGAGGAGACCACATCGAGAGCAGCAGTCCCGCAGCTTGATACTGGCCAAATACCACAGGACTAGGCTGGACTGGGCTGGGCTGGGCAGGACTGGTCTGGTCTGGTTTGAGCTGGTCTGGGCAGGGCTGGTCTGGTCTGGGCAGAGCTGGTCTGGTCTGGTCTGGTCTGGTCGGGGTAGGGCTGGTCTGGTCTGGGCAGAGCTGGTCTGGTCTGGTCTGGTTGGGGTAGGGCTGGTCTGGGCAGGGCTGGTCTGGGCAGGTCAGAGCTGGCCTGGTCTGGTCTGGTCTGGGCAGAGCTGGTCTGGTCTGGTCTGGTCTGGGTAGGGCTGGTCTGGGCAGGGCTGGTCTGGTCGGGGTAGGGCTGGTCTGGTCTGGTCTGGTCGGGGTAGGGCTGGTCTGGGCAGGGCTGGTCTGGTCTGGGCAGAACTGGTCTGGTCTGGTCGGGGTAGGGCTGGTCTGGTCTGGGCAGAGCTGGTCTGGTCTGGTCTGGTTGGGGTAGGGCTGGTCTGGGCAGGGCTGGTCTGAGCAGGTCAGAGCTGGCCTGGTCTGGTCTGGTCTGGGCAGAGCTGGTCTGGTCTGGTCTGGTCTGGGTAGGGCTGGTCTGGGCAGGGCTGGTCTGGTCGGGGTAGGGCTGGTCTGGTCTGGTCTGGTCGGGGTAGGGCTGGTCTGGGCAGGGCTGGTTCTGGGCAGGTCAGAGCTGGCCTGGCCTGGGCTGGGCTGGCCTGGGCTGGGTTGACTGGCCTGGGCTGGCCTGGGCTGGGTGGACTGGTTGCTCTGCAAACAGATTGGGCTACAAAATCTGAAATATCCTGTTGTCCCAGGGGCTTTCAGAGCCAGGGTCATCTCGAGGGTATCTCCTTTATAGCAAACACTCAAACGTACTGCAGAGTGATACAAGACATTTACTGAGATGGAATATGTCGGAGCTCAGGCATGAATACCCCGATCTCATATCCCCAGCAAATATCCCCCAGCTAATATCCCACACCTATTGTCCCCCTTCAGCCACCAGGCTGCTCCCTGCTTGTTTACCCTCACACCCTGTTACAACAAATAGGAAATCAACAGGTTTCATTTTAACAAGTACTATTCATAAGTACCAGGGAGTGTAACTTCCTGCCGTTGGTTATAATCTCTGCCCACTGACTGTGACCGGTGGATATGGTGACAACTCTCCTGACCTTCTGGACAGGGTAAAGACTCTCTGACCTTTGACCCTCTGGACAGGGTGAAGACTCTGCTCTGAACAGGCAGGATGTCCCAAATGTCGTCAAGACTTGAACTAACAGGGGTCAGTGTGACACTGCAAGACTATGTAGTGAGCTGACAATTCTTACAAGACCACACAGAGACTCACATAATAACATTCAAAGGGCCCACGCACTACAAAATAAAACTGAAGTTACATTCAAAGTTTGTGAGAAGATTTGTAGCTCGGGTGCTTGTTGTTGTGGTTCTGTTCGCCGAGCTGGGAATTTGTGTTGCAGACGTTTCGTCCCCTGTCTAGGTGACATCCTCAGTGCTTGGGAGCCTCCTGTGAAGCGCTTCTGTGATCTTTCCTCCGGCATTTGTAGTTCTATGAACACCAACTAGCCACGAAACGACACGACCAGCTATCCTTAGTAGCCACACATTCAGATGACAAGCAACATGGGTTCGACTGGAACAACATTACTATTATAGGACAAGCCAAACAGAGAACAGCCAGGGAATTCCTAAAGGCATGGCACTCATCCACAGATCCAATCAATAAGCACATCGACTGGACCCAATATACCGACCACTGCAGTGGACAGCTGGAACTGACAACCGGAAGCGGCAGATTCAAATCACTATAAATGCCGGAGGAAAGATCACAGAAGTGCTTCACAGGAGGTTCCCAAACACTGAGGATGTCACCTAGACAGGGGACGAAACGTCTGCAACACAAATTCCCAGCTCGGCGAACAGAACCACAACAATGAAGTTACATTGGCCCTGGCCTTTGACTGAGCTGTCTGAATGTCTTTGTGTTTATCATTTCATGGGATGTGGGTAGCAATGTCTGGGCCAGCATTTATAGTCCATCTCCAATGCCTTGAAGGAGGTAGTGAGGAGCTGCCTTCTAGAATGGTTGCAGTTCTGAGGGTGTAGGGCATCCACAGTGCTGTTCCACCAGGAATTTCATACCAACGTTTAAGTACAGTCTCTCTGGCATATGAAAGATGCATTTTCACCTGATAATGTTACTGGAAACCCAAACCTCGTCAGTAGATTTTGTAATTGTTTATGAGTGGGAGTCACTGGCTGGGTGGAGTGATATATGTTTGCATGTTTCTTTGAGTGTGTGCTTGGCTGGGGGTTTCTGGGTATAGGGGTGCATGTCAGCATTGGCGTGAACGTCTGTTGCGGGAGTACACGTGTGAGCACATATAATGGGACTCTCGGAAGGTATACTGCCTCCCAGGTGCCAGGGTCCGGGATGTCTCTGATTGAATCTACAAGATTCTGGCGGGGAGGATGAGCAGCTAGAGTTGGGGTACACATTGGCACCAATGACATAGCTAGGAAAAGGAATGAAGTTCCAAAAAGTGATTTCAAAGAGTTAGGTTGGAAGGATGAGTAGAGTAGTAATCTCAGGATTGCTACTGGTGCCATGTACTAGTGAGGCGAGGAACAGGGAGCGAGTGCAGCTAAACACGTGGCTACAGCGCTGGTATAGGACGGAGGGCTTCAGATATGTCGATCATTGGGGTACCTTCTGGGGAAGGTGGGAACTGTACATGAAAGACGGGTTGCACTTAAACTGGAGGGGCACCAACATTCTGGGCAGATTTGCTAAAGCACTTCAGGAGGGTTAAAACGAGTTTGGCAGGGGGATGGGAACCAGAGGTACAGGTCAGATCAGAAGAGAAGCTAGTTGTTGAATGGGCAGAAATAGAATGCAGAGAGTTTGTGAGAAAGGATACACAGTTGTTAGAGCAAAGGGATGGGTTAAAGTCTGTCTGTTTCAATGCAAGGTGTGTCAGGAATAAGAGTGATGAACTTAGAGCATGGATTAGCACTTGGAACTACGATGTTGTGGTCATAACGGAGATGTGGATTTCACAGGGGTAGGAATGGTTGCTGGATGTTCCGGGGTTTAGATCTTGTGAAAAGAACTGGGAGGGGAGCAAAAGAGGAGAGAGAGGAGCATTGTGAGAGAGTGCATCACAGCTGCAGAAAAGGAGGCTGTTGAGGAGGATTTGTCTACTGAGCCAGTATGAGTGGACGTCAGTAACAGGAAAGGAGCAATCACTTTATTGGGTGTTATCTATATACCCCCCAGTAGCAGCAGAGAGATGGAAGAACAGATTGGACAGCAGATCTTGGAAAGGTGCCGCTGTAACAGAGTTGTTGTTGTTATGGGTAGCTTCAACTCACCCAATATTGATTGGAACCTCGTCAATGCAGATGGTCTGGATGGAGCCAATTTTGTCCGGTGTGTCCAGGAAGGATTCTTGACTCAATTTGTAGATAGGCCGACTAGGGGAGAGGCCATATTGAATTTGGTGTGAGGCAACAAGCCAGGCCAGGTGTCAGATCTCTCAGTGGGAGAGCATTTCGGTGACAGTGACCACAACTGCCTCACCTTTACCATAGCCATGGAGAGGGATAGGAACAGACGGCATGGGAAGGCATTTAATTGGGGGAAGGGAAATTATACTGCTGTGGTGAAGGAGGCTTGGATGGTGAGAAGAGGAGCTTCTCATCAAGCGGAAGAAGGAAACTTACTTAAGGTTGAGGAAGCAAGGTTCTGGCACAGCTTTAGAGGGTTACAGGGTGGCTAGGAAAGAACTCAAAACTGCACTGAGGAGAGCTGGAAGGGGCCATTGAAAGCCTTCGGAAAGGATTAGGGAAAACTCAAACCATTCTACACTTACGTGAGGAATAAGAGAATAATCAGAGAGAGAAGTAGGGCTGATCAAGGACAGTGGAGGGAACCTGTGCCTGGAGTCTGAAGAGGTAGGGGAGCCCCTAAATCAGTTTTTTGCTTCAGTATTCACTAGAGAGAGGGACCTTGTTGATAGTGAACACACCGTGGACCAGGTTAATAGGCTTGAACAGGAAGTAGATGTACTGGAAATTCTGGGAAGCATCAAGATAGGATTCTTGGCAGTGTGGAGGAACAGTGGGATCTTGGGGTCCAAGTACATAGATCATTCAAAGTAGCCACCCAAGTTGATAGGGTTGTTAAGAAGGCAGATGGTGATTGAGTTTAAGAGATGCGAGGTTTTGCTGCAACTCTATAAAACCCTGGTTAGACCACACTTGGAATATTGTGTCCAGTTCTGGTGCCTCATTATAGGAAGGACGTAGATGCTTTAGAGAGGGTGCAGAGGAGATTTACCAGGATGCTGCTGCCTGGATTGGAGGACATGTCTTATGAAGAGAGGTTGAGTGATCTTGGGCTTGTCACACTGGAGAGAAGAAGGAAGAGAGGTGACTCGGTAGAGGTGTACAAGGTAATGAGAGGCATAGATAGATTAGATAGCCAGAGACTTTTCCCCAGGACAGCAATGGTTGTCATGAGGGGTCATAGTTTTAAGGCGATTGGAGGAAGGTGTAGGAGAGATGTCAGAGGTAGGTTCTTTACACAGAGAGTGGTGGGTGTGTGGAATACACTGCCAGAAACATTAGGGACATTTAAGCGACTGCTGGACAAGCACATGGGCGGCAGTAAATTGAGGGGTGTGTAGGTTAGATTGATCTTAGACTAAGTTAAGTCCTCGGCACAACATCGTGGACAAAGGGCCTGTACTGTGCTTTATGTTCTGTGTTCTATGTTCATATGAACATGGTTATATGTGCAAGCATGTGTTTAAGCATGTGAATATGTGTCTGTGTGTGAATAAGTGTATGTGTGTGAATATGTGTACATGAATCTATGTGTGTGTGAGAATATATATATGTGTGTACATGTATTTGTGTCATACAGTCATAGAGTCATACATGGAAACTGACCCTTTGGTCCAACTAGACCCACCAACCATGTTGCCAAAGTAAACTAGTCTCACTTGCCTGCATTTGGCCCATATCTCTCTTAACCTTTCCTATTTGTGAACTTTTCCAAAGATCTATTAAATATTCTAACTGTACCTGCATCCACCACTTTCTCTGGGAGTTCATTCCACATACAAACCATTCTCTGTATAAAATAACCTTAAAAATACACCTCCTAGTTTTGAACTTCCTCACCCTAGGGAAATGACCTTTGCTATTCACCTTATGTATGCCCCTTATGATTTTATAAACCACTATCAGGTTGCCCCTCAACCACCTGTGCTCCAGTGAAAAATATCTAAGTCTACCCAACCCATTTTTATAACTCAAATCCAGTCCCAGCAGCATTCTGATAAACCTTTCCAGTTTAATAATATCCTTCCCATAGCAGGGCAACCAGAACTGTACACAGTATCCCAGAAAAGGTCTCACCAACATCCTGTACAAACTCAACATAGAACATAGAACAATACAGCACAGAACAGGCCCTTCGGCCCTTGATGTTGCTCCGACCTGTGAACTATTCTCAGTTCGCGCCCCCTACGCAATCCCAAAATCATCCATGTGCTTATCTAAGGACTATTTAAATCTCCCTAATGTGGCTGAGTTGACTACATTGGCAGGTAGGGCATTCCACACCCTTACCATTCTCTGAGTAAAGAACCTGCCTCTGACATCTGTCTTAAATCTATCACCCCTCAATTTGTAGTTATGCCCCCTCGTACACGCTGACATCATCATCCTAGGAAAAAGTCTTTCACTGTCTACCCTATCTAATCCTCTTGTATGTCTCTATCAAATCCCCCCTTAGCCTTCTTCTTTCCAATGAGAACAGACCTAAGTTTCTCAGCCTTTCCTCATGAGACCTTCCCTCCAGACCAGGCAACAACCTGGTCAATCTCCTCTGCACCTTTTCCAATGCTTCCACATCCTTTCAGCATTTTGTATAGTTGCAGCATGACATTGCGGCTCCAGAACCCGATCCCTCTATGAATGAAACCTAACACATCATATGCCTTCTTAACAGCACTATCCACCTGGGTGGCAACTTTCAGGGATCTATGTACATGCACTCCAAGGTCCCTCTGCACATCCAGACGACCAAGAATCTTTCCATTGATCCAGTAGTCTGCCTTCCTGTTATTCTTCCCAAAATGCACCACCTCACATGTAGCTGCATTGAACTCCATTTGCCCCATCTCAGCCCAATTCTGCAGTTTATCCAAGTCCCCTGCAACCTGTAACATTATTCCAAACTGTCCACTACTCCACCGACTTTAGTGATGTCAGCAAATTTACGAATCCATATATGCCTGCAGCTAAGTCATTTAAAAAATGACAAACAGCAGTGGTCCCAAAACATATCCTTGTGACACCACACTAACAACTGGACTCCAGGCTGAATATTTTCCATCAACCACCACTCGCCGCCTCCTTTCAAAAAGCCAGTTTCTAATCCAAACTGCTAAATCACCCTCAATTCCATGCCTCTGCATTTTCTTCATCAGCCTACCGTGTGGAACCTTATGAAAAGCTTTACTGAAGTCCATGTATACCACGCCAACTGCCCTACCCTCATCTACATGCTTGGTCACCTTCTCAAAAAACTCAATGAGGTTTGTGAGGCACGATCTGCCCTTGACAAAACCATGTTGACAATCTGAAATCAAATTTTTGCTTGCTAGATGATTATAAATCTTATCTCTTATAATCTTTTCCAAAACCTTTCCTACACCAGAAGTAAGGCTCACTGCTCTATAATTACCTGGGTCATCTCTGCTGCCCTTCTTGAACAAGGGCACAACATTTTCAATCCTCCAGTCCTCAGGTACTAAACCCATAGACAATGATGACTCAAATATCAAAGCCAAAGGCTCTGCTGTCTCCTCCCTAGCTTCTAGGTAAAAACAATGACTGCAGATGCTGGAAACCAGATTTTGGATTAGTGGTGCTGGAAGAGCACAGCAGTTCAGGCAGCATCCGAGGAGTAGCAAAATCAACGTTTCAGGCAAAAGCCCTTCATCAGGAATTCCTGATGAAGGGCTTTTGCCTGAAACGTCAATTTTGCTGCTCCTCGGATGCTGCCTGAACTGCTGTGCTCTTCCAGCACCACTAATCCAAAACCCTCCCTAGCTTCCCAGAGAATCCTCGGATAAATCCCATCCGGCCCAGGGGACTTGTCTGCTTTCACTCCTTTGCGAATTGATCCTTTCTAGTCTAATATCTCGTACTTCATTCTTCTCCTCTGTAATATTCTCTTTTTCCTGAGTGAACACTGATAAAAAATGTTCATTTAGCACCTCTCCGATCTCTACAGGGTCCACACTTAACCTCCCACTTCCTATTCCTATCCTAGTCATCCTTGTAGTCCTTACATACCTACAGAAAGCTTTCGGGTTCTCCTTTATTCTATTTGCTAAAGACTAATGTCTTCTCTTTGCTCTTCTTAACTCTCTCTTTAAATCCTTCCCAACTGATCTGTAACTCTCCATCACCTCATCTGAACCATTTTGCTTCATCAACACATAAACCTCCTTCTTCCGCTTAACAAGAGATGTAATTTCTGATTAAACCACGGTTCCCTTACCTTATCACTTCCTCCCTGCCTGACAGGGACATACCTATCAAGGACATGCAATATCTGTTCCTTAAACCAGCTTCGAACGTCTGCATCCCCTGCATTTTGCTACCCCATTCTATACATCCTAATTCTTGCCTAATCCCATTGTAATGGCCCTTGTCCCATTGATAACTCTTGACCTGTGGCATGTACCTATCCCAACTCTTATACTCAATGGTTTGAGCAATGGTGGCAATCGTGTTAAACTCTTTCTTAACCACCCTGTCTACCTATGATGCAAATTTCAAAGA
Source organism: Chiloscyllium punctatum (assembly GCF_047496795.1). Classification (NCBI taxonomy): domain Eukaryota; kingdom Metazoa; phylum Chordata; class Chondrichthyes; order Orectolobiformes; family Hemiscylliidae; genus Chiloscyllium; species Chiloscyllium punctatum. The sequence continues at coordinate 37,228,216 of NC_092762.1, read as the reverse complement.
ATTATTCCTGAATGCTTGAGTCTCTCTGTTGTACAAAACTACCCAGGGCCCTACCATTAATTGTATAAGTCCTGCTCTTGTTTGTTTTACCAAAATGCAATACCTCGCATTTCGACAAATTAAGCTCCATCTGCCACTCCTCAGTCCATTGAATGTGTGTAAATATATATGTGTATGTGTGTGAATATATATGTATGTATGTGTGCGTGTGAATATATATGTGTATATGTGTGAATATATATGTCTATATGTGTGCATGTGTGTGAATATATATGTATATGTGACTGAATATATGTATATATATGTGCGAATATATATGTATATATGTGTGCGTGTGTGAATATATATGTGTGTGTGAGCGTGTGTGTGTGTGCATGAATGTGTGTGTGTGTGTGTGTGTGTGTGTGAGCGTGTGTGTGAGCGTGTGTGTGTGTGTGTGTGTGAGCGTGTGTGTGTGTGTGTGTGTGTGTGTGTGTTGGGGTGTGGCGGGTGTCTGAATGTGGGGCAAGAGCTACACTGGTGCCTCAGTCTGTTCCCTATACTTTCTGACCTTCAGTCAGTGTACTATTGTATTTAATCCTGGTCTGATCCACAATGTTCTCTCTCCTCTGCCCCTTTTCTATCAATAGTTTCCTTCAGGTATTTTGTTGTGAGACAGTTGAAGACCTAATCTGATGGAGATGGTGAAATGGCATGAATCCAGTGACCTTTTGACCCATTGTGCCCCCAGCAGCACTGAAGGGACTGGTCTCACGTTGTTTGATTGGGTCCTGCTGAAGGGTCCCGCTATGGGTGGGCCCAATGCCTGCTTGGTTGGTGCTTCTCAAATTGACTTGGGGCGGGGGGTGGTGGTGAGACAGGGTCTAGAAGAGGATGACACCATTGTAATGCACCTATTGCAGGATTTAGGGTGCTGCTAGGGAGGCCTGGGAAATGTTTTACCCTCATTTTCCAGGGGATATTCTGTAAATATTTCTGCATCGTAGGCTCCTGATCCTGGAATTGAGCCATTGTTGCAGTCAGTGTACATTCAATAATCCCAGCCTGGTGAGATTTCAAAGACTGACACAGTTTTATTTTGCGAATCAGGCATTCAAATGTTGTTGAGTGAGTTACACAAGATGAACAAGTGCACTTTAATTGTTCCTTAAACTGTTGCCCCAGTTCCTTAAGGTTTTCCTTGTTTCCCCTGTTCCTTAACCTGTTCTTTCTGTATTCCTTAAGATTTTCCCTGCTCCTACACCTGTTTTTCAAGTTCTTCAATTTTTTTTCCCTGTTATTGAGCCTGTTCCTTTCCCTATTCCTGTCTTGTGTTTCTTGGACAGTATGCAGGGGCCTGGGGCTGCATGTCTGTGTGCCAGCCAGCAGCATGAAGAACTAATAACTCCTCAAGATACCTTGTAGAAGTCTTGATTGCATTAAACATCCTCCATCCCCATCGGCTCACGCTCAATTAGTCACCATCACCCCTTCTCTTTTGGTCCACAATCAGCGTACCCTTTTAATTTGCTTTATCAGGGTTGGTCACCCTGGTTTCATGTTAAGATAGACACCCCAGAGCTGGTCAATAGGGTGCAGCTGGTTACTAGTCACTGGTTACTGGTTACTAGATGTTCTTACCAGCTTTCAGCTTCTCCGTGCTTCCTTCAGGTTTGTTGGCCAATGGGCTGCTGTGATGCTTTGCCGACTCTGTAAGAGTAAGGTGGAATTAGACAAGCCGACAGGACTGGGTGGTTGCCTGGTGTGACAGAGCCATCTATGGGTTATCTCAAACTCTCAACTTGTTAAAGCTGAACTCGTGGCATTCATTCTACCAACCTGCCAGGTTCAAAGGTTGCAATCTGAGGTCACCTTAAAAAAACATGCTATTGGTAAATAAAGTTTCCTATCACAAGGGAACTTTACACTTTGCTGAAGTTTGATAGGAACAGAGGTTGTGATATGTTTGAAGACTGCAAAAAGGACCTATTGTGCACATTAATCCTCAGTGAGATTGTCCGGTTTATACATGATAAAGTCTGCAGAGTATACAAGGACTCTGAGTAGGCGATAGTCCATCAGGTTGCATTCAATTTTATTTTGAGTTTTAACTGCAGGTTATGAGTTATATGACTCCCATATTTCATTTCATAGACTCATAGAGCATGGAAACTGGTTCAACCGGTCCATGCTGACCATACTTCCAAACTAAATGAGTCCCACTTGCCCTTATTTGGCTCACATCTCTCCAAACCTTTTCCATTCATGAACTTATTCAAATGTCTTTTAAATGTACCTGTATCCACCACTTCCTCTGGAAGCTTGTTCCACACATGAACCAGTCTGTGTTCTTTTTAAATCGTTGTCCTCTCACCTTAAAAATATGCCCCCTACTGTTGAACTCCTCACCTTTCGTATTCACCTTATCTATGCCCCTCATGATTTCCTTCGTGATTTGTTTGAAGATGCTCAGGAATGACTGTGAGCACTGTTAGAGCTTGTTGATCATGTGCCTATGACTTAATCAAAACTTATAAAACTTGGGAATGATGCAAACTGCCTTGCCCACCTCAGAACAGTGTTCCAGCATAACCAGTATCTTCATTTACTAGTGTTACTGGTGAATTGCTACCTTATCTCTCTGCACTTGCTATTTGAATGGAGCTTCTAACCTGTTTATTTCATGCAATCCAGCTTATTTCAATCAGGTTAGCCTACAGAGCAGGAAACATGAAGCTGTTGGATGAGGTCTGGGATTATTAGTTCTGCACTCCGAGTGGGAACCCAGACACATGGGGATTACAGTGTTCCCAGCTCTTATTTGTTCCCTGTGTGAGTGGTGCCTCCATAATTGAATTAAGTATGATGTAGTGTTCATCACTATCTGCTAATTAAAGAGATTAGAGAAGGGAGATGAGCAGAGAGAGAGAGAGAGATCGTTGGAAAGATACAGAGAACTAGAGAGGGAAAAATGGAGAGAATTAGGCTGAGACAGACAAGGATGACAGTCATGGTTTGGAGATGCCAGTGTTGGACTGGGGTGTACAAAGTTAAAAATCACACAACACCAGGTTATAGTCCAACAGGTTTAATTGGAAGCACTAGCTTTCGGAGCGCTGCTCCTACATCAACCACCTGATAATGGAGCGGCGTTCCAAAGGATAACAGTGATATTAATGCAGATATAGAGAAAGAGAGAGAGAAGGAGAGAGACAGCAAGAGAGAATTAGTGAAGAAAGACAGAGAGAGACAGGATTGTGGGAAATAGATGGAGAGGGTGAGTGACAGAGAAAACGAGAGAGCATTAGTGAAGAGAGACATGGACAGACACAGATTTGATGGAGATAGAGAAAATAGGGGAGAATTACTGAAGACAGCAAGTCAGAGACAGAATGAGACTGATTAAGTGAGTGAGAGAGGAGTACATGTGAAGCCATCATTGGATATAAAGCATACCTTATGTTGTGATTACCTGGTTTACTAAAGGAAGGGTTAACCCCAGAGAGATGGAGATTGAGTGAAAGCACTATGAAAACTCTGCTTGTCCCCCAGGAATGGTGTGATATGAGGTTGAGTTTGGTGTTGTGATCGCAGTGGTGATCTCATCTGGGGCAGCAGGTGCATCGAGCCAGCTTGTTGGTTCATTGTTGGGTATCAACCTACCTTGGCACCAGATAGTCTAGACCAGACACAGGCACACAGGGTATAATTACACATTTTGCAAAGACACTGGCACTGCGTAGCGTCACATTATCACGGAGTCACACCTTAGGGAGACCATCTCAAACTTAAACTCAACAAAAACTCTGCTGACTGAGAGTGTTGCTCAGCTTTAACCTCTAGGCCTGTTTCTACTGCCCAAGCTCTCAGATACTCTGATAAAAGACAGTTAGGCGAAGGTGAGGACTGCAGACACTGGAGATTAGAGTCGAGAGTGTGGTGCTGTAAAAGCACAGCAGGTCAGGCAGCATCCGAGGAGCAGGAGAACTGACGTTTCGGGCAAAGGCTCTTCATCAGGAATGAGGTTGGGAGCCTTAGGGGTGGAGCGATAAATGGGAGCGAGGTGAGGCCAGGGGAAAGGTAACTGAGAGTGCGATAAATAGATGGAGGTGGGGGGTAAAGGTGGAACGGATAGGTGGGAAGGAAGATGGACAGGTAGGACAGGTCATGAGGATGGTGCTGAGCTGGAAGGTTGGAACTGGGATAAGGTGGATTTCACCACCTTCCTCATCCACCTTACCTGCCCATCCTCCTCCCCACCTATTCACTCCACCCTTCCCTCTGACCTACCACTTTTACTCCCACCTCCATCCACCTATTGTGCTCTCAGCTACCCTACCCCAGCCCACCCCCTTCCCATTTATCACTCTGCCCACTTGGCCCACAAGCCTCATTCCTGATGAAAGGCATTTGCCCGAAAAGTCGTTTCTTCTGCTCCTCGGACACTGCCTAATTTCCTGTGCTTTTCCAGCACCACACTCTCGGCTCTAAAAGACAGTTAGCTTAAAATGTTCACTCCATTTCTCTCTCCTCTCTGGCCTCGTGACCATTTCCAGTATTTCTGACTTTAATCTATATCACCTCTTCCTGTCCCCAACACATCGAATCCAAAACATTGAGTCTCATTCACAACTGCCTCCACAAGTCTAACCCAGTCCTCCAGCCATTACCATCAGCCTGTGTAATTCTGACTCCCCCATTAGCCTCGCTCCCTGAGACTCCCTCTCTGATTCCCTCTCAATTGCTGCATCTATTCTCACCTTTGACCTCCATTGTCTGTAGTGTGCGTGCTCTAAGTGTTGCTTGTTTATATTCATGATTTCTCCCTCTCATTCTCCCAATACTCGGCTCCCCTCATGGATGATCCCGGATTCTCGGAGCGGAGCCGAGCTTCATAGGTATATGAAGTGGGTGATTCCTGATCTTCAAAATACAGCCTCAACATCCTGGAGGTGCCATGGAAACAGCTCCCCCAGCCTCCTGTGCATTTGGCAGCTCTAGCTCAAATTTGAGCTACAGGGATAGACTAAATAGGCTGTTTTCCCTGGAGTGTCAGAAGCTGAGGGATGACCTTATAGAGGTTTATAAAATCATGAAGGGCATGGATAGGGTAAATAGACAATGTCTTTTCCCTGGAGTGGACGAGTCCAGAACTAGAGGGCATAGGTTTAAGGTGAGAGGGGAAAGAGATAAAATGGATCAAAGGGGCAACTTTTTCACGCAGAGGGTGGTGTGTGTATGCAGTGAACTGCCAGAGGAAGTGGTGGAGGCTGGTACAATTACAACATTTAAAAGACATCTGGATGGGTATATGAATAGGAAGGGGTTGGAGGGATATGAGCCAAGTGCTGGCAAATGGGACTAGATTAGGTTGGGATATCTGGTCGGCATGGACGAATTGGACCGAAGGGTCTGTTTCTGTGCTGCACATCTCTATGACTCCATGGCAGGTGAACCTGGACATTCTACCATCTAACCCTAGCCCATTCTGCAAAGGATCCTTTTGCTGACCTGTATCATGTCAATGATGCCAATCCAGCTTTTAAGCCCATCATAAAACTGCTAACTGAAAACAACTAAACATTCACACAGAAGGAGGCCTTTCGGTCCATCAGACCTGCACCAGTTCCATCCTTTGTGCCAATCTCCCGCCGATTCCCCTATCCCTGTATCCCATTTCTATCCAAATAACCGTCCTCTCAAATGCCTCAATTGAATCACATTTCCAGGCAATGCATTCCACACACTAACTACTCACTGAGTGAGAAAGTATATCCTTGCTTCAGCCTTGCTTCATTTCCACATCCCTTTCATTTTATACCCTCTTATTCTTGTTCCTTTTACAGTTTCTCCCTTTCTACTCTATCCAGCTCGGTCCTGATTCTGAAACCATTGAACAGACCTCCTATCAACCTCTTCTCTCCACGGTCAACAGCCCCATCTTCTCCAGTCCTCAAAACTGGAATTCCTGGGACCACAATGATAAGTCGCTGGGCCTTTACCAATACATTCACATGCACAGTAACGTTTTCACATTAATAATTCACAACCACTGCCCACTGCAGTGGGAGGGCAGGGACTAAACAAAGACTGAGTTGGAGGGGAAAATAATATACTCCAGCCCCCTAAGGTGCCCACCTCTCTCTACAGGCATCAAGGGTATTAGTAATTTGATGTGGGAGACGGACACTAATTAGATGACCTTTGGCTTTCTGGTCAACAATACACTTCATAACAGACCAGTGCTTCCCAGACTGTCACTATGGAAGTTCTGTTTAGTTAGGAAATGAGAGACATTTTTGAATTAATCTGACCAGGGATATCATTACACTCCTCTGGAGCATGTTGGACTTGGAGCTGGGCATCCCGGTCCAGGGGTAGGGTCACTGCCACTGCACCACTAGAGACTCCGTTGGAAGTGAAAATCAAGAGAGAAATTGCAAATCCAATTTTATCTAATTAATCAACTTACACCCATCTCTGCCTGGAGTTACTGAGTTAACATGATTAATATCTGCTTACTCATGGGAATAAGCTTCAAGCCGGGGTGAGAGTTTAACTGCGGCTCCATTAACCCTCTGTATACACTTCTTTACAAAAATTTGAAGATGATTGCACCTTACAGTTTCTGTGCGCTGCGAGAGAGTGTGATGATAATTGACTGCTGTTTACAAGCTTTTTGGCATTCTCATCTATTCCAGCTGACGGAGGGTCACTGTAACAGATACTCAATCTCCCTGAGCCAAACATCAACCGCCAAAAGCAGGTGCAAACAACCCCAATGAGGTGGTGTGTTTAACCTGAAAGAAAGACCATGCTCTCAGGTTGTTCAGCAAATATATAATGAGGGCCTGGGATCCTGTTGCTGCTCTAATGGGAATATGAATGGTCCTTCTCAGGTCTCTTTGTTGTAACTGGATTCTAATGAGGAATATCAAATTCCACTATATTTTCTCCAAAGTCTATATGGAAGTGCTTTGGATCTTTATTATGAATGAAGTCTGCACAGAGTAAATGTGAAGTCCTATAAACACGTTCCACACTCTGCACGATTAGCATCAACTGTTTCAAATTGTCATGAATAAAACTACTCACCACTGCCTTTGTTTGGAGAAACCTGTGAGGGGAATAACGAGACGGATGTTAATGGACATTTGAAGTTATATTTATTTATCAAATGGCACTGTTCTCTCACTGGACCATCTCTCAGAGATGTGGAACATTAATCTGGGCATTAACCTTTCAGTGACCCAATATGAGTCAGAGCCAAAGCTGGAGACACAGGTGCACATAGGCAGGGGGTGTGAGTGTAAGGAGCCAAAAGAGGCAGAAGAGGGTAGTGACGGTTCTTAAGACTGTGAGGAGGACTTCCCCTCTCAGTGCCATCCCATTATACCATTTGTGAGGTCAGTATTGCAGCCACCCTGTCAGGAAATTAGGACCAAAGTCAAGCCATGATCTGATATGGACCACCACAAATTCTGAGGGTTGCATTGACATGGTTTGTACTGCCCTGAGTGTTGAGGGTGACAAAGTGATCTAACTGAAATACTTCAGCATTTTGATGGAGTGATGGGTGAAATTGGGAAGCATTGCTCACAGAAAGGTCAGTGAAAAATGAAAAACTGTTCAGGAACAGCATAGAATCAAAGCAGTGAATGGAGGTGGAGATAAAGATCAGCCAGGACACAACTGAATGACAGTATACCTTGAAGCACTGAATGGCCTCTTCAAAACCATCCCTTCCCACAACTTGATTCATTGAATCATAGAATCCCTACAGCATGGAAACAGACCCAACAAATCCACAACAACCCTCTGAAGGATATCCCATCCAGACCCATTCCCCTATTACTCTACATTTGCCCCTGACTAATGCACCTAACCTACACATCCCTGAACACTATGGACAATTAAGCATGGCCAATTCACCTAACCTGCACAGCTTTGGACTGTGGGAAGAAACTGGAGCACCCGGAGGAAACCCACGCTGACACAGGGAGAGTGTGCAAACTCCATACAGACAGTCGCCGAAGGCTGGAATTGAACCTTGGTCCTGGCACTATGAGGCAGTAGTGCTAACCACTGAGCCACCGTGCCACAGTTTCAAAGGTCCCTGTGTGAAAGGGGTGTATTATAAAATTGTCTAATGCCCAGAGAGAGTGCAGTGCTGTATTCTCAGCCAGCATGCACAGGGAATCGCTGAGCTGTTTTCCAAGACTGTCAGAGTGCCATGTTTGGTCAGGGATGTGACGGGAGATCCTCGGCAATGTTTGGCGAGCTCTTTGTCAGGCCTATATAACAGGCTGCACCATCGTTGACAGGTTCTGTGTTTGGTTTATTGAGGAGAATATTTCTGGCCAGTGGGCTGTATAGGAGGCTCAACACCCAGAGGCAAGGCTCAGGAGGGTGGGCAGGAGTGTTCAGTCACTTGGTGTACACTGCTCACAGTGTGGACCTGTCTGTGCCTGGACTGGGAATGAAGTTAGATGGAGTTGTCATGCTTGGGTCAGCCTGATTTCACTGGAGGATTTGGATTGTTGGAACTGAGTTGAAAGTCTGGTGACATTTCATAATTTAATAACCCCACCCTCCCACCCTCTGTTCCCTCCAGTCTGGGGCACTAAGGCCCAGTCAGGACCTCCTGGCCACCAAACCGCATCACTGCAATGAAAACTGTAACAACCTGACACACTGTCACTGGGGGGTGAGAGAACTCCCCTTCCTCCTTCCTGTCCGGAGAGTCTAAATGTGAATGGGGTTGGCGGGTGGAGGGAGGGGTTGGTAAATCTCTCCTGCCGAACCCTGAGGAAACATCGCCAATTGCTTCAGGTATCTGCCTGTTGTAGTGATGCCATTGTGTCTGTCGTCAAAACTTTGTTTGGAAAGGAATAACATTTGAACCCTTCAATTGTCATGATGTGAAGTGCTTTAATCGTTGTTTGCTGGCATATAGGTTCCTGCAGGTAGGCACCTGCCATCAATGCCCCAAGCTTGGCATCTCTCAGAGGGTCTTCCTAATTTTCCACAGGTCATTCCCATTGGGAATCTCCTGGCGCCATTAAATTGCACTTGTTTGGGGAAAAGCATTGGAGCATACATTGTGTGTTTGCAAGCAGTACGGTGACTTGCAGTGCTTTAGAAATGTAAAAACTTTCTAAGAATTGCCACTTCAAGACACAGTGAACTCTTCACTGCCTCAGGATCATCCCCATTGCCTAACAACCATGGCTCACCACTTCCCACCTAACCCCTCCCCCTTCTTATGGGAAGAGTCAGTTTCCATTGGGTTAGGACTTCCTCTTGCTTGCTCCTCTTTATACAAAGGCAGGGAGGGTCGGCAGGAATCCCAAGCTCAAGCCTATTCGACATGGGGTTGCGTCACCAATTCCTGAGCTTGGCGGCTCCAATCTAACCAGTGTTTTTAAGAAGAGAGAAAAATTGCTACATTTCCAATGCACTGATCACTCAGATGGAGGTCATACCCACAACAGACATTGCCCCATTCCCTCCTCCATTATCGAATCCTCCCCCTCGGTACACACCTTCTCCTCAGCTTTCAGCTTCTCCTCAATGCTGTTTTCTTTCGAGATGACAATTTCGCCATTTTCAAGTAATTCAAGCTCCCTCTCCAGCCTGAAAGGGATTAATGTACTTTCATTAACAGAGGGATTAATGTACATCAATATGCCAGAAGCATTAATCCATTAAGACACAGGCACTTCCCAGGGATCCTGTTGCCGTGGGTTACCTATTTAGTTAGTTTGATGAATTAGAACATGGAATGGCTTCTGCCCTCACTAACGGAGTGACCTTCTAATGGTTTCATCCTCTTGCTATCTGGCTCAATGCCAACTGGTAATATTTTTCTCTCTTTTATTTTTACACTCTCAAAATACTGCATGATAAATCACGACACACACACACACACACAAACACACACAGAGACATAGACATAGACACACACACACAAACACACACACACATACACACACAGACACACACACAAACATAACTGAATTCCAATGGCAATCATCATTTACTACTGCACAGCAATATTCACCCTGAATAAACAATTTAATTGGCCAAACGAATCAGAAAAGATTTAACAGCGTGTTACCAGGACTGGATGGTTGCAGCTATAGGGAGATGCTGGATAGCTGTGGTCTATTTTCCATGGAGCATTGGAGGCTGAGGGGTGACCTCGTAGAGATTTATAAAATCATAAGGGGGCATAGATAGGCCAAGGTCTTTTCCCTTGGGGGTGGGGGAGTCCAAAACTACAGAGTGTTTCAGGCGAGAGGGGTAAAATTTGAAATGGGACCTGAGGGGAAACCTTTTTACATAGAGGGTGATGCGTACATGAAATTAATTGTCAAAGGAACTGGTAGATGCAGGTACGGTTACACCTTGAAAAAGACATTTGGACAGGTACATGGATCCAACATGGGACATGTTTAGAGGGCTAAAGGCCAAACACAGGCAAGTGGGACTAGTTTAGTTTGTAAACATGGTCAGCATGGACATGCTGTAGTGAAGGGTCTGTTTCCGTGCTGTATGACTCTTATGACTCTATTCTGTTTGTTGGGATCTTGCTGTAGGTGAATTGGCTGAAATTGACTAAATTGAGTGAATGTACTGTAACCGTGAAGTTCTCTCGGTCATCTTGAGACTGTAAAAGATGCTGGAGTTTGTTCTATCAGGAAAGTGTCTGATGCTGGTTACTCCAATCGCCAAACTATTGTCAACGCATGCACTGCTGGTGTCTCACCTCGCACAATGACATCAGCTCCAATGCACGTGCAGACCACCCCTCCCTTCCTTCATGGCAATTTGTTTTCAAAAGCAGAGACAAATCTCCCCCAAGTTCTCTTGGTTGCTTCTCACCACTCAGTCTGTGAAGGGGGAGGGCGTGGAAGGTGAAAATCTCTGTGAAGACTGGTATCTCTTCAGCAAGTCCCCCTCTATGTACACATAGGTAATACATGACACTGACCCAGCTAGCTCTGAGCCAGCTGTCAGAGTGAGCAGAACCCTTGATACTCCTGTCAGCCAGGGCTCCTTGATTGGATCAGGTTAACAGCCCCAATCAGGGAACTCATGTTCTATGAGGTCCACCTGGCTGACCTTGTTACATTCACTACACTGAGGCCAAGTGGAACGGGGCAATGGCTGGTGGTTATAGGTCATTTGAGAGTAAGGGAGTGAGTGTGATGCAGTGGTTGTGCCCCTGCCCTGGACCAAGACGCCCAGTTTCAATCCTCCCTGTTCCAGACGTGGAACATCTCTGACTAGGTTGATTAGAAAAATAGGTTCAAGTGAAATTTAAGGTAGTGTGACAGGCTCTTGTGCCACAGTGGTAGTGTTCCTATCTCTGAACCAGGATGCTTGGGTTCAAGTCTGACCTGTTCCATTGGTGTGTAACAGCATACCTGAGCAGATTCATTAAACATATCTGATTGAGTGAGGGATCAAGTAATTGGTGATTATGGAGTTGCTGGTGTGTGAGTTGGAATAAATGCTGACAGGAAAAGCATATGCCTGGACTCTGTCTAACCAACAATGTAATCTCTGGTGTTTATTGAAGGGAGTTTAGTTGTAATAACTTACTCCTTTGGTACTGCAGATCAGTGTCAGTCTAGAGTGTGAGTTCAAATGGTCATCGGACTGATGATGGAGGAGGGTATAGAGCGTTATAATGGGAATGGAGAGAAGATGGGAGGAGGCAGACTGCAGCATTAACACTGGCATGGAGTGGTTGGGCCAAATGGCCTGCTTTCTGGGCTGTATATCCTGTGACTGACTGCCTTAGGGATAGGAGGGCTCCCACTTCGTTGTCAGGTTTTGTGATGGAGAAATGTAATTGATATTTGCTGGGCTTTCAGACATTAACTGGTTGCTGGATCTACAATTCTTAAAGCTGATCTTACAGGGAACATCGCAAATCATCATACATGGCACAATGGGTGGCATGGTAGCTCAGTGGTTAGCATTGCTGCCTCACAGTGCTAGGGACCCGGTTTGATTCCAGCCTCGGGTGACTGCCTGTGTGGAGTTTGTACATTCTTCCCGTGTCTGTGTGGATTTCCTCCAGGTGCTCCAGTTCTCTCTCACAATCCAAAGATGCGCAGGTCAGGTGTATTGGCTATGGCAAATTGCCCATCGTGTTAGGTGCATTAGTCAGGGGTAGGGGAATGGTTCTTAGTGGGTTACTCTTTGGAGGGTCGGTGTGAACTTGTTGGGCCAAATGGCCTGTTTCCACAGTGTAGGGATTCTATGAATAGGTTGGGCACTTCCTTAGTGGCTGGTATGCCTGACCAAATGGATATTGGTCACTTTGCGTTTGTCAACTGGAGTATCTAATAACAATCCGAGAGCTGGTGAGAAACGAGTTCAGCTTGTGCTGTTAGTTCCGTCTGGTTTTACTGGGTCTAGATTGGCTGAACCAAGTGAACCAGCATTGTTGTAGCCAATAACAGCTCTGAGAGGCTAGGAGGACCTCGAAATAGGCCAAAGAGACCACAGGTCGCTGTGGGTCTTGGTACCTCCCACCTCCTCTGCCCCATCTCCCACTGTCCCAGGACTGACCTGCAGCTAGATAACTGGACGAACAAAATTGGGAGTCATCCGACTGGTAGCTAAACTATCAGAGTCCAAACAAAGAGCAATGCTGAACGTAGCTCGGGCCCCACACTGGGCACATATTGTGATAACAGGCCCCTGGGGCAGTAGGGATTGAATATTCCCCTCCACAGGTTTACACACCCGGTGATTTTCTCTTAAAAGCAAATTTCCCACATTCGACTCCATAGCAACTGGGAGATTGTGAATACTCCTGAATGCCTTCATCTGCCCTTCACACTCATAAGCCTCAGTCTAACACATTCCTGCGTGCTGAGTGTGACTGAACGAATTTGTCACGTTTGGCAGGAGCAGAGAAGATTGGACAGACAATGTGATCTCCCTACATTGGGGAAACGAGATGTAGACTGGGTAACTGCTTTTCAGAACACCTACATTGTGTCCATAAAAAATGACTGTGAGTTTCCAGATGCCTGCCACTTCAACACACCACCCTGTTCCCTGGCCAACATCTCTGTCTCAGGCTTGCTGCTGTGCTCCAGTGAAGCTCAGCGCAAGCTGGAAGAACAACATGTCATTTTCCACTCGGGAACTCTACAGCCTTCTGGACTCAGGCTCGAGCTCAACAACTTTAGGGCTGGAGGCACCTTCTTCCATGTCCTTACCCCCCCACACCAGGCCTTGTTATCACAGGTGAAAATGTGTTGCTGGAAAAGCGCAGCAGGTCAGGCAGCATCCAAGGAGCAGGAGAATCGACGTTTCGGGCATCAGCCCTTCTTCAAGAAAGGCTCTTAAGCCCTTCTTCTCTCTCCAGCACCTGAAGTCCTCACTTTCTCCTCGAAGATTTTAATCTACTGCGAATCCTCTTGCAAGGATGCCTTCCTTGAAGAAGCTCTCTTCCTCCCTCTACAAGGATTTCAGTGAGTCCCTCTCTCATTGTACACCCCAGGTCATCTCCTCTTGGATGCTGCCTGACCTGCTGCGCTTTTCCAGCAACACATTTTCAGCTCTGATCCCCAGCATCTGCAGGCCTCACTTTCTCCTTGTCATCACAGGGTCTGCTAATACACACAACTCATTGTTAGCCACTAATAGTCCCCATTTGTAGCTACTCATTCTCCGAAGTAAAATCTGAAAGAACTGTGGATGCTGTAAATCAGAAACAAAAGCAAAAATTGCTGGAAAAGCTCAACAGGTCTGGCAGCATCTGCAGACAGAAATTGGAGTTATCGTTTTGGGACCCTTTCTCAGAACTCTGATTTCTCTCCACAGATGCTTCCAGACCTGCTGAGCTTTTCCAACAATTTCTGTTTTTGATTCATTCTCCTAGGTTGATAGTTATCTACTCCTTTGTCTGTCCAACTGTTCTTCACTCTCTTTGGGTTCTATCTCCACCTGAACTGAACTGTGACCAGAGTTCGAGTGAAGAGGGTAAAGTCAACAAGACTTTAAACTAGGAAGTCGGAGGAAAAGGAAGGGTACAACTCCAAGAAACAGAATAACCAATGGGAAGCAAAGCTGCAGGTTAATGTCTGTGGAGGTGGATTCAACTGCATGGGAAAACATGATATAATTGGAACGAAAGGAGAACTCAGGAGAGATTATTAAAGTCTCCAGCACACAAAATAGGACAGTGTTTGGAAAGGGCTAGGAATTATGGAGGATGTGGCTGCAAGGGGATCAGGACTGGGGGCTAAATATCCCAGAATATACATCCTATCGAAAAGAGAGGCAGGTGGGCAGAGGGGGTGGGTTGTCTTGTTAGTAAGAAATGAAACTAAATCAACAACAGTAAGTGAAATAAGGTCAGATGATGTTGAATCCTTGAGGGGAGAGGTGAGGAGTTGCAAAGGTAGAAAAAGCATAATGGGAGTTATGTCCAGGCCACCAAACTGTGGTCAGAATTTCAGGCACAAGATATACCAAAAGATAGAAAAGATGTGTTAGAAAGGCAAGGTTACAATGTTCACGGGGGACTTCAATATGCAGCTGGGCTGGGAAAATCAGGTTGGTAGTGGATTGTAAGAAAAGGAATTTGTGGATTGTCGATGAGATGGCTTTTTGGAGCAGTTTGTGGTGTAGCCCAGTGGGGAACATGCATTACTGGATTTAGTGACATGCAATGTGGCAGACTTGATCAGGGAGCTTAAGGTGAAGGAATCCTTTGGAGGCAGTGATCATAATATTGAATTTACTCTGCAATTTGAGGGGAGAAGGTGGAATCAGATGTAAAGATATGACAGTTGAGAATGTGTTGCTGGAAAAGCACAGCAGGTGAGGCAGCATCCGAGGAGCAGGAGAATTGGCGTTTCGGGTGAAAGCCCTTCATCAGGAATGAGGCTGGGAGCCTCGGGGGTGGGCAGATAAATGGGAAGGGGTTGGGGCTGGGGTGAAGGTAGCTGAGAGTCCAATAGTTGAATGAAAGTGGGGATAATAGTGATAGGTCGGAGGGGAGGTTGGAGTGGATAGGTGGGAAGGAAGATTGACAGGTGGTACAGGTCATGAGGACAGTTGTGAGCTGGAAGATTGGAACTGGGGTAAGGTGGGGGGAGGGGAAATGAGGAAACTGCTGAAGTTCACATTGATGCCCTGTGGTTGAAGGGTGCTGAGGCGGAAGATAAAGTGTTTGTCCTCCAGGCATCAGGTAGTGAGATAGCGACAATGGAGGAGGCCCAGGACCTGCATGTCCTCGGCAGAGTGGGAGGGGAAGTTGAAATGTTCAGCCACGGGGCGGTGGGTTTGATTGGTGCGGGTGTCCCGGAGATGTTCTCTAAAGCTCTCTGCGAGAAGGTCTCCAGTCTCCCCAATGTAGAGGAGATCGCATCGGGTGCAACGGATACAATAAATGACATGTGTGGAAATGCAGGTGAAACTTTGATGGATGTGAAAGGCTCCTTTGGGGCCTTGGATGGAGGTGACGGGAGAGGTGTGGGCGCAGGTTTTGCAATTCCTGAGGTGGCAGGGGAAGGTGCCAGGCTGGGAGGGTGGGTTGTTAGAGGACGTGGACCTGGCCAGGTAGTCGCGGAGGGAACGGTCTTTGCGGAAAGCGAAAAGGGGTGAGGAGGGAAATATATCCCTGGTGGTGGGGCCCGTTTGTAGGTGGTGGAAATGTCAACGGATGATGCGATTTGACCGTTGAGAAATGGCAACTACAGAGGCATGGGGGAGGAGCTGGGTAGAATTGACTGGGAGAGGAGTGTATCAGGAAAGACAGTGGAACAGTAATGGCAGGTGTTTCTGGGATTCATCCCGAGGGAAAAGAAACATGGTACAGGGAGGATGAGGCAACCATGGCTGACTAGGGAAGGCAGGGATAGCATAAAAGCAAAAGGAAAAACAGATAATGTGGTGAAGGGCAGTGGGAAGCCAGAGGATTGGGAAGCTTCGAAAGATGAACAGAGAGCAACAAAGAAAGAAATAAGGAGAGAGAAAATTAAATATGAGGGCAAGCTAGCCAGTAATATTAATAAAGATTGCAAGAGTTTCCTGTTGATATATAAAGAGCAAAAGAGAGGTAAAAGTATGCATTGGGAAACTGGAAAATGATGCTTGAGAAGTAGTAATGGGGAACAAAGAAATGGCAGAGGCTGAGGGGTGACCTTATCGAGGTTTATAAAATCATGATGGGCATGGATTGGGTAAGTAGACAAGGTCCTTTCCCTGGGGTGGGGGAGTCCAGAACTAGAAGCCATAGGTTTAGGATGACGGGGGGAAGATTTAAAAGGGACCTAAGGAGCAATCTTTGACACAGAAGGTGGTGCACCTATGGAATGAGGTGTCAGAGGAAGTGGTGGAGGCTGGTACAATTAGAACATCTAAAAGGCACCTGGACGGGTACATGAATAGGAAGGGTTTAGAGGGATATGGAGGACGTGAGGACAGCAGATGCTGGAGATCAGAGTCGAAAAATGTATTGCTGGAAAAGCACAGCAGGTCATGGAGCATCCATGGAGCAGGAGAATCGACGTTTCGGGCATAAGCCCTTTGCCACACGTTTCAATTTTAGAGGGCCAAGTGCTGGCAAATGGGACTAGATTAATTGAAATGTTGGGTCGGAATGCACAAGTTGGACCAAAGGGTCTGTTTCCATGTTGTACATCTCTGACTCAATGACTGTATGACTGAACAAATACTTTGAGTCAGTCTTTGCAGTGGAAATCATGAGTAATATCCCAAAATGTCAAGAGAGGTGGGAGGTAGAGCTGAGTATGCTGGCCATCACCAAGGAGAAGGTGCTAGAAAAACTGAAAGTTCTGAAGATGGATAAATCACCTGGACCTGATGAGGTCTGAAGGAGATAGCTGAAGAGATAGTGGAGGCTTTAGATGATCTTTCAGGAATAACTGGAGTCTAGAGGGTAAAGAGGACTGGAAAATTGCTAATGTAACCCCGCTGTTTAAGAAAGGAAAAGGAAGATGGGAAATTATAGGCCGATTAGCCTGACCTCAGTTGTTGGCAAGATTTTGGAGTCCATTGTGAAGGATGAGATCTCTGAATACTTGGAAGTGCACAGTAAAATAGAGCAAAGTCAGCATGGTTTCATCAAGGGAAGGTCATGCCCAACAAATACATTAGAATTCATTGAGGAGGTGACGAGCTGGTAGACAAAAGAGAACCAATGGATGTTAACCATCAGGACTTCCAGAAGGCCTTTGATAAGGTGCTG
This sequence comes from Chiloscyllium punctatum, assembly GCF_047496795.1. Lineage (NCBI taxonomy): Eukaryota > Metazoa > Chordata > Chondrichthyes > Orectolobiformes > Hemiscylliidae > Chiloscyllium > Chiloscyllium punctatum. The sequence goes on along the minus strand of NC_092762.1, from coordinate 37,210,989 downwards.
CACAGGAGGCTGCTGGGTAAGCTAAGGGCCCATGGTGTTGGAGGCAAGGTGCTAGCCCGGATAGAAGCTTGGCTGTCTGGCAGGAGGCAGAGAGTGGGGATAAAAGGGTCCTTCTCAGGATGGCAGCAGTGACAAGGGTGTTCTACAATGATCAGTGTTAGGACCACAACTTTTCACTTTATACTGTACATGAATGATTTGGATGAACAAACGCAGGGCATTCTGGCTAAATTTGCAGATGATACGAAGATAGGCGGAGGGACAGGTAGTGTTGAGGAGGCGGGGAGGCTACAGAAAGATAGACAGATGAGGAGATTGGGCAAAGAAATGGCAGACAACATGGTAAAGAGTGAGGTCATACACTTTGGTAGGAAGAATTGAGGCAGGGACTATTTTCTACATGGAGAGAAAATTTATAACTCTGAAGTACAAAGTTACTTGGCAGTCCTAGTCCTGGACTCTCTCAAGGTAAACGCAGTTTGAGTTGGTAGTTAAGAAGGCAAATACAATGTTGTCATTAATTTTGAAAGGACTAGAATATAAAAGCAAGGATGTATCTGTGAGGCTTTATAAGGCACTGGGTCAGACAACATTTGGACTATTGTGCTCAATGTTTGGGCCTATACCTCAGGATGTATTGACCCTGGACCGTGTTCACAGGAGAATGATCTGAGGAATGTAAAGCTTAATATATGAGGAACATTTGAGGGCTTTGGGTCTATCCTTGATGGAGTTTAGATGAAGGCATTCTGACTGAAACTTATAGAATACTGAAAGGCCTGGACAGAGTGGATATTGGGATGATGTTTCCATTGGTAGGAGAGTCTAGGCCCCAAGGGCACAGCCTTAGAGTAAAGACCTTTTAGAATGGAGATAAGGAGAAATTTCTTTAGCTAGAGAGTGATGAATCTGTACAATTTACTACCACAGAAGGCTGTAGAGGCCAGGTCATTGAATATATTTAAAACTGAGATAGGTAAGTTCTTGATTGCCAAGGGGATCAAAGGTTATGGGAAGAAAGTGGGAAAATGGGATTGAAAAACCTATTGGCCATGATTGAATGTAGAGCAGATTTGATGGGCTGACTGTGTTAAAGAGTGTGGTGCTGGAATTGCACAGCTGGTCAGGCAGCATCCGAGGGGCATGAGAGTCAACGTTTCTGGCATAAGCTCTTCATCAGGAATGTGGGGGAGGCCCAAGGGGGCTGAGAGATAAAAGGGGGGTTGGGGGGGGGGGGGGGGAGCTGGGAATGCAGATGAAGGCAGGGGGTGATGGTGATAGGTTGGAGAGGATTGTGGAGCGGATACATGGGAACGGAGATGGACAGGTAGGACAGTTCAAGAGGGCAGTGCCAAGTTGGAGGGTTAGATCTGAGATAAGGTGGGGGGGAGGGGAGAGGAGGAAACTAGTGAACTCCACATTGATTCCGTGTGGTCGGAGGGTGCCAAGGTGAATTATGAGGTGTCGGGGGGGTTCTGTCCTTGTTGCAATTGGAGGGGTGGGGGTCAAGGGCGGAGGTGTGGGAAGTGGATGAGATGTGCTGGAGGGCATCGTTGGCCACGTGGGAGGGGAAATTGTGTTCCTTGAAGAAGGGAGCCATCTGGGATTTTCTATGTTGGAACTGGTTCTCTTGGGAGCAGATGCAGCGGAGGCGGAGGAATTGGGAATAAGGGGTAGCATTTTTACATGAGGAAGGGCGGGAGGAGGTGTCATCCAGGTAGCCATGGGAGTTGGTGGGTTTGAAATAGATACCCATGTTGAGTTGATCATCAGAAATGGAGTTGGAGAGGTCCAGGAAGGGGAGGGAGGTGTCCGAGATTGTCCAGGTGAACTTGAGGTCAGGGTGAAAGGTGTTTGTGAGGTTGATGATTCGTTCAACCTTCTCATGGGAGCACGAGGTGCACCAATACAATCATCGATGTAGCGGAGGAAAAGATGGGGAATGGTGCTAGTGTAGCTGCAGAAGATGGACTGTTCCACATACCTGACGAAGAGGCAGGCATAACTGGGGCCCATGTGGGTGTCCACCGCTATGAGGATTCAAAGGAGGAATTATTGGGGGTGAGGACCAGTTCAGCCAATCGAACGAGTATGTTGATAGCAGGGTAATGGTTGGGTTGGTGGGAGAGGAAGAAAGGGAGGGCTTAGAGGCCTTTGTCATGGCAGATGGATGTGCACAGGGACTGGATGTCCATGGTGAAGATGAGGCATTGGGAGCTGGGGAACCGAAAGTCATGGAGGAGGTGGAGGGCGTAGGTAGTGTCTCAAATGTATGTGAGGCTATCCTGGATGAAGCGGGAAAGCACGGTTTCAAGATATGCAGAGATAGGTTTGGTGGGGCAGGAGCAGGTGGAGACGATTGGTCGACTGGGGCAGTCAGGTTTGTGCATTTTGTGTAAGAGGTAGAACTGGGTGGTGCGGGGATCCCGGATTATGAGGTTGGAGGCTGTTGGTGGGCGATCCCCTGAGGATGAGGTTGTAAATGGTCTGAGAGAGGATAGTTTGGTGATGGGTGGTGAGGTCGTGGTCGGGGGGGGGAGGGCACAATAGAAGGAGGTGTTTGTGAGTTGGCGCCTCTCTCCAGTGGTGTTGAGGTCGGTGGGGCCAAACTACCACAGCGCCCTTGTCTGCTGATTTGATGGTGAGGTTGGGGTTGGAGTGGAGGGAGTGGAGGGCTGCACGTTGTGAGGGCAAGAGGTTGGAGTGAGGGAGGGATGTGGACAGGTTGAGGTGGTCAATGTCACGGCGGCAGTTGGAAATGAAGAGATTGAGGGCAGGTAACAGACCAGCACAGGGTGCCCAGGTGGATGAGGTGTGTTGGAGGTGAGCGAAGGGGTCCTCGGAGAGAGGGCAGGAGTCCTAATGGAGAAAAGTAAACATGGAGGTGGAGGCAGTGGAAGAAACGTTCAATGTAGCAATGTGTGTTGAATTCATTGATCCGGGAGCACAGTGGGATGAAGGTGAGGCCTTTACTGAGGACTGATCATTTATCCTCAGTGAGGGGGAGGTCTGGGGGGATGGTAAAATATGGCAGGGCTGGGAGCTGGGACCTGATGTGGGCTGGAGTTGGGAGTAGGGGTGGACACTGTCTCTCAAGTGGCTGTGCTTATGATATCATCGGCGACATCACCAACAGAAGTGCCACACACCATAGGGATCATGGGTGTGGAGGCGGTACATTCGGTGGCATCCGTGGGGGCGGAAGTGACGTTCTGTGTGACATTCATGCGGTGGCTGCGTGTTCATTGGTGGTGTTCCAGTGAGTGACGTTGGAAGTCGCTGAGATGGTGGTAACTGCAGGGGTGGAAGTGACATGCTGGGTAGACTTTGCGGTAGTTTCGGTGACAGTGGTTCTTGCATCGCTCACGGAGGTGATTTTCCTGCACCTCCACATGTCATCTACTGTGTCCGTTGCTTCCGATGTGGTCTCCTCTACATTGGGGAGACAAGACGCCAACTTGTGGAACGTTTCAGAGAACATCCCTGGGACACATGCACTAAACAACCCCACTACCCAATGGCTGACCACTTTAACTCCCCCTCCCACTCCGCCAAGGACATGTACGTCCTGGCCACCTCCACTGCCAGATACTAGCTACCCGATTCCGGGAAGAACAATGCCTCATTTTCTGCCTTGAGAACTTCCAACCGCATGAGATCAATGTTGATTTCACCAGTTTACTCATCTCTCCTCCTCCCCCACCTTATCCCAGATTCAACCCTCCAACTTGGTACCGCCCTCTTGAACCTGTCCATCTTCTTCCCCACCTATCCGCTCCACCCTCAACTCCGACCTATCACCATCACCCCCCACCTTCATCTACCTATCGCATTACCAGCTACACACCCTCCAGCCCCACACTCCCCCTCCCATTTATATCTCAGCCTCCTTGGGCCTCCCCCTCATATTCCTGATGAAGGGCTTATGTCCAAAATGTTGACTCTCCTGCCCCTCAGATGCTGTCTGACCGGCTGTGCTTTTCCAGCACCACACTTTTTAACTCTGATCTCCAGCATCTGCAGTTCTCACCCTGCTCCCAGTTGATGGGCCGAATGGCCTAATTTATGCTCCAATGTCTTACGGTCTTATGGCCTTAGCCCCACCTCTCGTTTACTCCTTACTCCTTACCCTCACCTACCTTCTGTATTTAAAAAAAAATTACCCTAGTTGCCATCAGTTCTGAAAAAGAGTCACTAGACCTGAAATGTTAATTTTGATTTCTCTCCACAGATGCTGCTGGACCTGCTGAGTTTTCCCAAAAATGTCTGTTTTGTTTGTGAGAGGAATATTTAATCTGGGTTACCTGAACATAATCCACAGCATACTGTCACACCTCTCAAACCTCCGGGCTTCAACATAATGCTCATTGCTATTTCTGGCTTTATGTTCAAGCAGAACTCTATACCTGTAGTGCATAGTATCAATACTGTCACATATTCGAGCACATGAATGCAATATGAGTGAGCAATATCGCTACTTTCCTTCTTATTGCCTGTTAGTTTAATAACATGCAAATATTAATCCAGTATCACTGACCTTTGTATTAACCTATCACTGCTGGGATCGTAATGCAGTAGGGATGAATATGTTAGTCCAGTGAGCTGGTGCGATCTTTCATCCATCCACCCACCACCCCCTCACACTGTCTCCCAGCCTGCCCCCTCTCATCTCCCTCCTCAGCATCAAACTCCATTTCCAACAGCAAATTCGGTCTCCCTTTCTGTGGATTATGGGACCAAAAGAAAACTGTAACCTTTGATCCCTTTAACTCCAGGAACTGCTGCCTGTTCTCCAAGTGGGTTGAATATTCCATATGATGCTCTCTTCTTGAGCATCAGCAGCTCACAAATGGGTTGGGAGTTAAAGTCATCCTTTATATCTTCCACGTTTCTTGCAGATATAGCTTAAGTGGAAACCAGTCTTCTCCTTGAGAATATCCTGCCTCTTGTCTCCATGAATCACAACTGTGAGACCAACACACAGCCAGGCTCACACTCCAGGCTGGACTTGGCAGCAGCTTCATTTGGGAGACTGCAAGGTAACTAGGGTAACTGTGCATTTCTGAAAATGTCCCCCATCAAGACTGGTTTCAAATGTCAAGGGAGAAAATGACTGCATTTATATGGAGTCTTTCACAGCCTCACAATATCACAGCCAATCAGCGACTTTGGAATTAGAGTAACTGTAATAATGTGGAAATCAATTCAAGCTGAGCAATGTCCTCAAGCAGCCATGACATACTGTAGTGCGTTTTGTGTGTGTGTGTTTGCATGTGAATGTTTATGTGCATTTGTGTGTGGCTGTGTGTGTAACTGCATGTGTGTGTGAGACTGTGCATATGTGACTATGTGTGTGTATCAAGCTATCTACAGCACATGGAGTGCAGTGGTTCAAGAAGGCAGTACACCATCACCTTCTCAAGGGCAACTAGGGATGGGCAATAAATGCTAACCCAACCAGCACTGTTCATATCCAATGGAAAGATTAACCTTAACCTCAAAGTGCTAATCCTAACCAGTAAACCATAACCATAATCATTAAGCTAAATCAATTGTCCTCAACCAATCAACGAACCTTAACCATGACTGCTCAACCACTGCATCAAACAAACCACTAACATTAACCACCAAACCCATCCAATAACCTGGACATATTAACCTCGTGGCACTAACCTTAGTTCACATTGTGAACAGCGAATACAGTAAACTAGATTGTGTGAAGTGCAGAGAAAGCTCTGCTTCACCTGAAGGTTTATTTGGGGTCTTGGATATGAAGAGGGAGGAAGTAAATGGGCTGGTATTACACCTTTTGCAACTGCTTCGGAAGGTGATGTGGGGAGGGGTTGAGGCATGGACCAGGGTGTCCTGGAAGGGTTTATAGGGGATTTGGGCCAAATGCTGATAAATGTGACTGGATTAATTTCGGATATCTGATCGGTGTGGACGAGTTGGACTGAAGGGTCTGTTTCTGTGCTGGATATCTCTATGACCTTGGGTTGGCATGGACAGGAAAGGGAGGGGGTGGGGGGCATTGTTGGAGTAGTGGGAGTAGTGCCTGAGAGGGATAGGTGTAAATTGGGTTTGGCTGCATCTTGCAGTGACATTGTGGAGCACTCTGTGACTCACACTTTGACACAGAAAATGCTGACCGTTTTTACGGGTAGCATCCAGTTCCATCGATCCTTTTATGAGAACAGAATGAGCCAAAAACTAAAATGGAGTAGAACAGCCCGGTCTCTGCATCATCAAACTTTGACTAACCTTTGTAGACAGGCATCATGAGGTCGACCTCGAGTACATGCCCATGAATGTGTGAACCACTTCTTTAAGTGGCTCCGAAAATGGTCCATCAGTTGGCACCTTATTCCCATCTCTCTGTTGGGATGTAGAACATTGGCCCCCACATTAGAGCTCTCCTGCCTCTCCTCCCCACTCCAGCCTCTCCCAATTCGCCTGCCACGAGGTCCAGTTTTTATCTGGGGCCCTCTGGAAAGGACAACAGGGCTAAGGGTAGCAACACTGACCTTCAGATTCCACACAATACCAGCTTCAAAGCGCTGTTGGAAGATATCAACAGGACCTGCAGCTTATTAGAGCTAATTGCTTCCATGCAGCCAAGCCAACAATTTATAAATCATTCCAGTCGCTGTTATGTGTAGCCTGTGTACAATGAACTGGCACCACAAAACACAGGCCTCAATGTCACTATGGAAACAGTCAGCCTTGTCTTTGACAATCTACATTCCAAGCATCCCTGAGCTGAGTCCGTGACTTTGATTGGAACTGCATTTCTGATTGGGCAGGTTGCCATGTGGATTTCTCATCTGAAGACCTTGCAGCTAAATGTTCTTTTCTGACAAAACATTCACTTTGTCTTATGGCCTTCAGGAAATTGAGGGGAGGTGATCGCCTGACACTGTCAAAAAGTGTGGCACTGGAAAAGCAGGTCAGGCAGCATCCGAGGAGCAGGAGACTCAATGTTTCGGGTGTAATCCCTTCATCAGGAGTGTGTTTAGATTAGATTAGAATATTTACAGTGTGGAAACAGGCCCTTCAGCCCAACAAGTCCACACCGACCCGCCGAAGCGAATACCACCCAGACCCATACTCCTACATTCACCCCTTCATCTAACACTACGGACAATTTAGCATGGTCAATTCACCTAACCTGCACATTTTTGGATTGTGGGAGGAAACCGGAGCACCCGGAGGAAACCCACGCAGACACGGGGAGAATGTGCAAACTCCACACAGAGAGTTGCCTGAGGCGGGAATTGAACCCAGGTCTCTGGCGCTGTGAGGCAGCAGTGCTAACCACTGAGCCACCGTGCCGCCCACAAATCTAGGTTTGTGTTAATCTAGGTAATGTTCTGCAGACCCATTTTGAATCCCACCATGGCTCAGATGGTGGAATTTGAGTTCAATAAAAATCTGGAAACAAGAGTCTAATGACCATGAATCCATTATCAGGAAAATCCCATCTAGTTCACTAATGAAGGAAACTGCCATCCTTACCCGAACTGGCCTATATGTGACTCAACACCCACAGCAATGTGGTTGACTTTTAGCCGCCCTCTGGGTAATTAGGGATGGGTAATAAATGCTGACCTAGCCAGTGATGCCCTCATCCCATGAATGAATAATTTTAAAAAAGCGAGTTTGTGTATCCTTTGACATCAGACCATCGTATCTGGTTTAACACAGACATCATTTGTTCTTTGGCCCTTAACTAAGACAGAGCTTAAAAATGTGTTGCTGGAAAAGCGCAGCAGGTCAGGCAGCATCGAAGGAACAGGAGAATCGACGTTTCGGGCATAAGCTGATGCTGCCTGACCTGCTGGGCTTTTCCAGCAACACATTTTTAAGCTCTGATCTCCAGCATCTGCAGTCCTCACTTTCTCCTCCTTAACTAAGGCACAAAACTTTGGATTAATTGGGAACATTCAGCCCCTTACGCCTGTTACCATTCAGTTACGTTGTCTCTGATCTTTACTATTATTCCATCCTCTATACCAAAAATCCACCAATCTCCACCTTGAATGGTCCAAGTAAGAATTCCACATGTCTACCAGTCTCTGTGCAAAAAGGTTTATCTTGATTTTTTTCCTCTCGCCCAATGGCCCAACTTTAATTCATAAGCCATCAAGAGTTTCTAATGGGCAGCTTTTATTGTTGATTTGTTTAAACAGTAGAAAGGGGATTGGTGAGAGCTGTCTGCCCTGACTATTAGGTTAAAAACAAGGACTGCAGATGCTGGAACCCAGAGTCTAGATTAGAGTGGTGCTGGAAAAGCACAGCAGGTCAGGCAGCATCCGAGGAGCAGGAAAATCGACGTTTCGGGCAAAAGCCCTATTAGAAAGTGTGGATTAGTTCCATAGATGGGGTTTTCTGAAGGTTTGTTTACTCAACTCAATCACTGGTAATCAGTACAAATGGGGAAACAATTCGCCTTTACCAATAAACAAGTCAGTCAAATTGTTCAATTTTTATTGAATGCCAGCCAAACTTTATAATTCAGGTGTGTGTTTGAAAAATTCCCCTCAAATACATTTTTGCAGATTTTGATTCTAAAAGATGTTATACCATAACAGATATCATGGATGACAACAGGTCAATAGCTTCCCTGAAATTCCTGTTTTTTCCAGTGGATATACACTGAAGAGTATCCTCAGCGTGCAGGGCTAGGGGAGGGCATGCAAACAGTGCTGGTCACTGGGCTACATGAGGGAGTGTATCTGAGACAGGGACCACATGTTTGTATCAGAGTGAGAGCAGCAGAATGTGAGTGTCTGAGAGAGAGAGAGAGAGAGAGAGAGAGAGACAGGATGTGAGTTTGAGAGAGGGAGAGACAGAATGTGAGTCTGAGAAAGAGAGAGACAGGGACACAGAATGTGAGTCTGAGAGAGGGAGAGACGATGTGAGTCTGAGAGAGAGAGAGAGACAGAATGTGAGTCAGAGAGGGAGAGAGACAGGATGTGTGTCTGAGAAAGAGAGAGAGAGAGAGACAGAATGTGAGTCTGAGAGAGGGAGAGACAGAATGTGAGTCTGAGAGAGAGAGAGAGAGACAGAATGTGAGTTTGAGAAAGGGAGAGAGACAGAATGTGAGTCTGAGAGAGGGAGAGAGAGAATGTGTGCAAGAGAGGGACACAGAAAGTGTGTGTGTGAGAGAGGAAGAGAGATAGAATGTGCGTCTGAGGGAGAGAGAGAGATAGAGAGAATGTGTATGTGAGGGAGGGAGAGACACTGAATGTGCGGGAGTGTTTCCTTTTGCATATATGAGAGAATGTGGATACACACAAGCGCACACACACAGATACGCACACACATAAACGCACACACACACACACATAAACACACACACACACATAAACACACACACAGGTACATACACATAAACACACAGACATACACACAGATACACACAGCCCACCCCACACACACACTCCAACACACACAGATACACACAGAGACACACACAGCCCCCCCACACACACACACTCCAACACACAGATACGCACACACATAAATACAAACACACACACATAAACACACAGACACACACACAGATACACACACACACTCCAACACACACAGACACACACACAGATAAACACAGACACACACACAGCCCCACACACACACACACACTCAAACACACACACAGCACCCCCCAACACACATACCTACATACACACACACAGCTCCACACACGCGCACACAGAGGCTCCCCCACACATGTGGTATCACTGGCAAGTGCAGTTGCTGCTGCCTCCCTTGAACTGGTGGTCAACCACCTTGTTGAACTGCTGCATGGACAACCAGATGAGGCTGTGGGTGGGGGTTCCTGGATTTTAAATGGAATGGTGTGTGGCTTAGTGGGGAAATTGCTGTAGGCGATGTTCACCACATCTGCTGCCCTTCTTCTGCTAAGTCTTTACAAAGGTCTTATGACACTAATCTGAAAGAGATTGGGTGACCTCTGCCTGGTGTTTAGTCTTGGTCACTGTCTTTATTGCTGGTTGCGGGATCTCAACGTATACAAACTGGTTGTCACCTTTCATGATTGTGCACTGTTGACTACACTTCAAGAAGAAATGATTGTCAACCACTTTTGGGATGGCTTTTGAAAGGTGCTATCAAAATGAATGTGGTTCGAGAGAGGGAGAGAGACAGAATGCGGGTGTGAGAGAGGGAGAGAGAGAGAATGTGTGTGTGAGAGAGGGAGAGAGAGAGAATGTGTGTGTGAGAGAGGGAGAGAGACAGAGAATGTGTGTGTGAGAGAGTGAGTGAGAGAGAGAATGTGTGTGTGAGAGAGGGAGAGAGAGAGAGAATGTGTGTGTGTGAGAGGGAGAGAGAGAGAACGTGTGTGTGAGAAAGGGAGAGAGAGAGAACGTGTGTGAGAGAGGGAGAGAGAGAGAGAATGTGTGTGCGAGAGAGGGAGAGAGAGAGAGAATGTGTGTGTGAGAGAGGGAGAGAGAGAGAATGTGTGTGTGAGAGAGGGGGTGAGAGAGAGAATGTGGGTGTGAGAGAGGGAGTGAGAGAGAGAATGTGTGTGTGAGAGAGGGAGTGAGAGAGAGAATGTGTGTGTGAGAGAGAGAATGTGTGTGTGAGAGAGGGAGTGAGAGAGAGAACGTGTGTGTGAGAGAGGGAGAGAGAGAGAATGTGTGTGTGAGAGAGGGAGAGAGAGAGAATGTGTGTGTGAGAGAGGGAGAGAGAGAGAGAATGTGTGTGCGAGAGAGGGAGAGAGAGAGAGAATGTGTGTGTGAGAGAGGGAGTGAGACAGAGAATGTGTGTGTGAGAGAGGGAGTGAGAGAGAGAATGTTTGTGTGAGAGGGAGTGAGAGAGAGAATGTGTGTGTGAGAGACGGAGAGAGAGAGAACGTGTGTGTGAGAGAGGGAGAGAGAGAGAATGTGTGTGTGAGAGAGGGAGAGAGAGAGAATGTGTGTGTGAGAGAGGGAGAGAGAGAGAGAATGTGTGTGTGAGAGAGGGAGAGAGAGAGAATGTGTGTGTGAGAGAGGGAGTGAGAGAGAGAATGTGGGTGTGAGAGAGGGAGTGAGAGAGAGAATGTGGGTGTGAGAGAGGGAGTGAGAGAGAGAATGTGTGTGTGAGAGAGGGAGTGAGAGAGAGAATGTGTGTGTGAGAGAGGGAGTGAGAGAGAGAATGTGGGTGTGAGAGAGGGAGCGGGAGAGAGAATTTGTGTGTGAGAGAGGGAGTGAGAGAGAGCATGTGTGTGTGAGAGAGGGAGTGAGAGAGAGAATGTGTGTGTGAGAGAGGGAGAGAGGGAGAATGTGTGTGTGAGAGAGGGAGAGAGAGAGAGAATGTGTGTGCGAGAGAGGGAGAGAGAGAGAGAATGTGTGTGTGAGAGAGGGAGAGAGAGAGAATGTGTGTGTGAGAGAGGGAGTGAGAGAGAGAATGTGGGTGTGAGAGAGGGAGCGGGAGAGAGAATTTGTGTGTGAGAGAGGGAGTGAGAGAGAGAATGTGTGTGTGAGAGAGGGAGTGAGAGAGAGAATGTGTGTGTGAGAGAGGGAGAGAGGGAGAATGTGTGTGTGAGAGAGGGAGAGAGAGAGAGAATGTGTGTGCGAGAGAGGGAGAGAGAGAGAGAATGTGTGTGTGAGAGAGGGAGTGAGACAGAGAATGTGTGTGTGAGAGAGGGAGTGAGAGAGAGAATGTGTGTGTGAGAGGGAGTGAGAGAGAGAATGTGTGTGTGAGAGAGGGAGAGAGAGAGAACGTGTGTGTGAGAGAGGGAGAGAGAGAGAATGTGTGTGTGAGAGAGGGAGAGAGAGAGAATGTGTGTGTGAGAGAGGGAGAGAGAGAGAATGTGTGTGCGAGAGAGGGAGAGAGAGAGAGAATGTGTGTGTGAGAGAGGGAGAGAGAGAGAATGTGTGTGTGAGAGAGGGAGTGAGAGAGAGAATGTGGGTGTGAGAGAGGGAGTGAGAGAGAGAATGTGGGTGTGAGAGAGGGAGTGAGAGAGAGAATGTGTGTGTGAGAGACGGAGTGAGAGAGAGAATGTGTGTGTGAGAGAGGGAGTGAGAGAGAGAATGTGGGTGTGAGAGAGGGAGCGGGAGAGAGAATGTGTGTGTGAGAGAGGGAGTGAGAGAGAGAATGTGTGTGTGAGAGAGGGAGTGAGAGAGAGAATGTGTGTGTGAGAGAGGGAGAGAGGGAGAACGTGTGTGTGAGAGAGGGAGAGAGAGAGAGAATGTGTGCATGAGAGAGGGAGTGAGAGAGAATGTGTGTGTGAGAGAGGGAGAGAGAGAGAATGTGTGTGAGAGAGAGGGAGTGAGACAGAGAATGTGTGTGTGAGAGAGGGAGTGGGAGAGAGAATGTGTGTGTGAGAGAGGGAGAGAGAGAGAACGTGTGTGTGAGAGAGGGAGTGAGACAGAGAATGTGTGTGTGAGAGAGGGAGAGAGAGAGAATGTGTGTGTGAGAGAGGGAGAGAGAGAGAGAATGTGTGTGTGACATTCCCTGTAGAGGTCTTGCCTCAGGAAAATGCTGTGCTTATATATAGCCAATAGGTGTCAGTGTAATCAGACTGAAGCCAGGAGAGAGCCTGAGGCTGGTGTCATTCCAGAAGCTTATGTTTGCCAGGACATCAATGGATGTTGTAAAGGGAGCAGTGGGAAGACTGTCCAACAATATAAAAAACAAGAGGAAATAGATAAATGGGACAAGACTAGTGTCAGCAACTTCCCCTCAACAGCAAATACAAGACAAAATTGCTATTTTGAGATAAGATCAAAATGTGTTGTGTTTTATTTACACAGAGACTGTAATGGTTCAATTACTACTTTCTTCAGTCAAATATAAAGCTGCTGCTCGAAAACCAGGGAGTTTGTCAATTACATGTTTTCAGTTTTAGCATCTGAAATGCCAGAGATAGTCCTTGTTCCCTGGTCTGATGTAGACCACAGAGTCTCGCTGCCTGGTCATTTAAATTGCAGGAGTTCAGTCTGGGTACATCAATAACAGTGACCCATTCACAGAAATGGTGTTTTTACGCAGGCAGGGTGTACTATTTTTCATTTTGTGTAGTGAGGGAATATTGATGGCTATGACAATGGTGAGGTATTCAAGTACATTTGTAATTAAAATCAATTATTCTGTTTCACTCCATTGGGTACTTTAGCAAGCGTTGAAGAGGATACACTCTCTGTCCCTAGTTAGTGACCAGTCCATTCACAACACTGAGGGATCAGCCCATTCACAACACTGAGGGATCAGCCCATTCACAACACTGAGGGATCAGTCCATTCACAACACTGAGGCATCAGTCCATTCACAAGACTGAGGGATCAGTCCATTCACAACACTGAGGGATCAGCCCATTCACAACACTGAGGGATCAGCCCATTCACAACACTGAGGGATCAGTCCATTCACAAGACTGAGGGATCAGCCCATTCACAACACTGAGGGATCAGTCCATTCACAACACTGTGGGATCAGCCCATTCACAACAATGAGGGATCAGTCCATTCACAACACTGAGGGGTCAGTCCATTCACAAGACTGAGGGATCAGTCCATTCACAACACTGAGGGATCAGCCCACTCACAACAATGAGGGATCAGTCCATTCACAACTCTGAGGGATCAGTCCATTCACAACACTGAGGGATCAGTCCATTCACAACACTGAGGGATCAGTCCATTCACAACACTGAGGGGTCAGCCCATTCACAACACTGAGGGATCAGACCATTCACAACAATGAGGGATCAGTCAATTCACAACACTGAGGGATCAGTCCATTTACAACAGTGAGAGATCAGTCTGTTCACAACAATGAGGGATCAGTCCATTCACAGAGTGATCATTCCATTCAGAAACGTAGGCCATGGGGGAAGGAGAAGAATGCCATCTGAAGCGAACACAGTGTTTAAACACACAGTTAACTACATCTGCTGGCAGACTCTGTGTGGATTTCCCCCTCCCTCCCATGGGGTTACTGAGGCAGCCTCTAGTGTCAACAGTGAGGCTGATCCCGAGATGGTACTCCCAGTGGCTTACTGTTACTTGGCCATTCCAAAATGGCCAAAACAAAAATTTCAGAGGTGGTGAGCCTGATGGCAGTGGGAAGAGATCTTTGCCCTCGTGACGCTGCCAGCACATTGGGAATTAGGCATGGCACCTTAGTGTTCATCAAAGTGGAGCCATAAGATCATATGTTTGATATCCCTCCACGTCCAGGTGTGAATTGATGAATCTGGTTACTTGTGTTGGTAGCATAGAATTTGGATGGAGATCATTCAGCTGTGCTGGTTCTCTGGGAAAGACATCTAGCCCTGATCTGATTTAATGATGGAGTGGGCTCAAAGGGCCAAATGGCCTACTCTCATTTGTATGACACTGCAATGCCCATTGTCTAATGAGACAATGAGTGGATCATCTCATTTAGAATACAAAAGCAGTCACGTGATGTGTATCCTCAGATCAAGGCTCTAGCTTCGTGATTTGAAAACAGGTGAGCAAGGCTATTAACTCCACCTTAAAATCCTTTTAGGGAAGCTCAACTTTCATATTTACAGCATCCAGCTATTTCCCAAAGGATTCCAGAACACCCCCCTCACTGCTGTATCTCCATGATCCGTGTCCCAAACAGCCCTTGTTGAAAAGAGCTTGCCAATTTAAGAGCTAAATCTTTCCTTCACTCATTGGAGACGACCCCCCCCCCCCCCCCCCCCCCTTGCGTGTTAAGGCTGAGTTCTGGAACTACCTTTCTTTCTTGTCAGCTATCTCACAAACCAGTCAAGGTTGAAAAGCCTCTTCAGTCTTTCCTCATTTTTCTCACTGTTAGCTTTTCATCCTGAGTAGAAGGGTATCCAGAAACTATGATGAATAGTCCTCAAGTCCTCCTTCTCCATGCCACAGCTTCATTCAAGGACTTAATTATCTCCATCACTCCAGTAGCAAGGCTGCTCTGAGGAAACTCCACTCTTTTTGGAGAGGGGAGACAATTGACAAGAATGGTATTTGATATGGATTGTTAAGAAGGATGAAAGCAAAGTTGGTTTTGGCACAAAGCAACAACTAACTCTTGTGATTCTGATGACATTGGCGCTCAACTGCTCCTTGCTGTCTCACTGCATCAATTATCCTCTATGAGGAAGCAATTATTCTATTTACTCTATGTGCAACATGCAAGCTTTGGAGTAGAAAATAAATTAGGGATGCTTTGCTTCAGTTACACAGGGAATTGGTGAGACCACATCTGGAGTACTGTGCACAGTTTTGGTCTGCTTATTTAAGAAAGAATATAAATGCATTCAAGTCCAGAAGATTAATTTCACCATTATCTGGGATGGAGGTGTTATTTTATGAGAAATATTAGATAGGCTTGGCCTGTATCCATTGGAGTTTAGAAGAATGAGAGGTGATCTTATAAGAGTCTTGACAGGGTGGTTACCGAGAGGACTCTTCAATGTGTAGGAGACATTCAAACTAGGGGATGCAGTTTTAGAAAATTAGTCATTTAATACCAAAAGGAGGAGAATTTCTTTCTCACAAAGGGACATGAGAGGGAAATGGGTCAAATGCTGGCAAATGGGGTTAGATTAATTTAGGATAACTGGTCAGCATGGATGAATTGGACTGAAGGGTCTGCTTCTCTGTTGGACATCTCTATGACTCTATAAGTCATTAGAGCATTCTTTTCTCAATGGCAGAGATTGGGCCACTGAATATTCTTAAAGTGAAGGTTGACCAACTCTTGACTAACAAGAGAATCGAGAGGTGAGAGCGAAAGGTGGCAATGTGAGATGGAGGCGATAATTGGTTCAGCCATGATCTTGGAGAAAGTGAGGACTGCAGATGCTGGGGATCAGAGCTTAAAAATGTGTTGCTGGAAAAGCGCAGCAGGTCAGGCAGCATCAAAGGAGAAGGAGAATCGACGTTTTGGGCATAAGCCCTTCTTCAGGAATGAGGAGGGTGTGCCAAGCGGGCTGAGATAAAAGGTAGGGAGGAGGGACTTGGGGGAGGGGCGTTGGGAATGCGATAGGTGGAAGGAGGTTAAGGTGAGGGTGATAGGCCGGAGAGGGGGTGGGGGCGGAGAGGTCGGGAAGAAGATTGCAGGTCACGAAGGCGGTGCTGAGTCCGAGGGTTGGGACTGAGAAAAGGTGGGGGGAGGGGAAATGAGGAAGCTGGAGAAATCTGTATTCATCCCTTGTGGTTAGAGGGTTCCTAGGCGGAAGATGAGGCGCTCTTCCTCCAGGTGTCGTGTTGCCATGGTCTGGCGATGGAGGAGGCCAAGGACCTGCATGTCCTTGGTGGAGTGGGAGGGGGAATTAAAGTGCCCGCCCATGGGGCAGTTGGGTTGGTTGATGCGGGTGTCCCAGAGGTGTTCTCTGAAACGTTCCGCAAGTAGGCGGCCTGTCTCTCCAATGTATAGGAGGCCACATCGGGTGCAGCGGATGCAGTAAATGATGTGTGTGGAGGTGCAGGTGAATTTCTGATGGATATTGAAGGATCCCTTGGGGCCTTGGAGGGAAGTGAGGGGGGAGGTGTGGAACGTTTCAGAGAACACCTCTGGGACACCCGGACCAACCAACCCAACCGCCCGTGGCTGAACACTTTAATTCCCCCTCCCACTCCGCCAAGGATATGCAGGTCCTTGGCCTCCTCCATCACCAGACCATGGCAACATGACACCTGGAGGAAGAGCGACTCATCTTCCGCCTAAGAACCCTCCAACCACAAGGGATGAATACAGATTTCTCCAGCTTTTCTCAGTCCCAACCCTCAGATTCAGCACCGCCTTCTTGACCTGCTTCTTCCCGTCTTCTCTGTCCCCACCCCCACTCCAGCCTATCACCCTCACCTTAACCTCCTTCCACCTATCGCATTCCCAACGCCCCTCCCCCAAGTCCCTCCTCCCTAACTTTTATCTTAGCCTGCTTGGCACATCCTCCTCATTCCTGAAGAAGGGCTTTTGCCCGAAACGTCGATTCTCCTTCTCCTTTGATACTGCCTGACCTGCTGTGCTTTTCCAGTAACACATTTTTAAGCTCGGCCATGATCTTACCAAGAGCAGGTATGAGGGGCTACATGGCCCACTCCAGCTCATTTGTTCAGGCAGAAATAGAGCAAGCTGGTCAAAGCAGTGGATATCCAACCATGATGGTGCCCAGATTATATCTCCAAAATGGGAGCGCTGAGTTAAATGCTATTATATTCTCCATAGTTCAATATCCTCATCCAATAAAAATAACAGGCATCTCAGAGCTTGTTGATAAAACAGCAGCAGAAATCAACTCAGAGTCAGCTCAGACAGTTGGGAATGCAATTGATGTCCAGTGACTGAGTATGAAAGTCCATTAACATCTCATACAACCTTGTGCTTCAATGTAGAGCAATATTAACTTCCAATTAAAGAAAAATCTATGCAAGATATACCGCACAAGGTCAGGCAAAGAGAAGAAAACTTGTCCTCATAAACTACAGATGGTTAAAGACATTGGTTTATAGTAAGAGCTTCCATTGCAAATGAATCTTCCAAAGTGCTCCGTGATTGCAAATGGTAATTGAGCAGATGGCTGTGGAAAAGTGACCTTGCTGAATGTTTCATTACTTTGGTAAGTTGGATCCAATGTGGGTTTACAAACAGTAAGGTGAACTATCTGACTCCGTGATCTCAGTTATCAGATATTCCACAGACAATAACTTTTGCGAAATGAATGCCCTGCTTTTATACATTAATTTTTCTTCTACTCACAAAGTGGGAACTTCCTTGTGCATGAGGACAATAGTGTCCTGTTGTTTATTTATTTGTATGAAATGAGGGTGTCATTGGTCAGATCAGCATTTATTTCCCACCCCGAATTTCCCTCAGGAAGGTGACAGTGAGTCAACATTTTAAATTGCTGCTGAGCTTGTCTTTTGGTACACTCGCAATGCTGTTAGCGAGGGATTTTCAGGATTTTTGACCAATGACACCGATGGAATGGCGATAAAGTTCCTAATCTGTATGGTGAGTTCCTGTCTATCTGCTTTGTCACAGTGTTATCAAAGGAGACTTGGTGAACTTCTGCATTGCATCTTGTAAGCAGGACACACTGCTGCTACTGAGCATCGGTGGTGAAGGGCATGAATACGAAGGTGATGGATGTGGTGCCAATCAAGCGGCTGCTTTGTTCTCAATGGTGTCAAGTTTCTTGTGTGTTGTTGGAGTTGCACCAATCCAGGCAAGTGGGGAGTATTCCATCACATTCCTGACTTGTGCCTTGTAGATGGCTTTAGGGAGACAAGAGGTGAGTGACTCACTGCAGGATTTTTAACCTGTGATCTGCTGTTGTAACCACAGCATTTAAATGGCTAGTCCAGTTCAGTTTCTGGTCAATGGTAACCCCCAAGGATGTTGGACCTGAGAGATTCAATTGTAAGGCAATTGATTGTCAAGGGGAATGATTAGACTGTCTTGTACTGGAGATTGTCATTGCCTGGTGTTTGTGTGGTGTGACTGTTACTTGCCACTTTCAGCCCAAGCCTGGATATTGTCCAGATCTTGGTGCAGTTGAACTTGGACTGCTTCAGTATCTGAGGAGTTGGCAATAGTGCTGAACATTGTACAATCATCAGAGAACATCCCCACTTCTGACCTTATGTCGGAGGGAAGGTCATTGATGAAGCTGTTGAATATGGTTGGACCTAGGACACTACACTGAGGGGCTCCTGGAGCTGCGACAATGGACTTCCAAAAACCACAACCATCTTCCTATGTGCCAGGTATGACTCTAATCAGCAGATAATTTGTCTCCTGATTTACATTGACTCCAGTTTTGCAAGGGCTCTTTGATCAAATGCAGTCTTACATCAAGGGCTGTCAGTCTCCACTCACCTCTGGAGTTCATCGCCATATTTGGATCAAGGCAGTAGGTTCAGGGAACTGCACTTTAGAACAGACTTGATGGCTTAGGAAAGGTTATAGAAAAGATTTACTGGAATAGTTTAATGTGAAGAAAGATTACACTCAGTTGGACATCAAGGGTTCTCCTTCTAGCTCAAAATAAGCGGAGATGTGGCACTAGGGTGGCACGGTGGCTCAGTGGAGAGCACTGCAGCCTCACAGTGCCAGGGGTCCAGGTTCGATTCCAGCCTTGGGCAACTGTGTCTGTGTGGGTTTCCTTCAGGTGCTCCGGTTTTCACTCACAATCACAAAGTGATCCCCATAGTGTTCGGCGCATTAGTCAGAAGGAAATGGGTCTGGGTGGGTTGCTCTTCAGAGGGTCAGTGTGGACTTGTTGGGCCGAAGGGCCTGTTTGCACACTGTAGGGAATGTAATCTAATGTAATCATGCAATTGAGATGGTTAAAATCTGACAGGGTTTAGAAAGAGCAAATAAAGAGGAATTGACATGGTAGCTCAGTGGTGAGCACTGCTGCCTCACAGCACCAGGGACCAGGGTTTGATTCCAGCCTCAGGCAACTGTCTGTGTGGAGTTTGTACATTCTCCTTGTGTCTGCGTGGGTTTCCTCCCACAATCCAAAAGATCTGCAGGTTAGGTGAATTGGCCATGGGGAAATTGCCCATAGTGTTCAGGCATGTATAGGTTAGGTGCATTAGTCAAGGGTAAATGTAGAGTAATAGGGTAGGGGAATGGGTCTGGGTGGGATATTCTTCAGAAGGTTGGTGTGGATTTGTTGGGCCGAAGAGCCTGTTTCCACACTGTAGGGATTCTATGGTTCTATTCTCAATGGCAACAGCTCACAAGGTGATCGGCCCAAAGACTAGAGGCAAAATGATGAGAAACATTTGCATTTTGTGTGTAGTAAGAATTGGAATTACACAGGCTGCTGGAGTGGTGCAGCAACATTTCTAAGAATGTGGGGAATTGGGAAACAATTGGACGAATCAGATTGCTTTTTAAAAGGGCTAGTACAGATTTGATGGTCTGAATGGCCTCTTTCTTTGTTGTACTGTTCTATGGATTTGCTATCGTATGACTTAGTGATACAATGGGTGAATTTGTCCCCAGTACTGGCCATTCCCCACATGTGGTCAAGTCACATACTGCGGCTGAGAATAGTGTAGGTTTGAGCTCTGCTGTCCCATAGCTTATAAGTGTTCACAGCAGCTTAAACAATGCCCATCTGAATAGCTGGTCCCCATCAACTGGTCTTGTAGTATTTATGAAGGGGAAAAGCATTGGATAGGAGAACGAGTCAAAGTGAACTGGATGTTTACTTAACATCGTTGGCATAGAGTACATTCACTTCTCAGGCTTATTCCTCCAATCAATAAGATCATGGATACTCTGAGCTCCAGGTACAGACCTCGCATTACACAGGCCTCCCACACCAGTGTGTCTGTCAGAGAGCTGGCCTGGCACTGAATGGCCTTACTGAGCTGTGGTTCTGGAATGGTCCACGTCTTAGGGATATTTGCTATCAGAGTCTGCCCTTGTCTCATCTGGAATTGCAGAATAAAATGGAGTTTGGGAGTCAGAAGCTCATTGTGAGTGCCTCACTGTGGGCCTTGAGAACAGACATCACCCTGTCTCACAGACGGAACAATGACAGCTTAGAATGTGATCTCAAACAGGACTGGAGAGTGCTGTCTGCCGTTCAAACTGATTTCAGGCTGCCCTGGGGGACAATGGGATTGGGTGGGAGGGCTAGACACCAGCCCTACTCAATGGCCAATGTCACTACTTCCCAGGGGAGTCCAGAACCAGGAGGTCACCATCCATGGAGATTGGATAGACCAATATGGACTAAGATGAGGACAAATTCCTTCACCCAGAGAGTCGGGAGCCTGTGGAATTCTCTGCTACAGAAAGCGTTGAGGCCAAAACATTGAATGTTTTCAACAGGAGTTAGATATAATTCTCATGGCTAAAGGATCAAAGGGTGTGAAGGAGAAAGCAGGAACAGGATTGGGTGATCAGCCATGATTGTAATGAATGATGGAGCAGGCTCGAAGGCCGAATGGCCTACCTTTGCTCCGACTTCCTCTGTTCCAATGTCTACAGGAAGGAAAGAAGGAGGGACACTTCTTGTGATGCTCAGGGGTGCCCTCTCTGAAGACATCACTCTGTAACTGCCCCATTCAATCTCTGAAACCACAATCTCTAACCACCTCCTTTACTAAGGTCCCTGATCCCTCGCTGATTAAGAACCCCAAAATTATCTCTAATTCTTGTTGTCCTGGATGGTGGTGGAAATGTGATGGTTGCATTGTTAAAGCTGCTTCTAGTGTATTATTGGTGTGAGGAAGCCATTTTTAGCCGATCAACCATTTTACAGGAGGGACGGGGTGCGGTTGACTTGATGAGGGCCCTGGATTATAAACCCAGTGATGTAACCATTTCACTGCTGTAGCAGCAATTGCTGATTGGTTAATATTCTCAAGTCACAGCAGTAAAGCTCTGGGTCCAGTCCTTGGACATAAAATTCAAAGTCACCACTTCCACTGAGGGAGGTTTTGGTTCTTGTCTGGGGAGGGAGGGATGTTTTACCTGTTTCAGGTGAATGTAAAATACCCTAAGACATTATTTCAAGAATGGCAGAAGCCTGACCAACATGTATCCCTCAATCTAAAACCCAGAAAAACTGTCTGTTCAGTTATCAGACCATCTCACTGCTTCAAATATATGTAAATATTGTCCTGCACAAGGAAGAAACACTTTGGGTTTTGTTTTGGTAACTGCAGGGATGCGAGATTTCCATGTTTCATGGGGATCACTGAATCCCTAGAGGATTCCAGAAAAAGTGGCCATTTGGCCAATTGGATCTGAACCCCTTCTGTCAGACCCACCTTATTCCTGTAACCTCACATTTACTTGTATCCTCACATTTACCCTGGGGTTAATCCAACTAATCTCACATCCCTGGACACTATGGGCAATTTAGCATGGCCAATTCACCTGACCTGCACATCTTTGGACTATGGGAGGAAACCGAAGCACCCGGAGGAAACCCACCCAGACACAGGGAGAATGTGCAAACTCCATACATATAGTCACCCGAGGCTAGAATTGAACCTGGGACCCTGGTGCTGTGAGACAGCAGTGCTAACCACTGTGTCTTGCTTTAGATTAGATTAGATTAGATTACTTACAGTGTGGAAACAGGCCCTTCGGCCCAACAAGTCCACACCGCCCCACCGAAGTGCAACCCACCCATACCCCTACATTTACCCCTTACCTAACACTACGGGCAATTTAGAATGGCCAATTCACCTGACCTGCACATCTTTGGACTGTGGGAGGAAACCGGAGCACCCGGAGGAAACCCACGCAGACACGGGGAGAACGTGCAAACTCCACACAGAGAGTCACCTGAGGCAGGAATTGAACCCAGGTCTCTGGCGCTGTGAGGCAGCAGTGCTAACCACCGTGCCACCGTGCCACCTTTGCTTGTTCTTCATATGCAACGACTGTACAGAACTATTTTAATAACTGTGTATGTACATAAAGATTTTTAATGAATAAAGTATGTTTTGGCAAATAAAAAGTCCCAGATGATTTGACCATTGTCACATTGTGGTATGTGGGATCTTTCTGTGCGTGAACTTGACTGCCAGCTTTCCTATATTGCAACCAATTAATAGTACTTAATGAGCTTTGACAAGTCTGATGGTCACAAAATAAATACTTTTCTGACCAAAACAAAAAACCAAAAACAACCATGGAGGCTGAGAATCAGAAACAAATTCAGGAATTGCTGGAAAAACCCAGCAGGCCTGGCAGCATCTGTAGGAATAAAAACAAAGTTATTGTTTTGGGTCCAGTGCCCTTTCTTCCGACTCTTTTGTTTCTAGATACTCTTCTCCTAGAGTGTGAGTCTGTGCAACCTTCTACACTTAGAGGCTGAAGCCCAGTCATAGATTGATACATTGGTAGGGCCTGTTTATGCAAAAGCCCTCAACAGCAGTTCAAGCCATTGCCCTTAATCACCTCTCCTCACACAGCAGCCTGTAACCCTATCTGTCTCCCTTCCAGCATCTCACGGCTACGGACAGGGAAATCTCTTTCACCAGCTGAAACGCAGCAGCCAAGGAGCAGAACAAACCGATCTTACCTTCAACATCCTACCCTTCCCAATCTCCTAATCCTGTCCCTTCTAGCCCACCTCTGCAGTGCATAGTTCAGAGTTTATTGCAGATAATAACTGATTCCCAATGAAAGATCGAGATGGCTCATGAGGACAGATATAAAATGCATTCTAGCGAATCTAATGTTAGACAGTTCACCAAAACTGCTTCTGACAGTTTGCAAAGAGCTCTCAAAATACCTCTGAAATCGTTTTGAAATATCGAACAGAAATATTCAGAAAGAGTGTACCTGTTCATTAAAGGAAATAAGGTTTCTCCACAGAAGCATTAAATCTTGTATAATTGAGGAAAGAAGATAGCAAATTAAAAATGACCATTTCTGAGAGACCATTATAGGATCTTGAAATTCATGTTGTGTCATTATTAGACTGTGAGAAATAGGAACAGGAGTAGGCTATTCTGACCATTGAGCCTGCTCCACCATTCAAAAAGATAATGCCTGATCTGATATGTGTCATGTCCACTTTCCTGCCCTTTCCCTATATTGGTTGATTCCCAGACTGATCAAGGATCCATCCATCTCAGTCTTAAATATACAGGAGGACTAGCCCTGTCCCACAGCTCTCTGGGGCAAGGAGTTCCAAAGACATAAATTTAAGGTGAAGGGTGGAAGATATAGGGGGGATGTCAGGGGTAGGTTCTTTAACCAGAGAGTGGTGGGGGCATGGAATGCGCTGCCTGTGGGAGTGGCAGAGTCAGAATCATTGGTGACCTTTAAGCAGCAATTGGATAGTTACATGGATAGGTGCTTAAGCTAGGACAAATGTTCAGCACAACATTGTGGGCAGTATTGTTCTATGTTCTATGTTCTAACCCTCTGAAAGAAGAAATTCCTCCTCATCTTAGTCTTAAGTTAGCACCTTTTAATGCACTCAATACAACTATTTACAACAATTGAAGCACACCTGGATAATATTTAATGGATCACTAATGAGTGGGGTGTGAAATGCCTTTATCTTATTTTCTGTCTTTCCTTGGCTCCCACTATTAAAGACTGAAAGAATTCAATTTGGAACATAAATCTGAATCCTATTTCAACAACAAATGAATAGATGCCACTTACCCAGTGCTTCTGACCAGAGTTGCTAACTCTTGTTGGCCATAATCCTGCAGAATTTGTCATGTGATCTTCTGTCGCCAATGCCTCCCACCTCCCCCCAACCCCCGGCCCCGCCATCACCCCGCCTCCCAATCACAGACTGCTTGTCAGAAATAATTTTCACCAATATTTCTTTCACTAAGAAACAAACATGAGAAAATGGACACATTGTTTTTCATGAATGACTCAACGACATATTTGTCTCCCGACCTGCTCTCAGTGGTGCACTGGTGGTTAACTTACAACTTCATAGACTCCAGTGCAAACTTAGAAGTTGCAAAGTGAGCTGAGGGGCTTCGTGAGGATAAAGTGGAAGCCAGAACAAGTTGGCGAGATCAGGAATGATGTGCAAGAGGTAGAGGACTTGATCGAAAAGGGTGTGTATTAAGAAGAGTTCTAAAGGTGCACTAAACATGGTGAAGCAATGGGCACCCAGAGGGACAAGCTAGTGAAAAAATAATGACATTTGGAAATGAATGTACTGGATGTCCATTCTGAAATATTCAAAATAAGTTGGACCGGATTGTCTTGTTTGCTAGTTTTCCCTTTTGGACTATGGGGTGAGCCTGAGGCCTTGGCAGCTGAGGACTTTCAGGATGACAGGCCTTCTGCATATTTCCTATTTCCCATACTTCCTATTTCTAAACCTGTAAATCAACTCCTGTATGTTTGCAGGCCCAAGTTTGAAAAAAAGTGGTTCAATGTTTAAACCTCGCTTAGATTTGCCACAACGCAACAGTCATACTCTGTCCTTTCCTTTCCCAACTGGAAAAAGATTTGACCAACATTCCTCCACATTTAGAAATTTCGGCATGTGATAGGATCTCTGTAAATGACTGGTTTTGTGTTATGTCTGAGTGTTCCAGAAGTATTTGTGTTACTACTGCAGGAGATTTGAGATGAGTCCATAGGTTGCTGATAGAGCATGGCTATGTAATGTGTTAAAACATCCGACTGGATCAGCAGGAGTTGACAGCTCATGCAGGGCTCCCTGTTGTTCAGTGCCACCTTAGTAGTCATGGTTACAAGTGTGTGTGAGCCATGTGTCTCAATTCTTGTGCAATTTAGTCCAACCTGCACTTTCCTGTGTTAGTCAGAGGCTGTAAATCAATACTGAGGAGATGATGGTAATGTCACTGGGTCAGTAATCCAGAACCTCAGGATAATATCTGGGCACAACAGTTCAAATCCCATCATAGCAGATGGCAAAATCTGAATTCAATATTAAAAAGCTACTCTGATGCCAATCTGCCATCCTTACGTGGTCTGGCGTCCATGTGACTCCAGCGATATGGTTGGCTCTTAACTGCTATCTTGCCAATAAATATTGGCCCAGCCAGCATGAGAAAAAGGATCTGCCAACGTTACCTGGTCTGACTGAACATGACCCATACTCAAAGTAGTATGAAGTAGGAGATAGTGAGGACTGTAGATGTTGGAGAGTCAGAGTCAATTAAGTATGGTGCTGGAAAAACACAGCAGGTCAGGCAGCATCTGAGGAGAAAGAGGGTCAACGCTTGCAGCATAACGCTTTCATCAGGATCTTTGAAATGGACTAACCAGCCAGTTATCTTAAGTGCTGTTATAGATGGGTGAATCAGCGAGCTGTATCTCTCAGATGGTTTCCTACACTGCATCTCCATCCCTCCATTGCCATGTAATCTCTTGAGAGACATCAAAACCCAAGGCAACTAAGAGGACACCAGGAGACAGTACCAGTTGTGATTAATGATAAATGATTCTTCAAACATTCACTCCTGATACAGAAACAGGCCCATGGTTGAGAGAATTAAAGAATCTGGTTCTGACCACATCAAAAGACCACATGCCCATCTTTTTAGCTTTATTTCTAATTTTCCTAACCTATGCGATGTATATCTAGAGCGTAGCGTAACTTTTGTTTCTTCATTTTCTCTTTTTTTTGTACCTAGGATTTGTACCTAAGATGGCATCGTGTGTTGTACCATAAGACCATAAGATACAGGAGCAGAAATTAAGTCATTCAGCCTATTGAGTCGGCTCTGTGATTCGATCATGGCTAAAAGTTTCTCAATCCCATTCTCCTGCTATCTCCACATAACTCTTGATCCCCTTGATCCCCTAGATCAGTCTTAAATATATCCAATGACCTTCCCTTCACAGCCTTCTGTGGCAGTGAATTCCATAGATTAATTACTCTCTGGCTGAAGAGGTTTCTCCTTATCTCCATTCTGTGCCCTTGGGTCCTAGTCTCTCCTACCATGGAAACATCTTCCCAACGTCCGTTCTGTCCAGGCCATTCAGTATTCTGTAAGTTTCAATTACATCCCTCTCTCCTCCTTCTAAACTCCATTGAGATTAGACCCAGAGTTCTCAAATGTTCATTAGCTTTTCATTCCTGGGATCATTTTCGTGACCCTCCTGTGAGCACTGTCACTGAAGGAGCAGAAGACCCTATTTTAGATAAAGCATTCCACTTGGTACTAATTATAGGATAGCGGTAACTTGGTCTTTTCAGCTTTATCTCTCTTACATAGGAATTAAGGATAAGATTGCCTGCCAGTTACCTCTGGATGGTTTCCTCCATCTGTTTAGTTTTGTCATTGTCCTCCTGGAGCTGTTTCTTCATCCCCTCGTCTTCCTCTGCCACCGATGATGGAGTTCCCTCCAGCAGCCATCGTTCCCGCAGAGCCTTGGACTGTGATAGGAAAGCAATGAAAATCAGGTGGATTCATAGTAACAGGACATGGTGCTGTCTGACCTCCACATCTGCCTCAATTTGAGTGCGGTTCCAATTTCTAAATCCCTTCTAAATTTGAAAGTGTGCCTGCAGATTTTAAACCCCATTCTATACTGAGAAAGTTCCCAATAGAAAATTAGGAAACTTCTTATTATCTATAATGAAATAAAACCTTTGCACCTGTGCAATTTTCTGACTGCATTTTACTTGGCCATTTCATTTCTTTGTCATACTTCTGCCTCAATTTCTAATTTGTAATTGCCAAGGAGACTGCCCTTGTGAACATGCCATGCTGCAATTACACCCAACAATCAGTGTCGACATTCTCGTCCCTCTGTCTTTCAAATTTTTTGTGCTTCCTCAAATGCCAAGCTTTTTGTCATTTAACGGTAACCATAACGCCAAATCAAAGTATCAGACAGAAACAAGGATACAGTGTACAACATTTAAAATGGGGATTGTATTACATCTTTACAACTTCATCCCTTTATTTCCAGCCATCAAACCCTGCTGCACACACTCATCCCCAAGATACAGAGTATCACAAGAGATTGGTTTGCACATCATTATTGGTCAGAAGGGTCAGAATTTCAATAGATATTTCTTCTGCACATTTTAGTGTTTGAAGAGTAGGCTATATTTTGACACTGCTGATTCTAATGAACTGCAGTCAAAATGCCAGTCACAATAATATTGTTTTTCAAATCATCTTCACATCTATTTGTACATGGACTCAGCTCTACCTGTGCAGCATCTCTGTCAGAATTCCTGTTCAATTCAAAGCCAATGGATTGAGCCAGGTCTTCCTCCAGTTGAAGACTCCTGTCTCACAATAAGTTCCACCACTCACCCATCTCCCAGTCCTCATGGATCTTCATGGGCTACATTCCCTTCAAATCTTCAGCACATTCTAATGCTGTGAACTCTTCCAGCCTCTTGCATGGCCCTAATTCCTCCAAAGGCCTTACAACTATGCAATCCCCTCTCTTTAATAATAGATATAGCATCAAAAAATGGATTAGACAACTTGGCCTGTCGAGCCTGCTCTGCCATTTAGCAGGATCATTGCTGATTGCATTTGAATTCCATATTCCCGACTACTTACTGATTCCTTCTGCCATAAAGGTGTTTAATCCATCACCCTCTGGGGCAATGAGTTCCAAGGTCTTACAGCCCTCTGAGAAAGAAAAAAAATCCTCATCTCTGTTGTAAAAGGGTTACTCCTAAATCTCTATACAGTTGTTCCTAATTCTGGTCTCATCAACAAAGGGAAATAACTTTTCCACATTCCCATTGTGAAGACCATTCAATACTCTACATTCTTCAGTCAAGGCATTCCTTACTCTAATAAACTCCAGTGCAACAAGCCCAATCTATTCAAGCTGTCCACTGATTTCAGGTACCAATCTAGTAAATCTCCTTTAAATCACCTCCAAACACATTTATACCTTAAGGAGACCAAAACTACACACAGTGTTCAAGATGCGGTCTCACTAATGCCCTATATAAATGAGGAATAATATCCTTGTTTTTATGTTCAATTCCTCGATAAGGATAGCATTATTTTAGCTTGCTTAATTACTTGTTGTACCTTCATGCACTAAAACACTTCAATCTTCGCGTTTGATGCAGTTATTATCTGTTTAAGTAAAACTGTTTTTTTATATATTCTTCCTGTAAAAGCGAACAACCTGTAATTTTCCCACAGTTTACTCCATCTGCCAGGCCCTTCTTCCCACTCACTCAATCTACCTATATCTGCCTGCAACCTTCTTCTCTCCTCTTCATACTTTCCTAACCATCTTTGGGTCACCGGCTGATTTCACCCCCACGCATTTGCTTCTCCTACACAATAAACTGGAAGAAGTTGAGGCCCTGGCACAGACCCTTGCCAATCAGGCGTTGGACCATTTATGAGATATTCCCTGTTTTCTGTCAGCCAGCCAATCTTCTATTTGAAGTAACCTGCTTCATGATTGATTGAGACATGTCTCCTAAGACCCATGTCAAACTAACGAGTTTATTTTTTTCCGTATCTAGTCCCTTCTTGAACAGAGAAGTAATCTTGCTAATATTCTGCCTCTCCAGAATCTAGAGACTCAATACAGCACAGTGGCTCAGTGGTTAGCACTGCTGCCTCATAGCACCAAAGACCTGGGTTCAATTCCAACCTCGGGTGACTGTCTATGTGGAGTTTGCACATTCTCCCTGTGTCCGTGTGGTTTTCCTACTGGTGCTCTGGTTTCCTCCAATAATCCAAAGGTTTGCATGTCAGGTGGATTGGCCATGTTAAATTGCCCATAGCGTTCAGGAATGTGTAGGAATAGTGCATTGGTCAGGGTTAAATATACGATGGGGAAATGGGTCTGTGAGGGTTACTCTCTGGAGGATTGGTGTGGACTTGCTGGGCCAAAGAGCCTATTTCCACACTGTAGGGATTCTACAAAAAAAATTTCTAAAGTTGTTAATCTTTGGTGCTTCTTTATTCAATGCCTGCCAATGAAAGGTCAATGCCTGTCTCTTTATAAGTTGCACTGGTGAATTCCTTTAGAAGATAGTCTCTTGTGGTGTAAGGGTAGTGTCCTCTACCTCTGGCCCAAGGGTTCAAGTCTTAATTGCCCTGGGGATGTGTTATAGAACATAGAACATGACAGTGCAGTACATGCCCTTCAGCCCTTGATGTTATGCCAACCTGTGAAACCAATTTGAAGCTCATCTGACCAACAATATTCCACTCTCATCCACATGCTTATCCAATGACCATTTAAATGCTCTTAAAGTTGGTGAGTCTACGACTGCTGCAGGAGTGTGTTCCACACCCCTACTACTCTCTGAGTAAAGAATCAACCTCTGATATCTGTCCTATATCTATCAACCCTCAATTTAAAGCTATATCCCCTCATGCTAGCCATCACCATCTGAGGAAAAAGGTTCTCCCAGTCCACCCTATCTAACCCTCTGATTATCTTATATGTCTCAATTAAGTCACCTCTTGACCTTCTTCTCTCTAAAGAAAACAGCCTCAAGTCCCTCAGCCTTTCCTCATAACACTATCCCTCCATACTAGGCAACATCCGAGCAAATCTCCTCGGAACCCTTTCTAAAACTTCCACATCCTTCCTATAATGTGGTGACCAGAACTTTACGCAATACTCCAGTGCAGCCTCAGCAAGACCTCATAGTTCTGAAACTCAATCTCTCTGCTAATAAAAGCTAACACACCGTATGACTTCTTAACAACCCTATCAACCTGGGTGGAAACTTTCAGGGATCTATGTACATAGACACCAAGATCTCTCTGCTCATCTTTACTACCAAGAATTTTACCATTAGCCCGGCACTCTGTATTCCTGTTACGCTTTCCAAAGTGAATCACCTCACACTTTTCCGCATTAAACTCCATTTGCCACCTCTCAGCCCAGCTCTGCAGCTTACCTGTATCCCTTTGTAACCTACAACATCCTTCGGCACTACCCACAACTCTACCGACCTTAGTGTCATCCACAAATTTACTAACCCATCCATCTACGTCTTCATCTAGGTCATTTATAAAAATGACAAACAGCAGTGGACCCAAAACAGATCCTTGTGGTACACCACTAGCATCTGAACTCCAGGATGAATATTTCCTATCAATCACCACCCTCTGTCTTCTTTCAGTTAGCCAATTTCTGATCCAAAATCCCATCCCTCCGTATTTTGTGCAATAGCCTACCATGGGGAACCTTATCAAATGCCTTACTGAAATACATATACACCACATCAACTGCTTTACCCTCATCTACCCGTTTGGTCACCTTCTCAAAGAGCTCAATGAGGTTTGAAAGGCATGACCTGCCCTTCACAAAATCGTGTTGACTACCCCTAATCAACTTATTCCTTTCTAGATGATTATAAATCCAATCTCTCATAGCCATTTCCAACATTTTACCCACAACCGAAGTCAGGCTCAGTGTTCTATAATTACCAGGGTTGTCTCTACTCCCCCTCTTGAACAGGGGGGCAATATTTGTTGTCCTCCCATCTTCTGGCACTATTTCTGTAGACAATGACGACATAAAGATCAAAGCCAAAGGCTCTGCAATCTCCTGTTAAGCTTCCTAGAAAATCTGAGGATAAATCCCATCCAGCCCAGGGGACTTAACTATTTTTACACTTTTCAGATATTGCTAACAACTCCTCTTTGTGAACCTCAATCCCATCTAGTCTAGTAGCCTGTATCTCAGTATTCTCCTTGACAGCACTGTCTTTTACTAATCTGAATACTGAGGAAAAATATTCATTTAGTACTTCCCCTATCTCCTCAGACTTCATGCACAATTTCCCACTACTATCCTTGATTGCCCCTAATTTTACTATAGTCATTCTTTTATTCCTGATATACCTATAGAAAGCTTTAGGATTTTCCTTGATCCTATCTGCTAATGACTTCTCGTGTCCCCTCCTGGCTCATCTTATCTCTCTCTTTGGGTCTTTCCTGGCTGATGTGTAACACTCAAGCGCCCGAACTGAGCCATGACATCTCATCCTAACATAAGCCTTATTCTTCCTCTTGACAAGAGATTCAACTTCCTTAGTAAACCACAGCTCCTTTGCTCAACAACTTCCTCCCTGACTGACAGGTACATACTTATCAAGGACATGCAGTAGCTGTTCCTTGAACAACTCCACATTTCAATCGTGCCCATCCCCTGCAGTTTCCTTCCCCATCCTGTGCATCCTAAATCTTTCCTAATCACCTTAATTGCCTTTATCCCATTCCATCACTGAAGTAAACATTACCGAATTGTGGTCAGCATCACCAAAGTGCTCACCTACCTCCAAATCTAACACCTGGCCAGGTTCATTACCCAGTACCAAATCCAATGTGGCCTCTCCCCCTGTTGGCCTGTCTACGTACTGTGTCAGGAAACTCTCCTGCATACATTGGACAAAAACTGACCCATCTAAAGTACTTGAAGTATAGTATTCCCAGTTAATATTTGGAAAGTTAAAGTCTCCCATAACAACTACCCTGTTACTCTCACTCTTATCCAGAATCATCTTTGCTATCCTTTCCTCTACACCTCTGGAACTGTTCGGAGGCCTACAGAAAACTCCCAACAGGGCGACCTCTCCTTTCCTATTTCTAACCTCAGCCCATACTACCTTAGTAGATGAATTGCCAAATGTCCTTTTTGCCGCTGTAATACTGTCCTTGACTACCAATACCAACCCCCAACCCGAACAGTGGGTTTAAACTAATTATAATGTGCCTCAGCAGGTTGATTGAAAGAAGGTGCTTGGTTCCTTAAGATGAGAGGCTGTTCTGGCACAGTTATTGTGTTCCTATCTCTGGGCCAAGAGGCCAAGGCTCAAGTCCAACCTCCTTTATAGGTGTGTAACAATAGCTCAGAACAGGTTTATTAGTAAATCAGAAAGAAGGCTCCTTTGGACATAGGAATCTTTGATCTATCATTCGGTAATCACAGGTATTAAAATTGGGGCAGTGTATCAGTTGGTCAAGGTTAGATCCTATCTGCCACACTAAAGTTACTGGGGAATTTTCAATGAAGTAGTGGTAATAATAAACTACCAACTTGGAACAGCTGTATTTCTGAACTGCGAACTATCTGGATACTTGGCAGAGGATTTCCAACAGGACATCACTCAGGGATACTTCTGAAATGAAATGTGAGCAGCAAAGATATTAATTTGAAGTTTCTCCATTACTCAGTCTGAAATAACTTGTCAGGTGACACAAACAGGTTAAAATAACAGGATGAAGGGGTTCATTGCCAATACTGACAGCATGACACACCTTTATCAAGAACATATGCTGCAATTTCCCATATTGCCATTGAACCATAGCATTATCTATAAACGTACACAATGACACCTTTGTGATGATATACTATAGATTAACAGCATTCAATAATAATACCATTACATAATGTTATGATGCACGGGTAACTCCCTATAGTAACTCCATTATATAATGTTATATACAGTCAGAAACTCTGTATCACGACAGGTTATTAAATACAGATGTTGACTTCCTATCGTAACTAAATGGGTCAATATTGTTACGTACAGACACTAACTGTTATAATGTTATTGCATATACTGTAGTTAGCAAATACCTTTAGTAATATTATGATAGATTATGGTACACAGATCGTGCCTCCCTACAGTAACATGATGTATATAATGTAGCATAGTCAGGTAACCACAAATGCTTATGGTAAACAACTTTAAGATAACTAGTGGGCGGCACAGTGGTTAGCACTGCTGCCTCACAGCGCCAGCGACCCGGGTTCAATTCCTGCCTCAGGCGACTGACTGTGTGGAGTTTGCACGTGTCTGCGTGGGTTTCCTCCGGGTGCTCCGGTTTCCTCCCACAGTCCAACGATGTGCAGGTCAGGTGAATTGGCCATGCTAAATTGCCCATAGTGTTAGGTAAGGGGTAAATGTAGGGGTATGGGTGGGTTGCGCTTCGGCGGGGCGGTGTGGACTTGTTGGGCTGAAGGGCCTGTTTCCACACTGTAAGTAATCTAATCTTAAAAAAAAACTAGATCAAGAAACATAGAAAATGTGAGCTAATGCACTTTGCCAGACCTGTTACATGCAAAGATTGTATCTTGTAAATGACTAGCTATTCTATCCATAGCTGCAGAAACGTTGAAAGGCTGCAGAGCAAGTTGAGAAAGATGGTGAAAATTGTCTGTGAGTTAATAAACAGAGGAGCACAATGTCACGTCAGCTGGTAACATTTTTTTCACTGGGTCAAGAAGGTTTTGGGTTCATGTCCAATTTCACTGCCATTAGAACAAACTTTCAATGCTGACACTGCTTTCAATGCTGTACTGTCGGAGGCACCGTGTTTAATGTTTGATCATGAACACACACGTAGTGATTCCCAATGGTAAAATCATGCTGAAATATTATGTCAAACTGGGCCTGTAGGACCCTGTAGGAACATCATGCTACAATACTACTGTGTACTAACATAGTGTTATAATAGTCTCATATTCTTAGCCATTGCTCACTGTAACACCAATACACAATGTACACACACATTTCCTGTGGCACAGTATTGTCCCACACACTGGCCCAATCATTCACTGTGTTAACATCATTATACAGTGGCCTGGATCTTTTGATAGAAATAGTTATGAGACTACCAGCATTCACACTTAGTAAGGAGTAAATTGTTCAGTGACCTCTGGAATGTACACACGCAAAGTTAGATGTGTGAATCTGAAAGTAGATGTCTGATTTCTCCACTTTGTCTAAAGGCTTTTCTACAGTGGAACCTCACTGAGAGACTGACATTCAAATATACAAATGGCAAGACATTCATGCATTTACCCATTACTTACTTCCTAAACAAATCGGCATAGTCAGATATAAATTGTTTTAATTCATTTAAAATTTTTGATTATATTAGTAACAGTCAAACAACCTCTCAGGCACTTATTTTTGCAATTACTTCAGAGATTAATCATTGCTGGAGATACCTTTTCTCAGGAGGTTAAGGAATTATAGGTTGGATTTTCACAGCATTGGGAATTCTAAGTAGATCTTTAAAAACGGGGTGGTTCGTGCCTAGATGTGGGTCTCTTAACCTGATTTCAGCTATATCCAGGTTTTGCCAAGTTGTGATTCACACAAGAGGGAATTCTAAACTCACCTTGGCCAACTTGAACTCAATACTGAGTTCAAACAGACCCAATTTTGGCCTTAACCCTCAGTTCTAGGATCATGAATTGATGGAGTAGATGTAACTGAATGAATAAATGATTTATTGTCAAATATAGTGAGGCAGATACAGCGAAGAGTGTTCTGTTGCCACAATAGAGCACCATTTTGAAGTACAAAAGGGGGAACAGCAAATACTTAAACAGAATTCATCTTCATCAGCCAGGTTCCTAAACATGGCTCCAGGACAACAGGAAGGTCCCCTCTTTGGGTCTACTGCTGCCAGGGGTCCCTGCTCCTTCATGCCTTGCTACCAATTCCAGGAGTCTACATATTGGGCCTGGGAAGCCAGGAATCCCTGGTCAGGTCATCATCGATGTTGTTGCAGCCTCCCTGCAATGTCAAGAAGGTGAAGAAAAGAAGAAGAAAAGAAAAAAGGATGAAAAGGGAGAGAGAGAAAAGAAAAGGCCGTGGCTGGCTTTAAACAGATGGGCCCACCATGCCTGTGCTGCCATCTTGAATAGCTAGGCCCGTTGTCTCCTGCTGCATGCTTCGTACTACAGGGCCCTGTTTTGAGGATGCGGTAAAGGCCTTAAAAGAGAAGGAAACAATAGAAGCAAAAGAAAAAAAAAAGAAGCAGATGGAGGTGGGTGAGCTCCAGAGCAGGAGCTCAACCATAGCTTCTCCTTCTCCATCACAAGACCAAGGAAGTTCTGCACAACTGCTGAGATCTGGAACATTTTTAAATTCCCCATTCTTTAAATTTAAGAAGAAAGACTCTCTGCTCGATCAGCAGGTGTAGGTTAAAAACAAAACCCACCAGCATCTGACAGTTTCACTGAGAATATTCAGTTTCAGACAAGCTCTTTGTTCACATTTCCCCAAGACTATCATCATGTCATTACGAATGCTTGGCTAAGTTTCAAAAGATACAATTATCTCAGTGATGGATCTAAGTTCACGGATTGACACACAACTTCAAGAGGCTATTAAAGGATTAGCTGTCTTTGATGTTGGGTCTGAAAGACACCTATTTTTATGAGAAATTAACCATTTGAGGAGATTGGATAGATTTTGTGAATGGGAGTTTTTTTTTCATTATCAAGTGTGCACAAATGAGAGCAAAATGAGTTTATTTTTCATCTCCACATTACTCTGGGGGATCTGTACATGGTAGGCAGAAGTGAGGACTGCAGATGCTGGCAACCAGAGTTTAAATTAGAATGGTGCTGGAAAAGCCCAGCAGGTTAGGCAGCATCTGAGGAGCAGGAAAATTGACATTCGAGCAAGAGCCCTTCATCAGGAATGTGTACATGGTGGCTACTGGGTAAGTGGTTATGAAAAGACCATGGGATATATAAAGGGCCATAGGAAATGGGAGGGAGTGCTGAGGAGTGGTGAGGGCCTAACAGTTATTAGAACAATTGAAAGGAAATGCCTCAAAACTAGCCTTTTAACTAGGCTGCCTCAGCTTGGTGGCTGAAATCTGGCTTTCTAGAGACTCATTACAGTACAGGAGGGAAAAATTCAGCTCAATGCGGTATCTCTGAGCCTATCCAAATAATTCATCAAGCTTTCAATATTCCTGAGCTATGGTCTCAAGTCATGTTTTGAACATGAAAGTTGGAGTCAAAAAGTGTGATGCTGGAAAAGCACAGGAGGTCAGGCAACATCCGAGGAGCAGGAGAGCTGACATTTTGGGTATAAGCCATTCATCTGACACGAAAGTTGGATCTGACCGAATGTAGCTGCATTTTAACATATGCCTCTGTAAAGGTGTGCAAATGATGACCCTCTCCCATTCCCAGTGAAACTGTCAGGTGCTGGGACCTCTGGAGCTCGCTGTCAGTCACTATCTCTGATGCTACAATATTTTAGGTCGTTATCTGTCTCAGGAAGGATTCTTTGAGCTTATTGTTTGAGGGGCCACTCTCCCCTTTGCTTTGCTCCCACACAACTCTGATCCTCATGAGGCAGCAAATCACTGGAAAGAAATGCCAACAGTTGCTGCTCAAAATGCCAATCATCCCAATGGGCAACGTTAAATAATGACAAACCTTGTTCCTTCACCACTGACCATAAAATCAAGGCAACTATTACTAATGTACAACCACAGCAAATCCCCCTTCACAGTATCATTGAGCAATGTTATCCTATACAGACACCGTGAATAATCATAGTAATGACAGTATCCATATCTATAAACATAATTCCCTGCTGCAATGGCCACAGCCCAGTGTAGTAATGTAAGATTTACAGTGATTCAAGCACTGTGGAGGTAGACATATGTTTTCGTAAAGGTCAATGTGAATCTTGCCTCGTATATTGCACCATTAGGGTCTCCATGGAGACAGTGCAGAATATTTTTGAGGGGGTGGTGGGGGTAGGGGTGGGGGCGTGTGAATGTCACAGTACACATAGGAAATAATAGAAAGGATTGAGTTGATTTCCTTCACAGTTCAGGAATTATGGAGGAAATACAAGAGCTGGACCTCTGCAATGATTGGAATGAGGTAGGCAGGTGGATCTCAATGAATATGAGTTCCCTGATTAGCCCAAGGTAACAGCCCCAATCGGGGAGCCCTGGCTGTTAGATATAAACAGGAGTTTTAGGGATTCTCCTCTCTCTAGGGATTGGCTCTGAGCTAGTCAATCAGAGTCCACGTACTTGAAGAGTAGCATACCCTTTTGGATAGACTCAGAGACACCTTATTGGGTTGAATAGTCCCTTCCTGTACAGTAATGAGTCTCTAGAAAACGAAACTTTGGTCACCATGCTGAGGCAGTCTGGTTAAAGGCTAGTTCTGAGGTTCATCTCCTTTGTTTTAATAATTGTCAGGCCCTCACCACTCCTCAACACCTATTCCAACTCCCATGTAAATGAAGGGTCACTTGGTGATTGGATACAAGTGTCTGTGGAGTTATTTCAACCTCAGTCCTTGGTTCAGTCCCTCACCCATACACTTGTGAGTGAAGGTATCGGATGTGGCTGTAGAAATGGAGAAATAAGAAGGATGCTTTCAAGTTAATGGGTTAGAGAAACATTTCTACTGCCTGTTCAAGGCAGATACATAGCACCTTACCTGGGACTGAATTCCTTCGGACGCTGGCGATGGGGTGGGATGGGGGAGGGTAGGTTCACAAGTATTATGACAAAACGTTCATAGAGGGATGGATATCAGTCTGAGATATGAGAGAGAAGAATCAAAGTGCTTTCCATTCTCCAAGCCTCCAAGAACTGGACATTTTTCACTACATCATTAAACCTATCGTGGCTCAGTATTATACTTACTTTTATATGAACACTTTTGCGAATCACCTTCAAAGATTTCTTTACATTAAAGTCACTACACAGATATAAAGTTGGGAGTCGTGCTGGGATAAAGAGTAGTTCAAGAAGAGGAGGGATCTTACAGGGACTAATGGGAAGCACATTAATATGCCATTGGACTTCAGGCAGATGGAATGTGCATCATACAGTTGGTGAGCTGTAGACACAAGTCACCAAATGGAATGATAATATGGTGGTGAAGACAAAGATCTAATTCTAAGACAAGGAGGATTGGCAAGTTAATATTCCCAGCATTAAGATAATCTGGAATGATAAGGAAACTGAAAAAAGGAGGTGGAGAGACAGTATTCATTTAAGAAATTATAGCACTGGGCAGAGATTATGTTGCTGAGGGGTGAAAAACAGAATATATTAGGTTAGAATTAAAGAACAATAGAGTATTAAAGTATGAGTGTATATTACAGGCAGCAAATAGTCACCTCCATCTCACTCAATGTCCCTAAATGATCTAAGCAGTTCTCTGACATTCAGCACTGGATGATCAGGGCGGCACGGTGGCACAGTGGTTAGCACTGCTGCCTCACAGCACCAGAGACCCGGGTTCAATTCCCGCCTCAGGTGGAGTTTGCACATTCTCCCCGTGTCTGCGTGGGTTTCCTCCGGGTGCTCTGGTTTCCTCCCACAGTCCAAAGATGTGCAGGTCAGGTGAATTGGCCATGCTAAATTGCCCGTAGTGTTAGGTAAGGGGTAGATGTAGGGGGTGGGTTGCACTTCGGCGGGGCGGTGTGGACTTGTTGGGCCGAAGGGCCTGTTTCCATACTGTAAGTAATCTAATCTAATCTAATCAGATACTCACTGTAATAAATATTTGGGAGAGGAAACCATTGCCTTCCACACCAGTCACACACTCCATTTCTAAATCATTACCTCCATCCTGTTTCTGCGAATTATCTGAGAGTAAACCACTCACTGCTCATGACCTTGGTGTAAAACTTGACTCTGGGATGAGTTCTGACCACACCTACTAGCATCAATGAAAAACTATCAATTCCCACCTCTGTATAATCACTCAAATCCACGCCTGCCTCAGTTCAATCAGCTGCAACCCTCATTCGGGCCTTTGTTAGCTCTAGACCTCTCTACGTCAATGCATTACTCCTGCACATCTTTGGACTGTGGGAGGGAACTAGTGCACCCAGCAGAAATGGGGAGAATGTGCAAACTCTGCACAGATGTCTGAGACTGGAATCAAACCTGTGTCCCTAGTGCTGTGAGGCAGCGGTGCTAATGACTGATCTATTGCATTGTCCAAAGGTGTAAGTACCTTTAGTTTATCTCCTCAAACCAATGGCCTTGTGGAAATCTTCGACAAGACCCTCGAAAAGTTAGAAAAGAACTGAAGACAAAGCACGGATGAAACTGGGATCCCCTCCAGCTGTGTCTCAGATTTACTGTTAAGAAGGAAAGAGAGAGAGAGAGAGAGAGAGTGAGAGAGTGAGAGAGAGAGAGAGAGAGAGAGAGAGATAAAGAGAGGGGGAGGGAAAGTCAATAACTGATGGCATAAATTTCCAAAGTCCAGTGGAAGATGGCTACCCTGGAGATGTCAAGGGCGTGGAGATTCAGGGTGACTAAAGAATCACCTGACAATGGAGTTGCCTCGTGGTTTTATCTTCAAAACCTGAATGAAACAAACAGTTCTTTCAAGACTTTCAGAATGAGGTATCCAAATTGGTAGTTGAGGGCTTATGGAAAGCCAATTATCACAACAACTTGGACCTAACCCCAAGTGCTGCTGGCAGATATTTACCCAAGGATGAACACGCCAATGGGAGTTGGAAAGGGTCTTCACAGGAATCATTACAATGTTTGGATTGCTTGCAGCCTCATGGACCCAGTGAAGATATCACAGAGAATCCCTACAGTGTGGAATCAGGCCATTCAGCCCATCATAAAAAACATGAAGAAACTGTATTAGACCGGAAACGCTCACTCTTTCTCTCCCCACAGATCTGCTCAGTTTCTCCAACGCTTTATGTTTTCATTTCTGATATGCAGCATGTGCAAAATTGCACTGTCATTGATGTAGTAAACTCACACCCAATACACTGTGACCCTTCAGATGTTATTACTTATAGTACAGGATGAAGGCTCATCTGTTGCAGGGAGGGGATTGCATCTGTCAAATTTGGGGCCATGACAAACTTGGAGCTATTACTTTGGATTGTTGCTGGAGATGGGGTGATGAATCCTCAGGAAAACAAAGTCATAACTAATAAACCTGGGCCTCACCCAGGGAGCGAGCCAGGCTCTTTTGGATTATTCTCATTACTGATGGTTTATTTCAGATTTTAAGTCATACCTCCTCTTACTAATCCAGTCGTGATACGTCTCACAGTTAGTATGTAGTTAAGAGACATGCATCTGATAATCATAGGATCCCTATAGTGTGGAAGCAGGCCATTCAGCCCACCAAATCCATACCACCTCTGTCAAGAGTGTCCCACCCAGACCCATCCCATCCCTGAAATCCTGTATTTCCCATGGCCAAACCACCTGACCGGCACATCTTTGGACTGTGGGCAGAAACCAGAGCACTCGGAGGAAACCCACGCATACACGGGGAGAATGTGCAAACTCTACACAGACAGTCACCCGAGGCTGGAATCAAACCCGGGTCCCTGGTGTAGTGAAGCAGCAGTGCTAACCACTGAGCCACTGTACCACCCTTGTGCTATCATCCTTCTGTTATAGCTTGTGACCTGAGGGGATAAAACAGGGCTTTCCAATGTGGAGCTGAGGAAACTGAGTGCTGAAATTGAGCTGAAATGTTGGGATTGTGAATTCTCTGGTTGCAATAACTGAGCCACCTCCTGACTTCCTTCCGCCCCCAATTCTCACAGCGGATTCACATCAGTTTTCCAACATCAAAATAAGGAGACAATGGGATAAAGTTTGGGAAGCACTAGTGTATAGGTTTCATACTCCATCTGAACTGGCCACACACTGATGGAAGCATCTTGTTCTTTGTAATCGAATACTTAATGGCAGCCCAGATATGGAGGTGCTGGGAAATATAACATGTGTACATACTAATGCACTGTAATGAGCATTTATTGGATCTTTCATGTTACCTAAGTCCCAGTTATGAGGGATAACATAAGCATTGCCACAGTTGGTAAATATACCCTGCTGCAGGCAAAACACACACCAAACCAGACCAAAACAGAGGAACCAACTGGTTCTAGTGAAGCTCTGAGCCAGAGGCTATTTCCTGGGCGGTGAGCCATGTGCTCTGTAATAATCTCCTGCTCACAGTCACAGACTTCCCACAAACATTTGTATTTATAGCAAAGCCTCAAGAGAGACTCTGTCAGTGGAATAGTGGAGGAACAGACAGGAACAGAGTGTTTTCTCTTTGGGCAGTCACTGTTGTTTCGGGGGCAGCTGTGAGATATGGTCCATCCATTTCATGGGCACAGAAACCCCAAGGTGCTGCTCACTGAAGTGCCAACTGTCCTGGTGACATGCCATGTACCCCTCAAATTGAAGGAAACCTAGGGAAGGGAAAGATGCCGTACTGTCTGGTAATCTTGTCAGCACAGCTTTATTATTTATGAGACGGAGCACCGCAGGGTAGAGGCACAATGATATGAGGCTCAATGGAACTAAAGTGTCGTGCTCAAAAGAGGATGTGTAACAGGGCGATTGAGAGTCAGTCTGGTCACTGCATGCTGATCAGGCCCATGTTAAGTAACAATACATGGCCTTTTTAAATAATAACATATTTAGATCGCAAAAAGTAAACTTTTCCTTGAAAGCTAAACGCAAAGCAAGTTTCAATGGAGAGAAGAAAGGGCTATGAGGCTTGCTGAGTCTCATGCTTATAGTGAGCTGTCTCAAAGTAGGATTGTTCAAGGGTTGTTTCTAGG
Organism: Chiloscyllium punctatum; assembly: GCF_047496795.1. NCBI lineage: Eukaryota > Metazoa > Chordata > Chondrichthyes > Orectolobiformes > Hemiscylliidae > Chiloscyllium > Chiloscyllium punctatum. The sequence continues at coordinate 37,169,225 of NC_092762.1, read as the reverse complement.
GTAAAGGAGCCTCAGACATGCAAGGATCTTCTACAGATACACAGAGTCAATCCTGTACTAATACAACTAGGCAATGATATCTCCTACACTCATACTCTCACACAAACACAAGCACACATATACACGCTCTCATACACAGGCACACAATCACATTCTCAAACACACAACACACGCACACTCTCACGGCACTCACATATATTTCCCACACCACCCTCTTACACATATACACAAATACACATACACACTATGATACACATACTCACACACTCACTCTCTTTCTCTCTCTCTCACACACACACACACACACAAAGATACACATACTCACTCTCATAAAAACACACAAAGATACACATACTCACATATTCACTCTCTCTCTCACACATGCATACATGCACAAAGATACACACATGCACATACACAGACACACACACACACACAGACACACACACACACACACTCACACACACTGATTGAAATACCCAGTGCTGCTTCACAGCCAGAGTGGAGACTGAGTGCCCTTGTCAGTTTTGAATATGCCAGATCAGAGCCCATTTTCCTAAGATACAGGCCACACTGTAGAGAACCACAATGGCCTGTATTTATGTCTCAAATATTTATACAAGTTCTTCCTAGTTTACACCTGATTTACCATTTTATACTTGATCGTAAATTCTGTCAACCAGTATTGTTGGAATAAAATGGAGGGATTCCTGATGAAAGGTTTATCCCCGAAACGACGATTCTCCTGCTCCTCGGATGTTGCCTGACCTGCTGTGTTTTTCCAGCACTACACTTTTCGACTCTGATCTTCAGCATCTGCAGTCCTCACTTCTTCACGTTCTCCCTGTGTCTGTGTGAGTTTCCCCCAGGTGTTCCAGTTTCCTCTCACAGTCCAAAGATATGCAAGTTAGGTGGACTGGCCACGTTAAATTGCCCATTGTATCCAGGGATGTGCAGGCTAGGTGGGTTAGCCAAGGAAAATGTGAGGTTATGGGATTGTGTAGGACTGTGGGTCTGGGTTGGATGCACTTTGGAGGGGTGATGTGGGCTTAATGGGCCGAATGGCCTGCTGCCACACTGCAGGGATTCCATAATAAGGGAGTTGGGATAGGAGGAGACAAGAAAAGGAGAATGAACAAAATGTTAGATTTACGCAACACCTTTCACTTCTTCAGAAAGTGCAGCCAAAGTGCTTTACGGTGAATTATTGCAGAAGTGAAGTCACTCTTTGTGGACAGGCATGACACATAACTGGTGCACAGCAAGATCCCACAAACTGCAATGAGGTAAATGCATTTGGTGCCATGGGTTACATATCGATTGGGTAATCCACTTTGAAGAGTGTCATAAATCTTTAACACAGCCAGGTACAGGTTCTTTATGGGGGCTAGAACTCCGGAAACCCAGATTCAAGGGCAATTGTTGGAATTTAAATTAATAATTCTGGAACTGAAGCTGGTTCTTTTGTGATGGGTGATCTTGACAATTATCCAAGAGCTGTGTAAAAACCAATCTGATTTGCTGATTCTCTTTAGGGATGCTGTTGTCACTTGTTCAGGTCAACATGTGACTCCAGACTAAAGACAGTATGATTGGCTCTTGACTGTCCTCTGAGGTTACTAAGCAAGCAGCTCAATCCAATTTGGGATTGGGCAAAAAATCTGGCCTTGCTACATCTCATGAAGATATTTATATGTGAAAATGGCACGTCTGACAATACAGATCTTCATTTCAGTATGAACTTAGGATCCTCCAGATTTAAGGAGCTGGAACTGATCACTTGACCCAACTAATTTAGACTCCACACAAACCTCCTCGTCAAGTAATGACCTGCTCCTTGCCTGCATTTCAGCATTCCCATTCTGAACTGAGCTATTAATCTGTTCAAAGTTATGGTGTCATAGAGATGTTACGTTTAGTGTAACGATGGAAAGGGATAGGTACATGCCACAGGTCAAGAGTTATCAATGGGGCATAGGCAATTATAATGCGATTAGGCAGGAATTAGGATGAATAGAATGGGGTAGCAAAATTCCGGGAATGCCGACAATGGAAATGTGGAGCTGGTTTAAGGAACAAATGTTGCATGTCCTTGATAGGTATGTCCTGTCAGGCATGGAGGAAGTGATAAGGTAAGGGAACCATGGTTTACAACAGAAATTGCATCTCTTGTTACAAAGAAGAAGGAGGCTTATACGTTGATGAGGCAAGATGGTTCAGATGAGGCGATGTAGAGTAACAGATCAGCTCAGAAGGATTTAAAGAGAGAGTTAAGAAGAGCAAAGAGAGGACACGAGCAGTCTTTAGCAAATAGAATAAAGGAGAACCCTAAAGCTTTCTGTAGGTATGTGAGGAATAAAAGGATAATTAGGGTAGGAATAGGGCCAATCAAAGACAGAAGTGGGAAGTTGAGTGTGGACCCTGTAGAGATCGAAGAGGTGCTAAACAAACATTTCTCATCGGTTTTCACTCAGGAAAAGAAGGGTATTGTAGAGGAGAAGAATGAGGTACGAGATATTAGACTAGAAAGGATCGAGGTTAGTTACAGGTGTTATAAATTCTAGAAGGAGTGAAAGTAGACAAGTCCCCTGGGCCAGATGGGATTTATCCGAGAATTTCTTCTGTGAAGAAGGCATACGGTGTGTTAGGTTTCATTGGTAGGGGGATTGAGTTCCGGAGCCACAATATCATGCTGCAACTATACAAAATGCTGGTGCAGCCATACTTGGAATATTGTGTACAGTTTTGGTCCCCATATTTCGGGAAGGATGTGGAAGCATTGGAAAAGGTGCAGAGGAGATTTACCAGGATGTTGCCTGGTCTGGAGGGTGGGTCATATGAGGAAAGGCTGAGAGACTTGAACCTGTTCTTGTTGGCAAGAAGAAGGCTAAGAGGGGATTTGATAGAGACATACAAGATCAAATTAGATTCCTTACAGTATGGAAACAGGCCCTTCGGCCTAAGTAGCCCACACCGACCTCCGAACAGTAACCCACCCAGACCCATTCCCCATATTTACCTCTGACTAATGCACCTGACTATATGGACAATTAAGCATGGCCAATTCACCTAACCTGCACATCTTTGAACTGTGGGATTCAACTGGGCCACCCAGAGGAAACCCACGCAGACACGGGGAGAATGTGCAAACTCCACACAGACAGACACCCAAGGTTGGAATCAAACCCAGGTCCCTGGCGCTGTGAGGTAACCACTGAGCCACCATGCCACCCTTGATCAGAGGCTCAGATAGGGTGGACAGTGAAAGTCTTTTTCCTAAGATGATGACGTCAGCTTGTACGAGGGGACATTAGTACAAATTGAGGGGTGATAGATTTAAGACAGATGTCAGAGGCAGGTTCTTTACGCAGAGATTGGTAAGGGTGTAGAATGCCCTACCTGCCAATGTAATCAACTCAGCCACATTAGGGAGATTTAAACAATCCCTAGATAAGCACATGGATGATTTTGGGATAGTGTAGGGGGACGAGCTGAAAATAGTTCACAGGTCAGCACAACATTGAGTGCTGAAAGGCCTGTTCTGCGCTGTATTGCTCTATGTTCTATGTACAGCACAGAAGCAGACCCTTTGATCCTACCCTTCCATGCTGACCAGGTAACCCAAACCAATCGAGTCCCATTTGACAGCATTTGGTTCACAAACCCTTCCAATTCACACTCCCATCCAGATGCCTTTTAAATGCTGTAATTGTACCAGCCTACACCACTTCCCCTGGCAGCTCATTCCATTCACGCATTACCCTCTGTGTGAAAACAATGCCCCTCAGGTTTCTTTTAATTCTTGCCCCTCTCACCTTAAATCTATGTCGTCTAGTTTTGGATTCCCCTACTCTGGGAAAAATACCTTTGTTATTCTCCTTATCCATGTCCCTCATGATTTTATAAACCTCGATAAGGTCATTCCTCAGCCTCCGATGCTCCGGGGATAATAACACCAGCCTATTCAGCTTGTCTCTATAGCTCAAATCCTCCAACCCAGGCAGCATCCACATAAATCTTTCCTGAATCTTTTCAAATTTAACAACAGCCTTCCTAAAGCAGGGAGACCAGAATTGTACGCAGGATTCTAAATGAGCTAAAACGAGTTTAAATACAATTATTTATGTCCATTCAGAGAAGTTCTGACTTGGGAGAAGGCAACCTTTCAGTGGCAGTGAAGGAGCAGTCTTTGCACACAAAACACACCAAAGCTGTCTTATTGCAGTGGAAGTGAAATCACCTGATCCGGTGCCAAGGGGCGGTGATGTACTGAGGAGACTAGGATCTGCAACTTTCCTGCATATTCCCATGGGGTCATGTCTCAGCTGGAATGAAATGAAACACCTGCCAATGAGCAAGTAGTTGGCAGTCACAAGAGAAAGTTCAGAACCTGGAATATCTGCCTCTCAATCCTTTAATTGCTTTTGGCCGCCTGTTTTAATTTAAAAGAATCTTAAAGGGACACTCTCTCTCTCTCATTGAAGACAGCCAAAAAACCAAAAGCTTTTGCATTCATTTAGCACCTTTGGCAAAGTCAGGACTCTCTGAAGTACTTTATAGTCAATTAAGTAAACTGTAGCAAAAACAGAAATTGCTGGAGAAACTCAGCAGGTCTGGCAGCATTTGTGGAGAGAAAGTGGCGTTATTGTGTCGGGTCCAGTGACTCTTCTTCAGAAATAAACTGCAGTATTGTATAAAAGTAGCACACAGCAATGTGATAATCCGTTCTCGGGTGTTAGACTCCAGAAGATCACCTTCCGTGGTTTCTCTTCCTGCCCCAACCTTGTAATCTCTGGAATCTATTCTCTCAGGGATCGATCCTTGGCCCTCTTCTACATCTCATCTCATAAAATCTCAGCAAAACAATTGAAGAATAAAGGTAAGCCATTCAGGACTGAGATGAGGAAGAATTTCTTCTCTCAGAGAGTTATGAACTTGTGGAACTCTCTACCTCAGGAAGCTGTCGGGGCCAAATGTTAGATATGTTCAAGAGGGAGCTGGACATGACCTTTGCAGCTAAAGGGATCAAGGGGTATGAAGAGGAAGTGGGAATGGGATACTGAAATTGGATGATCAACTATGATCATATTGCATGATAGTGAAGGCTGGAAGGGCTGAATGGCCTACTCCTGGACCTATTTTCTACGTTCTATGTAACACAACGCAAGGGTCTGCATGCACTCTGATGACATAGCACCACCTCACCAGTTCAATCAACACAATCCTACTGCTGCCTATGAGTGGAATTCCTGGCCTAGATTTTAAAACAACTTAATTTGCTGTGATCTCCCAAAAGTTTTATATAAACCCAAGGTCTTTTTTTCTCTCTCTTAAGTGCTGCCTTCTAGTCCTCCCAGGCGACCATGACTGTCTTTCTCCATAAAAGTAAACACATCTAAAGCTCTACACTCAATATCCAAACCTACACTAAATCCCATTCACCTACTACCCTTATGCATAACTAACTCTTATTCTTACGTGAAAATTCCTTAATTGACTCCACTCCCTGTCTCCATGTACTCCGCCAGTGCTGCATTCCTCCCAGATCTTTGCATTGATCTAATTCTGGCCCCTTGAAATTTCTCAGTTACCTTTATTCCACCATTGACTGCAGTGCCTTCAGGTGCTTAAACCTCAAGGCCTCGGATTCCCTCCCTATCTCTATCTCATTAAAAATCACTGCTTTAAAAGCTGCATTTCTTCAGGCTTTCCGCTACCAATCCTAAAATCTCCTGATGTCAGATTTTGTCTGATAACATTCCTGCAAAGCCTGGTGGGACATATTCATTACATTAATGGCGCTAGATAAACACCAAGTTGTTGTTGAATCGAGATGCTTTGAAACTGGAGTACCCACCAGCCATGCCCCTGTCAGGGGTCAAGAATCAGCCCCTTTGACCCTTAACCTTCAAATTCCGACCCATCTCTCTCCAGTGGGTGTAACCATCACAAAGCAAGATTTATTTTACACTGCTCGTTCATTCATCTTGTAACTGCTGCTCCTCAAAACGCAGATCCATGCAATAGCTGGAATGTGTTTAATTAGTGGAAAATGAAACAAGATGTTCAAGGTTGAGGTAGTGTCCAGAATGACTCAGCCTTTGTATTCAATTCACTGCATTCAAGGAAGTATCCCTTACTTCCAAGAATTGACTGAGTTATTTAACATATTGGAGTAATTGCCAGTTTTGGGGAATTATAGCCTGTGGAAGTGGGAAGTAGGAGGGTGAATGGGATAGTCTGGGTAGTAATTCCAGATGGAGAATGGTTGCAAGCTGATTGGCCCAGTATTCCCATACAGAGTTACTGTCTGGGGATAGGAAGATTAAAATCCATATCCTGGCATCACGCAAAGATGCTCTCTCTATATTATAGGACCTCTCTGATTTTATCCTATTGTCTGAATTTTGCCAAGTGGGTTAACTAAATCTTCGCTGAGTCAGCTTGGGGTTAAATGCTTTCCCCTGTCAGTGCAGTTAAAAGGGCAACGTAATCTTCAGGGAACAGTGCTTAACCACTGTTCCACTGCCACCCCTATCCAAAACATCCTGACTCCAAACCTCATCTAGAATATTGCAGAATACCAACAGCTTGATGAATGATTGGGTATTTATGCAGGTGATTCCCAACCTTATCACCAAGGTAACTGAAGGCGCAGTCATCAGTGGTGAAGTGATACAAAGTGGGCATCATGGACTGCAGTGTGTGACAGTGCAAAAGGAGGCCACTCATCCCATCATGACTGCACCAGCTTTCTGAATGAATGTTAAGACTCAGTGCCATGCTCCTGCCTTTTCCCCATGGCCAAGCTCATTATTTCCATTGAATCCAATGACTTCTTGAATGCCTCCATTGAACCTGTCTATACTACATTTCCAGGCAGTGCTCTTGCTGAGTGAAAAAAGTATTCTGTCACCTTGTATTTGATTTTGCAAATTACCTGATATTTATGCATTGTTCTTCCTGAGTTTCTCTCTATTTACACAGTGCAGACTCCTCACGATTCTGAAAAGTTTTGTGAAATTGCCTCTGAGCTGCCCTGTCTCTAAAGAAAACAGTCCCAACTGCACCAAGCTATCTTCATAGCTAGCACAAGCAGCAGTTTGAGGGGGTGGATGAGATGACAGTGATGGGGAGGGCTGACACCGTGAAGAAAATGGAAAACAAAGATAAACATTTCAAACCGGAAGTGTTGCCAGGCCAGGAGCCAGAATATAGGAGTAATAGGTGAACAGGAGTTGGTGCAATTGAATTTACAATCAATCAGGGAAGATTTGCTTGAGTTCAAATCTACAGAGAGCAGTATGTAAGAAACTAACCTGGGAACATTTCATTTCACAAGATCTCTCTCAGCAACATCATCAAGTACTACACATCAGGGTCTACATAGACTCTGATGCCATAGTGCCACCTCAATCAACTTCTGTTGCCTCTGGTTTCACACATTGGAAACATTTGAGTAATTGTCTAAAAGTTACAATGGAGGTGGAGTTAAACAATGTTATACAGTTGGAAGACTGAATTCTTGGTGCTGGAAAGAAGAGGAGTTGGAAGTACTTATTCAGTGTCAAATCAGACAACTTATTGTGAATGGTCTGTGAAGGAGATGAATGACTATTTTGTAATGGCAACCAAAGATGGTGGTCTTCTCAACCATTAACCGGAGGAGATTTGTACTTGCCCAGTTGTAGAGATTAGAAACACAAGGTATAAAACCTTGAGTGAGTGGTGGGAATCTGGAAAGGTAGTGGAGGCTGGAAACTTTACAATCCTTAAAATATATTTGGATGAGTACTTTGAATATTGTAACATTCAGAGGTCTGGGACAAGTGCAGGGAATTGGGATTAGCGCACTTTTAGAGGTAGTTATGTCAAGTTCTGAGTGACCTGCAGTCTGTATATTTCTATAGGCCTACTCCGATAGAATTCCCACTATCCTTCCTCTTGCTCACAATGTCCTGAGGGAACTTATTTTTTAATTTCTTCATGGGATATGGGCACGTTGGCGCACCCAATAATTGTTGCCCATGCCTAAGTTCTCTGGAACTAAGTGGCTTGCTTGGACCATTTTCAGAGGGCAGTTCAGAGTGAACCACTTTGCTGTGGGTCTGGAGTCACATGTAGACCAGACCAGGTAGGGGCGGCAGATTTTTTTCCCTAATGCACATTGGTGAACTAGATGGGCTCATATACCAGTCAATAGTTGTTTCACAATCACCATTACTGATAGTAACTTTCAAATTACTGATTAAATTAATGGAATTTAAATTCCAAATGGTGGGATTGGAACCATGTCCTCAGAGCTTTAGCCTGTACCTCTGGACTATGAGTACAGTGACACTTTCACTTCATCACCACTGCTCTCCTCCCTGCAGTTTGCCAACACAATTCCCACTTGTGAAGCTGTGATAGCCCAGGCTGAGGGGGCGAAGGAAAGAGACTAAATTCTCTGGATGAAGTAATGAAATCTGTGCCCTTACTGACCTTACTCAAAGGCAAAAGTGAGGACTGCAGGTGTTGGAAATCAGAGTCTCGAATAGACTGGTGCTGGGACAGCACAGCGAGTCAGGCAGCATCCGAGGTGACCTTCTCCCCAGCCCCACCCCCCTCCCATTTATCTCTCCACCCCGGAGGCTCCCTGCCTTCATTCCTGATGAAGGGCTTTTGCCCAAAACGTCGATTTTCCTGCTCCTCGGATGCTGCCTGACCTGCTGTGCTTTCCCAGCACCACTCTAATCCTGACCTACACAACGGACATTTCCTCACATTCCAGTGAGTTTTTTTTTTCTCTGTTTCCTGCTGTGTTTTTAGTCTGCTCAGGCTGAGGTTTAATTTCTTTCCTTCATTACACTTGAAGGAGACAGATACACATTAGAATGATCACATACTTCTGAATACTGTACTGCACAGTGGGATGAGAATTTCCCAATTATCCCTCCTAACCCATAACCTGCTGAGAAAGGGCTTAGACTGGGAGAATCTGTTCCCCACTCAAGCTGAGAATAATCATCAAATTCGAGCACCTTCTCACACAATGTGGCGGAAATCCAAAAGTCTCTGGGGCAATTATAAATTTCAATCTTGAGATATGATCAATCGATTTTTGCCTTTTGCTTGGTGATGGAATCAATAAAAACAAACAAATATGTTAAAGAGAAATGAGCTCCAGCATGAATACGATTGAAATCAGTGTTGGGACCGAGCTGCTGACTGTGATGAATTAATTCCTGGAGGGTTCATCATGTGATATTTCCCATGTTCTACAGTCAGCCAATCTACCATCCTTGTGATACACTGGGCCTTCTCATGCTAATTTGAAAACATTGCTTAAACCTTTTGAGCATAAGAGATGGGGCATCATGTTGAGGTTGTACAGGATATTGGTGAGGTCTCTTCTGTGTGCAGTTCCAGTCACCCTGTTATAGGAAAGATATTAACCTGGGAAGGTTCAGAAAAAAAATTACCAGGATGTTACCGGGAATGGAGGATTTTAGATATAAAATTAGACTGGAAAGATTGGGACTTTTTTCACAGGAGTGTAGGAGGTTAACGGGTAACTTTATTGAGGTTTATAAAATCATGAGGGGCTTTGATAAGGTGCATGACAAGGGTCTTTTCCACACAGTGTTCAGAAACAAGGGGCGTATTTTAAAGGCGAGAGGAGAAAGATTTGAAAAGGACCTTAGGGGCAATTTATTTTACACAGAAATAGGTCGGCGTGTGGAATGAATTCCAAGCAAAAGTGGGGGATGTGGGCACAATTAGAATGGTTAAAAATTATTTGGTTAAGTTACACAGTCATAGAGTCATAGAGAAGTACAGCACAGAAACAGACCAACTCGTCCATGCCGACCAGCTATCCCAAACTAATCTAGTCCCATTTGTCAGCACCCAGCCCATCTTTCCTATTCATATACAGTACCCATTCAGATGCCTCTTAAATGTTGTAATTCTACCAGCCTCCACCACTTCCCCTGGCAGCTCATTCCACACACCTACCACCCTCTGCATGAAAATGTTCCCCCTTAGGTCTCTTTTATGTTTTCCCCTCTCACCCTAAACCTATGCCTCAAGTTCTAGGCTCCCCACCCCAGAGAAAAGGCTTTGTCTATTTATCCTATCCATGCCCCTTATGATTTTCTAAACCTCTATTCAGCCTCTCCCTATAGCTCAAATCCTCCAACCCTCGCAGCTTCCTTGCAAATCTTTTCTGAGCCCTTTCAAGTTTCACAACATCCTTCCAATAGGAAGGAGATCAAAATTCCAAAAGTAGCCTAACCAATGTCCTGTACAGCCACAACATGACCTCCCAACTCCTGTACTCAATGCTCTGACCAATAAAGGAAAGCATACCAAACACCTTCTTCACTATCCTATCTACTTGAGACTCCATTTTCAAGGAACTATGAATCTCTGCTCCAAGGTCTCTTTGTTCAGCAGCCCTCCCTAGGACCTTACTATTAAGTGTATAAGTTCTGTTAAGATTTGCTTTCCCAAAATACAGCACCTCACATTTATTGAAATCAAACTCCATCTGCCACTTCTCAGCCCATTGGCCCATCTGATCAAGATCCTGTTGTAATCTGAGCTAACCTTCTTCGCTGTCCACTACACCTGCAATTGTATTGTTATCTGCAAATGTATTAACTATATCGCTTATGCTCACATCCAAATCATTTATGGAAAAGCACAGCAGGTCAGGCAGCATCCAAGGAACAGGAGAATCGACGTTTCGGGCATAAGCCCTTCTTCAGGAACCCACAGAGTTGTTGGGTACACCTGATCAGGTCCTCCCTATTTCAGAGTACACTCTGCTTCATAGCCCTTCTTCCTGAAGAAGGGCTTATGCCCGAAACGTCGATTCTCCTGTTCCTTGGATGCTGCCTGACCTGTTGCGCTTTTCCAGCAACACATTTTCAGCTCTGATCTCCAGCATCTGCAGTCCTCACTTTCTCCTCCAAATCATTTATATAAGTTATGTAAAGTAGTGGACCCAGCACTGATCCTTGTGGCACTCCCCTGGTCACAGGCTTCCAAGTCTGAAAAACAACCCTGCACCACCACCATCCTCTGTCTTCTACCTTTGAGCTGGTTCTGTGTCCAAATGGCTGGTTGTCTCTGTATTCCATGAGATCTAGCGTTGCTAACCAGTCTCCCATGGGGAACCTTGTTAAATGCCTTACTGAAGTCCATCTAGATCACATCTACTGCTCTGCCCTCATCAATTCTCTTTGTTACTTCTTCTAAAAACTCAATCAAGTTTGTGAGACATGATTTTCCATGCACAAAGCCATGCTAACTATCCTTAATCAGTTACTGTCTTTCCAAATACATGTAAATCCTGTCCCTCAGGATTTGCTCCAACAACTTGTCCACCACCGATGTCAGGCTCACTGGTCTATAGTTCCCTGGCTTGTCCTTACCACCTTTCTTAAACAGTGGCACCACATTAGCCAGCCTCCAGTCTTCCGGCACCTCACCTCTGATTATCGATGGTACAAATATCTCAGCGGGGAGCCTAGCAATCACTTCTCTAGCTTCCCACAGAGTTGTTGGGTACACCTGATCAGGTCCTCCCTATTTCAGAGTACACTCTGCTTCATAGCAAAGACCTTTCACTGTCTTCCCCCCAGCCCTCTCCAAGCCTGTCCCGGGGAGGGGTTACCAATGCTCCAGGATTGGTCTGGAGCCAATAGGAAAAATTTAGAGGGATATGGGACCAAGCACAGGCAGGTGGGAGTAGTTAATTTGAGATTATGGTTAGTGTGGTCTGGTTGGATTTAAGGGCCTATTTCCATGCTGTATCACACAACGACTATATGATATTTGACTGTCAACCAAACACTTGCTTCTCCTTTTTAAATGTTTTTACATCTGGCGATTCGAAACTTTCAAATAAAATGGCAAATAAAATTCCATTCTTTAAAATGTGATTTATGTGATCTTTCTGCAAGATCATACTCAGCAGGTATTTGGGGATTAATCTTCAATTCCTGGAGAGTCCAGGCCAATCCTGAATCACTGGCAATCCTTCCCCTGGGACGGGCTTGGAGAGGGCTGAGGGTGAATGGTCTTTGCTATGAAGTAGAGATATTTTTAACAGCGTACTTTGAAAATGAGGAGGATATTCCAGGCTATAAATCTAAAATAGTTATTAATTAATCCAATTATTCTTTCTACTACTTTTTATCGCTTGTTAGGGGTAGGAATGATTCATTGTAAGGTTTGCCTCAAATCAGGCTTTAGCCACAACAGAAATAGGGTTTTAAACACTTCAACCTTTTAATAAACCTCCTTCCCACAGAACATGCTTACAGTGAGGCACACATTGCCATAAGGGGTAGCTGAGGCAGTTACATGGTAATTTAGATGAGCAATGAGGAAGAAGGGAATAGAAGACTTTCTTAATCATGTTGTATGATAGAGGACTGGGAAGTGTGCAGAGATGCAGGAGCGGTTTCATGTAGACCATAAACACTGAAGGGCCCAGGTCTGGGTACCAGGATCAGATTGTTCCAAAATCCTGGAACTCCCTCCCCACCAAGAGCATTATGGTTCTTGCCGAGGCACATGGACTGCAGCGGTTCAAGAGGGCAGCTCACCATCACCTTCTCAAGGGGCGGGCAATAAGTAGGAGAAAGTGAGGACTGCAGATGCTGGAGAGTCAGAATCAAAACGTGTGGCGCTGGAAAACCACAGCAGGTCAGGCAGCATCCAAGGAGCAGGAGATTCGATATTTCAGGCATAAGCCCTTCATCAAGAATGCTTATATCGACTCTCCTGCTCCTTGGATGCTGCCTGATCTGCTGTGCTTTTCCTGTGCCATACTTTTCAACACAGTAGCCCAGTGATGCTTCCATTCCATGAGTGAATCACAACAAAGCGGTGGCTAGCCCCAAGCTGGGAAATTCCACAAGCTACTAATCCCAAAGCACACATTGCAGCCCTCTTTGTGGTGAATACCCACAGACTAGATTACTTTGCTAGAGACTATTTCTTGCTTTCCACAGAGTTTGTATCTCCACTCTAGCCAGGGGCTGGGCTGGCTTGCTCTTCGTTATGTACATAAACAGTCTGTTCAGAAACGTTATGCCACACCTCAGGAAGCAGGTAGGTTTTGAACCAGTGCATCATAACAGCCATCATTAACTATTCAAGTAAGGTTTGTCTGTGAGGTGACTGACTGTATGGAGTTTGCACATTTTCCCCGTGTTTTTCTCCAGGTGCTCCGGTTTCCTCCCACAATCCAAGGATGTGCAGGTTAGGTGAATTAGCCATGCTAAATTGCCCATAGTGTTCAGGGATATGTAGGTTAGGTGCATCAGTCAGGGGAAATGTACAGTAATAGATGTAGAGGAATTGGTCTGGGTGGGATACTCTTCTGAGATTCAGTGAGGACTTGTTGGGCCAAATGGCCTGTTTCCACACTGTAGGAATTCTAATTCTAATATCTTTAAACACATCCATCAACAAAATCCCTTTTAGATGCTGACAGAGGCTCACTGACTCCAGAATCAAAACAACAGTGACTACACTTCAAAAGTAATTCACGAGCTATAGTGTTCTTTGGGACATTGTGAGGCTGCAAGAAGTGTTGTACAAACACAAGACTTTCTTTGTTTCTTCAGCCAAGTTATCAAAACAGCGGGTCATTCTGAAGTAAAACCAAAACAGACACCAGGTCAGTCAGAGTCCACAGAGGGAAGACTTTTGTCAAAGTCTCACTTGTTCCAAACATTGGCTTGTACTGAGAACAAACAGTTTTTCTCTCCACAGATCCTGGCTGACCTATACTTTGTTCTTATGTGTTATTTTAAAAAAAAATTGCAATTAGATCAACAATGATGACAGACATCCCAGACCTCCCAATAATAGGGTAGGGAATCCAATATAGACACAGTGACTGACTTTAAATAAACAATGTTGAATAATTTAGTAGTTTGAGTGGTGAACACTGTTCAGTTCCTGACTAAGTTAAATATTTCTTTGTCATGTAGAGTCTATGGGCCTCAACCTTAATTTGAGAAATGTTGCTTTTTGCCAGTACAATTGGTGGGAACTCATAATATTGACATGGGGAGAGGGTCTATTGAACAGGCAGGGTCTGATCCAGACAGATTGAATCTTGAATATTAAAACAGCCCAGAGACTTAAGAGTGGGTGGTTTTCGTGTGGTTTGCTTTGTGTTTCAAATTTCTCACTCTTTCATTCGATACAACTAAATGAGTGAAAATGCTGCTGCACTGCTTTACCTGAAGTGGGGGGGGGGGGGGTGGGGGGTGGGGGGGGTGGGGAGGGGTTGTCCCTCAGTATACATCAAAGAAATGAAACCTTATTTTTAGTCAGAAAATAAGATTTCCTGTTTCCTGCAGTAAGAAAACTAGAATGCGGATCAGATTGTGCAGGAATCAACAGGAGACATTCTGAGGGACCAAGCGGCTGCTGTTGTTTTGATTTCCTTCATGTTGTGGGCTGCAGCTGACTGTCATTAAAGCCAGCTCAATGCTTCCTATCTCGAGTCATGCCTCGTAAAAATGTCCCATTAGCAGCATTTCCACCACATACCAATCAATCATCCTTCATTACTGCCAGCACTTTGAAAACAAACTGCGATATATTCTTTCTGAAGGCAAACAAATGTGACAATCAGTCACGCCCCATTCTGGAATCACAATGGCATAACCACCCTCAATGTCAACATCTTGGGGGTTACTATTGACAACTAACTGATTTGGACTAGTTACATATAAACACAGTGGCTACAACAGCAGTTAAGGCTAGGAATACTGCAGGGAGTAACTCACCTCCTGACTCCCCAAAGCCTACCCAACATGGCACAAGTCAGGAGTGTAATGAAATACTCCCCAGTTGCCTGGTGGCCGTAGCTCCAACAACACTCAAAAAGTTTGACACCATCCAGGACAAAACAGCATCACATCCACAAATATTGACTCCCATTCCCGTTGACACACAGTAGAAGCAATGTTTAGATGTTTTGCAGAAATTCGCTAAGGGTCCTTAGACAGCACCTTTCAAAGCATGACCACTTTCATCTCGAAGGACAAGGGCAGCAGATAGAGAACACTATCATATGCATGTTCCCCTTCAATTCATTCACCATCCTGCTCTGGAACTGTATTATCATTCCTTTCCCGTCACTGGGTTAAAAATCATGGAACTCTTTTCCATAAAGGGTTGTGGGTGACCCTATACCAAATAGACTGCAGCTATTCAAGAAGGCAGCTTACCACCACCTTCTCAAGGGCTACTAGGAATGGGCAAGAAATGCGGGTCCAGGCAGTGACACCCACAGAAGAATAAATAATTACCCATCTCACAGTATAAGGACCCTCTGTTCAGTGACTGCTTTAGCAAGACACAAGATGCAACAACAATGCCAGTTCTTCCTCAGGAGGCTTAGGAAACGTGGCATGTCTATAAGGACCCTCACCAACCTTTACAGATGACCCATAGACAGCATACCTTCCAGGCCTGGTATGGCAACTGCTCTGCTCAGGACCGTAAGAAACTACAGAAGGTGGTGTGCACAGGCCAGACCATCACAGAAGGCAACCTTCCATCTATGGACTCATTGCCGTGGAAAGGCAGCCACCATCATCAAAGACCCCCCCCCCCCAACCTCAGCCCAGTTATACTCTCTTCCAAATTCTTTTATTGGGTAGATGATGCAGAAGCTTAAACACACATCCCAACAGGTTCAAGAACAGCTTCTTCCCTGCTGTTATTAGCCTTCTGCATGGACCTAGGAGAAAGTGAGGACTGCAGATGCTGGAGATCAGAGCTGAAAGTGTGTTGCTGGAAAAGCACAGCAGGTCAGGCAGCATCCAAGGAACAGGAGAAGCGATGTTTCGGCCATGAGCCCTTCTTCAGGAATTCCTGAAGAAGGGCTTATGCCCAAAACGTCAATTCTGAATGGACCTCTCTAATTTCAAGCCCGATGTTGATCCTGCTGTGTGCCCCTCCTGTGCAGCTGTAACCCCATATGTCTCGCTCTGTCTGAGCACCCTGTGATCTGTATGTCCTTGTTTGCTATGATCTGCCTGTACTGCTTGCAAAACAAACTTTTAAATCAAATCAAATCCACAACAATGTGAAAGACTCTAAATGTGACAATGGTTAAGCATATCTTGGTTGGATAGACTGTGAGTATACATTGGTTAATGATGGATAGATGAATAAGGGGTATGCGTTGGTTATAAGCTGAGAATGCACGGGGTGCAGAGACAGTGAGTTAGCTAGGACACCCTGTCTAACAGCAGGAGGTTATGAGAGCACTGGCAGGGAGTGGGACTTTAAATCTGGGAGCAGCACTTGGCACAGCAGTCCCAAGATAGTGCTTTTAAATATTTGAAACCCCCCTTTACAAATTCCATTATCATATGAGATTGCAACACTAGCAGGGAAAGAAATGTAAATGCTAGACTCGCATTTTAATCACGATGTCAGCTCGTTCTTCATCTACTTGAAGGGAGATGAACTTCAATCCCATTGAAAATCTATTCTTAATCCAATGTTAGGTTTATCCCACATTAAACTGACACTTCATCTCAGACAGACATCAAAGATTCTGCCATTCTATTAAAAAAAATGATTTCTCTCTGGCGTCCAGGCCAATATTTATCCCTCAACCATTATGATTACAATAGATTAACTGCTCATGCCTCTCACTGTGTTTGATGTGTTCAACTTGTGTTTTTACATTCTAAAGATGACTAACACTATGCAGCGACTGTAAACCACTTTGGGATGTGCTGAGGTTTGGAGCTACCCAAATGCAACTCTTGCCTTCTTGAGTTCCCGTAATATTCCTCCTTTTCCAGCAGCTGTTTAATTCCTTTTGGCTGAAGGGTTTTGGACTCTTGTTTTGTGTAGGGTTCGTAGCAACAGGGGTTTCCACATTTTAACTAGCCCCTGTGGTTGGGTGTGGTGATAACATGTGGAACAAGAGTTATCCAGTCACTGGACAGAGTCCCAGCCAGAGACAATTGTTTAATATTTGCAGAAAGTGCTATATTTGCGTCTTCCGAAGTTGTTCCAAAGGTTAAACCAAATGTGCTCCAATGACAAACATTTTTTTTTATTCTGTACTTGGCCCATATTCAAGAAAAGCAATAAAATTTTTGATGAGCTGAATTTGTTTTTGGAAGGAACAGGGTGAGACCATTCAGCCCTCTCATTTCAGTTCGCTGAAGCAGTTCTTCAGGTTTGATTTCAGTTCCTTCATCATATAATGGAGTCGGTTACACCTTTACACTCATCTCTTTGTCTAGTTCCTCTTCAGAATGCAGTGGTGAACTGTGGCAGTCCATGTGCTGTAGTAGATCCAAGTGCTGTTAGGGACGGAATTCTAGGATTTTGACACTGCCATGCTGAAGGAGTGGTGTTATATTTCCAAGTCAGGATAGTGCGTGGCTTGGAGGGGAACTCGCAGGTGGGGGTGTTCACATGTATCTTCTGCTCTTATCCTTCTCAATGGAAGTAGTTGTGGGTTTGGAAGGTGCTGTCTAAGGATCTTTGGTGAATTTCTGCAGTGTATCCTGTCGATAGTACACACTGCTGCTACTGAGCGGTGGTTGTGACGGGAGTGGATATTTATGGATATGGTGACTGGTGCCAAGCTTCTTGAGTCGTGTTGGAGCTGCACCCATCCAGGCATGTGGGGAGTATTCCATCACACTCCCGACTTGTGCCTTGCAGATGGTGGACAGGATTTTGAGTCAGGGGGCGGATTACTCGCCACAGTATTCCCAGCCTTTGACTTGCTATTATAAGCACATTATTTTCATGGTTAGTCCAGTTTAGTTTCTGGTTAATGCAAGCCTCTGATGGTAGTGGAGGCGGTGGGGGGGGGGGCGGGGGGGGGGGGGGTGTGGTAGAGTCATCAATGGTAAGACCATTGAATGTCAAGTGTCATGGTTAGATTTTCTCTTATTGCAGCTGGCTGCCATTTGTGTGATGTTAGTATTAGTTGCCATGTATCAGCCCAAGCCTGGATGAGGTCCAGGTCTTGCTGCATTTGATATTGCTTCAGTATCTGAGGAGTCACGAATGGTGTTGAACACTGCACAACCATCAGCGAACATCCCCACTTCTGACCTTATGGTGGAGGGAGGGTTATTGATGAAGGAGCTGAAGACGTTTACAGATAGGACACTGCCCTGAAAGTGGTTAACACTGTTACCTCACAGTGCCAGGGACCTGGGTTCGATTCCACCCTCAGGCCACTGTCTGTGTGTTGTTTGCTCATTCTCCCTGTGTCTGCGTGGGTGCTCTGGTTTCCTCCCACAATCCAAAGATGTGCAGGTTAGTGTCTGGGGATGTGCAGGCTAGGTGGGTTAGCCGTGGGAAATACACAGTTACTGTGTCTGGGTGGGATGCTGTTCAGAGGGTTGGTGTAGACTTGATGGGCTGAATGGCCTGTTTCCACACTGTAGGGGATCCTATGATTCTGAGCAACTCCTGCAAACATGTCTTTGAGCTGAGATAACTGACCTCCAACAACCGCAGCTCCTTTCCTTTTGTGCCAAGTATTACTCCAATCAGCAGAGAGCTTTCCCCCTGTTTTTCATCCCTATAGTTTTGCCAGGACTCAGCCCACCCAGAAGAATGAAGACAGCAGATGCACGGCAACATCATTATCTCTGAGCTACACAGCCTGACTTAGAATCATTGAATCCCTGCAGCGTGGAAGCAGGCCATTCAGCCCAACAAGACCACACCAAACCCACTGTACAACATCCCACGCAGACCCAACCCTACATTTCCCATGGCTAACCCACCTAACCTGCATCCCTGAATACTATGAGCAATTTGCATAGCCAATTCACCTAAGCTGCATATTTTCCGACTGTGGGAGGAAACCTGGGTATCTGGAGGAAACCCAAAGGGTTATGCGGAGAATGTGCAAATGCCACACAGACGGTCCTCCGAGGATGGAATCAAACCCAGGTCCCTGTTGCTGTGAGGCAGCAGTGCAAACCGCTGAGCCACTGCATCACAACTTGGAAGCATATGGCCATTCCTTCACTGTGTCTGGCTCCAAATCCTGGAATTCCCTTCCTAACAGTGTAGAGCACATTGCAATACCACAAACACGACAGTAGCTAAAACGCTGCAGCTCACCAACACCTTCCCCAAAGCAATAAATGTTGCTCTAGCCAGTGACACCCACCAATTGTTTTTAACAACAGACCATTTTGGTGCATTTTGATTTTGTTCAAAACGTTTTCACCTGAAGAATTGCACAATCTGCTATGCGCATTCTCCATTATAGTTTAATCAGGTCTTGCTAATTTTAGATACTTTTATGATGTATTTGTTCACAAGCCCTGGAATGCTGTTCATGCATTGATATCACCTGATTATACTTAAATACACAAGGTCATAAGTTGTTTGAGACTGAGCTATTCCCGGGACAGTAAACAGGTTTTTAAGCACACGGAGACTCCCACTCTAGTACAACCTTCACCAGACATAAGGGTCCTTATTCTGCTTCATTAAAACCAACTAAATCACAATGAGACAAGTTGGCATGCAAATAAAAATAAAACACAGCCAATCACAATTCACATTTAATGATCCTTTACTTCTAAAGAAAGTACAACGTCTGATTCTACGTCATATGAAGTAAGTTAAAAATCACACAACACCAGATTATAGTCCAACAGGTTTACTTGGAAGTACTAGCTTTCAGAGCGCTGCTCCTTCACCAGGTAGCTGTGGAGCAGGACATTAAGACACAGAATTTATAGCCTTATGGTCCTGCTCCATAGTTACCTGATGAAGGAGCAGTGCTCTGAAAGCTAGTACTTCCAAATAAACCTGTTGGACTCTTACCAGGTTTTGTGGGATTTTTAACTTTGCACACCCCAGTCCAACACCGGCACCTCCACATCATACAAAGTAAGAGACATTTGCGTTCAAGATCTTCCAAAGTGACATCTAATGAAATATTCATTGAATCTGGTCGGCCGTACATCTCTATGACTCTAAGTGTCATCACTGTTCAGATGTAAGAAACGTGGCAGCCAACGTCTGCAGAGCAAGTTCCCACAAGCAGCAGTGAGATAATGGCTAGATAATTAATTGGCTTTTAGATGTCGGTTAAGGAACAAATGCTGGCAAACGATAAAAGTTAAACTCCCTTCTTTTCTTTGAATAATACCAAAGTATCTTTCACATCCATCCAAGAATGCCGACATGGTCCAACATCTATCACAACACCTCCCTCAGTACTCAATACAAACAAATCCATGTTTTATTTGCTCATTAGATGTGGGTTAGAGTCACTTCAGGGCCAGACTGGGTAAAGACAGCAGATTTGATTCCCTACAAGGACATTAGTGAAGCAGATGGGTTTTTGCAATCATCAACAGTGGTTACCATTAGAGGCCAGTTCTTTTTTTTATTGAATTGGTTTCACTACAGAGGTATTCAAACCCATGCGGCCAGAACCTACCAGTCCAGGGACATTACCACAACATGGCCACTTGCGTCAAGGCCCAACTCCTTCAATCAGTCTTCGTAACTGAGGTTTCTCCAACCTGGAACCATTCTTATAAACCATACCTGCATTCCCTCCAAATGTATTCACATCTTTCTTCTAATATGGTGCCTACAACTCTACATAATACTCCAGCAAGGGTCTTGCACAAGTTCAACATCACCACTTTGTTTTGGTACTCTATGACTCCTAAAGATGAGAACACGGAATTCTTTATTAACTGCCCTCCTTACCTGTCCTGCCACCTTCAATGATCTGTGCACATACACACATGGGTCCCTCTGCTCCTTTCGAGTCACACCCCCTATCTTATATCGTCTTTCAGTGTTCTTCCTGCCAAAGTACATCACCTTGTCCTTCTCTGCATTGCAACTCATCTGCTATCAATCACCCACTTTACCAACATATTCATGTCCTATGGAATTCCACACTGCCCTCCACACAGTTTATAATTCCTACAGCATCTGTTCCATCTGTTAGTTTTTTGTAATAAAAACCAAGGTCTGAGTGGTATAAATCAGAGGACTGTTGGCACCACTAGTGGCAGAAAGGTGTAGCAGCACCGTGACACGTTTACACAGAAAGCTCACATTATAAGTGTTGGTGTAGGAATAGATCATGGAAAAGTGTTATTGAGTCTTTGAGGCTAGGATGGTGAATATATAAGATGGTGAATAATGGGGGCGGTTAGTAGCCCTGATCAAATGCCTGTTTGCATGAATGTTGGTGTTTACTTTCTTGTGGAACTAATTCTGTGTGCGGAGTTATGGTTCTCATGAAAAACAACTTGGTTTGGATTATATATCAATGGAAGCATCAAAACCTAAACTACCATCTCATTCTGCCCCACAGCAGGACTATGATGTGCATTTTTTTTTTGACTTAGGGTGAGTCATGTTTGACACCGAGTGTAGAAAAATACATCCTAGGTGAGGAAGACACAACTTTTGACACAAGCAGCAAATTGCATTTATATAGTGCCATTAATTTTTTTGAGCCATCCCAAGGTGGGCATAGTCAGACAAACTGTTACACTGAGTCAATGAAGGGACACAGCCAAATGCTTCATTGAAGAGGTTGGTTTTTTGAAAGAACTTACAGAAGCACTGAGAAAGAAAGAGGCTGAGAGTTTTTTTTTTGGGAGGGAATTGCAGAACCTGGTGTCGTGAGCTGGACCTCAGAATATGAGTTCCCTGATTGTGGCTGTTAATCTGGTCCAATCAGGGAGCCCTGGCTGACAGAAAAGAACAGGACTGTCAGAGGTTCTGTTCATTCTGACAGCTGGCTCTGAGGAAGCTGGACCAATGTCAACTGCTATGTATATATAAAGAAAGGGTGACTTGGTGACGGGATACTGGCCTCTGTGGAGTTATTTCACCTTGCACCAAGATAGCTCCAGAGCTTGGTTCCCAAAGGGTGGGGACACACAGATATTGTTGCAACCATTAATGCTGGGAAGGCTGCAGGTGATTACAGCATTAGGGACGGATGAGGACGTCACAGAAGAGACAGAACAGGACATTACAAATCCTAAAAAAGAGGTGATGGTCGGCCAGAGGCCAGTGTCAGTCAACGAGAGTGATTTTGGGTAATTAGGCATTAGACTTGATCCGAACACTATTGTGTCTTTGATGTGCTGTGATATTGTGTTCATTATGCTGTCCTTCAATCAGTGGCCTTGACTGAGCTGTCTGTGGTCATTCAACCAATGATAATTTCTCAACCATTGTTTTATTGCAAGTCTGACTTGAATGAAATCATCAAAACTTTGTCTGTCTAGCTGCAGTTCCTCCAGTCAATCAAATCTTGTTCCTGGCGTGCACCTTTGATTGGTAAAAGCCATTAGAGCTTAACATCCAAATGAACAGTCTGTGCAATAAGCAAAGTGGAGGCTTACGTGTCATTAATGTATGTCTTCATACCTCCAAATCCTTAGGGTGACATGGATCCCGACAGAATGTTACAACTTTGTAAGATCAAAGTGACGGGCAACATTCATGTCTCTCAGTCCTCAGGCAGCTCTAGGACATTTGTGTTAAGGAGAAGAGAAATGTGTCGCTGTAATCCATCTAATAATTCCTTGTGACGTTTTAAGTATTCATTTATCAAACTTCGCATCGCTGTTTCTTGGCAAGTGCAGCTGCAGTTCGGATCATTACATCATGCAGGCGTTGTCAAATCCTTGTGTGCAATGTCATAGTAGCCGTAACAGTGAGAAGGCACGTACACACTGACCTTTAATGTTTCTATATATTCCACCAATCCATGAGGCTAGTGAAAATGAACAACTACATGGGTTATGATCCCAATTGGTCTGAGTTAGAAAGTTAACATTTCAAATTGCACTCCACAGAGAGCTAAGCTAGGCCATTATTGTGCCGCTATTTGTGGGACTTCTGTTACATGCAAATACATCACAACAGTGACTACACTTCAAAGGTTCTTCAGTGGGTGTAAATCATTGATGTCCTGAGGCTATGAAGGGTGCTATATGAATGCAAATACTTCTACCTTTCTTTCTCCTATCTATCAGTTAAGGTTTTGCTACTGACACTGAAATAACTCACAGAGGCCGGAATCCCAGAACCAAGTCACCTTTTATTTACACATGGAGAATCCTTGACACTGATCCAACTCCCTCAGAGTCAGCTCCCTGTCTGAGCAGAACCACTGTCACTCCTATTCTATCTGTCAGGCAGGGCTCCCTAATTGGACCAGGTTAACAGCCCCAATCAGGGAGCTTGTATTCTATGAGGTCCACCTGGCTGACCTCATTACACAGAGTCCGAGCACACAGGCTATTTCTTTTTCTTTGTTGCTTCTCCTGGGGTATTTTAGCACTGGGTCAGGCTCTTCTGACTCTGACTTGGATGCGGGTGACGTGTAACACACAGTAACTCATCTCTTGCACCCAGAACATCTCAGAAGAAATTCATTCCCTTCTTCAGATGGCAAAGGCATTGAGACCGCAATGATCCGCTGGGTCCATCTCTGATATTGAGGTATCTTCAACGCTTGACGGAGAGGGAGAACTCACGGGTTTAAGAACAGTTGAAAAAGCAGTCGAGGAGCCGGGCACGTCTTGCTCCCACACCGTTTGTCATTTTGCAGCTTTCATATGGTTCACGTGTTTGGTCAGCACTGACCTGGATTTTATACATCATTGAACCTGACTTTGCATCAACCATGTCTCCTACCCATGGAGGGCCATGCCCGTGGTTCCTGCACCAAACATCGTCTCCTGAAGTCAACTGCCTCTCTTACTTAGCGGAATCTTGTGTCCAGCATTGGTGTTCCTGATGCCATTTCACCCTCCCCTCTCTCAGGTCCAGGAAGATCAGATTTAACCTGCTACTGGAGCTATCCCTGTAGTTGGATGAGGAGTGGTCCTATAATCAAATAGAGACCAGGGCACTCTGGTATCAACTGAAGCTAAATGCTGTTTCTTTAAGCCTAC
Organism: Chiloscyllium punctatum; assembly: GCF_047496795.1. Classification (NCBI taxonomy): domain Eukaryota; kingdom Metazoa; phylum Chordata; class Chondrichthyes; order Orectolobiformes; family Hemiscylliidae; genus Chiloscyllium; species Chiloscyllium punctatum. The sequence continues at coordinate 37,145,244 of NC_092762.1, read as the reverse complement.
CTTCAAAGTTTGGACTGCTCTTTCTGTCAGGCTATTGGATAATGGATAGTATGGAGCTGACATTATGTGTCGAATACCATTCAGCTTTAGGAAATACTCAAATTTCCTGCTGGTAAATGTTATCTGTGACCAAAGCCTCAGACAGCCCGTATATTGCAAAAGATGCATGTCGGTTTTCTCTTGTGCTCCCTGTGTTTGACAAGTGAACTCTGCATGTCCAGCCACTTTGAGTGGGCGTCCACATAACTGAAACATTGAGCCTATGAAAGGACCTGCATAGTGAACGTGTAACCAAGTCTAGGGTTCACCCGGTCATTCCCATGGATATAGGGGAGCTGCTGATGATAATTGTTGTCTTTGTTGGCACCCCGGGCACTGCCACACCAATGCAGCTATGTCTGCATCCAATCCTGGCTACCAGACATAACTTCTCACCAACATCTTCCATTGTCAAGACCCCTGAATGATCCTAACGGAGTTCAGCCAGTATCTGGCAGCGTCCTTTGCTCAGGGCAATCACTCTTGTTCCCTAAAGCAATATGCCGTCCTTTAATTAATCTGGTCCCTCCGGGTCCAAAAAGCATTTGACTCTGGTTGTGACTGCCCTACGGTTTCCCCCGTCACACCCATCTTTTTCCAGTTTTGCAAGGACTGGATCTTTCTGCATCCAAAGCCTGATATTGTCAGCTTTGACTAGAAGAGTGTCTGGAAAATCTAAAACCATCATGTACTCTTCATGTGGCCGCACCACCGGGGGTGTATCTGCCAGCAGGAGGCAGCTCAGTGCAACCACATCTGCGACTTGGCCTCCCAGGTACTGTCCCGAATTGTAATTACATGCACTTAGGATGAGAGCCCAGAATTTGGCCGAAGCTATGGGTGGCACTGTTGTCTTTAGGTAGATTCAGCAGGGGTTTGTGGTCTGTTATTGTGACACATTTACATCCATAAAGCTAGTGGTGGAACCTCCTGATTCAAAACATGACTGCCAGACCTTCCTTCTCTCTCTGGATGTATTTACACTCTTCATTAGCCAAAGTCAAGGATGCACATGCTGTTGAGTGCTCCCCTCCAATGGGCTACATATGAGCTAATACTATCCCAATGCCATACAGGGAGGTATCGCATGTCAATACCGGATCTCACTTGTGATCATAGTGTGCCAGCACTTTAGAGGATGAGAGCTGTTTCTTCACTTCCCTGAAAGCTATAGCTTGGCCATGTGACCATTTCCAAGGTTGACCCTTTTTGAAGAGGTGATTCAAAGGTACCAGGATAGAGGCCTGATTATGTATGAACTTTCTGTAATAATTCGCCAGCTCAAGGAAAAACCTAAGTTTCGGTACAGACATGGGAGCTAGGGCACCTTTGATCGCCCTTACTTTTATCCTCCAATGGATGTAGCCAGTTCTAGTCGACTCTGTAGCCCCAGTAAGTCACTTCGGGTGCCTGGAACACATATTTTTCCCTTCTAAGAACTAAGTCCAAGTTCTCTGAGTGCCCCTTATTGATCCTCCCTGTTACTGGCGCATCATTGATATAAAAGGTGACCTCGGGTAGACCTTGTAAAATGTTCTCCATTGTCCTCTGGAAAATGGCACAGGCTAACAATACCCCAATATGGCAGTCTCATATATTTGTACAAACCTTTATGGGTATTAATTGTGGCATACTTATGTAACTGCTATTGCAAATACATATGGCTCCTGTCCAGCAATGTGAAGGTCAGCTCCCCCGTGCCAGTTTTGGGTATAAGTACTCGAAGCGAGGTGTGTATCTGGCTGCGAGAAACCATTTGCCATTTGTTTAAAATCCCCACAGCAGCAAACCGAGAAGTCAGGCTTCACAATCAATATAACTGATGCTGCCTGTTCCACAAACTAGACTGGTTCGATAGTTCCTCTGCTTTCTTGCCTCCTGACTTCTCCCTCTACTTTTTCCTGTTAGACAAATGGCACTGGGTGGGCCTGGCAGAATTGTAAAATTTGCCTTATGGTCAACAGATAAGGTGGCATTCCTCTTATTTATTCATTTTGTTTGATGTGGGCATTGCTGGCTGGACCAGCATTTATTGCCCATCCCAAGTTGCCCCTTGTGAAGGTGGTGGTGAGTTGCCTACTTGAACCGCTGTAGTCCACTGGCTGTGGGTTAGAACATAGAACATAGAACATAGAAGAATACAGCGCAGTACAGGCCCTTCGGCCCTCGATGTTGCACCGATCAAAGCCCACCTAACCTACACTAACCCACTATCCTCCATATACCTATCCAATGCCCGCTTAAATACCCATAAAGAGGGAGAGTCCACTATTGCTACTGGCAGGGCATTCCATGAACTTACGACTCGCTGAGTGAAGAACCTACCCCTAACATCAGTCCTATATCTACCCCCCCTTAACTTAAAGCTATGCCCCCTTGTAATAGCTGACTCCATACGTGGAAAAAGGTTGTTCCACAACACTCTTTGGGAGGGAATTCCAGGATTTTGACCCAGTGACAGTGAAGGAACGGCAACATACTTCCAAATCAGGATGGTGAGTGGCTTGGAGGGGAATGTAAAGGTCCTGGTATTCCCATGTATCTGTTGCCTGTGTCCTTCTCGATGGAAGTGGTCATGAATTTGAAACGTGCTGTCTGACAATCTTCGGTGAATTTCCGCAGTGCATCTTGTAGAGAATACGCACTGCTGCTTGGATCCTTTGATAGTCCCCAGACCTTCCTGAAAAACCTCTGGGCATTCGGACTTTACTCAGGCAGCTATTTTCGAATTGAAAAATGTTGAGCCAATCAAGGTGAATCTTTCTCAACTAATTTCGCCCCATGAAGCTTGTGCCTTTGCCTTTTACTGCAAGCAATGGGAACTGAACCAGCTGCTTCCCAGAAGAAACTGGGAACTCTGTAAAGGTACCCCAGTATAGGTTCACAGTCTGGTCAAGGTTTTGTGCAAACTTAAGAGTTGGAGTCCAGAGTAAATTTTGTTAAAGACTGTTCTGCTATCACTGAAATGGCTGTGCCAGTATCAACCTCCATTGGAACTGGCTGACCATTTAAACAGACCTTTATTTTGATCGGTTATGATTTGGATGTTGCTATGAAATTTAGCTGTTCCAAACCAGGTGTAGGTGGACTTTCCAGGATGTGAACTCTCATGAAAACTGGTCTATGGTTCTTTTACTCATTTTAGGTCTAGTGGGATTCTTTTGCTGTCTCAAGTCTGCATATGGTAGCAATTACAAAGACTTGCTGACTTGGATCCTGAAGAAAATTTTAACCATTTGGCCGAGGCTTTGTTTTGGAGTTTTGCTGTAGATTGACCTAGAGTCCCTCTGCTCAGGATATGTCCTGAGTGAGGCTATACAATTGCCTTTACTCAAGTGGTACGCCTCAAGCTCAGTTGGACTGGAGAACATGTCACCTCCATTGGAATACATTGTAAGTCATGTGCCCCACTTGCTGCATTTTCCAATGATAAAGCCATTTATAGTGCCTGGTTGAAGTCCAATTAGGAACCGCTATTAGGCACTTTTGCATGTTACATCATTACTCCCGCATACCAAACGGTCTCTCAGCATCTCATTAAGGTTAAATCAAACTTGCAGCTGCCAGTCATCTTAATCTCATCACAAATCCTGATTCCCCTGATTCTTGAATTACTGAATAAGTCTAATAGGGTCTTAGAATTAGAAGACGTTTGGTGTCATAATATTCCTTAACTAACCCTGCCAACTCTTGAAAGGTTTTAGTACCTGGTGCCTTAGGTTCCTAATAACCAAAAGGCTGCGGGTCCACAAGCTGTCAGGAACCTGGAACAAGTTACACATTCTTTTACGTCCGGCACCAGTCTTCAACGGCGGGATCAAGCTTCCCAAATAGCAACATGATGCCAGAAATGCTTACCCTAACTCAAAGATGAGTATTGAAAGACAATTTCTTCAGGAGCATGCTTTTCACTCGTCACCACTGAAATGACTCCACAGAGGCTGGTATCCTGTCACCAAGTCACCTTTTCTTTATACAAGGAGAATCCTTGACAATGATCCAGCTCCCTCAAAACCAGCTCTCAGAGTGAACAGAACCTCTGACACTCCTGTTTATATCTGTCAGCCAGGGCTCCCTGGGACAAGATTAACAGCCCCACTCAGGGAACTCATATTCTATGAGGTCTACCTGACTGACTTCATTGCCATCATTGCAGAAACAATTTCCATTCACACACTAAAATGATTGGCGAAAACCCAACTATAAAATACAAAATGAACATGACATTTAAATAACACCTTTCCCACTCATGAGGTGTCCCAACCAATTAACTACACTGAAATTCAGTTCCTGTCATAATGTCGGAAAAATCGCAGCCAATTTGCTCACAGCAAGCTCCCACAAACAGCAAGGTGATGATAAACAGCTGACCTGTTTCAGTGATGTTGAGTGATTGATATTAATTTCCTTCTTCAATTAGTGTCACAAGAGCTTTGATTGCCATCTTGCAGCTGAGTGGAGGTGGACTGAGGCATGATGGGTAGTCCAGAAGGACCCTGGGTTTAACAACTCATCGACGGGATCACTCCGACAGTACAGCACTCAGTCCTGCACAAACACGTCAGCTTTGATGCTCAAAGTTTGGAGGTGGACTAACTCACAACAAACCAGCTCATTAAAGTTCATTTGATAAACAAAGTTGAAATTTCATCTTACACGTTGTAATTTAACTCCCGCTTTACAAATCCAGTGTGTGAGAGGGAGTATGTGTACGTGTGTGTGTGTGTGTGAGTATATGTGTGGGCAACAGGGTAGATACTTCCTCAGAGACCAGAGATCAACAATGGCAATCAATCAAGGCAAGTACAGGGTGGCATTTGTGATCGTTTCTCTGCTGATTTCAACACTGTCCTTGTCATCCTTTCTAAACTGGAGCTCATCTCCTATATGTGTCTGAATTTGTATCACGTTGGTCCACACATCATCCCTGAAATAGACAGATCAACATCAGTTCATGTGTTGACCAATGCCTTGTTTTTAATTTTCAATCTCATTTTTCAAATCCCCCCATGACTTCAAATCCCCACTGTGTGGAAAGAGGCCATTTGGCCCACTGTGTCTGCACCGACACTCGAAAGAGCATCCCATCATCACCCACCCTCAACCCTATCCTTGTAGCCCTGCATTTCCCATGACAAATCCACCTAACCTACACATTCCTGGACACTAGGGACAACTTAGCAACCCATTTAACCTGCACCTCTTTGGACTGCAGGAAGAAACCAGAGCACCTGGAGGAGATCCATGTGGACACGGGGAGAAATTGAAAACTCCACACAGACAGTCGTCCAAGGCTGGAATTGTATCCAGGACGTTGGAACTGTGAGGCAAATGTGCTAACCACTGTATCCACTCCACCCCTTCCTATCGCTGTAATCTCCTCCCAATCCATGTTGTCTGCATTCCTCTCATTATAGCCCCTGGTGCATCCCAGATTTCTTGTGCTCTACTGATATTAGCTGTGCCTTCATTCACCTTGGCTCCAAAGCTCTGGAATTCCCTGCCTAATGTTCATTTTACCTTACAATCTCTGAGCTCAGTTCAGGCCACCTGTTTCCTTATGTGGCTCAGTGTTAAAGTTGATCATTGCATCTCTGAAATTGATGACACTAAAGTCACTATTGAAATGTAAATTGGTGTGGAAATTTTGGTTGCATTCAAAAGGGTAGCAGCAGAGAAGTAAATTGGCAATGTCATTTTTCTCTCATTTTCTAACTAGTGGAGTCATCAAGCAAGGACTGAAGGTAATGGAACCAAGGGAAGGATGTTTAACAGCAGTGATATCAAGATCATCCAATATTACTCACACACCCAAAGGAAAAACTAACTTCATGTGGACGAACACTCACTTGTCAACTCACTTTCGCTCACCTCAACTTGTGTAACAATGAAGTTTATTTCTATCCTGATCTAATACTTCCCTAACCTTCGATGACTGTTTTGGCCTGGCTAAATTAATTTCCATTACCAACAGATTGTCAGATTAATGAAAGGAAGTCAGCCTTATGTGTCTGCGTTTGTCCCGTGTCCCTTGGACTCAAATCGAAAGCAGATGCTTTGAAATGTCTTGGCTGTGAGTATTACGCAGATCTTACAGGAAACCAGTGAATCCAGCTCCAAGCATACTGTTAACCCTGAAACTCATTTTAATGATGGGGCAAGATTAATTCACAGAGCTAGGGATTCAGATACATAGTTTCTCTTAAAGTTGCATTGCAGGTAGACAGGGTGGTGAAGAATACTGGATTAGTGGTGCTGGAAGAGCACAGCAGTTCAGGCAGCATCCAACGAGCAGCGAAATCAACGTTTCGGGCAAAAGCCCTTCATCAGGAATAAAGGCAGTGAGCCTGAAGCACGGAGAGATAAGCTAGAGGAGGGTGGGGGTGGGGAGAGGTACCAGGGTGGTGAAGAAGTCATTTGACATGCTTGCCACCTTTGCTGAGACCACTGAGTGTAGAAGTTGTGAGGTCATGTTGAGGCCGTACACGACATTGGTTCAGCCACAATTCTGGTCTCCCTGCTATAGGAAGGATGTTATTAAATTAGAAAGGGTACAGAATAGATTTACGGGGATGTTACTGTGAATGGAGAGTTTGAATTATAAGGAGAGGCTGGATAAGTTGGGACTTTTTCCCTGAGTATAGGAGGTTTAAGTCCTTATAAAATCATGAGTGCATGGATAAGGCAAATGCCAAAGACCTTTTCCCTTGGGGTGGGAAATTCAAAACTAGACAGCATAGGGTTTAGGGTGAGAAGGGAAAGATTTCAAAGGGACCTGAGGGGCAACTTTTTCACTCAGAGGTTAATGCATTTATGGAACGAGCGCCAGAGGAAATTGGAGATGTGGGTACAGTTACAACATTTAAAAGTCATTTGGACCGGTATATGAATAGGAAAGGTTTAGAGGGATATGGGCCAAAAACAAGGAAATGGGAATTGTTCGGATTGGGAAACTGGGTCAGCATGAACGAGTAGGGCCGAAGGGTCTGTTTCTGTGCTCCATGACTCTCTGAGGACTAAGGCTGTCCAAACTGAGGTGGTGGCAATGAGGCAGTTTAACTAAGAGTTGGGATACGCTGAAAATCTTTCATTGACATGACCTCCATTTAACAGAGCTGATAACCTAGTGATATTACAGCATTCCCTAGCTGAGCCATGTGAAAAGACCGCAAACTCACCAAAGCAGGAGCATTGATAACAGAGGACGAACTTTTCTCTGGGCCTCAAAGGAAGCCTTTCTCCCTTCCCCAAGTTTCCTCTTGGAGCCTGTTCACTGGGCTATCTCCTCCCTTGCTCTCCGTCATGGCATCCTACTGGCAAATTTTGATGGCCAGAAAATAGCTTTGCATGGACTGCGTAATCAGAAAGTCTGCTGATGGCAGATAGGTCATAGGTCAACAAGGCCATAGTGAATACAAACTACAGGCTCTATTTCCCAAGGGTTAAAATTGAAAAGTACGGCCATTATCCTGAACCCATATCAAACCTTGTTCGATCACAGAGAGAGCATGGTTTGTAGTCCTACATTATAAAATGGATCATGAGGGCCCTGGAGCAGGTGTTCAGACGGTCTATAACGATGATTTCAGAAAGAAGTGTCGCTTGTCATGACTGCGATCATAAACCTAGGTCACCTAAGAACAGATCCAAGTTTTAAATTTCAACATGTGTTATTCCTTAAAAGGGTGACTGAAACAACAAAAAAAGATGCAAATCCGTGGCTGTCTGGATGGAGAAACTCTGGAATGCCACACCTGTAGGTGTCAAAGAAACTTCAAAGGGAGAAAATGCAGCACAAGGTGAACTGTAATCACAAAGAATTTATCTCCAACTGTGAACTGCTTGGAATAAAAGAAATGACAGTCCGGCAAGAGCCCTGTTTTGACTCTTCCCCTTTCAGTAATATTCAACCCTGGTTGATGTGTTCTCGTGGGAGAAGGTGGGCTAATGAGCTGAGATCCTCCTGGTGATAGTCTCGATTTGTGTGCCACTGTGCAGTGAAGGTCACAGTTGAATAATCACCACTAGCCACATCTGTATGGCAGTTAAATATTCTCTTGTCCTGAGCACTAGAAGCTACCTAATCTGTCAAAAGAATTTCAACTGACCTGTAAAACCAAGAATCCTAAAATCAATTTCCAACTATCAACGTTCCACTAACTATCTCTCATGAACAATTCAAGGACAGAATTGTATATCTTTTAACTTGTTTTTTTCAGACGCACCTCTTCTCTAATTTGTGTGTAAATTATTATCTCTTTGTGCGTTTTGTCAATAATAAACTTATTCTTTTATCCACTTGAGAAAGTTGGGTTATATTGGCTCCTAGTAAAACAGAAAATTACTTGTGTCTGGGAGAAAGTTGTCCACAAAGGAAGGATGCTTCTAGGATTAACCGTGCAATGACCAAACAAGGGGCCCCATTCCCCATCACCTTGGGACCCAGCTCTCCACCCGGGAATGTAACGATTTGGTGTCTCCTGCCTGGACTGGGGATCTTTTCCTAAAATCTGATTGTATTGGGTTACATTCCAGGAAAGGATCTAAAGGCTGGCTTTCCTTCCTTTTAGAGGCTGAGGATTGACCCAACAGTGGTTGTCGCAATCAATTCAGACTTTAATAGAATGGAGAGGAGAGAGACAGCACTGATTCGGCCTGGTTAGAATGAACCTGTTTTCTCGCTTATTTCTGAGGTGCTCCTAGGTATACATGGTCTTCAGGCCACACCTTTCAAATCAAGTTCAGGTAAGTAATGAAGTCCACTAACGGTTAGTCATGCCCGTGACATAATTGGGATGATACTTCTCCTGCCAATACTCCAGAAAGTAAGGAATCTATTCAAAACAAAAAACAGAAATTGCTGGCAAAACTCAGCAGGTCTGGCAGCATCTACGGAAAGAAAGCAGAGTTAATGTTTCGAGTCTGGTAACTCTTCATCAGAACTGTTAGCAATGAGGAAATAAATGTGATCTATTCATGTTGGCTAAGGTCCCACCTGTGCCTCAGTTACTGATAGGGCTTCTGTGCTTCCTGAAGACAATTCAGACATGGGAGACTTCACAGGCATGCTCAAATCTGGCTTTGCCTCACAATAATAATGCTATGCATTGTGATAGGGAATGCTGATCTTTGACCTTTCCTCAGCAAATGGCACAGACATTAGTCAAGGGTAAATGTTGAGTAATGGGGATTAGGTTTGGGTGGGATACTCTTCAGAGGGTTGGCATGAACCTTTTGGACCGAAGGGCCTGTTTCCACAATGTAGGGATTCTAAGATTCTCAGAAATATCTTGGCCTCTCCCAAGTCTGGACTCTTGAGAATCTTTGATTCTTACCAGGTCAGCGTTGGTGGTAACTCCTCCAGCCACCGAAGCCCTTCGGCCTGAAATTTCTTCCCTAAACCACGCTAACATTCTCTCCTTCATTGGATTGCTCTGTAAATTCTACAACTTTGACTATGCTCTTAGTCAGCTGTCCCCATATCTGCTTAAGTGGCTCAGTGTCACACCCTGTGGGACAATTTTTCTGTAAAGAGTCACATTATGCCTGACCCTGCTAAAGGCACAATGTAAATGCAGGTCCTTGTCAGGCAAAGTGAAGAAAAAGGGATTGATGTCAATGCTCTGAAAGACCAGGACTCGACGGCTGAAGCCAGTGCTGTCAATCAAGCCTAATACATCGTCCCATTGAGCAAGTGTTCGACTCTTACCAGTATTTATAGAAAGCATTCTGAATGTATGCATCACAGAGTGGTACGGCATTTGCTCTGCCCAGGACCATGAGAAACTACAGAGAATTGTGAACACAGCCTGGTCCATCATGGAAGCCAACCTGCCATTCATTGACTCCATCTATAATTCTCAATGCCTAGGGAAGGCAGCCAACATCATCAAAGATCCCTCCCACCCTGGTTATACTCTCTTCTACCCTCTTCCACTGAGCTGAAGATGCAAAAGCTTAAAACAAAATAAATGCTGGACATCACAACAGGTCAGGCAGCATCCGCACAGAGAGCTCTGATGTAGAGTCATCGAGACTTGAAACGTTAGCTTGCTTTCTCTCCATGGATGCTACCTGACCTGCTGTGACCTCTAGCATTTTTTGTTTTCAGATCAGATTCCAGTAGTAATTTGCTGATACTAAAGCTTAAACAGATTCAAGAACAGCTTCTTCCCTGCTGTTATTAGACTGCTGAATGGACCTCTCAAATCTCAAATTTAATATTGATCTCGCTCTTTATGCACCTTCTCTGCAGCCGTGACATTGTATTCCTCGCTCTGTTCGATTACCCTAACACACTTTTTCTGGTATGATCTGCCTGTACTGCATGCAAAACAAAACTTTTCACAGTATCTAGGTACGTGACATTAATAAATCAAATCAAATTAAAAAATTAAGGAATACCATTAAAAAGAACTGCCAGAATGTTTTCCCATCAGATCGTTATCCAATTCCCTTTCAGAAGCCCAGATTTAGCTTGGTTCCAGCACACTGTAGGTGGAACATTCCAGACCCACTCGCTGTGTGGAATTGAAATGTTGACATAAGACCACGGTCTGTCAGTTCATTTGCTCCATTCTGGCAGTGGCTTGATAATGGAATCCTAATCAATCTCACTCACTGAGTGTAGAACAGACCCAGACAGCAAGTGAGGGAAAATCCAGTGGCAGAGAGCTTTCCGAATCTTAGCTCCAGAGTCACTCAATCCTCCCACACATGCTACACTCATATGTTATAATGTGGACGTACCAATGTTGGACTGGAACGGACAAAGTTAAAAATCACAGAACACCGGGTTATAGTCCAACAGGTGTCGTGTGATGTTTAACTCATATGTCATGTCACGTCTCTAGTTACCAACAGTTATCCAAAATTTTATTTGCCAAAAGACATCCATTTTTAAATTTAAAACAAATGCATCAAGCTCGTCACAATATCTGTTGTTTATTTACTCTGGTCTATCCCTTTGACTATGTTTCTTTTAATGAGGGGTGAGATAGGGGCCTCACAGTCTAAGGGAATTTAGGAATCCCTGTCCAGCTTGAACGGTAACAGAGATCTATGGCTGGCACATAATCTCAAAATTCTGGTTGTCTCTGCATCGTTCAGGTGTTGGGGTGGCATGGTGGCTCACCGTGCCAGGGACCCGGGTTTGATTCCAGCCTCGGGCAACTATCTGTGTGGTGTTTGCACATTCTTCCCGTGTCTCCATGGGTTTCCTCCCATAATCAAAAGATGTGCAGGTTAGGTGAATTGGCCATGTTAAATCGCCTATAATGTTCAGGGATGTCTAGGTTAAGTGCATTAGTCAGGAGTAATGGGGAATGGGTTTGGGTGGAATACTCTTAGAGTGTTAGTTTGGACTTGTTGGGCTGAAGGGCCTGTTTCCACATTGTAGGGATTCTAGGTTTTCCTATTGAGCTCTAGCTGACACCAATATAGGGCTGAAGTGTGTAGTGTATTTTTTTCTGAAATGTTTTTGAATAGTTTATCTTATTGTGGCTGCACTCCACATTATGTTCTTGTGTTCTGTGTTTATCTGTTTCACTATACTCTGTAGGGACCAGACAGAATATTATAACTTGGTTTATTCAGCTCAGCTCTGTGAAGGCTCCCTTTATGAATATTCAAAGAGGTTTTTTTCTCTCTGTTCAGCCTATTAGCCAAATCCCTCTAAAGTAAGCACTTAACTCAGAGCTGTTCGATAGAAGTCACTTCCTATTTCACATCCGCCCATCAAACACTATCGGGAAGGACTGAGTGAGTGCTTCAAAGGAATTCTGAGGCTTTTAAAAGGATTTGGCTGGTGAGAGTTAGATTTCTCTGCAGGGGTTGTTGAACTGAGTGAGTTCTAAAACCACAGATACCCTCTTAGCGAATATTTTAGATGAAAGTAAAATTAAACAATGACAAGAAACAAACCCACAGTGTCTGCAAAGTGCCAGTCATGACAGAGCCAAGGATACGGGCAACAGGGAACTGTGCCCAACTATTCAATGCCACTTACAGACTATGCTCCAATAAGAGGGAAATTGACAGTAATTTCACTGCTGTCCCATTTATCACAGAATGACTGGGAAAGGTCAACTGTTTTATAGCTTCCATAAGCTTATTACATCTGCAACAGCACTCTGCATTGCCCATGTTGTTTGTTTTTGATTCATTTATTCAACTCCCTGAACATACATTTCTCATGCATTTCTTATACCTCTTCAATCAGCTTGAGCTGAGTATTACGACTCTTGCTTCCACATATCATGGGATCATGTTCCACTTCGGAGCACAGTTTAATACTCCAGTGCAGTACGAAAGGAGGGCTGCAGTCAGAAGGTTCACTTATTTGAATGAAATGTTGACTTGAGGTCCCATTTTGACCCATAGGTGGACCTATGGCAACATCAACAGAAGGGGAAGTGTCCTGCAACCTTAGCATAAAATGACAATAAAGACATCTGGAACTTTACTAATTATTGTAAAGAGATAGATTCCTGTAACTTTATCCCACTAAGTGAGAAAGTTGAGTGACTTTACCTCCCTAAATGAGGAAGAAGAAGGCTTATGTTAGGATGTACAAAGTTAAAAATCACACAACACCAGGTTATAGTCCAACAGGTTTATTTGGAAGCACTAGCTTTCAGAGTGCTGCTCCTTCATCAGGTGATTGTGGAGCATAACATTATAAAAAACTTCACAGACCAAGTACAGTAATGCATTCCTCGTAATACTATCTTTTAAATGAGAGAGTCATCTAAGGTTATTGTACAAATAAGTGTATACTGTAACTTTCCTGTGACACAATCCTGTAGCTTTACATGACTAATTGGGTTGAATGATTTGTGGAGTGGAGGGGGATTTGTGGGAGGGAGGTGACTGTCAGGAGTTGCTATAGATTGGGGAGTGATTGGGGTCCACGCAAACAAACAAGAGGCTTTCTCACACAGTGAGCAGTTAGTGACTCTGGAATGCAATGCCTGGAAATGTGGTGCAGACAGGTTCAAGAGGACATCAAACTTTTTTTATGGATAATAGTAGTGTGCAGGAATTTGGGAGAAGGTAGGGAATTGATACCAGATCATAGGCCAGACTAGATAACAGAGCTAGAACAGGCACGATGGGTCAAATAGTCTCCTTCTACCCCCTAATGATTGTGTGAATCTCTGATGACCTGGGGAAATTCATTGAAGAAGGGGAAGATTGAATCCCTTTATGTAGCTCCTGACTTTTCTTGTTGTAGGGTGATCAGCTCCTACCTTATCACTTTCCAGTCATGGATGGGGAGGCTCAGAGAGGGAGAAGGCACACAAATCAGTTTTTGGTTGCTGAATACAGTAAACAGTGTACTTCCAACTGCGATGCATACTTGCTGCCTGTATTTTTGGATTGTTAGTGTAGTGATTGTAACAAAGTCAGCTAGCTGGACCTCACAGATTAAGAGTTCCCTGATTGGGGCTGTGAGGCAGCAGTGCTAACCACTGAGCTACTGCTTGAAACAATAACTTTGTTTTTCTCTGCACAGATGCTGCCAAACATGCTGAGTTTCTCCAACTTCTTCTGTGTGTGTTTCAGGTTTCCCACATCTACAGTTCTGATAAAGTGCGATAGTTCTGTTCTCATGTGATCTTGTGTTTTAGGAAAATTGCGCAATACTAGCACCATTTAATCTAACGGTTTTGCAACTGCACTATATCCAATTCAGGTAAGGGAATTTGTGTTCTACAAATAACGGTCTAAATTCTTCAATCGCGTTAAAGGCAACTTGTGTTGAAGAAACATGCGTTTCAGCAGATCAGACTGTATTTGGCTTTCACTTCAGGATTTTTCATTGTACTGGTTTGTCTTTCCATGCTAGATGGCCAGTGTGAATCAGATCGGTGTCCGAATTTGATCATTGTTCCAGCTGGGGATCTGCATCCTTGTCCTGTCCCCAACTGGACGACATTCTGCTGTGTGAACCCCATGGGAGCAGTGCTTCAGGAGCTTTGGAGACAATACAATAGTTGCTCACTTTCACACAGTACAGACTGTGGCTAAACCCAATGATCAGCTACTGTCCCTCTGCATCATAAGAACTAGGAGCAAAAATACTCCAGTCCCTTCAGCCCACTTGACCATTCAATCCAATCATGGCTGATCTCATCTCAGCCTCAACCCCATTTTCCCGTCTGCTTTCCATTACTAGCTAAAGATCTATCTCCTCCTTAAATTGATTCAATTTCCTGGCATCTAACACAATTTAGGGCAGTGAATTTCACAGATCCACAAAGCTTTGACAGAAATAATTCCTCCTTCTATCGGTTTTAAATCTGATACCTCTCATCCTAAAACTATGACCTCTTGTTCTCGGGTTGTCAATCCCCTTTATCACTTTATATATCTCTCTTTTGTCATTGGGTGTCACAATGGTTTCCCACTGCCAGGGACCCAAGTTCAATTCCACCCTTGGGCAATAATCTGTGTGGAGTTTGCACATTCTCCCCAAGTCTGTGTGGGATTGGTCCGGTGCCCTCCCCCAGTCCAAAGATGTGCAGGTTAGGGTGGATTGCCCATGCTACATTGCTTACGGTGACCAGGAATGTGCATGGTAGGTGGATTAGCCACATCAAATGCAGGGTTACAGGGATGGGGCAGGGGTCGGGTCTAGGGGAGATACTCTTCAGAGGGTTGATGTGAACTCGATAAGCTGAATGGTCTGTTTCCATGCTGTAAGGATTCTATGCTTCATTTAAATTCTGAACAGCGTAAGCCTAAACTACTTAATCAGTCTTCATAACACACGCCTTTCAGAATCAGAGGAAAGATTAATCTGATTGGCCACAATACATTGCTTATAATTAGTCCTTTCATATAATTAAAAGGCCTAGGGTTTCAAAAGAGCTATGAGATCAATTTATTCTTCCTTCCAATGATTTGAAAATGTGTTGTGTTCTGTCATTTAGAAATCCTGAGTTTCATGAATGTTCCAAAGATTAAAATTTCTGATCTTTTGTCTAATCTGGAGCTATCCTGTAATGAACCGTATCCACCAATTCTCCTTCCTTTCCAGCTCACCTCCCTCCCTGCTATGACACCCCCAGCACTGCTTTAGTGCTGCCCTGCAGCCAGCATCCTTTCAAATGAATTTCGAATGATAAATGTTGCTATAACAACATTCAGGCTTTGAGATGGTTGTTCCTGTCCAACTGTTAAAGGACCATGAGCCTTGTTGGGAAATACTTGGCATATCAATTTAAAGGAAAAAACCTGCAATTATGTATTATTTCACAAACTCAGGATATTGCAAAACAAGTTACACTCAATGAATTATAATGACCAATTTGGGTACAACATTGCCTGAGTGATAGCAAACAGGGAGAAATGATTAACAACTATTTATTTGAGCAGGAGGAGGATGGTTTGTCCTGGGGTTCTGCAGAGTAAACACTGAGACTGTTTTGTTTTCATTAAATATATTAATGCTCTGAACCTTAATGCGCAGGGGACAATTGAAAGTTTGCACATAGTAGCAAAACTTAAAAGCATTGCAAACTGAGCAGGACAGTGTACAGCTTCAAAGAGATTGACAAGTTGTGGAGCATGGAGAGACCAGTTAATCCAGCAGACAGTATCCTCGGCTTTATCAATAAATTCTAGAGTCAGACAGCACGGAAACTGACCCTTTGGTCCAACTCATCCATGCCGAACGGATATCCCAATAAGACCTAGTCCCACTTACCAGCATGTAGCCGATACCCTCATCAACACTTCCTATTCATATACCCCATCCTTTTAAATTGTATCAGCCTCCACCACATCCTCTAGCAGCTCAGTCCATATATGCGCCACTCTCTGCACGATAAAGTTACCCTTCACGTCCCTTTTGAACCTATGCCCTTTAGTTTTCGACTCCCCACCTCAGGAAAAAGATCTTGGCTATTCATCCTATCCATGTACCTCATGATTTTATAAACCTCTATAAGGTCACTCCTCAGCCTCTGATGTTCCAGGGAAAACAGCCCCAGTCTGGAGTTCAAACCCTCCAGTCCAGGCAACATTCTTGTAAATCTTTTCTGCACCCTCTCAAGTTTAGCATCTTTCCTCAAGAAGGGAGACCAGAATTGTAAGTAGCATTCCAAAAGTGGCCTCACCAATGTCATGTACAGCCACAATATGACGTCCCAACTTCTATATTCAATGCTCTGACCAATGAAGGCACACATACCAAATGACTTCCTCACCAACCTGTACACCTGTCGCTCCACTTTCAAGTAACTATGTGCCTGCACTCCGAGGTCTCTTTGCTTGGTAACACTCCCCAGGGCCATACCATTAAGTGCATAAGTCCTGCTCTGATTTGCCTTTCCAAAATGCAGCACCTCACATTTACCTAAATTAAATTCCATCTGCTACTCCTCAGCCCATTGGCCCTTTTGATCAAGATCCTGTTGTATCTGAGGTAACATTCTTCGCTGTCACTACACCTCCAATTTTGATGTCATCTGCAAACTTACTAACTATATCTCCTATGTTCACATCCAAATCATTTACGTAAATGACAAAAAGCAGTGGACCCAACACCAAACGTTGCGGCACACCATTGATCATGGGTCTCCAGTCCGAAAAACAACCCTTGATCACTGTTCTCTGTCTCTTACCTTGAAGCCAATTTTGAATCCAATTGGCTTGCTCCCCCTAGATCCCATGTAATCTAAACTTGCTAACTAGTCTTGTTCAAGAAGGGAATAGGGATAATCCTGGGAATTATAGAGCAGTCAGTCTTACATCTGTGTTTCTGAGAGACAGGATTTATGAATACTTAGAAAAACAGAGTTTGATTAGAGATAGTCAGCATGGCTTTGTGAGGGGCAGGTCATGCCTCACAAGACTTACTGAATTCTTTGAGGATGTGACAAAGCACA
Source organism: Chiloscyllium punctatum (assembly GCF_047496795.1). Classification (NCBI taxonomy): domain Eukaryota; kingdom Metazoa; phylum Chordata; class Chondrichthyes; order Orectolobiformes; family Hemiscylliidae; genus Chiloscyllium; species Chiloscyllium punctatum. Next base: position 37,128,310 of record NC_092762.1, on the reverse strand, counting down.
TTGATGAAGGTAGAGCAGCGGATGTGGCCTACGTGCATTTTAGCAAGGCGTTTGATGAGGATCCCCATGGTAGGCTCATTCAGAAAGTAAGGAGGTATGGGAAACAGGGAAATGTGGCTGTCTGGATACAGAATTAGCTGGCTGACAGAAGATAGAGAGTGGTAGTGGATGGAAAGTCTGGTATTCGATAACCTGTGGTGTTCCACAGAGATCTGCTCTGGGACCTCTGCTGTTTGCGATTTTTATAAATGGCTTGGATGCGGAAATGGAAGAGTGGGTTAGTAAGTTTGCCAACAACACAAAGCTAGAGGAGTGGTGAAAGGTATGGAGGGCTGTTGTCGGCTGCAAAGGGACAGTGACAGGATGCAGAGCTGGGCTGATAAATCGCAGATGGAGTTCAACCTGGAAAAGTGCGAAGTGATTCATTTTGGAAATTTGAATTTGAATGCAAAGTTGCCACTCAAGTCCATAGGGTTGTTAAGAAGGAGTATGGTGTGTTGGCTTTCAATAATGGCGTTATTGAGTTTAAGAGCTGTGAGGCTATGCTGCAGCTCAATACAGCCCTGGTTAGACCACACTTGGAAAACTGTGTTCAGTTTTGGTCACCTCATTATAGGAAGGATGTGGAAGCTTTAGAGAGAGTGCAGAGGAGATTTACCAGGATGCTGCCTGGACTGGAGGGCATGTTTTATGAAGAAAGGTTGAGGTTGTTAGGGCTTTTCTCATTGGAGCAAACAAGGGTGAGAGGTGACTGGATAGAGGTGTACAAGATGATGAGAGGCATAGAGTGGATACCCAGAGACTTCTTCCCAGGACAGAAATGGCTATCATAAGGGGGCATAATTTTAAGATGACTGGAGGAAGGTATAGGGGAGATGTTAGAGGCAGGTTCTTTACACAGAGAATGGTGGGTGTGTGGAATGCACGACCAGCAGTGGTAGTAGAGTCGGATACATTAGGGACACTTAAGAGACTTGGATAGTCACATGGAAGATCGCAAAATGAAAGTAATGTAGGTTCGTTTTGATATTAGAGTAGGATAAATGGTCGACACAACATCAACAGCCGAAGGGCCTGTGCTGTGCTGTACTGTTCTATGTTCTGTGTTCAGTCTGCCTTTGTCAATTAACTTGCCAAAGTCCATAAAGAAACCATCTATTGCTCTGCCTTCATCGACCTCTTTCTCCATAGAGCAGACCATTGTGGTTCATCTTCAGCTGAATGATTGTGTACAGTTCTGCATCTACAGTTAGGAAGGACATTGGAGATTGGAGACAGTTTGAAGAGGTTTATGAGAATGATTCTAGGATTGAAAAACTTCAGTTATGTCAACGCACTGAAGAGGTTGGGACTGCTTTCTTTGGAGAGGGGAGTGCAAGAGGTGATTTAATCAAAGTTTTCAAAATCATGAAGGGCCTGGACAGAATAGATAGGGTGCAGCCACACTTAGAATATTGTGTACAGTTCTGGTCATCATATTTCGGGAAGGATGTGGAAGCATTGGAAAAGGTGCAGAGGAGATTTACCAGGATGTTGCCTGGTCTGGAGGGAAGGTCTTATGAGGAAAGGCTGAGAGACTTGGGTCTGTTCTCATTGGAAAGAAGAAGGCTAAGGGGGGATTTGTTCGAGACATACAAGATGATCAGAGGATTGGATAGGGTAGACAGTGAAAGTATTTTTCCAAGGATGATGACGTCAGCTTGTATAAGGGGCATAACTACAAATTGAGTGGTGATAGATTTAAGACAGATGTCAGAGGCAGAGAGTGGTAAGGGCGTGGAATGCCCTACCTGCCAATGTAGTTAACTCAGCCACATTAGGGAGATTTAAACAATCCTGAGATAAGCACATGGGTGATGATGGGATAGTGTAGGAGGACAAGCTGAGAATAGTTCACAGGTCGGTGCAACATCAAGCGCTGAAGGGCCTGTTCTGCGTTGTATTGTTCTATGTTCTATGTTCTAAACTGCTCCTACTCGTAAAAGAATCGAGAATGAAAGGGCACAGATTTAATGTAATCGGTGAAAGGATTAAAAGTGATAGGAGACAAAGTATTCTCACTCAGCAACTAGCTCAATTATGGATTAGCTTAGATTCCCTACAGTATGGGAGTGGGCCCTTTGGCCCAACAAGTCCACACCGACCCTCTGAAGAGTAACCCATCCCCCCTACCCTATATTTACCCCTGACTAATGCACGTAACATAATGGGCAAGTTAGCATGGCCAATTCACCTGACCTGCACATCTTTGGATTGTGGGAGGAAGCCAGAGCACCTGGAGGAAACTCACATGACATGGGGAGAACGTACAAACTCCACACAAAAAATCACCTAAGGCAGGACTTAAACCTAGGTCCCTGGCACTGTGAGGCAGCAGTACTAACCACTGAGCCACTGTACCACCCAATGGAATTCATTGCCTGGAATTGTGAGGGAAGCAGGGTTAATTGAGGCATTCAAGAGGGCATTAGACAATTATATGAACAGAAACTATGTACAGAGTTGTGACAGGACAGTGGCATGAAGTGAAATGCTCAAAAACATAAGAACTAGGAGTAGGCTATTTAGCCCGTCATGCCTGGTCTGCCATTTAATACTGCCATGGCTGATCTGAACTCGGTTTCAACTCCACTATCCTGCCCACTCCCAATAATCCTTCAACCCGTTGCTAATTAAAATTCTGCCTATCTCCTCCTTAAATTTACTCAATGTCCCAGCATCCCCTGCACCTTGGGGAGGTGAATCCCACAGATTCATGACCTTTTACTTGAAGTGATTTTCCCTTTCAATTTGCTACCCATTATCCTAAAACTATGACCTCTCTCCATCTAGATTGTCCCACGTGAGAAAACATCCATACCATACTGACTTTGCCAACATCTTTTAGCATCTTCTACACCTCAGTTGGGTCTCTTATTCTTCCATGAGAGAACAGATGCAGACATGGTGGGCTGAATGGCCTTCTTGTGTACCATTACAATTCTGTGAAGTGCTTTTCAACTACTGCAATGAGGACTTCCAGCATAGCAAGATCCCAACAGCCAAAATGTAATGGATAATCAGTTTTAGTGATGTTGATTGAGGGATAAATATTGGGCAAGGACACTGGAGTAAATCTCCAATGACCTTCTCTGAAGGATGCCATCTTGTCTCAACCTGGGGATCAGCAAGACCCTGGTTTTTACATATCACCCAAGTCAGGCACGTCCGAGTTACAAATGACCAAGTATGCCACACTAGACTCTGCCATTCAGCTCAATCAGTCCATTCTATCCTGAAGCATACAATGTTGCCTTGATCTGTGAGCAATTACACCCAAACTGGTGGGAAGGAATCGGTGGAAGCTTTCCTGGAAATTGGAGCCCAGCCAAGGTGTGACGCCAGAGGGAAATGGAAAGGTTTGCCTCCCTTCACATTCCAAGTCTCTGTACAATGTTCATGTAGCTGGGCTGGAGTCAGACTTTCATTTCTGCTCGATAGCTGTTCCTGCCTTGGTTGATGCAGCTGTGTTTTGTCATTGTCCTAACCGAAAGGACAGGAAAGAGGAAGACAATTTTAACACCTCCTCACCACTCTGGGAACTGTCAGTTGGCTGCACGTACATAGTCAGACTGTGGCGACGGCTCCAGGAACCATAAAAAAATGCTGTTGATTGATGAGCCTAAAGCCTGTGTGTGAAACCGAAGGGAACAGACACCAATGTTATTGCTGAATTCAAAAGGTCAGGCTGTGATTTGGCCTTGCATCCCCTCCAGAATGACATGTTTTACAGGAAAGGATTAGATCTCTTCAATGTTGAACAGAAGACCACATCTCCAGATCCATTCCTGTGGAGGGTGGTTATGCCTTTCAGATCTGCTGGGAGCCACACAGACTCAATGAGCCAATTGTGCACTACATCCATTCTGGGTACACCATTCGATAGCTTCATCACATTGAGGAAACTGACTATCAGGAAAACTGTAAGAGTTTTTTTTAGATATATAATGTGCAAATGAGAGGTAAAAGTGGACATTGGGCTGCTGGAAAATGTTGCCAGAGAGATAGTCATGGGGAACAAGGAAATCACTGAGGAACTGAATAATTACTTTGTTTCAGTCTTCACGGTGGAAGCCACAAGTAATAGCCCAAACATTCAAAAGAGTCAGGGGGCAGAGCTGGGTATGGTGGCCATCACTAAGGAGAAGGTGCCAGAAAAACTGAGAGCCCTGAAGGTGGATAAATCACCTGGACCAGATGGACTACATCCTAGAGATCTCAGGAAGACAGCTGAAGAAATAGTGGAGGCATTAGTAGTGATCTTTCAGGAATCACTGGAATCAGGGACGGTCCTAGAGGACTGGAAAATCGATAATGTGACACCCTTGTTTGAAAAGGGAGGAGCAAAAGAAGGAAAATTCCAGACTCAAGTGTGGGTAAAATCTTGGTATCCACTGTGAAGGATGAGATTTCTGAATACTTCTCAGAACAAGTGGTGTTCTGCTGGCTTAGTGTTGGGATCACAACGTTTCACTTTATACATGTGTGATCTAGATGAAGGAACTGAAGGCATTCTGGTTAAGTTTTGCAGACCATACAAAGACAACTAGAGGGACAGGTAGCATTGAGGAGGTGGGGAGGCTGCAAAAGGATTTGGACAGGTTAGGAGAGTGGACAAAGAAGAGGCAGATGGAGTACAACGTAGAAAAGTGTGAAGTCATGCACTTTGGTAGGAAGGATAGAGGCATGGACTATTTTCTAAATGTGGAGAAAATTCAGAAATCTGAAATGCAAAGGGGCTTGGGAGTTCTAGTCCAGGATTCTCTCAAGGTAAACTTGCAGGTTGAGTCAGTAGATAGGAAGGCAAATGCAATGTTGGCATTTCTTTTGAGAGCTGAAAATGTGTTGCTGGAAAAGTGCAGCAGGTCAGGCAGCATCCAAGGAGCAGGAAAATTGACGTGTCGGGCATGAGCCCTTCTTCAGGAATGAGGAGGGTGTGCCAAGCGGGCTAAGATCAAAGGTAGGGAAGAGGGACTTGGGGGAGGGGCGTTGGGGATGCGATAGGTGGAAGGAGGTCAAGGTGAGGGTGATAGGCCGGAGTGGGGGTGGGGGCGGAAAGGTCAGGAAGAAGATTGCAGGTTAGGAAGGTGGTGCTGAGTTCGAGGGTTGGGACTGAGACAAGGTGGGGGGAGGGGAAATGAAGAAACTGGAGAAGTCTGAGTTCATCCCTTGTGGTTGGAGGGTTCTTAGGCGGAAGATGAGGTGCTCTTCCTCCAGCCGTGGTGTTGCTATGGTCTGGCGATGGAGGAGTCCAAGGACCTGCATGTCCTTGGTGGAGTGGGAGGGGGAGTTGAAGTGTTGAGCACGGGGTGGTTGGGTTGGTTGGTCTGGGTGTCCCAGAGGTGTTCTCTGAAATGTTCCGCAAGTAGGTGGCCTGTCTCCCCAATATAGAGAAGGCCACATCGGGTGCAGCGGATGCAGTAAATGATGTGTGTGGAGGTGCAGGTGAATTTGTGGCAGATATGGAAGGATCCCTTGGGGCCTTGGAGGGAAGTAAGGGGGGAGGTGTGGGCGCAAGTTTTGCATTTCTTGCGGTTGCAGGGGAAGGTGCCAGGAGTGGAGGTTGAGTTGGTGGGGGGTGTGGACCTGACAAGGGAGTCATGGAGGGAGTGGTCTTTTCAGAATGCTAATAGGGGAGGGGAGGGAAATATATCCCTGGTGGTGGGGTCCGTTTGGACGTGGCGGAAATGACGACGGATGATACGATGTATATGGAGGTTGGTGGGGTGGTAGGTGAGGACCAGTGGGGTTCTGTCCTGGTGGTGATTGGAGGAGCGGGGCTCAAGGGTGGAGGAGCGGGAAGTGGAGGAGATGTGGTGGAGAGCATCGTCGATCACGTCTGGGCGGAATTTGCGGTCCTTGAAGAAGGAGGCCATCTGGGTGGTACGGTTTTGGAACTGGTCCTCCTGGGACCAGATGCGGCGGAGACGAAGGAATTGGGAATATGGGATGGCGTTTTTACAGGGGGCAGGGTGGGAGGAGGTGTAGTCTAGGTAGCTGTGGGAGTCGGTCGGTTTATAGTAAATGTCCGTGTCGATTCGGTCACCCGAGATGGAAATGGAAAGGTCTAGGAAGGGGAGGGAGGAGTCTGAGATGGTCCAGGTGAATTTGAGGTCGGGGTGGAAGGTGTTAGTAAAGTGGATGAACTGTTCAACCTCCTCGTGGGAGCACAAGGCAGCGCCGATACAATCATCGATGTAGCGGAGGAAAAGGTGGGGGGTGGTGCCAGTGTTGCTGCGGAAGATGGACTGTTCCACATATCCTACGAAGAGGCAGGCATAGCTGGGGGCCATGCGGGTGCCCATGGCTACTCCTAAAAAGGGAAGTACTTTTGAGGCTTTAAGATTCTAGTTAGACCAAATTTGGAGTGTTGTGCACAGTTATGGGCTCCATATCTCAGGAAGGATGCACTGACTCTGGAGTGTGTTCAGAGGAGGTTCATAAGAATGGTACCAGGAATGAAAAGCTTAACAACTGAGGAATGTTTGAGGACTCTGGGTCTATACATAATGGATTTTAGAAGGATAAGGGGGTATTTAATTGAAACATTGAATGGCCAGGACAGACTGTATCTTGGGAAGATGTTTCCATTGGTAGGAGAGACTAGGACCCGAGGGCACAACTTAGAATAAAAGGAAGACCTTTTAGAATGGAACGTCTTCAGCCAGAGAGTGGTGAATCCATGGAATTCATTGCCACAGAAAGCTGTGCAGGCCAGGCCATTGAGTGTATTTAAGACTGAGATAGCTAGGTTCTTGAAGATTAAGTGGATCAAGGGTGATGGGGAGAAAGCAGGAGAATGGGGTAGAGAAACTTATCAGCCATGATTGAATGGTGGAGCAGACTTGATGGGCTGAATGGGCTAATTTCCACTCCTCTCTCTTATGGTCTCATCCATACTGTTACAATCTACATGAAACTGCATAGCAATTTATTCCTGTGAAGGTGGTGACCTGGGCCTGACATATAGCCAGCTGCAGGAGATCTTCCTTCCTTTATTCTTTTGTGGGATGTGGGCATTACCATCGAAGTATGTGGGTGCAGTACCACATGTGGACCAGGTTGGGTAAGGATGACAGATCTCATCCCATAAGTGAAGCAGGTGGGTTTTTGCAAAAATTGATGATAATTATCATGGTCACCATCACTGAGACTAATCTTTAATTGTGTGTTTTGTTGAGGCTCCCCAGTTGAAGGGTCTCGATCATGTAGAGTCCCTACTTCAGGGAGCTGGAGGTGAGACAGAGTCAGCCCTGTCGATCTCAGAGACGGATTGGAAGCAGTCACTGGGGTGGATGGTCAGTCTGTACTCAATCTCAGTTGATTAGAAAACCCCCTTTGGACTGCACACAAGTTATGGGATGGAGTTTGAACCCATAGCCCACAGCTTTAATTGAGACCTCAAGATTATTTCGACCTTCATCCTCAACACCCAAGTTTTCAGGAAAGAGCCGTACCTCCCAAAATAACTCAGCAGATCCCCAACAGTCTATACCAATCACTTTGAGTCATATATACAAAAGGAGGTAGAGTTTGGAACTCTCTTCCACAAATGGCACCGGATGCAGGATCAATTGTTAATTTTAGATTTGAGATGGATAAATTATCTTATTAAGTTAAGGTATTCAGGGATATGGGTCCAAGGCAAGTCTGTGGAGTTAGACCACAGATCAACCTTGATGTCAATGAACGGCAGAACAGGGTCAAGGGGCTGAATGGCGTACTCCTGTTCCTATGTTCGATATTGATCTGAAGCAGCGCTGTACATGCAATCAGGAGCCATTGGTTGAAATAAGCCCTTTCCAGGAATTAAGCTTGGAACAATCTTCTCAATAAAGAAGACAATGAGATGAGAGAGAAGCATGCATGATTTCCAATCCTGGTTGGACATGTCAATGTGCTGGGATGGATATTGGAACGTGGACTGAGTTATTGTTCCAATGTCATTTCCCATTGGCTCCATACAATGACACCACAGTCTTCCAACATTGTACTGCTGGAGTGATTGTTGCTGATTTTAGGGCTAGGTTTTATGCCAATGTACAGTCCACTCTCTCCCACCCCCCCATCCCCCATCGCAGCAATAACCCGCTGGCCAGGCCATCAATGGCCTCATAGAGACAGAGGAGCTGAGAGTGTGGGAGGAGTGAGAGCGACAGGCCCAAACTGCTTTTGATATACCCTGTATGCAGTTCAAAGGAGCCAAGGTGGGTTTTCTAATCTACTGAGCTCGACAACAGATTGACCGTCCACCCCAGTGACTGCTTACAATCCATCTCTGAGATTGACAGGGCTGACTCTCTCTTGCCTCCAGCTCCCAAGAGTGGGGACTCTGCATGACCGAGATCCTTCAACTGGGGCAAATGTCTTGAATCAGGGTATTTCCTGACTTGAAAGAAATGTCCCATTAGCGAAAATGCAGCCCAGATTGGAAAACTCCTGCCCCGAAAAAGAAGGACAGAGTTAATATTATGCCCAGGACTGAAATCATACTGACTCAAGGATAGTGAGATGTTGCTAGGCACCTTGAAAGCAGAGTGAGAGATACGGTTGGTGGTCAATTCTCAATTCAGATTGGCTTTGAGGTTCATCTGTGATCAGCTCAATTTGGTGTGATCAACACAGGGATGTTGTTATTTTAAATGGCAGGCGGTATTTGATCCTCTCTGTTTGGTACTACTGGGTATCATCGAAGACAAGTCCTTGGAACAGGAGGGAGCCACTGAGTGCCTTGGGCATTCTCTGCTATCCAATTTGATCCCAACTGACCCACAGCCCAATTCTATTGAACTGAGCTTGTTCACTAACATTGTCCTTTTTGTCTTAAAAACTTCGGTCAAACATCCACAATGTTTTGAGGAAGTTCTACAGGCCAACTTTGTTTTCAAAAAATTCTTTCCTGAATTTGACCACTGGTCTTGTCAGACATCTACTAATTATAAAAACAAACTATGTAAGTCAAGAAAGGGATTGTTTCTTGTCCTTGCCAACAGTTTTACAGTTCTTCTATGGGACGTGAGCATCGCTGGTCAAGCCTGCATTTATAGACAGGCCTGTCTACAATTGTTCTGGAGAAGCTTTGCTGAGATACCGTCTCGAACCTCCATCTGATGCAGATATGTCCACAGTGTTTTTAGCAAGAGATCAATGAACATTAATATAATTTAATGGATCAATTCTCTCGTTGTGGCTTGCTAGGTTTTGTGGTGGAAAAAGGTGTTGTTGCATTCATTAATTATTTCAAGAATTTTTATTTTAATTCATTGCTGGTTTGATCAGCAATTATTGTCCATCGCTTTGCCATGAGTCTGGAGTCACGTGTAGGCCAGACCAGGTAAAGGGGAACAGGTTTACTTTCCAAAAAGGTTCAATTTTTTCTTTGCAATAATCAACAACGGTTACCTGGCCACCATGAAATCAGCTGTTAATTCCACACACTGATTTAATACAGCTTTCACCACTGGGGGATTTGAATCCAAATTGGCAGAGAATTAGCCCTGGGGTGGGTTGGAACCAGTTGTCCAGTGACATTGACACAGTTGATTGATTACAGATGATTGACTGTTACATGCTTTGTGTTGATCAATAATTGTAGAAGATAAGGGTTCTGAAAGAGTTAATGCCTATGCAGTCTGGAGCTCCACCCAGTTTGATGAAGTCACACAACATTTGGGTGGAGAATGATTTGAAATCTGTCTTCTCCACCTTCTGTTAATAATATTTAATATGCCTAAGAGGGAATGTAATCCCTACATACTTAACATTACGTAATCAACTACATTCTATCATGATAGACAAGTATTGCTTCAGCTTGTGATCCATTCTCCACCCTGGACTATGGAAGAACCTCTTACACCTGGATAGGAGGGTGGATTGGTGGTAACGTGCACTCGGTCCAACCACAGACCAACAGTGGTTGATCGCAAGAGATAGAATATAACATGGTGACCATGCTGGGTATCATGGATCACTACAAAAGATGGTTTAGAAGGGACTCTCATGTACGTGGGGGACTGCAGGTCACACACTGGGGACTTTCAACCTAAAAATTACAGTCAGACTTTTCAGGAGTGAAATCAGAAAACACATCCACACATGAAGACTGAAAGATGGGGTGGCTGGTGACTTAATGTTGCCTCACAGCATCAGGAACTCGGATTCAATTCCATCCTTGGGTGACTGTCTGGGTGAAGTTTGCATACTCTCCCCAAGTCTGTATGGGATTCCTCCAATGATGTGCTGATTCAGTTGGTTGGCTATGGGAAATGCAGAGTGAGGGGGTGGGACTGGGAGGGATACCCTTCAGAGGGTTGGTGTGGACTGAATGGCCTGTTACCACACTGTAGGGATTCTATGCTTGGAATTTTCATCTGAAAATGACAATCAGTTCTGGGCGATTGTGACATTTAAAGCTGAGACAAGTAGACTTTTGCTCACCAAAGGTATTAAGGGAAATGGAGAAAAGTGCAGTGATCCTTGCAGACCAACAAGGATCTCATTTACACTTCCTTCTCCTAGCCACATGTATACATCTTTATCAAGCAATGTTTTCTGGTGAGACTGTTGTGAAGAGGGAAGCACCTACTCATGGCAGAAGATGAACAATAGATTAGATTACATTACAGTGTGGAAACAGGCCCTTCGGCCCAACAAGTCCACACCGACCCGCCACCCACCCATACCCCTACATTTACCCCTTACCTAACACTATGGGCAATTTAGCATGGCCAATTCACCTAACCTGCACATCTTTGGACTGTGGGAGGAAACTGGAGCACCCGGAGGAAACCCACGCAGACACAGGGAGAATGTGCAAACTCCACACAGTCAGTCGCCTGAGGCGGGAATTGAACCCAGGTAGTCTGGCGCTGTGAGGCAGCAGTGCCACTGTGCCACCCATGAGTTCATCAATCTGAAACTTTAAATTTGTTTCTCTCTCCACTCTTAATGTAGTTCCCACATTTTCTGTTTCTAATGGTGCGATCCTTTGTCCCTGCAGGTAGTATCTCAAATCCCACTATTAGAATTCATACTCAATTCTCAAAAAACTAAGAGTTTTAGATTTTTTTAAGAGAGGTGGTGATTGCTGGCTAAGCCAGTGTTTGTCCCTATTGCCTGCTTACCCCGGAGAAGATACTGGTGAGATGCTTTCTGGAACCGCTGTATCACAGTCCTGTTAGGGAGGGAATTCCAGGATTTTAACCCTGCAACACTGAATGAACTGTGATATATTTCCAAGTCAAGATGGTGCGTGGCTTGGAAAGGAACTGGAAGGCGGTGGTGTTCTCATCTATCTGCTGTCTTCAACCATACGGGAAGTGTCTTGTATTGTGAAGGGAATTGATGCAAGTGTGTGGGAGTTATGCTTCAGTTGTACTGGCCAATAATCAAATTGTATCTGGGGTGCTGTGTACAGTATTGGTCACCATACTTATAGAAATATGTTAATGCACTGGAAACAGTTCAGAGAAGGTTTACTCGACTAACACCTGGAATGAGCAATTGCCTCATGAAGGAAGGTTGAATATGCAAGACTTGTGTCCTCTGGAATTTAAAGGTAGAGGTGATTCAATGGAAATAAATAAGATCCCTGAGGGGACTTATCTGGGTGGATGTGGAAATGATGATGTTTCCTCTTTGGGAGAATCCAGACTAAGCGGTCACTTATTTAAGATAGAGGTGAGGAAAGATATTTTTTTCTCATGAGTCTTTGGAATTCTCTTCCTCAAAAGACAATGGATGCAGAATGTTTAAATATTTTTAAGGCAGAGGTAGATAGATTCTTGACGATCAAGGGTCTGAAAGTTTATCAGGGATATGCAGCAATGTAAAATCAGAACAGCCTTGATCTTATTGAATGGTGGAGCAGACTTGAAGGACCAAATGGCCTACTCCTGCCATGCAGTGTGATAGTTCTGTGGTAAAGGCAGAAGCCACAATGTGCAATACTCCTGCACAAGGAATCTCTTGCATCATGAGGGGATCCCTGCCCATGGAGATCTTCCTGACTGAAGGATCCTCCCACAGAAAACCAGGCAGGCCTCTATTCTGACTCCAGGTAGAAGGCAGCTGTCATCATGTTTTCCTACTGCCTGATCTTCATGGCTGTAGTTATTTCCTTTCAACCCATCGATGAAAAAGCTCTTGTCACCTGTTAAAATCTGATGATGCAAATGATGGGGTTTTTGACTTGAATCCTTATGCTCTTTCTGATTCATTTACTTGTAAAGTACTGGTTTAAAATACCAGATTCGTAAACAATATAAACTCTCATAAAGCGAAGCAAGTTTGTGGGATTATAGTAAGCTGTACAAACGTTGGAGTGTTTTTAAGGTTGTTCTTGTTGTTAGTTGAACTAGTCTGGGGAAGATTTGGTACAGGCTGGAATAGGAATGATATCCTCGGTGATCAATATTATATAAAAACAATGTCAAACAAGATGGGGGAGGAACTCTGATTGAGAACCAGTTCAGAGACAGTGAACGGTGGTGATTCGAGGCTTCTATTCCTGCCTTCAGCTGGATCTAGCAGACTCAGTTGCTTTTGAATGATTCTTTTGTCAACTCTGTGATTATGGACACTGCATAATCCCAGTTATCAACCCCATTTTTGGATTGAAAATTGCTAAATGTTCATAACAGATCCACTGATATCTGACATGGCAGGGAATAAGAGTAACAAATGATCTCCACCCAAAATGTAGATCCGTCTGTTCTTCCCAGGGCCTGTGAAGTATTTTCTGCCTTTGTTTCAAGCTTCCATGATTTGAAGTTGCTCGCTGTAATCTCCATTTCGGAAATGTTGTTGCTTGTCGGCATTTCCCTTTATTGTGTGCATTTCGAAAGCTACTAAGACCGTTCTGAATGTTTTTAACTTGAGAAGAGAGCTTTACAGAGAAGAAGATAGCTATGGAGCAAACACAGTCTGCTTCAGAGAAGTCTGAGGGGATTTCAGGAATTTGACTCAGTACAATAAACTCCAGGGAACACATCTGCTCCATTGCTGGCTGACTCTATTAATCTCACCTCTACATGAATGGGAAACCAAACAATATCACAGAAGTTTCCAGAAACGTTAGTGCAGCCATATAGTGCAATAGTACTGGAGGCCTCTAATGTGTCTAGGATGTGGTAATCAAGAAAGGACAGGTGCAGACTTACCATAGACTACTCTCTAGTATCTGTCTCATTCTTAGATACTTGCATCTGCATCAAGAATGGGCACCTCAGCACCTCACTCTACCACAAGCCCATGGATAACCTCACAATGCTATACTACGCATACACAGAATCTATTCAGATGAGGAGGAACGTGACAGACACCTGAAGGTACTCAAGGATGTCCTTATAAGAACAGGGTATGATGCTCAACTCATCATCCACCAGTTCTGATATGCCACATCAAGAAACCATAATAAGCCCCTCAGGAGACAGACACGGGTTGCAACCGATAGGGTACACATCGTTGTCCAGTACTTTTGGGGATCTGAAAAACTATGCTATGTTCTTTGCAGCCAGTACACATTATCGATGAGGATAAGCACCTCGCCAAGACCTTCCCTATGCCTCCACTTCTCACCTTTAAACAACCACCAAATCTTAAACAGACCATTGTTTGCAGCAAACTGCCTAGCCTTTAGGACAACATCAACCACAACACCATACAACCCTGTCATGGCAACCGCTGCAAGACGTGTCAGAGTATCAACACGGGTAACACCATTACATGTGGCGAAACCACCCACCGTGTACGTGGTACGTACTCATGTGACTTGGCCAACGTTGTCTATTTCATATGCTGCAGGTAAGGATGTCCCGAGGTACATTGGTGAGACTGAGCAGACTGCTATCACAACGGTTGAATGGACACCACACAACAATCACCAGGCAGGAGTGTTCCCTTCCAGTCGGGAAACATTTCAACAGTCTGGGACATTTGGTCTTGGATCTTCAGGTGACCATCCTCCAAGGTACACTTTGAGATAGGCAACAATGCACAGTAGCTGAGCAGAGGCTGATAGCCAAGATCAGGACTCATGAGGATCACCTCAACTGAGACCTTGGGTTCATGTCACACTACAGGTGACCCCACTACACTATATACACTCTCTCTCCCTCTCACACACACACCCACACACCCACACTGTTATATACTCACACATTCATGCAGACCCTCTCTCATCCACACACACATACAGCACCCACAATCACACCCACGCACGCATTCTCTCACAGGCTTATACTCCATCACATTCACACACCCACTTTACCAAGCTTGCACACATGCAAACACACGCTGTCTCATGTGCACTCACATTCATACACACGCACTCAGATGGACACACTCTGTCTCTCTCCTGCACGCACACACACGGACCCCTTTATGGGGGGAATTTGTATTTGCAGAATGATACTAACAGGTACATTCTCCTTTGCTCAAAAAATGCAAAACCTGCAAAAAGTCAATGCAGGCAGCGAATCCATGTAGTATTTGTAAATTCTACTTTGGAAATAGAAGTTATCTGGCTCAAGATTGGTCTGACTTACACCATTAAGGCATTGTCTGAGCTGAGATGTCACCTATTGTTATAAAACCTTAAGTTATCTTGAAAATGTGGCTTAAACATTGTTCTGGGATTTACATATTAAAAGACCGAAACTAGCAAATCCATTCTAAAAGATGAAAGACTTAACAATCTAGGTTTGTTCAATGTATCACTGTGATCCTTTGCTATAAATTCTGTGTCCTATGGTCCTGCTCCACAGCTACCTGATGAAGGAGCAGCGCTCCGAAAGCTAGTGCTCCCAAATAAACCTGTTGGACTATAACCTGGTGTTATGTGATTTTTAACTTTAGTTTTGGGATCCACAGTGTATGAAACACAGCAAGATAGGAAATAGGATGATAAGGAGGCCATCAGCCCTTTGAGCCTGCTCCACCATTCAAAATGATCATGGCTGATCTTCCAACTCAGCCCCCTTTTCCCACTTTCTCCCCGTATCTTTGATCTTCTGAGCCCTCAGAACTATATTAAACCCCATCTTGAAAATATTCAATGCTCGTACCTCAACCACTTTCTGTGGTAAAGAGTTACCCTTTGTTCAATATAGACATTTATCTTTACTAATGAAACACCAGTAAAAGGCATTGGGAAAACTAGCAACCACAAAAGCCAGGCTTGCGCAAAACCACACATTTAGAGCTGCTCAAATTGGTTTGGACAAAGCCGTAATATCAGGGGGCACCAGCTGCACCTGGTGATAGTGCTCAGTCAATGTCATCTGGATGCCATGTTGTTTCTCATGGCAACTGGTAAAAAGACATCAGCAACACGAGAAAACCTAAACAGTTCAGTTCAACACAGCACAGGAACAGGCCCTTCAGCCCACAAATTCGCAAAGAGCAAATCATTCTGTAAATTTGAAATCATCTGATGATGTTGGTACTTCAAGGACAACAGCCTTTTTTAGATCTGGATGTGGCCCACAGTTCCAACTCACTGTCCCCCACCAATTCCTCCCCTACCCAGGGCAATTGAAATGAAATAGGAAATTAACCCAGTTCTTTCTTGATCTAACCCACTCTGCCTTCAAACAGTAGGCAACAAGACTAAGACTAGGGTAGTCCCCTTATTATCTGGACTGGGAGTTGATGGCTTCATTGGAACTGGACATGCTCGTTTAACCTGGATCTGGGCAGGTTAAGGTCGGGCGGGGTTTACTGCTCAGTCAAGCTGCACATGAGAACCTCCCAAAGAGAAAATGTTTTACCATTTTATTCAAGTTCATCGGCCCTGGGGAGCAGCAATCCTCTCTCATGCTCATTCCTCAAGGTAGCTCGCTTGTCAAGTTTCTCTTTTGCTTCCATGATCTATTTACTTGATGGAGAGAGTCAATCTCAGCTCCCACCAGCTGGATAGACAGGAATTCCGGCCTCAAAGAAAGAAACTGTAAAACTTGGGGAATGACACAAGCCTTCCGTACCTGAAAATGGAACTTGGATTTGGACCAGTATGTTCACTTCCCAGCTCTACTTTATTTCACTGTTTCTGTTTCATTTGAACCAGAGTAATGGCCTGAAGCCTGAAGAAGAGGGTACAATAGTTTTTTGGAGGTAAGCACATGAGCTGCTTGCTCACTGAGCTTCCCATTCTGACCAAAAACTGTAAACTTGTAACCTTGAATTTTGATAACTGTCAGAAATCTCTCCTGCTGTAAATCCTGGGAGTGATGGATACATGATGTGAATGCTGCTCAGTATTTTGAAATTAAAAATCACACAACACCAGGTTATAATCCAACAGGTTTATTTGGAAGCACTAGCTTTCGGAGCACCGCTCCTTCATCAGGTGATGAAGAAGCAGCGCTTTGAAAGCTAGTGCTTCCAATTAAACCTGTTGGACTATAACCTGGTGTTGTGTGATTTTTAACTTTGTACACCCCAGTCCAACAATGGTGTCTCCAAATCAGTGTTTTGAAGAGAGATATTGCTTTTGGCTTATTTGTTTCTCCCTCTGGTACTTCGTCCACGTGATGCACTGGTATCTGACAATCCTTTGCAGATAGTACTCAAGCAGGAGGCTGGAAGAACACAGCAAGCCAGGCAGCATCAGGGGATGGAGAAGTCAACATTTCGAGTATAATCCTCCTTCAGGAATTCCTGAAGGAGGATTATACCCTAAATGTTGGCTTCTTCACATCCTGAAGCTCTGTTGCTTGCTGTGTTCTTTCAGCCTCCTGCTTGGCAATTTTGGATTCCAGCAGTTGCCGGGTTTTTTTTGCCTCTAATTCCTTGTAGATTACTGCGGTGACCCAGAGTGCTATACATGACCAATAGCAGTCCCAAGGGAATTCTCCAGATTTTTATTTTCCACTAATGGTCTCTCCCAGGAGATTACTCTGGGAGGTAGGAAGGTGTTTATACGTCTGGCATTATAGTTGTGAAACAGGTCTGATGGTATATCCTGATGAAGGGCTTATGTCCGAAACATTGATTCTCCTGCTCCTTGGATGCTGCCTGACCTGCTGAGCTTTTCCAGCACCACACTCTTGACTCTGATGGTATATCTGACCTTTTCCTGTTCCTTGTTGCTGTAGATTTGGAATGAAGGTGGTGGAGTGATATTGTCACTGGTGATTCTGAGGCCCAGACTAAGGTTTTAGGGACATGGATTCAAATCTTGCCCCACCAGCTGGTTAGTACATCCAAATAAAAAGCCAGTCTTCTTAATTGTGACCACGATAATGTGACGATACAATGGCTTTGAGAGGTTATTCTGTTTTTTTTTAAAGAGAGGTTTTAAGACAGAAGTGATGAGCTGTCTGTTTGGAAAACCAGTAGACTAAATAGCTTGTGCAGCCTTAGAGTTTTTTTTTTATTTGGAATAATAGAAGCAGCCTGAATGGGTGTGGTCAATCTCAAATCAAATAAGTTTTAGTTTCTTAGTTTTTCACACATAGCAATTGTTTTGGGATCCACTGCTGCAGTATTTCAGAATTTCAGTCATTTAGAATTGTCTTGATGTTTCTCCTCCTGGGCTTCTACAGTTGCACATGAAATAATCTGTTTGCTTGAATTTGTCTTTAGATAAGGCTGTGTTTATGGAATATTACTATATTGGAACAGTTAATTAGTAATAGCTACTGGATCAATTATTATGTTAAGTTGTCCAATAGAGTCATAGCTAAGCCAATTATTGTCTTTATTCTTTCTTTTCTCTATATTGACCACAGTTTATGAATAAAGTGTGTTTTATTTTACGCTGGTTAGTTTGACTAACTGAATTGCATCTGGAATGCAAAACTTTGTATATTTATCTTTAAAATAAGAAAAAGTTGAGTTATAGGTTACCTTCTTAATATATTTTGAAGTGGTCTGGTCTGGTCTATATCAACAACTATCATTCATTTATAAAAATCCATCTTGTTCTTTAATGTCCTTCTGGGGTGGAAACTTTCCATCCTAACTCCATATCCAAAACAGTGTGCTTCATTCTTAATCGCCCTTTGAAATGGCTGAGGAAGCCTTTCAGTTCCAGGACAATTAGGGATGAGCAATAAATGCTGCCCTTGCCAGCTGCTCCCATGTCTCATGTAAGAATCCAAGAGATACTTTTCAAGCTGGGATCTCGATCCTTGAACACCAGTTACTGATTCCACACTCGTCTGGCCAACCGTGATGAGTTGAGATTAGATAGTGCCACCATGATACATTTAACGGTAATGGCTGCCTCAAGTAAGGGACTCCTGCCTTTGGTCATGCCTCCTCCTGTTGAAGGAGGGGGGAGACCAGAGATAGAGGCGTAGAGTGACAATCCTCCAGTGATTCCTTTTACTTCTCTTGGACTTGAGCATCTCACTTTGGGCTGCAAACTCTAAATGAATGACAGAGAGGGGGAGCAGTTTCGTCCAATGACCTCCTGCATTTATCTGCCTCAGCTGGTAAAACAACCTTCTTCCTGGCCTACCCTACATTCTGGATATTTTTATAACTCGTATAGGAAAGTATTCAGTGATAATTGAGGGAAAAAAAACACACACACATGAATTATTGATAACTCGATGATTATTCTCCAGATTTGCCCTGGAGATCAGTTGTCAATTTCTGGAGACTTGAACTCAATCCGTGAGCATTCGGCAATGACAGCCTTTCTCCCTCCTGGTTAATACCAACCAATTCAAACCGGGAACAGATGGAGTGTGGCTCCCCATTAGTCTGCAGCATGCACCATGGGACATTCCTTCACTAAGCCATCAGAGACTCCAACTCTTTGCAGATACAATTGCAATACCAAAAAAAAAATTTGCTGGGTCACCAAATGATTCTTGATGACATTTGCAAGCCACTGTGCTGTTCTGAAACTGCCTTCTAAAGGATAGGGTTCAATGTGGTTAACCAGATCAGAGCCGGTTTGACTGCTATCCGGCCAGGGTAGAGTTACTAGACTGAGAAAGCTATCGTGGTTGGGCACATCAGAATTGGGAGGGGTTCAGAACCAGAGTTTTGAATTTCCTCAAAGACTCCTGTCATTTCCATTAGGTCATGGCAGGGTCACCACCTGCACTCACTTAAAGTGGGGCGGGAACATGCAGGAAATTAAAATTTCTCTGTCTTTGGCATTTTGTATAGCTGAGTGAGATCCGAAGCTTGTGCTAAGTGAATTCATGCACCATGGCAGGGGACTACTGAAGAGTCAGGAACCTTTAACAGGTCAGTTTGAAAGTTGCTGCCAATGCCTCCTCATGTCTCACGTGTCCCCACCATTTTCTTTCATATGCCCAAACCACCCCTGGGGTCTTCTATCCCTAATGTCCTTTCCATACCCCCTTCTGTGACCACTACCCATCCATATTCCAGGCCCACTCTCCCAATGGACATTATATAATTCCAATCACCCACTCAGGTCTGGACCATCCTCGAAGCAGTCATCATATGCATTTGAGAATGTCCCTTGGGGAAAAGAAACTATTGAGATCTTAAAAGTACCAAACAGCCACCGTCATTCATCGTTTCAATGTCAAAAGCTTTCATCAAGCCCATATCCCTTAATCTTGTGTAAGCATTAAAAACCAACATCAAAGAAATAATTACTTATTATAAGATAATACGTATGTCAATCAAACAAGCTATACAATTCCCTGCTAGGCATGTGAATGTTGCCTGCTGAGCTGAGGGCAGTATCTGTTCCTGGAGCTTAGCCAAGCAACTGGATCTGCAGCAGTAGTCCGAGTAGATGACCAGATGACTTTTCCAGATTACCACATTTCCATTTGTCTTCCTAATTATTTGCTGTGCCTGCAGGCTAACGTTTGTGATTCAGTTACCACAACACTCAAAATCCTCTTTACTACAGCGTTCAGTCTTTGTTCTCTATTTAAATATTGTGTTTTGCTCATTCTGCTACCAAAGTGAACAGCCTCACATAGTTTTCACATTATACTTGATTTAACAAGTTTTAGCACTCACTTAACTTATGTTCCTTATATAGTTATGAAAAACGTAACTAATCCTTATAGTTATAAGGAATAAGTTTGTATCACCCTTCCAAGTTGCTTTCCCACCTAATGTTATATCACCATCTATTGTGGCTACAATATACTCACTCCCTTTATTCACCTCATCAATACAGACTGTAAACACTTCAGCCACAACACCATAAGCTCTTAACTTGTGTGCTGACGTTTTATGTGGTAATTTTTTGCATTTCAGAAACCCAAATTCATTACATTTACTGGTTCCCCTTTATTGCCACTGGTTATTACATACTCAAAGAGCTTGAATAAATTTGTCAGATATGGTTATCCTTTTAGAAAACCACTTGGCACTACTTGATTGAATTATGATTTCCTAAATGCTCTACCATTAATTTTATATTGCAGCACTATCCCAATGATAGATGTTAGACTATCTGCCCCGATTTTTTCTCTCTCCATCCTTTCTAAACATTGGTTTAGAAAATCTGTCATTTTCTAAAACATTGAGAACCTGTCACAATCTATGGATTTATGGAAGATTACAACCAATGCATCTATTACATTTGCTGCCACTTCTTTCAAGACCCTAGGAAGCAGATAACTACAGACTTGTTAGCCTTCTGTCACATCAAGTTTTGAGATTCAATTAGATTCCCTACAATGTGGAAACAGGCCTTGCAGCCCAACAAGTCCACACTGACCCTCCAAAGAATAACCCACCCAGATCCATTTTCCCTCTGACTAATGCACCTAACACTATGGACAATTTAGCATGACCAATTCACCTAACCTGCACATCTTTGGCTGTGGGAGGAAACCGGAGCACCCGGAGGAAACCCACGCAGACACGGGGAGAATGTGCAAACTCCACACAGACAGTCGCCTGAGGTTGGAATCGGATCTGGTCCCTGTGCTGTGAGGCAGCAGTGCTAACCACTGAGCCATCGCCCCTCTAGTTAATGCAATTGTTTTATTTTTCTCTTTGAGATGGTACTACTCTTGAGATGATTTGAATATCTTATGCTGTGAAGATAGATACAAAATACTTGTTCAAAGTCCTTATGATTGCTTCATTTACCACTAATAATTTCCAAGTCTCACTCTTTACAGGGGACAAAGTTAAAAAAATCACACAATACCACGGTATAGACCAACAGGTTTATTTGGAGGTAGTAGCTTTCGGAGCGCTGCTTCATCATCAGGTGGGTTTTGCAGTGCTTTGAAAGCTAGTACCTCCAAATAAACCTGTCGAACTATAACTTGGTGTTGTGTGATTTTTAACTTTAAGCACCCCAGTCCAACACTAGCTCCTACAAATTTTTAAAGGGGGGTGCTGACTTTAGTTATTCTCCTCTTTTTCACAAAAGCGTAGAAGCTCCTACTGTCTATCTTTACACTTCTTGCTCGTTTATTCTAATATTCCAATTTCTCCCTGTATCAGTTCTTTAGTCATCCTGGCTCAGTTTCTGAAAGTCTTTTTACTCAGCATCCCTATGGTGGAGTCTTTCTTTCTCTGACATCAATGACCCTCACTAGATTGGGCTTTTTGCAACAGTGTGGAGTTTCTTGATCACATAGCCCAGCCAGGTAAGTACAGTAAATATAGAACATAGAACAATATAGCGCAGGAGGAGAATGGGAGCACTCCCATAGGATTATTACCGTTTAGATTTATTCAAGGTACTACACACGTTTGCCTGAGCATAAATTTAGTTAAATAAAATGGTTGGCATCGATCTTCAATAAGGGGGTGTACCTTCAGGTGCTGGAGTTGCCTTCGCTCATCCTCCAGCTGTCGTTTCTTGTTTTCTATCTCTGTCTGCCGCTTCCTCTTCTCCTGGGAATGAGAGAGAGCAAGAAGGAATCAGTTCAAAAGACTTGCTAAATAATTCCCCGTTCACTTACTTAGTCTGTTGTCTCTCTCAGTTTTCCTGAAAAGAACATCCTGAATGGGGAACTGCTGCTGGATTCGCATTATGTTGCATTAAATTCAGTGATTGGTTAATTGTGGATTTTCACACAGAAGGTGATGAATGAATTCATACAGGCTTTTAACATCAGGGATTGGTTTCAGTTAAACATTATTATCGTGAAATATCGCTTTTTTTAAAAAAGGTTCCAGTAAATTCTGAGTAACAATGGCAGCTTTTAATAATTCCAAACAAAACTGCTGCTTCAACCGCCTGTCTCCCCTCCCCACTCCCACATTGTCCCAATACACCCCCTTCCCCTCTCCCTCCCATCCCCACTCTCCCACCCCCCTCCCCCACTCCCTCCCAGCCCCACTCTCCCACCCCCCACTCTCTCTCCTCCCCACTCTCACACTCACTCCCCTCTCACTCTCTTCCCTCCCCACTCCCAACACCCACTCCCCCACTGCCCCACTCCCTCCCCTCCCTACTCTCCCAACCACCCCACTCCCTCTCCTCCCCACTCCCCCATGCATCCACTCCTTCCCCTCCCCACTCACCACCCCCATTCCCACAGTCTCTTCCCCAATCAGAGAAGGAGAAATCAGATACATGTAGTTAAGGTATTACTCCAGGTTGCTGAATCTAAAATCGAGGGACATTAGATAAGGATAAGGGGAGTGACACTTCAGTCTGAAGTGAGAAGAAATCCTCTTACTCAGTGTTGTAAATCTTTGTCCTTCTCTCCCAGCATGCTATGGAAGCTGAATTGTTGAATATGGTTAAAGTTGAGACTGATAGATTTCTGCTGACCAGAGTGTCCAGGATTATGGGGCTGGGGTGGGTAAAATACAATGAATTCTTCAATTAGCTAGGATTGCACTGAACGGTGAGGGAAGCCCCATAGGCAGTATGGTCTACTCCTGCTCTGATGTGCTATGTTCCTTGATCCATCATTCTTAATATCCAGGAGAAAAATGCAAGATGATCCCCATCGTGATTACTGAGCGAACTGACTAATAGCTTAGGAGTGGGTCTGGGTGGGTTGCCCTTCCGAGGGTCAATGCAGACTCAATGGGCTGAATGGCCTCCAACTGCACTGTAGGGATTCTATGATTCTATAAAGACTCAGTTAGGCAGATGTTTGCTGACACCATTGTAAAGGGGACTTTGTTTGATTGACAGATTTATTACTGTTGAAGTCCGTTTTAATTAGTTGTGTGTAGTTTTAACTAAGGTCAAAGTTTCTTCAATGAAATTTAGGAAATAATTCACTTATGAGACATGGCTGTCACTGACTTGGCCAGCATTTATTGCTCATCCCCAACTGCACTCAAACTAAGTAGTTTGCAAAGCTATTTCAGGGGGCAATTAAGAGTAAACCATAATGCTGTGAGTCACATGTAGGTCAGACTGGTTAAGAGTGGCAGATTTCCCTTCTTAAAGGACATTAGTAAACCAGACGGCTTTTTATAAAAATGAACAGTGGTCATCATTAGATTCAGTTTTTAATTTCAGAATTTATTGAACTTTTTTGGGCGGCACGGTGGCGCAGTGGTTAGCACTGCTGCCTCACAGCGCCAGAGACCCGGGTTCAATTCCCGCCTCAGGCGACTGACTGTGTGGAGCTTGCACATTCTCCCCGTGTCTGCGTGGGTTTCCTCCGGGTGCTCCAGTTTCCTCCCACACTCCAAAGATGTGCAGGTCAGGTGAATTGGCCATGCTAAATTGCCCATTGTGTTAGGTAAGGGGTAGATGTAGGGGTACGGGTGGGTTGCGCTTCGGCGGGGCGGTGTGGACTTGTTGGGCCGAAGGGCCTGTTTCCACACTGTAAAGTAATCTAAACTCAGATTTCACCAAGGTGAGATTCAAACCCGTGCCCCAGAACATTAGCACGGGATTCTGGATTATTCGTCGGTGATTTTATCACTACACATCCACCTCTCCATTTCACAGGTAGCATTTCAATGACAGTTTTATTACGTTCTATGATGTCAGTTTTCAATATCTATCTGCTTATTTGAACAATATCAAAGGTTCTTTTTTCAGTGAGATGCTCATTGGCTGTGTTTGATTGACAGTTTTATGATCAAGTGGGCATCAAAGTGGAACAGGAGGCCATGCGTATATCCCATTTCATCGTGCCAATGTGGGGTTGCTCAGTGTTGGAAAACTCAGGGGCCAGCTCACCAACTTAACTTTCGAGGTAGGTCATCCGGATTGGAAAACAAGAAGCACTTTTTGACTTGATGTAAAAACCTGGAACTCACTCTCCCTAGGTATTTAGATACTAGGGAATAAATGGAGCTTTCCAGACTGTGATTAACGGAGCTGGTTAGTTAATGTCATGGAGCCAAAATGTATAAGGTTGCAAAAGGATTTGCAAAAATGGTTTCAGAGATGAGGATCTGAGGTAGAGGTTTGGAGAAGTTAGGACCAACTTCCTTGGAGAAAAGAAGGTTTGAGAGGAGATCTGATTGAGGTGTTCAAAATCTTTGGTAGGTCAGGACAGAGTATATAGGATCAGGGATCAAGAATGAGAGGACACAGACCTAATGTCATTGATATACTATGATGGCCATTGATATGTACCAACAGATTCAGGAGCAGCTTCTTCCCTACTGTTGTTAGACTTCTGAACAGACTTCTCAAATTTTAAATTTAATGATGAACTCACTCTTCCTCTGCAGCTGTAACACTGCATTCCTTGCTCTGTTCTATTACCCTAACGCACTTTGGTATGGCATGATCTGCCTGTACGACATGCAAAACAAAAGTTTTCACTATACCCAGGTGCACTTGACATTAAAAAATCAAATCAAAAAAACATTGAATAATAATATCAGATCAGATGAATGAAAACTAATTTTCCTAAACAGTTAAAGTTTTCCTGTGGAAAGTGTTCAGCTGAGGCATTCAAAAGGGAATTGGCCTTTTAGATTAGATTACTGACAGCATGGAAACAGGCCCTTCGGCCCAACAAGCCCACACCGACGCGCAACCAACCCAGACCCATTCCCTTACATTTACCCCTTCACCTAACACTATGGACAATTTAGCATGGCCAATTCACCTCACCTGCACATCTTTGGGTTGTGGGAGGAAACCGGAGCACCTGGAGGAAACCCACACAGACACAGAGAGAATGTGCAAACTCCACACAGTCAGTCACCTGAGGCAGGAGCCGAACGCGGGTCTCTGATGCTGTGAGGCAGCAGTGCTAACCACTGTGCCACCTTGCCGCCCACATTTAAAAGGAAACAAGATTCAAGGTTTTGGGGGTGGGGGTAAGGCAGAAGAACAGCAGTAAATGTCTCAGCCCAAGAGTTGGTGTCACAAAGATGGGTTTAGTGCCTCCTTCTGCATCACAACAAATCTGTGAATTGGTTTCAAGGTGTCAATTAACCATGACCTGCTGGAAGAATGGAGCAGAATTGAGGGGCTGAATTGTGACTCCGACACTTACGGAGCTTATTCAGGGTGGAGGAGAGGATACTGGTGAGGAGAATCTCCTTTAGAGCAACAAACGTGGGACAATGGTTCCAGCACTGGTGGCCATGAAGTAAACGTAGTACCAGCCTCTGTTGAGGCATCTTTCAATGTGTGGGACCACTGGCCCACCTTGAAACAAAGCTGGTTTGATGATACCATTCCTTTTGAGCTCAGGTCATTAACATATTGTCGGCTTCACCCTGAGCCAATTCTCTTGGCCGTTCGCCATTGTCTTCCACTCTCGGGGGAAGGCTGAGGGGGCAGGTCCCAATATCAGATATTGGCCAAATGCTGTTGGCACTGCTCTGTTCCGTACACTAGCAATTTGGCAACTGAGTAAACTGGTGTGTTGGTGTGATGAGCATGCTTCTTTAATCTGTATTTCAGTTCTTTCTACAATGCAGTCTGCTCAACAAAAGGTTGAAAGAAGCCTTTCAGGTTAAGAGTCTCAAATCTTTCAAAGCTTGCTTGAAGACTCATTTATGAAGGGGGATTGATATACATTACATCAGAAAATTCGCAGCATTGAATGAAATATTAGGGCTCATATCAGCACTTTTCACATTTCAGAAGAACATAGCACTCAAATAGTTATCTGATTTCAGTTTTCACTTTGCCATTTCCAACTCAATGCCCTTGTCCTCCTGTCCCATTGAAAATGGGAATATGTTTCTGATCAAACCCTCATCTTTATTCTTTCATCAGATGTGTCAGGATTTGTTGCTCATCCCCAATTGCCTTTGAACTGAGCAGTCGCTATGTCAGTTCAATGAGAAGTTAAGAGTCAAGCACATTGTTGTGACTCTGGTGTTACATGTAGGCCAGGATGGTAGGTTTCCCTCTAGAAACAATATGAGTAAACTGATAGAACATTTTTTTTAAAGCAGTCACCATTACTGAGGTTATCTTAATATTCCAAATTTATGAACCAAATTCAAATTAAACCCACAGCTATTGTGGGATTTGAACCCATGGCTAAGTAAAATCGAGGTTTCTGGATGACTAGTAATTACCATTAGGCCCCATCTTCCCAAACTCTTGTCACTAATTGAGGGCGGTATCTGGTTCTGGTGATCATGACATGGTGCAGGTGACCGAACTCTGTATTCAGAGGAGAGAAACCCCATAAGATTCATCCCTTGTTCCAGGAGCCTCAGTTATGGAGAAAGACCAGAGAGATACTTGCAAATAATGTTCATGGCAATAACAGAAGTAAGGGAAAGGGCAGGAGGTTTCCTGAAGATGTGAGGAGAAACCTTTTCACTCAGAGGGTGGTGGGAATCTGGAACTCACTGCTACTAAGGCAGAAACCTTCAAAACGATTGACCAGTTGGGTCAATGGGCTAAGGCATGGCTGATGAAGTTCAATTTGATAAATGTGAGGTAATGTATTTTGGTAAAACAACCAAAGGCAGGACTTTGAATTAAAAGTAGAGCCTTGGGTATAAAAGAGAGGTAGGGGTTTAAGTGCACAATTCTTTGAAGATTGTGCCACATGTAGACAGGTTAAGAAGGCATTTAGTACGCTAGCCTTCATTGCTCAGACTTTTGGGTATAGGAGTTGTGATGTCATGTTGAGGTTGTACAGGACGTTGGTGAGGCCTCTTCTGGAGTACTGCGTCTAGTTCTGGTCACCCTGTTGTAGGAAGGATATTATTAAGCTGTAGAGAGTTCATCAGAGATTTACCAGGATGTTGCCAGGAATGGAGCATTTGAGTTATAAAGAGAGGCTGGATAAGTCGGGACTTTTTTCATTGGCGTGTATGTGGTTGAGGGGTGACCTTACAGAGGTTTATAAAATCATGAGGGGTATGGATAAGGTGAGTGGCAGATATCTTTTCCCTTGGGTCAGAGATTTCAAGACTAGGAGGAATATTTCTAAGGTGAGAGGAGAAAGATTTAAATAAGGCATGAGGGCAATATTTTGGAGTGGTTTGTGTGTGGAATGAACTTCCAGAGGCACAGTTACAATGTTTGAAGACACTTGGATAAGTATATAAGTGGAAAATGTTTGGAGGGATATGGGCCTGGAGCAAGCAGGTAGGATTCGTTTAGTTTGGGATTATGTTCAGCATGGACTGGTTGGATCTGTGACACTATAAGTATTTAGATATGCACTTATAATGTCAATGCAGGCAAGACTATGGGCTAAGTATTGAATTGGAATACTTAGGTGGCTGATGGGCCAAAGGGCTTTATACTGGCTGTAGATCTCTCTGACGTTATGTATGAATTGAAGCACGTGGAACTCATATACATCCCTCCATTGCATCGGCTGCGTGGTAATTATTAACAAAGCTCCCTGGCTGGTTATGAGCAAAGACAATTATTTCTCAAACGAAAACATTTTCACAGATTAGAAGTAGATAATTCCCAGGAAAACACAAGGAGGTTCCACACACAATAAAAGGAAACAAAGGTCGCTGTTAAATCTGCAAAAAGGTTAACAGGAAAAGGGATCGTGCACAACAGCAACAGCCTGAGAAAAAAGAATTTTTCTAACTGCATTAAACACCAGAAACCCAACAGACATGTTATATCATTAAGAGATTCACAAAGACTGATTTAGACGGAACGTTCAATGTACAGTAGAAATAGCAAATGAATATTTTATATTAGCCTTTACTTTTGAAGAAAAAGATCAAATAGTGCTGTTAAAATTAAAATTATTCACATTAATAGATGATGAATCTGAAATAAGAAGCTTTCAATAGAGATCAGGCAGTCTACCTACATGCTAATACTCATGAGTCCGTCAAGATAGAAGGAAAGCACTGAGACTATCATTTACCTCAACGGGAACACTGTTCTGAGACCAGAGGATTGGCAGTACCAAGCAGTTACCACAGGGACATTTTGTGTGTGCACATCTGTGTCTGTGTGTATGTTCCTATGTGTATGTTTGTGTTTCTGTGTGCATGTCTGTGTGTATGTTCCTATGTGTATGTTTGTGTTTCTGTGTGCATGTCTGTGTGCGAGTGTGCCTGTGTGTATGAACCTGAATTGTAGTTCCAGTGTCCAGGAGTTTAAGAGTAGTGAGGTCAGAAATAAGGTTTCAAGGTTGAAAGAGTTGACCGGCGTGCAGAAAGGTGGTTTGAAGTGTGTCTACTTCAACACCAGGAGCATCCGGAATAAGGTGGATGAACATCAGCATGGCTTGGTACCTGGGACCTTGATGTTGCAATATTGTGGCCATTTCGGAGACATGGAAAGACTGGGACAGGAATGGTTGTTGCAGGTTCTGGGGTTTAGATGTTTCAGTAAGAACAGTGAAGATGGTAAAGGGGTGTGGGGGTGTGGCATTATTAGGCAAGGACATTATTACGGTGGCCGAAAGGACATTTGAGGACTCATCTATTTAAGTAGTATGGGCTGAGGTTAGAAACAGGAAAGAAGAAGTCACCCTGGTGGAAGTTTTCTGGAGGCCTCTGGATTGTTCGAGGGATGTAACGGAAAGAATAGCAAAGATGGATAGGAGTGAGAGTAACAGGGCAGTTGTTATAGGGGACTTTAATTTTCCAAATATTGACTAGAAACATGATAGTTCGAGTACTTTAGATGTGTCAGTTTTTGTCCAATATGTGCAGGATGGTTTCTTGACATGGTATGTAAACAGGCCAACAAGGGGTGAGGCCACAGTGGATTTGGTACTGGGTAATGAACCCAGCCAGGTGTTAGATTTGGAGGTAGTGACCACAATTCGGTCATGTTCACGTTAGCGATGGAAAGGGATAGGTATATAATGCAGGGCAAGAGTTATTGCTGGCGGAAAGGCAATTATGATGCGATTAGGCAAGGTTTAGGTTGCATAGGATGGGGAAGTAAACTGCAGGGGATGGGCACAATTAAAATGGGGAGCTTGTTGAAGGAACAGCAACTGCGTATCCTTGATAAGTATGTACCTGTCAGACAGGGAGGAAGTGATCGAGTGAGGGAGCCGTGGTTTACTTAAAGAAGTTGAATCTCTTGTCAAAAGGAAGAAGAGGCTTATATTAGGATGAGGCATGAAGATTCAGGGTGCTTGAGAGTTAAGTGCTTGCCAGGAAAGATCTAAAGAAAGAGCTAAGAGCCAGGAGGGGACATGAGAAGTATTTGGCAGCTATGATCAAGGAAAACCCTAAAGTTTTTTACAGGTATATCAGAAATAAAAGAATGACCAGAGTAAGATTAGGGCCAATCAAGGATAGGAGTGGGAAGTTGTGTGTGGAGTCTGTGGAATGTGGAAAGTGTTAAATGAATATTTTTCATCAATATTCAGACTGGAAAAAGACAATGTTGTTGAGGAGAATACTGAGATACAGGCTACGAGACAAGACGAGATTGAGGTTCATAAGGAGGTGTTAGCAATTCTGGAAAGTGTGAAAATAGATAAGTCTGCTGGGCCGGATGGGATTTATCCTAGGATTCTCTGGGAAGCCAGGGAGGAGATTGCAGTGCTTTGGCTTTGATCTTTATTTTGTCATTGTCTACAGGAATAGTACCAGAAGACTGGAGGATAGAAAATGTTGTCCCCTTGTTCAAGAAGGGGAGTAGAGACAACCCTGGTAATTCTAGACCAGTGAGCCTTACTTCAGTTGTGGGTAATCTGTTAGAAAAGGTTATAAGAGATAGGATTTATAATCATCTAGAGAGGAATAATTTGATTAAGGGTAGTCAACACGGTTTTGTGAAGGTAATTCGTGCCTCACAAACCTTTTGAGATCTTTGAGAAGGTGACCAAACAAGTGGATGAGGGTAAAGATGTGGTGCATATGGATTTCAGTAAGGCATTTGAAAAGGTTCCCCATGGTAGCCTATTTCACAAAATACAGAGGCATGGGATTGAGGGCAATTTAGCAGTTTGGATCAGAAATTGGTTTGCTGTCAGACAACAGAGGGTGATGGTAAATGGGAAATGGTCATCCTGGAGTTCCGTTATGAAGTGGTGTGCTGCAAGGATCTGTTTTGGGAGTACTGCTGTTTGCCATTTTTGTAAATAACCTGGAATGAGGGTGTAGAAGGATGGGTAAGTAAATTCACAGATGACATTAAGGTCGGTGGTGTTGTGAATAATGTGGAAGGATGTTGCAGGTTACAGAGGGACATAGGTATCTGCAGAACTGGCTAAGAGGTGGCAAATGGAGTTTAATGTGGAAAAGTGTGAGGTGATTCACTTTGGAAGGAGCACTAATGACAAGACTCTGGGTAGTATAGATGAGCAAAGAGGTCTTGCTGTCCATGTACATAGATCTCTGAAAATTGCCACCCAGGTTGATAGGGTTGTTAAGAAGGCATATGGTGTGTTAGCTTTTATTGGTAGAGGGATTGAGTTTTGGAGTCACGAGGTCATACTGCAGCTGTACAAAACTCTGGTGCAGCTGCACTTGGAGTATTGCATACAGTTCTGGTCACTGCATTATAAGAAGAAAGTGGAAGCTTTGGAGATGGTTCAGAAGAGATTTACTGGAATGTTATCTGATATGGAGGGAAGGTTTTATGAGGAAAGGCTGAGGAACTTGAAGCTGTTTTCATTCGAGAGAAGAAGGTTGAGAGGTGAATTAATTGAAACATATAAGATAATCAGAGGGTTAGATAAGGTGGACAGGGAGAGCCTTTTTCCGACGATGGTGATGGTTAGCAAGATAGAACATAACTTTAAATTGAGGGGTGATAGATTTGGGACAGACGTCAGAGATAGTAGCATGGAACGCACTGTCTGTAACAGTAGTAAACTCAGTAACCTTAATAGCTTTTAAATGGTCATTGGATAGACATGTGGATGAAAATGGAACAGTTTAGGATAGATAGACTTGAGATTGGTTCCACAGGGCGGTGCAACATTTGAGGGCCAAAGGGCCTGTACTGCGCTGTAATGTTCTATGTTCTATGAGGTGTCCATTACCAGTCCTGCTGGGATTTACTAATGTACAAATGCAGTAGCATTGGCTGGGCAGAATTCCAATCTGATTCCAGAGTTCTCTGCTCCCACCACATGCCCTGGATATTAAGATCAAATCTATTAATGGTAACAATACATATATATTTTAGTAGGGGCTTATTATTGTGATGCATTGTAATTACTAATATACTTCCAATGATCCAATGATCACTGCTAGAAGTTGCTGATAGACATCAATGAAGGACAACATTGGGCTTGGTTATATCCCCAAAACCCCGTAGAAAACCCAGCTCCCCCACCCTCCCTGGAGTCCAGTGCTCTTCCACTGCCCAACACCATCTCTCCCAAGTGTGAAAGTGGATCCTTATGTGAGGTTGTACAGCTCTTCTCAAACGGTGGCCCAGTAGCAGACTGAAAAGGAGGGGAAGAGAATGGGCGATGGGAAGGAGAGGTGAAAGGTATGCACTGACCAGGTCACCATGCACCTTGTAACAGCCAATCAGGAGACGCATGTCCCAAAATTGAGTGGGACGTTGCTGGATGGGTTGATGTAGGATAAGGTCCATGTTCTCATGGAGAGTAAATGTATCAGTTACCAGTTTGATCCATCCCATTCCACAGGCAGTTTAAACTATAATCCAGACTCACATCCCAGCCAGCAATTAAAGCCAAGTTTCATTTATTCATTCACAGCCTATTACTTATACAGGTGAGATATTACAACATCTGGAGGGGACACTCTATCTTCGAAATGGAGTTCTGTTGGAAGCAGATATAGGAGGAGATGGAGATTGTTGATTAAAGTACTTTCATTGAGTGGGGTGATCAGTCAAACTCATGTCATCCTCTGGCCAAAAGCCAGGATTAAATGGTTCTCATATTGATTACCATTCTCCCATGGGCTGAACCAGAACCACCCTCAGTCTGTACTGAGACAGCTGGTTTTGGAAGTGGGAGAGACGGTTCAGGACATTGGGTAACTGACAATGCCCAGTATTCCCTGATTAATCATTTGAGATGTTGGGAACTGTCGAGGTTGAGAGAGAGGAACATCGTTTCCAGTTGTAGCATCCGTTTATTGGGCTGCATGTTGGGTGTGGGTGGGGCGGGAGGGGGTGTCAGCTGAGGAGGGAACCGTTTAAAAAGAATATAGGTGCTTCAGGATTTAGGCATTGTTGGCAAAACTGTATCTGTAGCTCGTCCCATGGGATGGAGGGCAGCTGCTGGTGGTGCAGGTTGTACCAGCTCAGTGGGAAGTGAAGGGTCACTCATCTTGGTATTTGACTGGAATCACATCCAGGCCAGACCAGATAAGAACAGCAGTATCCCTTCCCAGTGCAGCATAAGTCAACCAAGGAGATGCCTTCCGTCTCTGTGATTACACCTCACCTCACATCAGTTTTGTTTCTGGAACCTGAGAACCGTATCTCAGCTGACAGACCCAGTGCAAACATTTACCACAGACAGCAACTTCCAAACCCACAACCACGTCCATCTAGAAGGTCAAAAGCAGCAGATACGTGGGAACAACACCTCCTGCAAGGACCCCTCCTGCAAAAACTCTTTGTCCTAACTTGGAAATATACTGCTGTTAAAATGGGTTCAAATCCCAGAATTCCATTGTGGGTCAACAAACACCAAACGGACAGCAAAGGTTAAGTCAGCAGTTAACCACCACCATTTCAAAGGCAATTGGAGAAGGGAAGCAAATACTAGTCCAGCAACTCATGTCCTTATCTTGGAAAAAAACTTGTAAAAAGTAGTGAGCGAGTGCAATGCTGTTGCAGAGACAACCTCGAGGGAGCACCGCACTATCGGAGGGCCAGTGTTGAGCAAGCACTGCATTGTTGGAGGGTCAGTGCTGAGGGAGTGTCACATTGTTGGACGGTCAGTGCTGAGGGAGCACCGTACTGTCAGAGGGTCAGTGCTGAGGGAGTGTCGCACTGTCAGAGGGTCAGTGCTGAGGGGATATCGCACTGTTGGAGGGTCAGTGCTGAGGGAGCACCACACTGTCGGAGGGCCAGTGCAGAAGGAGTGTAGAACAGTTGGAGGGTCAGTGCTGAGGGAGCACCGCACTATCAGGACGTCAGTGCTGAGGGGGCACTGCACTGTCAGAGGGTCAGTGCAGAGGGAGTGTAGCACAGTGGGAGGGCCAGTGCTGAAGGAGCACCGCATCGCACTGTCAGAGGGTCAGTGCTGACGGAGCACCGCACTGCCAGAGGGTCAGTGTTGAGGGAATGCTGCACTGTCAGATGGTCAGCGCTGAGGGAGTGCCACACAGTCGGAGTGTCAGTACTGAGCGACCACTGCATTTTTGTAGAATCAGTATTGAGGGACTGCCGCACTGTCAGAGGCTCAGTGCTGAGGGAGCACCATACTGTCAGAGGGTCAGTGCAGAGGGAGTGTCTCACTGTCAGAGGGTCAGTGCTGAGGGAGCGCTGTACTGTAAGATGGTCAGTGCTGAGGGAGTGCTACACTGTCAGAGGATCAGTGATGAGGGAGCGCCTCACAGTCATAGGGTCAGTGCTGAGGCAGTGCTGCACAGTCAGAGGGTTAATGCAGAGGGAGTGTAGCACAGTGGGAGGATCACTGCTGAGGGAGCACCACACTGTCAGAGAGTCAGTGCTGAAGGAGCATCGCACTGCCAGAGGGACAGTGTTGAGGGAATGCTGTACTGTCAGAGGTCAGTGCTGAGGGAGTACCACACAGTCGGAGTGTCAGTACTGAGAGATCACTGCATTTTTGTAGAGAGAGTACTGAGGGACTGCCGCATTGTCAGAGGGTCAGTGCTGAGGGAGTGCTGCACTGTCAGAGGATCAGTGCTGAGGGAGTGTCTCACTGTCAGAGAGTCAGTGCTGAGGGAGCACCTCACCGTCAGAGGGTCAGTGCTGTTGGAGTGTCGCACAGTTGGAGCGTCAGTGCTGAAGGAGCGCTGCACTGTCAGAGGGTCAATGCTGAGGGAGTGCTGCACTGTCAGAGGGTCAGTGCAGAGTGAGTGCAGCACAGTGGAAGGGTCACTGCGGAGGCAGTGCTGCACTGCCAGAGGGTCAGTGCTGAGGGAGTGTTGCACGTCAGAGGGTCAGTGCTGAGGGAGCGATGCACTGTCAGAGGGTCAGTGCTGAGGGAGTGCCGCACTGTCAGAGGGTCAGTGGTGAGGGAGCACCGTACTGTCAGAGGGTTAGCGCTGAGGGAGTGTCTGACTGTCACAGGGTCCATGCTGAGGGAGCGCTGTACTGTCAGAGGGTCAGTGCTGAGGGAGCGCCTCACTGTCAAAGGGTCAGTGCTGAGGGAGCACTGTACTGCCAGAGGGTCAGTGCTGCGGGAGCATTGCACTGTCAGAGGGTCAGTACTGAGAGAGTGCCTCACTGTAAGAAGGTCAGTGCTGAGGCAGCACTGTATTGTCAGAGGGTCGGTGCTGAGGGAGTGTCGCACTGTCAGAGGGTCAGTGCTGAGGGACCACCTCACTGTCAGAGGATCAGTGCTGAGGGATGTGCTGCACTGTCGGAGGGCCAGTGCTGAGGGAGCACTGTACTGTAAGAGGGTCAGTGCTGAGGTAGTGCTGCACTGTCAGATGGGTTAGTGCTGAGGGAGCGCCTCACTGTCAGAGGATCAGAGCTGAGGGAGTGCCGCACTGTCAGATGGTCAGTGCTGAGGGAGCGCCTCACTGTCAGAGGGTCAGTGCTGAGGGAGTGCTACACTGTCAGAGGATCAGTGATGAGGGAGCGCCTCACAGTCATAGGGTCAGTGCTGAGGCAGTGCTGCACAGTCAGAGGGTTAATGCAGAGGGAGTGTAGCACAGTGGGAGGATCACTGCTGAGGGAGCACCACACTGTCAGAGAGTCAGTGCTGAAGGAGCATCGCACTGCCAGAGGGACAGTGTTGAGGGAATGCTGTACTGTCAGAGGTCAGTGCTGAGGGAGTACCACACAGTCGGAGTGTCAGTACTGAGAGATCACTGCATTTTTGTAGAGAGAGTACTGAGGGACTGCCGCATTGTCAGAGGGTCAGTGCTGAGGGAGTGCTGCACTGTCAGAGGATCAGTGCTGAGGGAGTGTCTCACTGTCAGAGAGTCAGTGCTGAGGGAGCACCTCACCGTCAGAGGGTCAGTGCTGTTGGAGTGTCGCACAGTTGGAGCGTCAGTGCTGAAGGAGCGCTGCACTGTCAGAGGGTCAATGCTGAGGGAGTGCTGCACTGTCAGAGGGTCAGTGCAGAGTGAGTGCAGCACAGTGGAAGGGTCACTGCGGAGGCAGTGCTGCACTGCCAGAGGGTCAGTGCTGAGGGAGTGTTGCACTGTCAGAGGGTCAGTGCTGAGGGAGCGATGCACTGTCAGAGGGTCAGTGCTGAGGGAGTGCCGCACTGTCAGAGGGTCAGTGGTGAGGGAGCACCGTACTGTCAGAGGGTTAGCGCTGAGGGAGTGTCTGACTGTCACAGGGTCCATGCTGAGGGAGCGCTGTACTGTCAGAGGGTCAGTGCTGAGGGAGTGCCATGCTGTCACAGGGTCAGTACTGAGGGAGTGCTGCACTGTCAGAGGGTCAATGCAGAGTGAGTGTAGCACAGTGGGAGGATCACTGCTGAGGCAGTGCTGCACTGCCAGAAGATCAGTGCTGAGGGAGTGCTGCACTGTCAGAGGGTCAGTGCTGAGGGAGTGCCGCACTGTCAGAGGATCAAGTGCTGAGGGAGTGCTGCACTGTCAGAGGGTCAGTGCTGAGGGAGCGCTTCACTGTCAGAGGGTCAGTGGTGAGGCAGTGCTGCACTGCCAAAGAGTCAGTGCTGAGGGAGAGCTGCACTATCAGAGGATTAGTGCTGAGGGAGTCCTGCACTGTCAGAGGGTCAGTGCTGAGGGAGCACTGTACTGTTAGAGGGTCAGTGTTGAGGGAGCGCCTCACTGTCAGAGAGTCAGTGCTGAGGGAGCACCGTACTGTCAGAGGATTAGTGCTGAGGGAGCACCGCACTGTCAGAGGATTAGTGTTGAGGGAGCACCGCACTGTTGGAGGACCAGTGCTGAAGGAGCACTGCACTGTCGGAGGGCCAGTGCTGAGGGAGCACCGCATCGCACTGTGAGAGGGTCAGTGCTGAGGGAGTGTTGCACTGTGGAGGGTCAGTGCTGAGGGAGCACCGCACTGTCGGAGGGTCAGTGCCGAGGGAGTGTTGCACTGTGGAGGGTCAGTGCTGCGGTAGTACTGCACTGTCAGAGGGTCAGTGCTGAGGGAGCGCCTCACTGTGAGACAGTCAGTGATGAGGGAGTGCTGCACTGTCAGAGGGTTAGTCCTGAGGGAGCACTGAACTGTCGTAGGGTCAGTGCTGAGGGAGCACCGCACTGTTGGAGGGCCAGTGCTGAGGGAGCACCGCATCGCACTGTCAGAGGGTCAGTGCTGAGGGAGCGCTGCACTGTCAGATGGTCAGTGCTGAGGGAGCGCCTCACTGTCAGAGAATCAGAGCTGAGGGAGTGCTGCACTGTCAGAGGGTCAGAGCTGAGGGAGTGCTGCACTGTCAGAGGGTCAGTGCTGAGGGAGTGCCGCACTGTCAGGTGGTCAGTGCTGAAGGAATGCTGCACTGTCAGAGGGTCAGTGCTGAGGAAGTGCCACACTGTCAGAGGGTCAGTGCTGAAGGAGTACTGCACTGTCAGAGGGTCAGTGCTGAGGGAGTGCTGAACGGTCAGAGGGTCAGTGCTGAAGGAGTGTCACACTGTTGGAGGGTCAGTGCTGAGAGAGTGGGCACTGTCGGGGGGGCAGTGCAAAGGGAGCATCGCACTGTCAGAGGGTCAGTGCTGAGGGAGTATTGCACAGTTGGAGGGTCAGTGCTGAGGTAGCACCGCACTGACAGAGGGTCAGGGCTGAGGGAGTGCTTCACTGTCAAAGGATCAGTGCTGAGGGAATGCTGCACTGTCCAGGGTCAGTGCTGAGGGAGTGCTGCACTGTCAGAGGGTCAGTGCTGAGGGAGTGTTGCACAGTTGGAGGGTCAGTGTTGGGAGAATGCTGCACTGTCGGAGGGATGGTGCTGAGGGATTGCCACACAGTCCGAGTGTCAGAACAGAGAGATCACTGCATTTTTGGAGAGGTAGAGCTGAGAGAGTGTTGCACTGTCAGAGGGTCAGTGCTGAGGGAGCGCCTCACTGTCAAAGGGTCAGTGCTGAGGGAGCACTGTACTGCCAGAGGGTCAGTGCTGCGGGAGCATTGCACTGTCAGAGGGTCAGTACTGAGAGAGTGCCTCACTGTAAGAAGGTCAGTGCTGAGGCAGCACTGTATTGTCAGAGGGTCGGTGCTGAGGGAGTGTCGCACTGTCAGAGGGTCAGTGCTGAGGGACCACCTCACTGTCAGAGGATCAGTGCTGAGGGATGTGCTGCACTGTCGGAGGGCCAGTGCTGAGGGAGCACTGTACTGTAAGAGGGTCAGTGCTGAGGTAGTGCTGCACTGTCAGATGGGTTAGTGCTGAGGGAGCGCCTCACTGTCAGAGGATCAGAGCTGAGGGAGTGCCGCACTGTCAGATGGTCAGTGCTGAGGGAGCGCCTCACTGTCAGAGGGTCAGTGCTGAGGGAGTGCCGCACTGTCAGATGGTCAGTGCTGAAGGAATGTCGCATTGTCAGAGGGTCAGTGCTGAAGGAGTGTCGCACTGTCAGAGGGTCAGTGCTGAAGGAGTGCTGCACTGTCAGAGGGTCAGTGCTGAGGGAGTGCTGAACGGTCAGAGGGTCAGTGCTGAAGGAGTGTTGCACTGTTGGAGGGTCAGTGCTGAGGTAGCACCGCACTGACAGAGGGTCAGTGCTGAGGGAGAACTGCACTGTCAGAGGGTCAGTGCTGCGGGAGCACTGCACTGTCAGAAGGTCAGTGCTGAGGGAGTGCTGCACTGTCAGAGGGTCAGTGTTGAGGGAGCACTGCACTGTCAGAGGGTCAGTGCTGAGGGAGTACCACACAGTCGGAGTGTCAGTACTGAGAGATCACTGCATTTTTGTAGAGAGAGTACTGAGGGTCTGCCGCATTGTCAGAGGGTCAGTGCTGAGGGAGTGCTGCACTGTCAGAGGATCAGTGCTGAGGGATGTGCTGCACTGTCAGAGGGTCAGTGCTGAGGGATCACCGCACTGTCGGAGGGCCAGTGCTGAGGGAGCACCGCACTGTCAGAGGATCAGTGCTGAAGGAGCGCCTCACTGTCAGAGGATCAGTACTGAGGGAGTCCCGCACTGTCAGAGGGTCAGTGCTGAGGGAGCGCTGCATTGTCAGAGGTTCAGTGCTGAGGGAGCACCACACTGTCAGAGGGTCAGTGCTGAGGGAGCACCGCACTGTCGGAGGGTCAGTGCTGAGGGAGCACCGCTCTGTCAGAGGGTTAGTGCTGAGGGAGTGCCACATTGTTGTACGGTCAGTGCTGAGGGAGAGTCGCACTGTCGGAGGGTCAATGCTGATTGAGTGCTGCACTGTCGGAGGGTCAGTGCAGAGGGAGCACCGCACTGTCGGAGGGTCAGTGCAGAGGGAGTGTTGCTCTGTTAGAGGGTATGTGCTGAGAGAGTACCGTACTGTTGGAGGATCAGTACTGAGGGAACAGGAACTGTTGGAGCGTCAGTACTGAGGAAGTGCTGCACTGTTTTTAGGGTCAGTGCCAACTATAATTAATTATATTTCCCCACACTCTGCTTTCCATCAGGACTCCATTCACTCGTCCAGCTTTTCCATCTCTGTCACTTCTGAACTCCAAGATACAATCTTCACCGGGATGTTTCTGAAAAACTTTTTACTTTGCCTGACCCATCTCACACTCCTGTTCTCCCTCCTTCCTCTTCCTCTCAGAACAATAGGGTTCCCCGTGTTTTTACTTTCCACCCCACCGGACTCCACAATACCCCTCCTCCATTTTCACCACCTCCATGGGGATGTCACTAGCAAACACACCTTGCCATCCCTCCATTGTTTGCATTTTGCAGGGACTGTTCCCTCTGTGACTACCTGGTCCCCTCCTCCATCACCTTCTCATTCCCCCATCACACTTTCCCATCCAGTCACGGGAAGTGTAACACTTGCCCTTTGCCTTCCTCCCTCTTCACTTCCTGCCCAGTGAAGGGTGGTACAGTGGCTCAGTGGTTAGCACTTCTGCCTCATGGTGCCAGGGACCTGGGTACAATTCCACCATCGGGTGACTGTCTGTGTGAAGGTTGCATGTTCTCCCTATGTCTGTGTGAGTTCCTCTGGGTGTTCTGGTTTCTTCCCACAGTCCAAAAAGTGCAGAATAGCTGGATTGACCATAGTGCTCAGGGGTGTATAAGTTAAATGTATTTGCAATGGGAATTGTAGAGTGGAGGGGTGAGTCTGGGTGGGATGCTCTTCAGAGGGTTGGTGTGATTCAATATGCCAAACAGCCTGGTTCCATGCTGAAGTAGCATTTCACTTCACTGT
This sequence comes from Chiloscyllium punctatum, assembly GCF_047496795.1. Taxonomy (NCBI): domain Eukaryota; kingdom Metazoa; phylum Chordata; class Chondrichthyes; order Orectolobiformes; family Hemiscylliidae; genus Chiloscyllium; species Chiloscyllium punctatum. Next base: position 37,088,643 of record NC_092762.1, on the reverse strand, counting down.
TTCTTAACCTAGTCTTCTGTTTTGCCACTCACAAGGTGGTTTCCTTAATAGCAGGGAGATAAAACACAGACTGGGTACTGCTTTCCTTCTCCCTCTGTTTTGTCCATGACAGTGACCCTGACCTTCCAATTGCTCACCAAGTGAATGCACCATCTTGTTCTCATTCTGTCCTGGACCTGTTACAATGTTCCAGCGAATCCCAGTGCGAGCTGGAGTTACAACATCTCATCTTCCATGTTGTCACTTTACAGCCTTCAGAGCTGAACGTTGAGCTCAACGACTTTAGCATGAACTCTGTCCTCTGCGTTGATTACAGCCCTCCCCTCCTCCAGTGTCCTGTCTGTGTGGATTTGCTGTTAGCAAAACCAATCTATTTTTGACTGTCCACAGCTATCATTACTATCTCTCCATTCCATTATTAGCACTCACTTCATTGTTCACTCTCGGAACCCTGATCATATGTTCCACTCACTCCTACTCCCCAACAGTACCATCATTCCCCAGTGCCCTTCAGTGCTGAAGAAGAGTCATATTGAACTCAAAATGGTAGTTCTCTTTCTATCTTCACAGATGCTGCTGAGTTTCTCCAGCATTATGTTTTTATTTTGGATTTCTTGCACCCATAATAGTTTTCTTCTAGTTAAGGGTGTCACGGTCCCTTTAAATTATATTTAAAAGCAGCTCGATAACAGTAAATTCTTATGAGTGGAAGTTTTGTGGCAATCTGACAGATGGTCACCCTACTGCTTCTTATATCCTCTGTCATTTTCTGAATTCTTATTTCTCGATTTTACTAATTTATTACTGATTTTTTATTTCTTTATTTTTCTAATTTTTGCCACTGAAAATTTGTACTTAAGATGCTGTACCTAGGGACCTTGGTACCTTATATGGCTCCATAAGTGGTGACTTATAAAGTTTTCATTGTACTTGAGTACATGTGACAATCAAGCTCATTCTAATTCTGAGGAAGGCTCACTGGACCCGAAACATTAACTGATTTCTCTTCACAGCTGCTGCCAGACTTGCTGAGCTTTTCCAGTAATTTCAGTTTTTGTTTCTAATTCCAATTCTAACAAGATAAGATTTAAAGGGCAGGACTTTTAACTGCTTTAAGAGTCTGACAGCTCTCTTTGACAAGTGTTTTTGTCAAAATGTCTTGACATATTTGACAGGTCCTTTTGCAGGGTGCTTCTGAAAGTTTTAACAGGTCTGTTCAGAGCTCCATTGAGCATGGCTCATTGATATGTTTATGCATTTTATACACATATTTATACCTACTTTTAATAAACCCAGAAAGGTCCTTACCTCCCTTAAAAGGGCACCATGCCACTCCCAAATGTGTCTAATGAATCAGGCCAGAAAGGTACACCACCACTTCAATCCTTTAGGTTTCACACTCCAAGGCTGACAAAATCCCATTTCAATGGTTGTAAATGTTAATTTAAATGACTAGCTGCCCACAAAAAGGACATGTCACATCCCAACCCAACCACTTTCCTGCTCCCACTAAACTGGGAAATGCTGTGTTTGGGAATGAGAATTACAAGTTGGGCCTCATCCATTCTGGTCAGGCCTCTCTCCACTGTGGTGATAAATCTAGGCCTGGGTTTGGGATAATGATCTAAAATGCCCGACTGCTTTCTGCTCCAAAGCAGTAAAAGTCAACTAATCAGCCCAAATTCTCTTACAAATTCCTTTGAATCAGGAGGTAAAGGATTTGCTCTGTAATCCTTTCATTTAACTCGACAAATAGAAAGATCACCTGCTCCCTGCAACATTCCCCAACTGATATTTTTTCTGTTAATTTGAAACACTTCTTGCTTATCTGACTATTAATTCCCTCAATTGTATCTGAAAAATGGAGCCTTCAGGATTTCAAGATACTTTAGTCAGAATCATTGGCGACCTTTAAGCAGCATTTGGATGGGTACATGGATGGGTGCTTAATCTAGGTTAGAAGTTCGGCACAACATCGTGGGCCGAAGGGCCTGTTCTGTGCTGTATTGTTCTATGTTCTATGTTCTATGTTCTATTTTATACATCTATCTCATTAAACAAACATTTCCAAGGAATGCCTTTTGTTTGCTTCAGACCCTCAAAGAACATAGGAGGGCTACGTTCTAATGAAGCCCGAAACATCGATTTTCCTGCTCCTCAGATGCTGCCTGACCTGCTGTGCTTTTCCAACACCACTCTAACCTAGACTCTGGTTTCCAGCATCTGCAGTTCTTGTTTTTACCTCAAAGAACATAGAACGATCCAGCACAGGAACAGGCCCTTTGGCCCACCATGTCTGTGCCATCCATAATGCCATTCTCACCTAGTCTTATCTGCCTGCGCATGGCCCATATCCCTGTATTCCCTGCCTATTCATGTACCTGTCTAAATGCCTCTTGAACTTTGCTGTTGTATCTGCTTCTACCCACCTCCCCAGCAGTGTGTTTCAGGCACCTAACAACCCTCTGTCTAAGAAACCTTTCCTCGCACATCTTTGAACGTTCCCCCTCTCACCTTAAACCTGTGCCTCCTAGTACTCAACATTTCTACCCTGGGAAAGAGACTCTGATTATTCATCCTATCCATGCCCCTCATAATTTTATAAACTTCTATCAGGTTGGCCCTCAGAGTCTGATACTCTCGCGACAACAATCCAACTTTGTCCAGCCGCTCCTTATACCTAACGCACTCTGATCCAGGCAACATCCTAGGAAACAAAAACAGAAATTGCAGGAAAAGCTCATCAGGTCTGGCAGCATCTGTGGAGATGAATCAGAGTTAACCCTTCATCAGAACATGTCCAGTAACCCTTCATCAGGACAAAGCCCCCACATTCTTCCTAGAGTGCAGTGACCAGAACTGCACACAATACTCCCAACTGTGGCCTGACCAAAGCCTTATACTGCTCGTTGGATGCTGCCTGAACTGCTGTGCTCTTCCAGCACCACTAATCCAGTATTTGGTTTTCAGCATCTGCAGTCATCGTTTTTACCTTGTAAGGTAAGTGTGCCTTACGCCTCCTTTACCAACTTATCTACTTGTGCTGGTACTTTCGCTCGATTGGAATTGTGCTCCAGGCTTGAATAGAGGCCTAGAGTGTCAATGAGGAGAAAGGCTGGTCTGAATCCAAGAATCCGAACTCATTCTCATTATGAGGCTGTCTGTCTGTCACAGCTCCACATGTGGTTTGCCCAGTAGCTGCAGAGGTGGGTGGTGACACATGAAATACGGGAGGGATGTACAGTGGGGACTGGTGGTAGCATAGTGAGATACTGGGATGTTGGAGGGTGCAATCCTGCTCATCCTTAAGCAGAGCAATTTGTTTTTTTAATTGAAAGTGGAGTCACAGGTAGACAGGGCAGTAAAGAAGGCTTTTGGCAAACTGCCCTTCATCAGTCAGGGCATTGAGTACAGAAGTTGGGAAGTTATTTTGCAGTTATACAGGTCATTGATAAGGCCACACTTGGAGTATTGTGTTCAGTTTTGGTCACTTTGCTCATGGAAAGATGTTATTAAACTGGAAAGAATACAGAAGGAATTTACAAGGATGTTGCCAGAACTCAAGAGTCAGAGTTATGGGGAGAGATTGGGCAAACTAGGAGTGTGGGAGACTGAGGGGGGATCTTACTGAAATGTAGAAGATCATGAGAGGCAAGGATAGGGTGAATGCACTCAGACTTTTTCCCAGGGTTGGGGAATCGAGGACTGGAGGGCATCAGTTTAAGGTTAGAGGGGAAAGAATAAAAGGGAACCTGAGAGGCTACATTTTTACACAGAGGGTGGTATGCATAGGGAATGAGCTGCCATTGGAAGTGGTTGAGGTGGGTACGTTAACAACATTTAAAAGGCATTTGGACAAATACATGGATAGGAAAGGATTAGAAGGATATGGGCCAAGTGCAGGGAAATTGGGTTAGTGTGGATGGATATTTTGTTCGGCATGGACCAGTTTTGGCTGAAGGTCCTGTCTCTGGACTCTATGAAAGGAAAGCAAACATCTGCTTCAGGTGGTAAGGAGTGTGTGTGGTTCTTATTCTATGGTAAATGGTGGATTAGTGACCTCAGGCCTGTATTAGCTAATGGCTTGAGTCAGCTTTGTCTGGGAGACTGATTATTGAAGATCTGGTGTAGCAGGTCCCAATCCCTGAATGTGGATGTCGATCCTCCTGTGCAGAATTGAGAAGCTACTGAGTGCTGGAGCTGCCATCTTTTAGATAAGACATTAAACCGAGATTCTGCAGCTAAATTTGAAGAGATAAATAATCCCAGCAGCTGCCATACTGACTCCCTGGCTCCATTAAGACATTGAAGCACTTTAATGGATGCCTACAAAAAGGGTATTGTGTGTTGGCAGTGCAAGTTTCTATTCACTTGTGGGATGTGGACATTGCTGGCCAGGCCAGCATTGGTAGCTGTCCTTTGAGAAGGTGGTGGTGAGCTGCCTTCTTGAACCACTGCAGTCTACCTAGTGTGGGCTGACTCATAATGCCTTTAGGGAGGGAATTCCACGATTTCGACCAGTGACAGTGAAAGAATATATATTTCCAAGTCAGGATGGTGAGTGGCTCAGAGGGTGGTATTCCCACGTATCTGCTGCCCTAGTCATTCTAGACGGTAGTTGTCATGGGTTTGGAAGGTCTGAGGATCTTTGGTGAATTTCTGCCGTGCATCTTGTAGATAGTACACACTGCTGCTACTGAGCGTCGGTGAGGCACAGAGTGGATGCTTGTCGATGCAGTGCCAGTCAAGGGCGCTGCTTTGCCTTGGATGGTGTCAAGCTTGAGTGTTGTCGGGGCTGCACTTATCCAGAGCAAGTGGGAAGTATTTCATCAGACTCCTGACTTGCTCCTCATTGATGATGGACAGGGGGTTCAAGAGGCGAGTTAGTTGCCGTAGGATTCCCAGCCTCTGACCTTCTCTTGTAGCCACTGTCACTGAGGGCAATTGAAGGAAGACATCGTTGACAGATTTTTCAATCAGGCTTCCTGTTCGGACAGGAAAAAGCCCATTTCAGGCTTGGAGATGAGTACCCAGTGGTTGGCCAAGGGCAGAGCTCCAAATGAGGGACCCTTTCTGTCTGTCCATCCAGCCTTGTGTAGGTGCAGCTACTGCCTCCAATGTGGTCATTAAGGATTTAAGGATATTGCTGAGATCCATCTCCATTTTGAAGCAGCCTTACCTTCCAAGCTGCAAGACCTTTGGTCAAGCCACCACCTCTAAGAGCCTGCCCACCATCTGAGTAGTGATTGGCTGCTCTGGGGGTTGGATTAATCACCTGGAAACAGCTCCCATCTCTTGTTAAATAACAGAGCACTGCGAAGATTTTAAATAAAAACTGAAAATGTCGCAGACACCGAGCAGGAGAGAGAAACAAGAGTTAACATTTTGAGTCCACTCTGACTTTTTTGGGATCTGAAAGGGGCCAGAAAACAATTTTTCTTGCTGTCAAGAAAAGTGGAGGAGGAGCAAGTGGAACAAATGGTGCCCATCGCAAAAACCAAGTGCTTGCTAATGGCAGTACAGGAGCGATATAGATGAAGAAAAGGTGTTAATGGTAGGCGTTAATAGGACTGCTACACTAAGAGCAAACTCATACAAGCAATATGGAAAGAGAGAGGGTGCAATCAAAATGCAGGACTATCAGAATTTGTTTAACAATCTTGAGTCCTCAAGGTTGTAATGTGACTGTGAAAAATGAGGTGTTGTTCCTCCAGCTTGCATTGGGCTTCACTGGAACAACAGACCCAGGACAGGTAATGTCAACACAGGAGCAAAGGTAGCTTATTGTAATGTCAAGCAAGTGGATGGTCAGGGTCATTCTCCCAGACAGAATGGAGGCATTCCAGCAAAGTGGCCTCCTCTCTACTCACAGAAATCTCAGCTGGTAAGTTAGCTGCAAACCGTAAACTCTACCATGAGAAAAAGAAGGTCACAATTTGGACATTGCAACATAAAATGATGGGCCCTTTTTTATCTCAACACTGTCAGGAGCAGAGGTAACACGCTGAAGAATTGCTTAAGCACTGGATAGCACTGGCCCTCCCCAGCGCCTGTGTTCTGAATCCCAGCCCCCATTATGTATCCTCAGTAGATTGATGGCAATCGATGGTGTATGGAAATCCCAGGGCTGGAGCTTGACTATGGAGGCAGCTCGCTTAAGTTGCAAAATTCCCCAAGTTATTGAAGCTAACTCACGTGACAGTGAGGCAAGGAATAGGGAGAGAGTGCAGTTCAACACGTGGCTGCAAGGGTGGTGTAGGAGGGAGAGTTTCAGGTATTTGGACAATTAGACTGCATTCTGGGGAAGGTGGGACCTGTACAAACAGGACGGGTTGCACCTGAACCAGAAGGGCACCAATATCCTGGGGGGTAGGTTTGCTAGCACTCTTCGGGGGAGGGGGGGGTTTAAACTAATTTGGCAGGGGGATGGGATCCGGACTTGTAGTCCAGCAAGTAAGCTAGCTGTGTGTCAGGATGTCCAAGACTGTAGGGAGGCTGTGGAGAAGGTAGCACTGACAGGGAATACTTGTGGACACAGAGATGGGCTCAAGTGCGTATACTTCAACACAAGGAGTATCAGAAATAAGGTGGGTGAACTTAAGGCGTGGATCGGTACCTGGGACTACGATGTTGTGGCCATCACGGAAACGTGGATAGATGAGGGACAGGAATGGCTGTTGGAGGTTCCTGGTTACAGATGTTTCAATAAGATTAGGGAGGGTGGTAAAAAAGGAGGGGGAGGTGGCATTGCTAATTAGAAATGGTATAACGGCTGCAGAAAGAAAGTTTGAGGGGGATCTGCCTTTGGGGGTAGTATGGGCTGAAGTCAGAAATAGGAAAGGTGCAGTCACCTTGTTGGGTGTTTACTATAGGCCCCCCAATAGCAGCAGAGATGTGGAGAAACAGATTGGGAAACAGATTTTGGAAAGGTGCAGAAGCCACAGGGTAGTAGTCATGGGCGACTTCAACTTCCCAAATATTGATTGGAAGCTCTTTAGATCAAGTAGATTGGATGGGGCGGTGTTTGTGTAGTGTGTCCAGGAAGCTTTTCTAACTCAGTATGTAGGTTGTCCGACCAGAGGGGAGGCCATATTGGATTTGGTACTCGGTAATGAACCGGGACAAGTGATGGGCTTGCTAGTGGGTGAACATTTTGGTGATGGTGACCACAATTCTGTGACTTTCACCTTGGTTATGGAGAGAGATAGGTGTGCACAACAAGGTAGATTTTACAATTGGGGGAAGGGAAATTACGATGCTGTTAGACAGGATTTGAGGAGCATAAGTTGGGAGCATAGGCTGTCAGGGAAGGATGTGGTGGAAATGTGGAACTTTTTCAAGGAGCAGATACGACGTGTCCTTGATATGTATGTACCGATCAGGCAGGAAAGAAATGGTCGTGTGAGGGAGCCTTGGTTGACGAGGGAGGTTGAATGTCTAGTAAAGAGGAAGAAGGAGGCTTACATAAGGTTGAGGAAACAGGGTTCAGACAGAGCAGTGGAGGGATACAGGATAGCCAGAAGGGACCTGTTGAAAGGGATTAGGAGAGCTAAGAGAGGGCATGAAAAATCTTTGGCGGATAGGATCAAGGATAACCCCAAGGCATTCTATGCGTATGTGAGAAACCTGAGAATGACGAGAATGAGGGTAGGTCCGATCAAGGACAGTGGTGGGAGACTGTGTATTGAGTCGGAAGAGATAGGAGAGGTCTTGAACAAGTACTTCTCTTCAGTATTTATGAACGAGAGGGACCGTATTGTTGAAGAGGAGAGTGTGAAACAGACTGGTAAGCTAGAAGAGAAACTTGTTAGGAAGGAAGATGTGTTGGGCATTTTGAACAACTTGAGGATAGACAAGTCCCCCAGGCCTGACGGTATATATCCTAGAATTATGTGGGAAGCAAGAGAGGAAATTGCAGTACCGTTGGCAATGATCTTCTCATCTTCACTGTCAACGGGGGTGGTACCAGGGGACTGGAGAGTAGCGAATGTTGTGCCCCTGTTCAAAAAAGGGAATCGGGATGACCCCAGGAATTACAGGCCAGTTAGTCTTACTTCTGTGGTAGGCAAAGTAATGGAAAGGGTACTGAGGGATAGGATTTATGAGTATCTGGAAAGACACTGCTTGATTAGGGACAGCCAGCACGGATTTGTGAAGGGTAGGTCTTGCCTTACAAGTCTTATTGAATTCTTCGAGGAGGTGACCAAGCATGTGGATGAGGATAGAGCAGTGGATGTAATGTACATGAATTTTAGTAAGGCATTTGATAAGGTTCCCCATGGTAGGCTTATGCACAAAGTCAGGAGGCATGGGATAGAGGGAAATTTGGCCAATTGGATAGAAAACTGGCAAACCGGTCGAAGTCAGAGAGTGGTGGTAGATGGTAAATATTCAGCCTGGAGCCCAGTTACAAGTGGAGTTCCGCAGGGATCAGTTCTGGGTCCTCTGCTGTTTGTCATTTTTATTAATGACTTAGATGAGGGAGTCGAAGGGTGGGTCAGTAAATTTGCAGATGATACGAAGATAGGTGGAGTTGTGGACAGTGAGGAGGGCATTTGTCGTTTGCAAAGGGACTTAGATATGATGCAGAGCTGGGCTGAGGAGTGGCAGATGGAGTTCAACCCTGTCAAGTGTGAGGTTGTCCATTTTGGAAGAACAAATAAGAATGTGGAATATAGGGTTAATGGTAGGGTTCTTAGTCAGGTGGAGGAACAGAGGGATCTTGGGGTCTATGTACATAGATCTTTGAAAGTTGCCACTCAGGTGGATAGAGTTTGTAAGAAGGCCTATGGTGTATTAGCGTTCATTAGCAGAGGGATTGAATTCAAGAGTCGTGAAGTGATGTTGCAGCTGTACAGGACTTTGGTTAGGCCACATTTGGAGTACTGTGTGCAGTTCTGGTCGCCTCACTTTAGGAAAGATGTGGAAGCTTTGGAGAGGGTGCAGAGAAGATTTACCAGGATGTTGCCTGGAATGGAGAATAGGTCATACGAGGATAGGTTGAGAGTTCTCGGCCTTTTCTCGTTGGAACGGCGAAGGATGAGGGGTGACTTGATAGAGGTTGAGAAGATGATCAGAGGATTAGATAGAGTCGACAGTCAGAAACTTTTCCCCGGATACAACAGAGTGTTACAAGGGGACATAAATTTAAGGTGAAGGGTGGAAGGTATAGGGGAGATGTCAGGGGTGGGTTCTTTACCCAGAGAGTGGTGGGGGCATGGAATGCGCTGCCCGTGGGAGTGGTAGAGTCAGAATCATTGGCGACCTTTAAGCGGCATTTGGATAGGTACATGGATGGGTGCTTAATCTAGGATAGAAGTTCGGCACAACATCGTGGGCCGAAGGGCCTGTTCTGTGCTGTATTGTTCTATGATTCTATGATTCTATGATTCTAAGCTGCCTCAGCAGAAAAGACCCTGAAACATTCTCTGGGTCTGTGATAGTTGCGATTACCAACCCTGGAAGCACAGCTAAGCAGCTCCACTGTAGATACAGACCATTTTAGAAAGCTTACCTCTGCCTTCTGGCACTTAATCCTAATAGCTTTAATAATTGCTAATCCCTCTAGCACTCATATCCCCCATACCCCTTCATCCTCTCACCCGCATCTCAATGGCTTCCCAACGTCCAAGCCTACTCACACCATTCTAACATCACCCTCTTACTCACCATGCCTCCTCCATACCAATCACCCAGGATCCAACATCTCAGAAGTCTTGGAGAGCTAAACATAATAGGCTACCTGATATAGCTCCTGCTTTTAGACATCTAATGGCGATAAAACCCTCCTTTCATAAAATCCATTCAAAACCCTTAAGTCTCAGCAAATTGTTCATCTCTGGTTTTAAAAAAAAACTTTTATTCAGACTCCAATTCAAAGACAGCCCTAATCAGAGTCAGAGTCAGCCTTTTAATAATCTTTCAAACCTGTCAAACGAAGTATGAATTCAGAACTCTGGCTGAGATAATTGTAACTTTGGAAATTGAGTCAAACATTCATAATGACAACCTTTGGAAAATGTCAAGAAAGACTTCTATTGAAACTGCGGAACTTTCTTAACCTATGCCTATCAATAAAAGCAGCCCAGCAGAGGATGTTACTTTACCCCTGAGTGTCAGCAGCTTTTATTAAAGAAAGAGGGGGGTATTTTTAAAAAACTGCTTTTTATGACAATTACACAGAAACTTATTTGCCAGATTATGACAATTCAGTCGACAAAATGGAGCTCCAATGAGTTTGGGTAGCTCTCCTCATAGAATCACACACATTCTCTTTTCCCCCACCAGCAAAAATTGAATCTCCAAGACCATAACACCTACAAACAGGAGCATTCAGTCCCTCAAGCCTGCTCCATTATTCAGTGGGGATCACGGCTGACCTGACACTCTCTGCGCCCACTTCCCTGCCTTTTCCCATCCCTCCCTATTCTCCTCCTCTCAAGAATCTCAGCCTTAAATATACACAAGGATTCTGTCCCCATAACTCCCAGTGGTAAGAAGTTCCAAAGACTCACAACCCTCCAAAGGAAGAAATTCCTCTTCATCTCAGTTTTAAATTGGCTCTCCTTTATTTGGAGACTGTGCCCTTTGGACCAAGACTCTCCCACGAGGGGAAACACCCTCTCAGCATTTATCCTTTTGAAACATGCAGGATTCTTATGGAACTTAAAAGAGATTGTGTCTCATTCTTCCAAGCTCCAGTGACTACACTCTCAACCTGTTGAACCTTTGCGCAAAAGACAATCTCTCCATGCCAGTGGTCATCCTAGTGAACCTTCTCTGTACTGACTCCAATGAAATAATATATTTTTTGAAATAAGGGAACCAAAACTATTCACAGTACTCCACATGTGAAGTTGCAGTAAGACTTCCCTGCTCTCATATTCCAAACCCGTTGAAATAAGGGCCAACATTCCATTGGCCTTCCTGATTACCTGCTGCCACTGCATGCTAGCTTTCTGTGTTCTGTGCCTAAGTCCCCCCAATTCCCTCTGTGTTGCAGCTTTCTGCAGAATTTCCCTATTGAAATAATACTTTCTTCTTCCTTCCAAAGAACAAAGAACAAAACAGCACAAGAACAGGCCCTCCAGCCCTCCAAGCGTGTGCCAACACATTTTGCCCCTCCATATTAAAACTGTCTTCACTTACAGGATCAGTATCCCTCCATTCCCCTCCTATTCATGTATACACTCATGGACTTCTTGAAGGCTGCTATTGTGTCTGCTTCCACCACCTCCTCTGGCAGTGCGTTCCAGGCACTCAGAATTCTTTGTGCGAAAAACTTGCCTTGCACATCTCTTTTAAACTTGCTCCCCCCTCCCCCTGCACCTTGAACCTCCCCACGCACCTTGAACCTGTATCCCCTAGTAATTGACCCCTCAACTCTGGGAAAAAGCCTCAGACTTTCCACTCTAACTGTGCCAGTCACAATCTTATAAACGTCTGTCAGGTCACCCCTCAACCTTCTATGTTCAAGTAAAAACAATCCCATTCTATCCAACCCTTCCTCATTGCTAAAATCCCCCATACTAGGCAACATCCTGGTAAACCTTTTCTGTACCCTCTCCAAAGCATCCACATCCTTCTGGTAGTGTGGTGACCAGAACTGTGCACAATATTCCAAGTGTGGCCTAAAGAAAGTTTTATAAAGCTGCAGCATAACTCGTCCCTCCTTATATGCAAACCCCCTTCCAATGAAGGTAAGCATGCCATAAGCCTTTTTTACAACTTTATCTATCTGCGCTGCCACCTTGAATGATCTATGGACCTAAACACCCAGATCCCTCTGCATATCAATACTCCTAAGAGTCTTAGCATTCACTGTATAATTTCCACCTGTACTTGACCTTCCAAACTGCATCACTTCACATTTGTCTGGATCAAACTCATCTGTCATTTTTCTGCTCATGCCTCCAACTGATCTATATCCTGCTGTATCCTTGGAAAATCTCATTATCTGCAACTCCACCAATCTTTGTATCATCCAACTTACTAATTAGACCAAATCATTTCTGTGGACCATGAACACCAGAGGTCCTCTATGGAACACCACCAGCCACCATCCTCCATCCCAAAAAGCATTCTTCCCCTGCTATCGTCTGTCTCCTATGACTAAGCCAACTCTGTATCCATCTTGCCAGCTCACCCTGGTACCATGTGACTTTTGTACCAGTCTGCCATAAGGCATCTTGTCAAAGACTTTACTGAAGTCCACGTACACAACATCAACTGCTTTTCCCTTAATCATCTTCACCACCTCCTCAGAAAACCCAATCAAGTTAGTGAGGCACAGCATCCCCTGCACAAAACCCGCTGTCTATCATTAATAAATCTATTTGCTTCAAAATGCTTGTAGATCTTGTCCCTGAGAACCTTTTCTAATAATTCTCCTACCACTGAGATGAGGCTCACAGGCCTGTAATTTCCAGGATTATCTCCGTGACCCTTCCTAAACAATCGGATAACATTGGCGATTTGCTAGTCCTCTGGGACCTCACCTGTGGCCAAAGAAGATACAAAGATGCCTGCCAATGTTCCAGCAACTGCCTCCCTCAATATTCTGGGATAGATTCCATCAGGACCCCAGAACTTAGTCATCTTTTTTCTTTCCCACAGTGTGGAAGCAGGCCACTCAGCCTATCAAGTCCATAGTGACCCCGCAAAGAGCACCCCATCCATACCTACCTCCCTAGCCTCTCCCTGTAACCCTCTATTTCTCACAGCTAACCCACCTAGCCTGCACATCCCTGGACACTATGGGTAATTAAGCATGGCCAATCCACCTAACCTGCACATCTTTAAACTATGGGAGGAAACCGGAGCACCCAGGGGAAACCCACACAGAAACGGGGAGAATGTGCTACCTGTACACAGTCACCTGAGGTTGGAATTGAACCCAGGTTCCTGATGCTGTGAAGCAGAAGTGCTAACCTGTATCCACCTTAATACTTTTTAAGATGCACAACACCTCTTCCTTTTTAATAGCAACTTTGTTTAGAAATTCGAAACTCCCTTCCCTGAGATCATCCTCCACCATTTTCTTTTCTTTGGTGAAAGTACTCATTGAGGACCTCACCAACTTCTTCTGGCTCCACACATACAATCCCTCCTTTGTCCTTGAGTGGGCCGACCCTTTCCCTGGTTACCTTCTTGCTTTTCTTAATCCTGTTTGCTAATAGCTTTTCACAACTTCCAAAATGAACAGCTTCACATTTTCCCACAATATACTCCATTTGCCAACTTTCTTCCAACTCTCTTAACCTATCAATATCTCTCTGTAGCCTGCTTAATTGGAAATACACTAGCTTTCGGAGCAACGTTCCTTCATCAGGTGATAGTGGAGGGCTCGATCATAACACAGAATTTATAGCAAAAATTTGCAGTGTGATGTAACTGAAATGAGACATTGGAAAAATTGATTGTCTGTTAAGCCTTTCATCTGTTAGAATACAGTGATAGTTTCACTACTTTCATGTGTAAATCACAAAACCCTTTTTTAAAAAGTTGTATTCTCGGGTTAGCTGTTAACAATGGTGATAGCTAGACAATATGTTGAAGGTGTTAGCCCCCTACACTGCAAATGTTTGCTATAAATTCTGTGTTACGATCGAGCCCTCCACAATCACCTGATGAAGGAGCATCGCTCCGAAAGCTAGTGTGCTTCCAATTAAACCTGTTGGACTATAACCTGGTGTTGTGTGATTTTTAACTTTGTACAGCCCCGTCCAACACCGGCATCTCCAAGTCTCTGTAGCCTGTTTGTATTCCTCTTGCGACCTGAGTTTCCACCTATTTTAATGTTGACTCCAAATGTGGCTACAGTACATTCACTGCCTTCCTCTAAGTCATTAACACATATTGTCTATCCATCTGATGGAAATGGAGGTGCAACCTCCTCAGCTAAGCAATGTCCACCATCTTTAGAAGTTCTGCAGAACCTACCAGCCTCTGTAAAAATTCAGCTCCTCAGGATCAGACCCATTCAAGGTTAATATTTCTTAACATAAGTCACAAGTGAATAATGACCCTACACTGGGTGACAATTGACAAGGAATCAGCACTTTGTTTTTTTTGCACAGTTTGTGCTTCCACAGATGGAGTTGCTATACAGAGACTTGCAGACTACAGCAAATTCTGAGGAGACATCAGTACACACTTCCGACAAAACCACCCGGAGAACAGCGGCACGCATGTAGCATTCTCACACTTGCAACAAGCCCCTCTTAGCTGTGACTCTATTCTCCCAGCTGTGTTAGTCATCCCACCAACCTCAGAGTCATAGAGTCATAAAGATGTACAGCATGGAAACAGATCCTTCAGTCCAACCTGTCCATGCCGACCAGATATCCCAACCCAATCTAGTCCCACCTTCCAGCACTCGGCCCACATCCCTCCAAACCCTTCCTATTCATACACCCATCAAAATGCCTCTTAAATGTTGCAATTGTACCAGCCTCCACCACTTCCTCTGGCAGCTCATTCCATACACGTACCACCCTCTGTGTGAAAAAGTTGCCCCTTAGGTCTCTTTTATATCTTTCCCCTCTCACCCCAAACCTATGCCCTCGAGATTTGGACTCCCCAACCCCAGGGAAAATACTTTGTCTATTTACCCTATCCATGCGCCTCATAATTTTGTAAACCTCTATAAGGTCACCCCTCAGCCTCCGAAGCTCCAGGGAAAACAGCCCCAGCCTGTTCAGCCTCTCCTTGTAACTCAAATCCTCCAACTCTGGCAACATCCTTGTAATTTTTTTCTGAACCCTTTCAAGTTTCACAACATCTTTCCGATAGGAAGGAGACCAGAATTGCACGCAATATTCCAACAGTGGCCTAAGCAATGTCCTGTACAGCCGCAACATGACCTCCCAACTCCTGTACTCAATACTCTGACCAATATAGGAAAGCATACCAAACGCCTTCTTCACTATCCTATCCACCTGCAACTCCACTTTCAAGGAGCTATGAACCTGCACTCTTTGTTCAGCAATACTCCCTAGGACCTAACCATTAAGTGTATAAGTCCTGCTAAGATTTGCTTTCCCAAACTGCAGCACCTCGCATTTATCTGAATTAAACTCCATCTGCCACTTCTCAGCCCATTGACCCATCTGGTCAAGATCCTGTTGTAATCTGAGGTAACTCTCTTTGCTGTCCACTACACCTCCAATTTTGGTGTCATCTGCAAACTTACTAACTGTACCTCTTATGCTCGCATCCAAATCATTTACGTAAATTACCAAAAAGTAGAGGACCCAGCCCCGATCCTTGTCGCACTCCACTGGTCACAGGTCTCCAGTCCGAAAAACAACCCTCCACCACAACCCTCTGTCTTCTACCTATCAGCCAGCTATGTATCTAAATGGCTAGTTCTCCCTGTATTCCATGAGATCTAACCTTGCTAATCAGTCTCCCATGGGGAACCTTGTCGAATGCCTTACTGAAGTCCATATAGATCACATCTACTGCTCTGCCCTCATCAATCCTCTTTGTTACTTCTTCAAAAAACTCAATCAAGTTTGTGAGACATGATTTCCCATGCACAAAGCCATGTTGACTATCCCGAATCAGTCCTTGCCTTTCCAAATACATGTACATCCTGTCCCTCAGGATTCCCTCCAACAACTTGCCCACCACTGAGGTCAGGCTCACTGGTCTATAGTTCCCTGGCTTGTCTTTACCGCCCTTCTTAAACAGTGGCACCACATTAGCCAACCTCCAGTCTTCCAGCACCTCACCTGTGACTATCAATGATACAAATATCTCAGCAAGAGGTCCAGCAATCACTTCTCTAGCTTCCCACAGAGTTCTAGGGTACACCTGATCAGGTCCTGGGGATTTATCTACCTTTACACGTTTCAAGACATCCAGCACTTCCTCCTCTGTAATCTGGACATTTTGCAAGGTGTCACCATCTATTTCCCTACAATCTATATCCTCCATATCCTTTTCCAGAGTAAATACCAATGCAAAATACTTGTTTAGTATCTCCCCCATTTTCTGCAGCTCCACACAACGGCCGCTTTGCTGATCTTTGAGGGTCCCTATTCTTTTCCTAGTTACCCTTTTGTCCTTAGTGTATTTGTAAAAACCCTTTGGCTTCACCTTAATTCTATTCTCCAAAGTTATCTCATGTCCCATTTTTGCCCTCCTGATTTACCTCTTAAATATACTCCTACTGCCTTTATACTCTTCTCAGCATTCACTCGATCTCTCCTGTCTATACCTTACATATACTTCCTTCTTTTTCTTGTGGGTTTGAGTCCTAATCCGGCAACTTCAGCACCAAAGCTAGGTTAATGCACCAGACGAGCACTGAAGGCATGCTGCAGTGTAGGAGATGCTGTTTTGTTGACAGAGATTTGAAATGGAAGCACTGTTTGCTGCCTCAAAAGGCTATCTCCCTGATTTCCAAAACAATATTGATCACTCAACCAGCAGGTCATTTGATAGCATTGCATTGGTAAGCAATTCAGGGAGCAACTTTGTTCCCATGATGTTTCATCCAGGGACAGCGACAGACATCATGGAGCCTGGAACTGCTTTTGGCCTGGGAAGCCTCACCCCCTCCCTACCCCAAGCACAGCCACTCCACCCCGGTCCTGGTTATTAAATGTTGATGCCTTGTGCCCAGGTTACGTTCCAATGGAGACTAAGTTCACTAGCTGGTGTTTGAGGGCTCAGAGATCCTGCCAATTTGAAGTATTCCAGGCTTCGGCTCCACCTTCTGACCGCTCCACATATCCCCTCATTCTCCAAGACAGCAAAAAGCTGTCCATTCTGACCCTGAACACATTCAATGGCGGAACAGCCGTAACCCCTCTCGAGGGGGGAGAGGAATACAGTGGATTTGTAACCTGTTGATTTCTGCTCATCTCAGTGAGTGTTAACTGAGTCTCTTTCCCTAGGCAGGAAGTGGGTGGGTCAATCAATGACCTCCTTTCAACATCCAGTCCCCCTGGACACAATGTCCACCCCTTACAGATGTCCCTTCAGTTCCCCTCCCGCTTCTGGTATTCCCACCAATAGGTCCATCACCCTTTTGTTTAACCACCGCAGTCACACTCCCCCACACCCCTCACTGTCCTGAGCAACCCCCAATATCTGTCCCACTCCTGGACTCTCAGAGACTCCAATGGTTTGTTGTGCCCTGATTGGCTGAGATTAGACTGCTACTGGCCAATCATATGGGCTGGTAGCTGTCAAAGTGAGGATCTGACTCTCCAATGGAGGGTCTGAAGTCGCACCAACTCTGGCCCTTCATGTTCATTGGCTGTGGGGCAAGTGGTCTCGGTGGTGCAGTGTCTGACAACCAGTCTCTGAAGGTCGGCAGAATTTTAAAAACCATAGAATGCCTACAGTGTGGAAGCAGGCCATTTGGTTCGAGTCCATACTGACTCTCCGAAGAGCATCCCCACCCAGGCCCATGCCATCCCTGTAATCCTGCATTTCTCATGGCCAATCCACCTAGCCTGGACATCCATGCAGACACGGGGCAAATGTGCACACTCCATACTGACATTTGCCCGAGGCTGGAGTCGCACCCAGATCCCTGGTGCTAGAAGGGCTAACCACTGAGCCACTGTGTCACCCCAGCGCCAATCACAGCCTCAATCCTCTGACAAATCTTGTGTCCTAACAATGGAATGGAATTGGGATGCAATTTGTATGTTCCTCCATCAGAATCTGAGTACATCTTGACATTCTGAAAACCCAACCAGGAAAGGGAGATGACATTTATCTTGCTTGAGTGGCAAATTATCGATTCTGCACTCCTTAAATAAAATTCTGCATCTCTGCAGCAATTACAGGGACATCTGGAAAGAGTCTGCTCAAATGGAATATTGTATGCAATTCTGGTTTATAGGAAGGATGTTGTGAAACTAGAAAGGATTTAAAAAAGATTTACAAGGATGTTGCCAGGGTTGGAGGATTTGATCTATAGGGAGAGGCTGAACAGGCTGGAGCTGTTTTCCCTGGACCATCAAAGGCTGAGGGGTGACCTGATAGAGGTTTATAAAATCATGAGGGACATGGATAGGGTAAATTGACAAGGTCTTTTCCCTGGGGTGGGGAAGTCCAGAACTAGAGGGAATAGGTTTAGGGTGAGAGGGGAAAGAATTAAAAGGGACCTAACTTTTTCATGCAAAGGATGGTGCGTGTATGGAATGAGCTGCCAGAGGAAGTGGTATGATTACAACATTTAAGAGGCATCTGGATGGTATATGAATAGGAAGTGTTGAGAGGGATATGGGCCAAGTGCTGGGAAATGGGACTGGATAAGTTTCGGAAATCTGGTCAGCCTGGACGAATTGGACTGAAGGGTCTGTTTCCGTGCTGTACAGTTCTACAACTCTATGTCTTTGGGATCCAGACCTCCTCCCTTTATAAAGCTGTCAGATTTGTTAGCTGTGTTAATTAATCATTGAGACTTGCTGCTTTGTGCTTTCCTCTACCAGCCCCACATCAGCACTTTCCCCAGTGCTTCAGCACACATGTTACAGCTATCCCTGAATTCACAAGGTTAACTTAACTGGCAGGTTCCTTCACAAGAAAGTGATTAATTTTGCAGCACGCTTATCTCCAGACTTGTGCTTTCTAAGTCAGCAAGGTGAGATATGAAAAAAAGTTCTTTAATCAAACTGAAGCAGATGGGTCTTGAACCCGAGACTCTGGGTCCATGGGTAGGGATGCTGCACCACAATAGGGCCCTAGAAGGGGAGGAAAGGAGTGCCATACATTGGCTGGGAATCAAACATGGGCCTCCCATGTGGCAGGCAAGAAATCTACCACTGAACTACCAACATAATTCCCACTAGGCCCAGATAATTTGATTGACTCAATGCAATTGAAAATACCTTGAAAATATTTCAAATATCATTTAAAAATCAGGGATACAGAAGAATAATGGTGATTTCACTGGGATAATGATAACCCAGTAACCTCAGGTTAATTTTCTATGCGTACAGGTTCAAATTTCACAATGGTACTGGTGAAATGTCAATACATAAAAATGTGGAATAAAAAAATGCCAAACATGTCACCACTATTTATCAGAAAAAACTCAACTTGATCAACTTTAAAAAGACAATCTGTTGGCTTGGTCTGGCCTACACATGACCCACAGCAATGGGGTTGAATCCTACTTACCCCTGAAATGGTCAAACAAGGGATGGGTAATAAATGCCAGCCCAGTCCATGATGCCCAATCTCAATTGTACTTTGGAGTCATTGTTGCAAAAACTAACAGCTTCGGAAGAGGAGAGAAAAAATCTACAACAAAATAGATTCTGAAAGGGAAACACAGAATCCCTACAGTGCAGACAGAGGCCATACAGCCCATCAAATCTGCACTGACCCTCTGAAGAGTATCTCATTCAGACTCTCCTGTCACCACGTTTCACAGAACTAATCCACCTAACTTGCACATCTTTGAACTCTAGGAGGAAACTAGAGCATCTGGAGGAAACCCACAAGACACAGGGCAAAAGTGCAAATTCCACACAGACAGTTGTCTGAGGCTGGAATCGAACCTGAGTTCCAGGCGCTGTGAGGCAGTAGTTGCTAACCACTGAGCTACCACACTGTAAAGTAGAAACCTCGCTTGAAAGGCATATACATAGCAACCATCACAACCACCAGTACTCTCTCAACACTTCAAAGTTAATGGGGCACATTTTCTCATGTGTGATCCCCATTTGAATGCACTGGAACCACAGCAACCAATCTACATTCAGCAAGCTCCCACAAAACAACACAAGAATGCCCATGATTTACATCTTTTGTGAGGCTGTTGATTGGGATACAAATATTGATCAGGGAACCAGGGAAAGCTCTCCTGTTCTTCTTCAGCATAGGACAGAGGAATACACTCAACTAGGCACATGAGGCTTCAGTTTACCATCTCCTTTGGAAGGGGAGCTGCTCTCTCAGCAATGTATTGGGCTATCATAGACTCCCTATGATGTGGAAACAGGCCTATCAGCCCATCACCAACCCTCCAAGGAGCATCCCACCCCATCCCTGTGACCCTGCATTTCCCATGGCCAATCCACTGAACCTGGAGATCTTTGGATTGTGGGAGGAAACTGGAATACCAGTGAAAACTCACATAGACATGGGGAGAATGTGCAAACGTCACACAGTCACCCGAGACTGGAATCGAACCCAGGACCCTGGTGCTGTGAAGCCACCGTGCTACCTTCATCTTAACGTTCATGCATGAGGAGTGGGACGTGAACCCGGAGTCTTAGGATTAGAAGGTGGTGGCTGTGCGACCAAGTTGGCATCTAAAGCTGTGAGGCAGGTGGCACAGATGCTGTGACATCTACATCATGGGCCAGCATTAATGATGTGCCTGTCAGCACCTTCCTAATTTTAGTTAGCCCAACCCCGCTCCTAATCTTCACCTGGACATAAACAAGGTTCACTAACAATGTGAATGGTCTAAACTGGAGTGTTCCCACAGTCGTGAGAGCTTCACTGTACAGATAGTTCATTAGTTAGATAATCTATTTTCAATTTTCAACCATGTTTATTTTCAGTTTTATTATTTATACAAAGGAAAACAAATAAATGTTGTATGCCAGAGATATAGACAGACAATAATGGGGTCTACACCTAAAGGTCTTTAATTACAAGTGTTGGGCTGAAAATACAGATGATAGTGAGCGGGGGGATTTCACTGGAGAAAGTTAGTTATTGCTGGTGGCAAAACGTGAACCCAACGATGTGCATTGAAGCAGTAGGGTGCCATGGAAAGCAGCTTCCTGATTCATAATGGCACTCCTCACAGAAGGCTCGTTTCAGCCCAACCTCCACCCACCAGAATACAAACTAGGAGCAGGAGTCGACCATGCAGCTCCTTCAGTGAGCCTCCTCTGCTAATTTGTAAGACCGTGGTTGACTTCAGGATTCAACCCTACCTCTCTGATTGTTCCACATATCCCTTCATTCCCTGTATCAAAATTCTATCCATCATGTAAACCAACCTTCCATCCACTGACTCCATCTATAACTCCATCCACTGACTCCATCTGTAACTCCATCCATTGACTCCATCTATAACTCCATCCACTGACTCCATCTATAACTCCATCCACTGACTCCATCTATACCTCCAAGCACTGAATCCATCTATAACTCCATGCACTGAATCCATCTATAACTCCATTCACTGACTCCATCTATAACTCCATCCACTGGCTCCATCTATAACTCCATGTACTGAATCCATCTATAACTCCATCCACTGACTCCATCTGTAACTCCATCCATTGACTCCATCTATAACTCCATCCACTGACTCCATCTATAACTCCATCCACTGACTCCATCTATACCTCCAAGCACTGAATCCATCTATAACTCCATTCACTGACTCCATCTATAACTCCATCCACTGGCTCCATCTATAACTCCATCCATTGACTCCATCTATAACTCCATCCACTGACTCCATCTATAACTCCATGTACTGAATCCATCTATAACTCCATGTACTGACTCCATCTATAACTCCATCCACTGGCTCCATCTATAACTCCATGTACTGAATCCATCTATAACTCCATGTACTGACTCCATCTATAACTCCATCCAATGACTCCATCGATAATTCCATGCACTGAATCCATCTATAACTCCATTCACTGACTCCATCTATAACTCCATCCACTGGCTCCATCTATAACTCCATGTACTGAATCCATCTATAACTCCATGTACTGACTCCATCTATAACTCCATCCATTGACTCCATCGATAATTCCATGCACTGACTCCATCTATAACTCCATCCAATGACTCCATCTATAACTCCATCCACTGACTCCATCTATAACTCCATCCAATGACTCCATCTATAACTCCATCCACTGACTCCATCTATAACTCCATCCACTGACTCCATCTATAACTCCATGTACTGACTCCATCTATAACTCCATCCATTGACTCCATCGATAATTCCATGCACTGACTCCATCTATAACTCCATCCAATGACTCCATCTATAACTCCATCCACTGACTCCATCTATAACTCCATCCACTGACTCCATCTATAACTCCATCCATTGACTCCATCGATAACTCCATTCACTGACTCCATCTATAACTCCATCCACTGACTCCATCTATAACTCCATCCACTGACTCCATCTATAACTCCATCCATTGACTCCATCTATAACTCCATCCACTGACTCCATCTATAACTCCATTCACTGACTCCATCTATAACTCCATTCACTGACTCCATCTATAACTCCATCCACTGACTCCATCTATAACTCCATCCAATGACTCCATCTATAACTCCATCCATTGACTCCATCGATAACTCCATTCACTGACTCCATCTATAACTCCATCCATTGACTCCATCTATAACTCCATGTACTGACTCCATCTATAACTCCATCCATTGACTCCATCGATAATTCCATGCACTGACTCCATCTATAACTCCATCCAATGACTCCATCTATAACTCCATCCACTGACTCCATCTATAACTCCATCCAATGACTCCATCTATAACTCCATCCACTGACTCCATCTATAACTCCATCCACTGACTCCATCTATAACTCCATGTACTGACTCCATCTATAACTCCATCCATTGACTCCATCGATAATTCCATGCACTGACTCCATCTATAACTCCATCCAATGACTCCATCTATAACTCCATCCACTGACTCCATCTATAACTCCATCCACTGACTCCATCTATAACTCCATCCATTGACTCCATCGATAACTCCATTCACTGACTCCATCTATAACTCCATCCACTGACTCCATCTATAACTCCATCCATTGACTCCATCGATAACTCCATTCACTGACTCCATCTATAACTCCATCCATTGACTCCATCTATAACTCCATCCAATGACTCCATCTATAACTCCATCCAATGACTCCATTGATAACTCCATTCACTGACTCCATCTATAACTCCATCCACTGACTCCATCTATAATTCCATCCACTGGCTCCATCTATAACTCCATCCAATGACTCCATTGATAACTCCATCCACTGGCTCCATCTATAACTCCATCCACTGACTCCATCTATAACTCCATCCACTGGCTCCATCTATAATTCCTGCTGCCTTGGGAAAGTAAAGAATAATCAAAGACCCCTCCCACCTTGGTTGTGTATTCTCTTCCATTGGGCCGAAGGTGTAAAAGTTTGAATACACTTGCGAACAAATTCAAGACCAGGTTCTTTCCCCCTGTTATCAGAGTTTAGAACAGACCTCTCAAATGTTAATTCTGATCTCTCTCTGTGCACCTTCTCTGTGTCTGTTACACTGTATTGTGTTTTGCTACTCTGATACATTTTGAATGGCACAATCTGCCTGTGTAACATGCAAAACAACACTTTCCGCTGTATCTCAATGAGACAATAAAATAATTAATCAATCTACATTATTCAATGGGGGGAACAACCATAGCCCTTTGGGGGAGATAATACCATAGCTCACAACTTTCTGATATCTCTTCATCTCAGTTCTAAATGATCAGCCTCGCATCCTAAAACTGTGCCCCTGTGTTCTAGATATTTTAAGAATTGAACCATTTCTCAGCATCTTTCCTGTTAAGTCCCTTCAGACCTTTGTCTCAATGAGATTGGTTCTTACTCTTTGAAACTCGAGACACACTGTAGAAATTTGCACAGGCTGTCATCCTAGCACTATTGCATACTTACCTTACCTTTAATAAAGTTTACCTTTAAGGACTCCATGAACAATGAATGTACAATATTGCAAAGGTGCTTGACATTGTGTCTACTCTGGGTTTGCAACATGCGCTCACAGAAATCAGTTGCCTTGCTGTTCTGCTTTGTTACTTATAATGTGTTTTAATGTTTTCA
This sequence comes from Chiloscyllium punctatum, assembly GCF_047496795.1. Classification (NCBI taxonomy): domain Eukaryota; kingdom Metazoa; phylum Chordata; class Chondrichthyes; order Orectolobiformes; family Hemiscylliidae; genus Chiloscyllium; species Chiloscyllium punctatum. The sequence goes on along the minus strand of NC_092762.1, from coordinate 37,064,753 downwards.
ATAAACTAATCCACACTGTTAATCAATATCCAATGAGGGATTAATGATGGATGAGGGCTTGATTATGGGATCATTATCAATAATAGCATGGAAACCTCACTCAGAGGAGATGTGGTCTCGTGGTAATGTCACTGGGGTAGAAATCTGGAAACCCTTATAAATTCTCTGGATTGAAGTCACCCCATTGCAGATGCTGAAATCTGGATTCAATAAAAACATGGACTAAAAATCAGACTAATGGAAACTATATAACCACTCGAATAAAAGCAAGGTACTCGCCTGCTGGAAATTAAAGAAAAACAGAAAATGCTGGAGAAACTCAACAGGTTATGTAATCTCTTTGGAGAGAGAAACAGAACTGACATTTCAAGTCCGATAAGACTGTTCTTCAGAGGTTCAGAGCTCGGACCAGGTAAAACTCACAGATTTCTATTCTGAAAGGACATTAATAAACCAGATTGGTCTTTATGACAATTGTCAGTCATTGAGTCATATGGCATGGAAACAGACCCTTCGGTCCAACTTGTCCATGCTGACCAGATTTCCCAATCTGATCATTCCACACACACACCACCCTCTGTGTGAAAAAGTTCCCCCTTTGCTCCCTTTTAAATCTTTACCCTCTCACTTTAAATGCTCTTTAGTTCTGAATTCCCCCACTCTAGGGAAAAAAATCTTTGCTATTCCCCTTATCTAATCCCTCATGATTTTTATAACCTCTGTAAAATCACCCTTTGACCTCCTGTGCTCCACGGAAAAGAGTCCCAGCTTGCCCAGCTTCTATTTCAAATTTTCAATTGAATTCAAATTTCACCATCTGCCAGGTAGGATTGAACCCTATGTCCCCAAAACATTAACCTAAGGTTCCAGATTTCTAGTCCAGTGACAATTCCACTCCCTGTGTTGTTGCTGTTGCAATACCCTGTCCCACCTCTGACTTTAAGGTACATTATTTATTTAGCCACTTTGGACATATTAATATCCTCACTCTCATCGATCAAACAGATCCCTCCATCAGCATTAAATTATTATAAATAAAATCGCCTTGCTCTTCTTCCCCTCTCAGAATACGATTGCTGCCAAGTAAAAGGGATAAATAATCTTTTGCATCCTGAAACTTCCCTTTTATGTAATATTCACATGGCATGCTTTTAATTCTGAAAATGGACAGAGAAATTAATTCAACATTGATAAGAAAGTTGTTTTGAAATAGAGAACAACACAGAGTCAATGTCAATACATTCACAACCCTTACAGAAAATGATTGGAAACAGTGCCTAATGCTGGAATGTGCAGAATCTCAATCAATGTTTGCAGGAAGACAATAAAAACAAGTGTTTTCAGTCAGGACCCTTTTAAACAGGGAAGGCCTTCAACAAAAAATGTATCCTATTCTAAAGATTAATGCAAAGATTAATCCCGCTCAGATACCTGAGCGATAGGTTAAGGCCTATAGGATGCAGCCAAGGTTAATAAGCAATGATAAGGTGACTCTGGACCTCACTGTTCCTGAGGTTGCCAATGAGCTGCTGGGTGGTACCATCATTTTTTAAAAATGTGATAATTTCACACATTTGCTCCATTTTAATCTCACTGGGGATCAGGAGCACCAGGAAATGGCTAGAGTGGGCTTTCCCTGGACAACACCTCTTTAGCAGAACGGGGTGAGGATCAGAGAAAGAAGAGAAGTTATATATAGACTCACCGCGATAGCTTGGAGCCTCTCCTGTTGAAACAAAGTCTCGGACATCCTGAGAAAGCAAGAAAGAAAAGGATTACTCGATGAGACAATGACAAAAAAAAACTGTGTTGCTGCAAGAAGGAAAGAGATATTGAGATAATTCATCAGTAATCTTAAAAAAAAACATTCAAACCTGTTCTGGTCCAGCCTCATGATGCCTGCCTGCATATGATCCAGCAGTAAAATGCAGTCTAAGTGACCACCAATACTTGACAATATTATTCAGCCAGTGTCTCGCATTACCATAATACCCAGAGTAGAAGTTGAGTCTCAAATAGAAGCAGCCCATTCTGACCTGCAGGACTGCCATACCAATCAATCACCGCAGGAATCACACCACCATTTTAGCTACAAGCTGAACAAATAAATGTAGATACTTGGAATCAGACTGCACAGAGGAGGCTCTTCAGTCTTTTGGCACATGCTTGCTCTTTATGAAAGCAATTCAATTAGCCACCTGCTCCTTCCTTATATATTCACACAAATTTACCTTTCAAACTATTTATCCAATTCCATTTTGAAAGTTTGCATTCACTCTGCTCCTACCTCCTCCCTGATTGCCAGCAGTGTATTCCAGGTAATACCAACTCACTGTGTAAAAACATTCAGATTCATCCACCCCTTGATTATTTTGTAAATTCTCTGCAATGTGCACTCTCTGACTGCCAATCCTCCACTAAGTTTCTCCTTATTTGTCAACCCCCCTCCCAGTTTTGAACAACGTAGCACAAGTATGATTTGAAGGAATTTGACGATGAGAAGGCTGTAGGATTTTAATGTGCTCCTGCAGTCAATAGCAGCAGCGATTTGTAAACTCCATGATGCATTAAGGTAACAAAGAAGCCAGTGTAACGAGTGAAGGAACAGCTCCTGTTCAGTGGAGGGGATTGACAGATATGAAGCTGAGATCACAGCGTGTAAAGTTCACCAGTGACATCTTTCCAACTTGTTTGACTGAGCCATGAGGATTAAACTGCACCCAGGGAGCAGTGTCAACATATCATAGATAATCATAGATTTTCAACAGTCTGGAGACAGGCCATTTGGCCCAACAAGTCCACACCGACCCTCCAAAGAGTAACCCACCCAGACCCATTCCCTATCTTACTACTCTACATTCCTCTGACTAACCCACTTAAGCCTACACATCCCAGAACACTATGGCCAATTTAGCATGGCCAATTCACCTAAGCTGCATATCTTTGGGCTGTGGGAGGAAACTGGAGCACCCGGAGGAAACTCATGCAGACACAGCGTAGTTACCAATTGGACAGAGAGACTCTCTGGGACTTTCACCCTTCATACAAACACAGAGTTAGATTGGGTTATAAACATGAGAGAAATTCAACTGGATAGTGCTGTGTTTGACTCTGGACAGGCTTCCTCCCTCTCACTGTGTAGAACTCCTCCCAGCTTTATTGGTCTATGAGGCAGACAAAGCATGTGCTTCCTGAGGCAACCATTCCTTGAGCAGCTCATCAGAGACTACAGCTTCAGAGGTGCTACTCCACATCAAACAGAGCTGACCAGGAGACTCCTCCACTGCCATGCACAGCAGAAGAAAGTGAAGTTTGATCGTTGACCTGGTTGGCGACATTAGGAATACACCTTTAGGCCATCCAGTCTGAGAGTGGGCCTTGAACCTGGAATTTCTGGCTCAGAGGTCAACCTGTTACCCACTACCCTATAGGGACCACTCTTCACCTCACTGCTATCAACACCCCTTTCCACTTCTTACTGTTTCACATGCTTGTCTGGCTTCCTGATTAATTCCACTCCATTTTTCTCCTCAGCCTGTCACCCCCAAGCGCGTTGAGAGGTTTGTTTTACAATCAGGAGTGGGATTCCCAGCTGACCTCCATCCCAGTTCCCAGGCATAGGATGTGCTGGGATGCGTTGCAGGAATGGGATCCAGCAAAACAACACAAACCTGCGAATGATCCTAGGGTTTCTGTTGCCTGTGCGGGTCTTGATGATATCTCAGCTGTTAGTGGCGAACTGAATCATTCAGCATTTTCCATCAGTTAACCATGACTTCTACTTGCCAGTCTTTGCCAGTGGGTTGTGAATCTTTGTGGTTATGGAAGGACAGCTTTGGCAATGTCTTGTCTCTCAATGATGGAGATTTTTAGGAAATTGTCCAACCACTCAGAGGAGCAGATTCCTTTCAGCAGAAAACACCAGAATATCGCTTCCCTTCTATGACTAACAATACCAAATGGCACAGATCTAGATGATTTCTCAGAAGAATTTTGTTGGTGGACTGTTTATTAGAGAGATACTGTTTTTCTGTTTTGGACTAAAGAGAGAATTTTAAAGTAGGTGAATACAAGGCACTGTCATGTGGTGTCTAACAGCACATTCCACCATGTTTTCTTGACAGAGACCTCCCTACACCACAAACATCCTCTGCCTGTCTCTAAGGCGTATTGAGGAAGTGTTGGGTAGCAGTAATACTGCCTTCCATTTTGGCTCCTGAACTTCCCAAGGGCACCATGAGTTTAGGAAGGCCTCTTAGGGGGAATATAAAGTGCAAAACCCATGATTAGTAAACACTCTCCTCCCTTGGAAATACCCTTGTGTTTCTCTTGGTTCTTTTTATTTCAGTTCCTTTGCTTATTTGTGAAATAACTTCACAGAGGCTGGTATCCCGTCACCAAATCGCTCTTTTTTCGCACATGCATAGTATTTGACACTGGTCTGGTTTCCTCAGAGCCAGCTGTCAGAGGGAACAGAAACTCTGGACTCCTGTTCATATCTGTCAGCCAAGGCTCCCTGATTGGTCCTGATTAACAATACCAATCAGGGAACTCAAATTCTATGAGATCATCTGGCTGACCTCATTACAATCACCGCAACTTGGTTCTGAAAATTGTCTCACTATTCCAAATCCAACCCCTTCATCAGACAGCTTGGTTGATTTGTATGATTCAAGGCTGGTAGCAGAATTTAGTTGGTTGGAGGATGGTACCAGAGCCTATCAATGAGAGAATGGATTCTCACAGTTCGCTATACATCGAAAGGACTTGATCAAAGAGCATTGATTATAGGAATTGGGATATCATGCTATGGTTGTACAGAACATTGTTGAGGCCACTTTTAGAGTCGTCTGGCTGCCCTGCTGCAGGCAGGGTATTATTAAGTTATAAAGGGTGTAGAAAAATTATACAAGGATGTTGCTGGAACTGAAGGGTTTGAGTTATAAGGAGGAACTAGGAAGACTGGGACTTTTTTCCCTGGAATGTAGGAGGTTGAGGGGTGATCTTGTAAAAGTTTATAAAATCATGAGGAGCATAGATAAGATGATTAGCAAAGATCTTTCCCCATGGAGTATAGAGTACAGAGTACAGAGGTTTAAAGTGAGAGGGGAAAGGTTTAAAAGGGACCTGAGGGACAACGTTTTCACGTAGAGGGTGGTGCGTGTGTGGAATGAACTGCCAGGGGAAATGGTAGAAGCAGGTACAGTTAAACATTTAAATGGCATTTGGACAGGGACAAGAATAGGAAAGGTTTAGAGGGAGATGGGCCAAAGGATTGGATTAGTTTGGAAAACCTGGTTGAATACATGGGTTGGACCGAAGGGTCTGTTTATGACTCTGTGACGCTATTTGACGTTCTATTGGACTGTGTGATTGAGAGCTAGATATTTTGTTAATACTGGTTTGCCAGTCTGTGTGATTGGGAGCTGATGAGCTAGTTATCAAATTATCTGAACATGATATGAATGTGGCAGTGATGTTGGGAGGACTGTTTTTACAAACCAAGCAGTTCCATTCTGTAGCAGAACACTGACATGCCCTCGTGTTTCAGATCGCTCTCCAATGCAGCAGTTCACCAGTACCCTGCAGAAGAATATTAACTTCATATATTATTCACATTCGTCAAGGCTACCTAATATCAGATTCGAAAAAGGGGTCCAATTGAATTCCCCACTGAAGTGGTTCTGCCTCGGAAGAAGTGTCACTTGTTCCCAAAACGGAGTACACCTTGATTGGGTTTACAGTAGATATTCCATCACTTCTCCCACCCCAGCTTGTGTGGGAGAGTCTGTGATCAGACAGTGAGTGGTTTACTCAGACAGAGGCTTCAGAGCTGAGAAAGTGAGGACTCCAGATGCTGGAGTGCCAGAGTTGAAAAATGTGGTGCTGGAAAAACACAGCAGGTCAGGCAGCATCTGAGGAGCAGGAGAATCGACGTTTCGGGCATAAGCCCTTCTTCAGGAATGAGGCTGGTGTGCCAAGCGGCCTGAGATAAAAGGAGGGGGGAGGGAATTTGGGGGAGGAGCGCTGGGAATACAATAGGTGGAATGAGGTGAGGGTGAGGGTGATAGGCTGGAGAGGGGGTGGGGGCAGAGAGGTCGGGAAGAAGATTGCAGGTCAAGAGGGCGGTGCTGAATCCGAGGGTTGGGACTGAGATAAGATGGGGGGAGGAGAAATGAGGAAGCTGGAGAAATCTACATTCATCCTGTGTGGTTGGAGGGTTCCCAGGCGGAAGATGAGGCGCTCTTCCTCCAGGCGTCGTGTGGCCAGGGTCTGGCGATGGAGGAGGCCAAGGACCTGCATGTCATTGGTGGAGTGGGAGGGGGAGTTAAAGTGTTCAGCCACGGGGCGGTTGGGTTGGTTAGTGCGGGTGTCCCAGAGGTGTTCCCTGAAATGTTCCGCAAGTAGGCGGCCTGTCTCCCGCATGTATAGGAGGCCACATCGGGTGCAGCAGATACAGTAAATGATGTGTGTGGAGGTGAATTTGCGACGGATCTAGAAGGATCCATTGGGGCCTTGGAGGGAGGTGAGGGGGGAGGTGCGGGCGCAAGTTTTGCACTTCTTGCGGTTGCAGGGGAAGGTGCCGGGAGTGGAGGTTTGGTTGGTGGGGGGTGTGGATCTGACGAGGGAGTCGCAGAGGGAGTGGTCTCTCCTGAATGCTGATAGGGGTGGAGACGGAAATATATCCCTGGTGGTGGGGTCTGTCTGGAGGTGGTGGAAATGACAGAGGATGATACAATGTATCCGGAGGTTGGTGGGGTGGAAGGTGAGGACCAGTGGGGTTCTGTCCTGGTGACAATTGGAGATTCAAGGGCGGAGGTGCGGGAAGTGGAGGAGATGCAGTGGAGAGTGTTGTCGACCACGTCGGAGGGGAAATTGCGGAGGGGAGCTGAGGCCCAGAATGGGAGTCAACAGCATTTCTTCCTAATGTCAGATATCTCCGGCATGGGATCTGTGGTCACTCAGTAACAGGAGTGTTCAGGAGCACCCCAGCCATCTCTCCACTCACTATTCGAGATGGGTGAGACTGGCAGTGTGAGTTGCACTGTGAGACCCATACTGAGATTACTCCCGACAGGAATTGCTGTCAGGCTTCCCTTTGAGAATCTGCCAGATTAACGCAAGAGCGAGAAAAACGGAAAGTGTTTTCATTTGTATTGCACCTTTTGCACCACCTTAGGACATCCCAAGGCACAGGTGAGTGCTGTAAACACAGCACCACCTTTATGCAGACTGCAGACTTGAGGGAAAATCCCTCTGGGTGTGTTACTTGTTAGGTGTCAGGGTAAGGGCATATCTTGTCGTGACCAGAAGAGAAAATTGGAAAGGAAGGAGGATAATCCAGGGTAGGGCAGCCAAGAACATAGTGTAGGAACAGGCAGGACTGATAATTAGAGTTAGGGTTAGGGTCAGTTAGGCACTATATTTGAAAGCAATGACATTGAGGATTGTAGATTTATTGCACATGTCACGTGCAAATTGGCAGAGAGAAGATTATTCAGGGAAGTTACCATGTGGAGAAGTCTGGCAGAGACAAGGCAGGGATTAGCCAGGAAGGTCATTGTATCATTATTGAAAAGGATAAATAGGGAGGGGACCAAGGTTTTTAAATTAGTAACAAAGTGACATGCAGCAGAGGGCGGGGGGAGTTTATGCAGAGAAGATGAAATTAATCTGAACATCAACAGAACAGAAAATACTAGGGTAAAGCACGTTCTCCCCATGGGTTACCTCCGGATGCTCCGGGTTCCTCCGGCAATCCAACGATGTGCAGGTTAGGTGGATTGACCATAGGAAATGCAGAGTTACAGGGACAGGGTAGATGGTGGGGTTGAGTGGGGTGGGATGGTGGAGGGAAGCATGGGTCTGGTGGGATGCTGTTCAGAGGGTTGGTTCAGACTCGATGGGCTGATTTGCCTCTTTCTGCACTGTGGGGATTTTCTGATTCTAAGAAAAGACTAAACTTAAGTGAGGAGTTAATTTATTGAGCTTGAATGCAAAAAAAAGTTAAAAATCAAATAAGAAGAACTGCTATTTAGAAGATTTAAACTCTCTGTAGTGTAACACACAGTGTCTTTAATGATTAAGGGATATTTTGGCTATCATATTTTGTGAGGAACCAGACTTAATAGGGATTACTGAGAAATATCTAGAGAAAAAAAAATCAGTGCTTGGATTTAAACATTTAACATTTAAACAAAGCAGGATACAACACATTTCAAAAGATAGAGAGGGATAAAAGGGAAGTGGAGGAGTTGTGTTTATTCAGGTGCACAGAATGGCTATCATCAAAAGTGTCAGCAAAGTCGACATTAAATCCATTAGACTACAAGACAAAGGAGCAGAAATTAGGCCATTCAGCCCATCATGTCTGTTCCGCCATTCAATCATGGCTGATAAGTTTCTCAACCCCATTCTCCCGCTTTTTCCCTGTAACCCTTGATCCCCTTGACAATTAAGAGTCTATCTATTTCAGTCTTAAATATACTCAATGACCTGGCCTCCAAAGCCCTCTGTGCCAGTGAATTCCATAGATTCACCACTCTCTGGCTGAAGACGTTTCTCTTTACCTCCGTTCTAAAAGGTCTTCCCTTTACTCTAAGACTGTGCCCTCGTTCCTCATCTCTCCTACCAATGGAAACATCTTCCCAACATCCACTCTGTCCAGGCTATTCAGTATTCTGTATGTTTCAATTAGATTTCCCCCCCCACCCCATCCTTCTAACCTTCATTGAGTATAAACCCAGAGTCCTCAAATGTTTCTCATATGTTAAGCTTTTCATTCCTATGACCATTCTCGTGAATCTCCAATTCAATAAAGAGAAACTAAAAGATTAATCAGACCAATTACTGTAGTCTACAGACTCACTGTTAGCACAAGGCAGTGTACCTTTAAGACAGTTAGATTGATATCATGATGTGTGATGTTTAAACATATAGGACCTAACTTCACTTCTAACATCAGTAGCAGTATATGAACCACAGGAATATTTTGCTTGCAGTTACTCTGTCTTTTCTTTATACATTCACTGCGCTCAGAGCCGAGTCCATTTGTCAGTGTGGGATTTCATTGCAGCGTAAGAGTGAATTATGGCATTCTGTCTCAACCTTACCCCAATCTTTATGTTATGTAGAAATAGATAGAAATTGCTGGTCTTCGGCAGTGGCCGGTTTGTGAAACCAAGAGGGTGTGAAATGAATAAAAAAGGATTTTTGTCTCCTTTTTAAAATAAATAGTTTGTGAAATTAAATGGTGCTGTTTTTTGTGGCGACCTATATGCATTTTACTGTATTTTCATAAATACAAGTAGCAATAAATTTCTTCCTACCTAATTCTTGAAGTAGCTAATCCCGTATCGGTCCTTACCCTAGTCTGGCTTCAGCTGTGTCTCGAATTGGTTGTTAGTGAATGACATGATTGGCATAACATGATGAGATAAGAGTGTGGATTGACACATCAAATTGTGATACTGTTGCCAACACAGAGACAGGGTTGAGGGAGAGACAGGACTGGCAGCTGAACATGCTGGGGTATCGGAGCTTCAGGCAGGTCAAGGGAGGATATCGAAGTGGAGGTGGTGTCATATGATTAATTAAGGAGTCGGTTACTGCAGTGAGGGATAATATCCTGCAGGAGTCTTCACATAAGGTTTGCTAGGTAGAACTTAAGAATAAAAAAGGTGGCATTCACATTGCTGGGAGGCCCCAGTCAGTGTTAATGTATCAAACATTCACTAAAGTGTGTAACAATAATAGGGTAATTACATTAAAGGATTTCAACTTTCCCAACATTAATTCAGGTTATCATAGTGTAAAAGGTTTAAAGGGAGAGGATTTCTTGAAATACATTCCAGAGAGCTGTTCATGTCCACACAGAAGGTCAAGCACATAGTGGTGACAGTGCTGGATGGAATTCTGGGTAATGAAAGTGATGGGTGACAGTGCGGGAGCGTTGTACTGACAGCAACAACAACACTGCACCTTCGAGGTTGATTTTGTGAATGCTCTGCAGAAAAGGGGTCTTGGATCGGGGTAAGGCAGATTTCATTAAATAAGGCAATAGCTAGCCAATATAGACAGGGATCAGCGAGTTCACTGCTTTTTGTCATTTATATAAATGTGAACATCGGAGGCATAGTTAGTAAGTTTGCAGACATCATCAAAAGTGGAGGTGTAGTGGACAGCAAGGAAAGGGTTACATCAGAGTACAACGGGACCTTGATCAGATGGGCCAATGGGCTGAGGAGTTTAATTTAGATAAATTTGAGCTGATGCACTTTGGAAAGGCAAATCAGGGCAAGACTTGTACACTTAATAGTAAGGTACTGGGGAGTATTGCTGAACAAACTGAACTGGGAGCGCAGGATCATAGTTCCTTGAAAGTAGAGTCACATGTAGATAGGATAGTGAAGAAGGCATTTGGTATGCTTGCCTTTATTGGTCAGAGTATTGAGTATAGGAGTTGGGAGGTCATGTTGCAGCATACAGAACTTAGGTTAGGCCACTTTTGGAATACTGTGTGCAATTCTGGTCTCCCTCCGTTGTGAAACTTGAAAGGGTTCAGAAAAGATTTACAAGGATGTTGCCAGGGTTGGAGAGTTTGAACTAAAGGGAGAGGCTGAATAGTCTAGGGCTGTTTTCCATGGAGCGAGGGACGCTGAGGGGAAACCTTATAGAAGTTGATAAAATCATGAGGGACATAGATAAGGTAAATAGACAAGATCTTTTCCCTGGGATGGGGGAGTCCAGAACTAGAGGGCATGGGTTTAGGGTGAGAAGGGAAAGATTTAAAAGTGACCTAAGGGGCAACTTTTCCACGCAGAGGGTGGTGTGTTTATCGAATGAGCTGCCAGAGGAAGTGGTGGAGGCTGGTTAGGTATATGAATAGGAAGAGTTTACACCCAGGACTGCTGTCCCTGGAGCAAACCAACATAAAATGGACTGGTCTCCTTTGAAAACAAGCTCATATCAGAATGAGGGAGAAAACTCATGAAGAGGAAAGACTGATCTAGCAACTCTCCAAGTGTCTGTCCTATCCTGTCCTATTTGCAGCAGAATCCATGAAGTCAGATCATTCACAGCAGCCACCAGCAGAATCTTCCCAAACATCCCACATGGTGGCAATAATTCTCTCCTTCTCAAAGGATGAACAAGATGGATTGGCAGAAACATGGAGGGTAAAAAACACAAATGGGGGACTTCAGTAAAACAACATAGAATAATATTCATCAAGGATTTTAATTATCCTCATATAAATTGACCAGAAGTTGTAGATAAAAGGGTTAAGGGAATAGTGTTTCTACCATGTGTACAGGACTCTATTCTCAAGGTAGAGGCTTATAGAGTCCTTCGGCCCAACGTCCCCATGCTGCCCATTTTTCACAATTTAAACAAGTCCCATTTGCCTGCATTTGGTCAATATCCCCCCATTCCTATCCCATTTACGTACCAGTCCAAATGTTTCTTAAATGACTAAATTGTATTCACCCCCGTATTCTATAGGTGTATAAGGGATATAAGAATTACCAGAGTAAGATTAAGGCCAAACAAGGACAGTGTGTGGAGTCTGAAGAGATACGGGAAGTGCTAAATGAATATTTTCGACAATAGTCACACTGGAAAAAGACAATGTTGTTGAGGAGAATACTGAGAAACAGGCTACCAGACTAGTTGAGATTGAGGTTCACAAGGAGGAGGTGTTAGAAATTCAGTGAAAATAGATAAATCCCCTGGGCCGGATGGGATTTATCCTAAGGATTCTCTGGAAGCCAGGGAGGAGATTGCTAAGCCTTTGGCTTTGATCTTTACATAATCATTGCCGACAGGAATAGTGCCCGAAGCAAACGTTGTCCCCTTGTTCAAGAAGAGGATTAGAGACAACCCTGGTAATTACAGACCAGTGAGCCTTACTGTGGTTGTGGGTAAAGTGTTTGAAAAAGTTATAAGAGATAAGAATAAGTTGATTAGGGATAGTTATCACGGTTTTGTGAAGGGTACGTTGTGCCTCACAGACCTCTGAGTTCTTGGAGAAGGTGACCAAACAGGTGGATGAGGGTAAAGCAGTTGATGTGGTGTACATTGATTTCAGTAAGGTGTTTGATAAGGTTCCCCACGGTAGGCTACTGCACAAAATACAGAGACATGGGATTCAGGGTGATTTTGCAGCTTGAATCAGAAATTGGCTGGCTGAAAGAAGGTGGTGGTTGCTGGGAAATATTCATCCTGGAGTTCAGTTACTAGTAGAGTACCGCAAGGATCTGTACTGGGTCCACAGTTGTTTGTCATTTTTATAAACAATGAGGGTTTAGAAGGATGGGTTCGTAAATTTGTGGATGACACTAAGGTCGGGACAGCTATGGATAGTGCTGAATGATGTTGCAGGTTACAGAGGGACATAGATAAGCTGCAGTGCTGGGCTGAGAGGTCGCAAATGGACTTTAATGCGGAAAAAGAGCAACAGGCATGCAGAGTACTGGGCAAATGGTAAGATGTTTGGTCGTGTAGATGTGTACATGGATCCCTCAAAGTTGCTACCCAGGTTTATAGGGCTGTTTAGAAGGCATATGGTGTGTTAGCTTTTATTAGTAGAAGGATCGGGTTTCTGAACCACGAGGTCATGCTGCAGCTGAGGTCATGCGGCTGCACTTGGAGTATTGCATGCTGTTCTGGTCACCGCATTATAGGAAGGATGTGGAAGCTTTGGAAAGGGTTCAGAGGAGATTTACTAGGATGTTGCCTGCTACGGGAGGGAAAGTCTTACGAGGAAAGGCTGAGGAGGGACTTGAGGCTGTTTTCATTAGAGAGAAAAAGGTTGAGAGGTGACTTAATTGAGACATTTAAGATAATCAGAGGGTTAGATCGAGTGGACAGTGAGAGCCTTTTTCCTCAGATGGTGATGGCTAGCATGAGGGGACAGAGCTTCAAATCGAGGGTGATAGATATAGGACAGATGTCAGAGGCAATTTCCTTACTCAGAGAGTAGTCGGGGCGTGGAATGCACTGCCTGCAACAGTTGTAGACTTGCCAACTTTATGGACATTTAAATGGTCATTGGATAGGCATAATGATGATAATGGAATAGTTTAGGATAGATGGGCTTCAGAGTGGTTTCACAGGGCGGCGCAACATCGAGGGCCAAAGGGTCTGTACTGCGCTGGAATGTTCTTTGTTCTATGTTCCACCACTATCTCTCACAGCTGGTTCCAGGCACTCACCACACTATGTGAAAAGATAGTCCCCTGGACTCTTTTGTATCTTTCCCCTCTCACCTTAAACCTATGCCCTTTAGTTTTATACTCCACAACTCTTAACTGCCTCTGGGTAATTAGGGATGGCCCAGCCAGCGACACCCGCATCCCATTGAAGAACAGAAATGAAGTTGATAATAAAGAGGGAGAAATATGACAAAACCAAACTAGTAGATTGGAGAAAAGCTTTTTTTGAGGGTTTTTATCTGAGGGGCCAAAACATTTTCTGAAAAAAAATAAAATGGGCAAAATGATGGGCAAACAAAGATGTAAAACACCAATGGGAAAGATTAAAAACAATGTTTCAACAAAGAGCAGTAGGAATATATGCTGTTACAAAGAAGCCCAAGCTAATCATTAATGAATCACCACACATGAATAAAGACATAATGGTACAATTGTGGGAAAGGACACAGATATACATTAGATGCACAGACAACAGTTAGCATCATGGAGAACACAAAAAATTAAAAGATAAGCCAAAAATAACAATTAGGAAGGTAGAGACACTACAAAATTAAATTGTCAAGGAACAGAAAACAAAATAGTAAACCATATGGCTGTTTAAAAACAATCCAGGGAGGAGATAACAAAGTTAAAACTGTTCATTTTTAATAATCTATTTTAGAAAGCTTTAGTGCCAGAGGCCTGAAAGATAGCCAGTGTAATTCCTATATTTACAAAGTGGGGGATGCAGAACATTTCCATAAAATTATAGACCTGTCAGTTTAATTTTAGTGGTAGGAAAAATAATGTCACCCTTACTAAATGATAGAATATCTAGAGGACAGGGCTATTCCAATGACTAGGCACCACGGATCTCAAAAGGAAAATCCTTGCTCGCTGTCCTTATGAATTTTTGAAGTGGTCACAGATAAAGTAGACAAAGGCAACACAGTAGACATCATTTATCTGGCTTTTCAAAAGGCCTATGACAGGCTTCCACAAAACAGGCTATGAATAAAATAATGGACAGTCAAAAGACAAGCAGCAGAATGAATGTCTGCCTGTTTCAAGACTGACTGCTGAGAAAATGGTTAAATGTGAGTTATTTGGAGTGTGGTGTACGGCAAGGATCAATACTGGGGTTACTGCTTTTCACAATTTACATCAATATGAACATTGAAAACTTACAATGCAATTTTTAAGTTTCCAGAAGCTGCCAAATTAGGGTGAGGTCAGTACTAAAAATCAAAATCACAGAATTTGTACAATGCACAAGAAGCCCTTTGGCCTGTCATGGATTAGTGGTGCTGGAAGAGCACAGCAGTTCAGGCAGCATCCAACGAGCAGTGAAATCGACGTTTCGGGCAAAAGCCCTTCATCAGGAAGGGCTTTTGCCCGAAACGTCGATTTCACTTCTCGTTGGATGCTGCCTGAACTGCTGTGCTCTTCCAGCACCACTAATCCAGTATTTGGTTTTCAGCATCTGCAGTCATTGTTTTTACCTCATTGTTTTTACCTTTGGCCTGTCATGCCTGTCCTAACTCTTCCAAAAGATATTTCACTTCATGCCCCTTCCCTGCTTTCTCTCCTTAACACCGCACATTGTTCCTTTTAAGATAATAGCCAAACTTCATTTTCAATGCACTCTCAGGCAGGGCATTCCAGATCTTAAGCAGTCATTGCATTGGTGTATCTCTTTTGCTGCTTTTGCCAATTACATTAAGTATGTTCTCTTTCACTCTGTGTCCTTTCATTCAGAGGAGGTTCACTAGATTAATTGCAGGGCTGAAAGGTTTGTCTCATGCAGTGAGATTGAGCAGTTTATGCCAATTCTCTCTGGCATGTAGAAGTGTAGGAGGTGATTTATTTGAGGTATATAGGATACTAGAGGTGATTGACAAAGTATACATAGAGCAGATGTTTCACATTGTGGGACAATCTAGAATGAGAGGTCAAATTTTTAGGATCATGTTAAGGCAGACTTAATACAGAGATAAGGAGGAATGGTTTATCTTAAAGGGTTGAGAACCTGCGGAATTCATGACCCCAGAACAGCAGTGGACACTGGGACCCTGAATACGTTTAAGGAGACAGAGTTTTAATCAGTAATAGGTTGAAGGATTATGGAGAGTGGGCAGGAAAGTGAAATTAAGGCTGAAATGAGATCAGCCATGATCATATTAAATCGTGCAGCAGGGTTGAATGACCTAATCCTGCTCCTACATAAGAACATAAGAAATAGGAGCAGAATTCGGCCATGTGGCCGTTTGAGCCCACTCCATCATTCAATAAGATCATAGCTGATCTTTTTGTGGCCTCATCTCCATTTATCCACCTTCCCACCATAACCCATAATTCCTTTGTTGTTCAAAAATCTATCTTTGCTTTAAAAACATTTAACCAGGTACCCTCAACTGCTTCACCGTACAGGAATTCTACAGATTCACAACCCTTTGGAAGATGTTCCTCTTTAACTCAGCCCTAAATCTATTCCCCCTTTATTTTGAGTCTCTGCCCGTAGTTCGAGTTTCACCCTTCAGTGGAAACAGCCTCCCTGCTTCTACCGTATCTATTCCCTTCATAATGTTATATGGTTCTAAACGATCCCCTCTCATCGTTCTAAATTCCATTGGGTATAGTCCCGGTCACTAATGATAGGACCTTGGGTAGTGTTGTAGAACAGAGAGACCGAGGGGTTCAAGTACATAATGTTTTGAAGTTTGCATCACATACAGACAGGGTGGTTAAGAAGGTGTTTCACATGCTTGCCTTCGTTGCTCAGACCTTTGAGTATGGGAGTTGGGAAATCATGTTGAGGTTGTATGGGACATTGGTGAGGCCTCTTCTGGAGTATTGTGTCTAGTTCTGGTTGCCCACTTATAGAGAGGATATTATTAATCTGGAGATTGTTCAGAACAGATTTACCAGGATGTTGCTAGGAATGCACGGTTTGAGTTATAAAGAAAAACTGGATAGGTTAGACATCTTTGACTGGAATGTAGGAGGTTAAGACGTTTATAAAATAATGAGAGGTATAGATAGTTGTCTTTTACCGAGAATGGGAGATTTTAAGACTAGGGGGCACATTTTTAAGGGGAGAGGAGAGAGACTTAAAAATGACACAAGGAGCAAACTTTTCACACAGAGAGTTGTTCACGTGTGGAGTGAACTTTCTGAGGAAATGGTGGATGTGGGTACAGTTACAACGTTTAAAAGACATTTGGTTGAGAATATGGATAAGAAAGGTTTGGACGGATATAGGCCAGGAGCAGGCAGGTGGGACTAGTTTAGTTTGGGATAATGGTTGGCATAGACTGGTTGAACCAAAGGGTCTGTTTCCATGCTGTATGACCCTATGACTCCATAAACCAACTCTCTATATACCAACTCATAAATCAACTTAGTGAACCTCCTCTGCATCCCCTACAGTGACAGTCCGAGTTCTTATGATTTCTAGCAGCTGACTAGCAAGCTACCAAAGGTCATGTAGCCAACTTGGAAAAACATTCCTGTAAACAGCCTCAAGGATATTTCTGGCTGAAACAATTTGGATGCATTTATCAGGCACACTCGGGAGTCTTTTTTATATAAAAACAACATCAGTTGATACTAAATAGCCTCCTAACACTGGAAAAGCTGATTTGTGGTCTTATTGCAGCCAAACCTATCACAAGTTCTTCTTAAAAGGAACATTCCTGATAAAAAGATCAGATGTTTCAGACAGAAAAATAATTTAACTTATGAACTCTCCTAAGAATTTTCCAAAGTACTGACAATAAACTGCTTTGAAATGCAATCTTTTTCTCCTTTGTTCATTTATGGGATGAGTATATCATTGGCTCGGCAAGCACTTAATATTCTTGAAAGTCAGCGGTGAAGGACTATCTTGAGCTGCTGTGAATCATGTAACAAAGAGGAATATGGCAAGTGATTCTTATTCAACAGTATCACACCAACGGTATTAAGATGAATAACTGACTTGCCCATCTGTTTCTTTTGGTGATGTTGGTTTAGGGAGGATCATTGTTCAGGACTTTGGCCAAATTACCTGCTACTGTCAGACAAAGACCCAATGATCTTCACTGTCAATCTGAAGGCTCAGGCATACTTTCAGTGACGTCTCACCCAAACGATGAGTAAACAGTAAAGATGGTGACAGTACTATTTGAATCTATACCTATCATGAGTGGTGAAACAGATGCTAGCTTCACATTAATTCAATGAAAACTCATTGTTGAGTCCATTCATTCCTTCTCCTGTTTTAAAATATCATTAATTACCACCATGTGACCATGAGAATAGCCATTGCACCGGAAGTGATCATCTGAAGTTTTGTAAAGTTATTCTCAGGACATGGGTGGCACAAGCTGTTGTGCGAGGGCAACAGGACCCTGGAGCAGCCTTGAAATTATGTCACAGAGCTGCATATCATTGAGTATAAATAGCACAGCATGGGCAGAGTTAATGCCCTCTGGAGGATGATTGCACACTACAACAACGCACTGCAGAATGAGACAGAGAGTCTTAAGAGGACATGCATGAAGAAGATAGTTTAGCCCTTAATCCATGTAACTGTAACTCAGAACCGGAATCGATCTGATTACCACACCCAAACAATAGTTAGTGTCAATGTATAATAGATAGTGTTACTTTGTGTTAGCCTAAATACAGTCTTAAAATTTACCTTCTCAATAATCTGTAACAAACCCAAGCTGACAGTGTGGCATCAAGCTACATGATAAAAGACTTGCAAAGCCTCATTTACTACCAATTCCTAAATGCCCACAGCCAATTGTGCGATTGTAATTGGAGTCACAGGGAGGCTCAGGTCAGATAAGAAGGGACTATCAGGTTTCCTTCTTCTATTCTGTGCTATTGGATTTTTATGATAACATGGCAGCTTTGTGTTTTTGTTTTGGTGTTAGCCCACCATTCAGGACATTAATATATATCAGAAAAAGAAAAGGTCCCAGTACCAACCCCTTCCTCCAAAAACCTTCCTCCAACCCAAAAAATATTCATTATCCATTTCTCTCTGATTTCTAGCACTCAATTAATTTGGTATCCATGTTGCTCTTGTCCCTCTTATATCACAATCTAGAACCTTCCTCCTAAGTCTGCTGTGTGGCGTTGTATCAAATGGTTTCTGGAAATCCATGTACACCACATCCACAACATCATCCACATTGAGCCTTTCTATTACTTCTTCAAAAATCTCCAGTAAGTTCGTTAAACATGATTCCCCCATTAGAAATGTATTTTGCGTCTTCTGAATCAACCTTTCTCCTATTAATTTTGCCCCAAATAATTGTCTCTCAATGTTTTCACCCACAACAAAAGTTAAACTGACTGGTCTGTAATTTCTGGGATTATCCTTGCAATACTTCTTGAACAAAACCGCTGTTTGCAATTCTCCAGTCTCCTGGAACTTTCTCCAGTCTCCTGGAACTTTCTCTGAGTCTGGGGAAGACTAGACCAGTGCCCCGCTGCAATTTCACACTCATGTCTTTCAAATGCATCACATCATGCTTTGTCAACTTGAAGTACTAACAGGCTATCCAACATTCCTTGCTTATCAGTGTTGGACTCTTGCCAACAGAGTTTCCTCTTCAGACACCTTCATCTGGGTAGAATCTCTCTCTTTGGTAACGACAAATGCAAGCATTCATTTAATACCTCATCCATTTGTAAATCTTGTTTCTTTACTCCTCCTTTTATCACTCTTATTATTTATAAGCCTATTGAAGACTTTGGGACACCAGCTTAGGTTTACTGCACATTTTTTCTCATAATTTCTCTTTGCTTCTCTTATTTGCTTTTTCACCTTCCCTCTTAACCTTTGTATTCATTATAGAGTCAAACCAGCATGAACACAGACCCTTTGGTCTGACCAGTCCATGCTGAACATAATCCTAAACTAAACTAGCCCCCCCTGCCTGCTCCTGGCCCGTATCCCTCCAAACCTTTCCTATCGATGTACTTATCCAAATGCCTTTCAGGATTGTATCTTATGATGCCTGTCACAAAGCGCACTTGTGCTTCTTTATCTGGATCTCTGTCTCTTTTGTTATCCATGGAGATGTGGATTTATTTGTTTTACCTTTTCCATTTGAGGCAATTTACCCCAACTGCCCCTGATTTGTCTCCTCTTTGAAGGGCGCCCGTTTTTCAGTTATTGTTCTTCCCACCAACCTCTCATTCCAGTTAATCTTGTTCAACTTTGTCCTTACTCCACTGAAGTCAGATCTCCATCAATTGAGTTGCTTACTCTGGATTAACCATTATCATTCTCCGTCGTGATCCTGAGCCTTCTGATACAATGATCACTGTCACTTAAACAATCTCCCATTGATGTTCGATTTAATTGGCACACTTCATTCCCAAAAACCAAGTCTGACAGACATCCTTCCTTGTTGGCCAGGACGCATACTGCTGTCGTGAATTCTGAACACAATCTAGAAACACATGTCCCTCACTGCCCATTACACTACAACTACCTCAGTCTTCTATGGATATTTAAAGTCTCCCCACTCTTTAATGCTGGCATGTCTCTGTAATTTCTTGTAGATTTGTTCCTCTAACTTCTTGCCACTAGTTGATGCTCTCATAGATTAGATTGGATTAGATTCCCTACAGTGTGGAAACAGATCCTTCAGCCCAACCAGTCCACACCGACCCTCCAAAGAGTAACCCACCCAGACCCATTTCCCTCTGACTAATGCACCTAACACTATGGACAACTTAACATGGCCAACTGGAGCATCTGGAAGAAACCCACGCAGGCACAGGGAGAATGTGCAAACTCCACACAGTCACCCGAGGCTGGAATTGAACCTGGGACCCTGGTGCTGTAGGGCAGTACTGAGCCACCGTGCCGCTTCTAAATAGACATAAAGGAGCATCCCTGGGTGGGCACGAGCCACCAACCTTTCGGTTAACAGCCACTTCACCCAGCATTGCAATCTTTTTGTTCCTTTGCTCCAGCCAAATAGATCCTGTCCTTGAAACCTCTGAGACTTCCTCTTTCTCCAGAATTGCAATGGTCTCCTTAACCAGTACTGCACTTCTAGCTATTCTGAACACATTACACCCAGGAATACTTAACATCCAGCCCTACCCTTCCTTGAGACATGTTTCTGTTATTGCTACAACATTTTTCCACATAGCAATCTGCGCCTGTAACTCCTCAAAATTATTTACTGCACTCCCCACATTCACAAAAATCCACATGAACCCTGATTTACACCTCATTTCTTACTTCCTTAGTCTGACCTCACCGATTAATTTGCTGCTGGCTCTACACCCATGATAACTGCATCTCAAAGTATTTGGCGAACCCTAGCATTATCCTCTACTGTCTTCCTTTGGTTCCCACTCCCCTACCAAGTTAGTTCAATGTCCTCTGAACAACACGAACAAAATGTCTGTCGAGGAACTTAGTCCCAGCTCTGCCCATCTGATTTGTCCAGGTACTATCTTCCCCAGACCCAGTCCCATGGCCCAGGAATCTAAAGACCTCCCTCCTGCACCATCTTTCCAGACACTCATTCACCTGTGTTATCCTTTGAATCCGTATTCACTCGCACATGAAACTGGAAGGAATGCTGAGATTACCACACCTGAAATCCCTAAATTCTGATTGTGGGACCACATCCTCATTCTTCCCATTTTGACACAATCTTGATGGTGTCAAGATTTTGAAGTGTTGTCGGGGCTGCACCCATCCAGGCAAGTGGGGAGTGCACCATCACACTCCTGACGTGGTTAAAAATCACACAACACCAGGTTATAGTCCAACAGGTTTAGTTGGAAGCACACTAGCTTTCGGAGCATCGCTCCGAAAGCTAGTGTGCTTCCAATTAAACCTGTTGGACTATAACCTGGTGTTGTGTGATTTTTAATTTTATACACCCCAGTCCAACACCAGCATCTCCAAATCATGACTCCTGACGTGTGCCTTGTAGATGGTGGACAGACTTTGGGAATTAGGATGTGAGTTATTTGGTAAGGATTCCTAGGAACGTAATGTTTGTGTATACTAGTTAGCTGTACTAAATTACTGTTCACTGTCACCATCTCCACTCAGTTTCAGACATTATGGGTGATCAGGTCAACATACAGCTGGAGGCAAATTCACATCACTTCAGGCTAAAGTTTATCCCCCAGTCACCATCACAAAAAAAAATGAGCTGATCATTTAACTCTTTCCAGGGCCTTAGTGGGTGATAGTGGCCATATTACAACAGTCATCAATATCACCTTGTAACCTAAGGGTGCCCTATTTACCACCATGCCAATTTGTTTTTATCATGAATACATTTCAGAAGTAGCATAGAATCCTTACATTGTGGAAGCAGGCCATTCATTCCATCAAGCCCACACTGACCCTCCAAACAGCATCCCCCCCAGACTCACCATCCTACCTATATTTCCTATATTTCCCATGGTTAATCAACCTAACTTGCACATCTTTGGACTGCAGAAGGAAACTGGAACACACCCATGCTGGCACTGGGAGGATGTGCAAACTCCACACCGACAGTTGCCCGAGGATGGGATTGAATGCAGGTCCCTGGTGCTCAGAGGCAATAGCACTAACCACTGGGCCACCATGCCACCTCAAAGTGCTATCCCTCTGTGGTATCCTCCAAATTTGCAACTCTCCAAGTTATCTGTGCCTTTTAATTTAGGTCTCTTATCATTTCCAATTGGCTGTGCATGAAGTTTTCTGACCATAAGCTCTGACAGCTCTAATGAATTGTCCTGTTGAGATCTGTTTGACACTGCCAGAGCTGCTGAGTTTTTCAAACCCTTCCTGTTTTATTCTGTAACTCCTGTGTTTGGCTGCAGAGGTGGGGTCACTGCTATGTCAGTCAGCAGTGCAGGCACAAAAAGGATCTAGAAGGCCACAAAGTGACCCAATCACTTTGTCCAGTAATTTTTACCTCGTACCAGGATTGGTTAGAGTCTTAGAGTCATAAAGTCCTCCAGCATGGAGATAGGCCTTTTGGCCCAAATTGGTCCTTGCTGACCAAAATGTCTATTCACGCTAATTCCATTTCCTTGCACTTGGCCCAAATCTTTCTGAACCTTTCCTATCCATGTGTTTATCCAACTGCCTTTTAAATGTTGTTAATGTACCCGCCTCAACTACTTCCGCTGGCAGCTCATTCCATATGCGTACCACTCTGTGTGTAAAAACATTGCCCCTCAGACTCCCTTTTATTCTTTCCCCTCTAACCTTAAACTGATGCCCTCTAATCCTCAATACTCCAACCCGGGGAAAAAGACTGAGTGCATTCACCCTAACCATGCCTCTCATGATCTTGTACACCTCCAAAAGCTCCCCTCTCAGTCTCCTACGCTCTACAGAAGAAAGCCCTAGCTTGTCCAACCTCTCCCCATAACTCAGACCATTGAGTCTTTGTAAATTTCTTCTGCACTCTTTCCAGTATAAGAACATCCTTCCTATATCAAGGTGACCAGAACTGAACACAATACTCCAATTGAGGCCTCTCCAGCTTGCAGTACAATTACACCATAACTTCAGTGTCTTAGACACACACTCTTTCCGAGACTTTCACCTGAAAGATGATAAAGGAAGGTCTCACACTGCAGCTGCTACGTTGTTTTTGGCAAATTAATTTCACACCGCCCTGGGCGCGAATGCACATTCACAGGACAGACTGTTCACATCACAAAGGGTTGCAAACCGCTGTCTTACCTCTGATCCCTTGCTGAATCCATCTGGCCAGCAGAGACAGTTGAGAGCTGGGGGGGGGGGATGAGAGGCAGGGTCACAGAGGATTGGAGTATTAGGGAGGCAGATGACTGGGTAAGAGCGACAGGGCATAGGTTAGGGGAGTATGGGGTGCGGTGCGTATCATGTAGCAGGGGGTTACTGAGAAAGAGCTGTTGATTAAGGGGCAGAGAGTGAGGGAGGGCATAGTGAGAGAGTGTGTAAAGCGAAGTTGGTATAAAGTGAGTGAGTGAGTGATAAAATGAGAGGGGTATATATTGAGGAGGGTATAAAGTGAACGGTTATACAGTGAGGGGTTATAAAGAGTGGAGGAGCTGCGCAAGGGGATACAGACTGAAGGGGACACAGAGTGAGGAGGGTATAAAGTGAAGGGTTATACAGTGAGGGGTTATAAAGAGTGGAGGAGCTGCGCAAGGGGATATAGACTGAAGGGGACACAGAGTGAGAAGGTATAAAGTGAAGGATAGGGTCGCCCATGGGGTAATGCTGTTGGATGGTACCAGGCTGGAGGACACAGAATCAGAGTATTTTTGGCCTGATCCCAGGATACTCCCTACTGAACGCCATCAATCAGGCTGACAAGGAGCAACTCTCTTCTACATTCCAGCCGACAGAGCTGGGGTTAGGCTAGGAGCTTTAGCAACACACTGCAGCAGCTGAATGTTTATTATCCCAGCACATTGGGGGCAGGGCCTGCTGTCTGTCCCCTTCATGTGGTTCTGATTAAAGTTCATGTCTTGGTCAAAGGAGGCAAGAGAGGAAACACAGGGAGAAAGAGCTGTAATTGGCGATGAGGGGTGCTGCAGCAACTCTGCAAGGTAGACCCAGCAGTGTGATCGTCCTGAAGAAGGGCTTATACCCGAAACGTTGATTCTCATGCTCCTTTGATGCTGCCTGACCTGCTGCGCTTTTCCAGCAACACATTTTTCAGCTCTGATCTCCAGCATCTGCAGTCCTCACTTTCTCCCAGCAGTGTGATCGACAGTAAAAAGTGGAAGTGCCTATTCTCACAATTGTACTTACCTCCATAGGAATGAGACCTCATTGACTTAGCATTAATTAAATTGTCAAGTGCTCAATGGTAAAGTAGTTTTTTAATTCTTTCATGGGATGTGGACATTACTAGCGAGGCCGGCATTTATTGTCCACATCTAATTGTCCTTGACCTGATTGGCTGGCACAATCATTTCAGAGGGCAGTTATGATCAACTACAGTTTTAAGATAAGGAGTAGGAGGTCTATCGAGGATTTGAGGAAAATTATTTCACCCAGCAGTGAGTGGATATTGAGAACTCAATGCCTGAAAGGGTGGCACAGGCGTGAACCATCAAGAAGTATTTAGATGAGCAGTTAAAATGCCATCTCATACAGGGCTATAGGCAGATGGATGATTGATATAACTGGTGCAGATAAGATGGGCTGAAGGGCCTTTAGCAGTTCTATAAAAGCTCACAGTGCTGTGAGTCATTGAGTCCTAGAGTCCTACAGCATGGAGACAGGCCCTTTGGCCCAAACTGGTCCATGCCAACCAAACTGTCCATCCATGCCAACGCTATTTCATTGCATTTGGCAGATATCCTTCTAAACGTTTCCTACCTATGTCTCTGTCCAAATGCCTTTTAGATGCTGTTAATGTACCCGCCTCAACTACTTCCACTGGCAGCTCATTCCAGCTCTGTGTTAAAAAAATTGCCTCTCAAGTTCCCTTTTATTCTTTCCCCTCTAATCTAAATTGATTCCTCTAGTCCTCGATTCCCCAACCCTGGGAAAAAGATTAAGTGCATTCACCCTATCCATGCCTCTCATGATCTTATGCACTTCTACAAGTGTCTGGAGTCACGTGTAGGCCAGACCAAGTAAGGATGGCAGACTTCCTTCCCTGAAGGACATTAGTGAACCAGACTTTTTAAAAATAAGATGACAGTCACCAACAGAGAGATGAGTTTTCCCAGATCAATTTTTCAAATCTCACCCTTGCCCTGATGGGATTTGAACCAGGGTCCGCAATGCATTAGCCTGAGCCCCTGAATTACTAGCTCACTGACGTTATCACTATGCCACCCTCCACCCTAAAGCAATACTACAGATCACAGGATGCACCACAACTCTTTCCAGTCAATGTGATACTTCTTAAAGTGTGAATGCAGGGAGCTGACAATATCACATTAGTTAAGTTCAGCTGAATGTCAGGGGCTGGGAGGGTGGCAGGATTAGTAGCTGGACAATAATCTTATTGTGGGAGTGAGGGCGTGGGGAACTGCAATGGGAAAACCTTCCTTTTCTGAAACTTATGCTCATGTTCATGGACTTGACTAGCATTAAAAAATCACCAAAAAAAGCCTCTGACCTAGAAATGACCCCGATGTTAGTATATGAATACTAAAGGCACTGGTGAGACTGCCTGAAAGCTGATGAGTTAACCTGCTCATCTTAAACAGGTACCAAACTGCTTTACCATACCAACTCGCAGTCCGTTCAGTCTGAGTTCCTGCCACTGTGTCCTTATCGGAGTGAATGGAGAAATGAAGGAAGACAACAGAAAGCCACAGAACAGAGGGACTTGTGAGTCTTCATCCACAAATCACAAAAAGCTAGTATCTCAGTTCAGTAATTAAAAGGGAAGACTAAAATGTTGGTCTTTGTTTCAAAGGAAATGGAGTATAAAAGTCAGGAGGTCTTGCAAAAACTGTACAAGTCAGACCCCAGGTACAATGCTTGTGAACAGTTTTGGGCTCTGTATATAAGGAAAGGTATACTGGCATTGGAGGCGATCCAAAGAAGGTTCACTTAGCTGATCCTGAATATGGAGGGACTGTCTTATGAGGAGAGGTTGAGGAGGTTGGACATGAACTCACTGGAGTACAGAAGAATGAGAGGCAATCT
This sequence comes from Chiloscyllium punctatum, assembly GCF_047496795.1. Taxonomy (NCBI): domain Eukaryota; kingdom Metazoa; phylum Chordata; class Chondrichthyes; order Orectolobiformes; family Hemiscylliidae; genus Chiloscyllium; species Chiloscyllium punctatum. The sequence goes on along the minus strand of NC_092762.1, from coordinate 37,038,917 downwards.
TATCGAAACGTACAAGGTTCCTATAGGAATTGACCAAGTAAATGTGGAGAGTGTGTTTCTCCTTGTGGGAGAGTCTAGAACAACAGGGAATAATCTCAGAGTAAGCGATCACACAGGGAAGACAGGGATGAGGAGGAATTTCTTCTCTTAAAGCGTCGTGAAAACGTGGAATTCCTTACCATTGAGGGCTGTAGTGGTTGGGTCATTAAGTATAATATTCAAGGCTGAGAATGATAGATTTTTAATCAGGAAGGGAATCAAGAGTCATGGGGGAAAGGCAGGAGTTTAGGATGATCAGATCAGCCGTTGAATGGTGGAGCAGACTCAATGGGTTGAATGGTCTACTTCTGCTCCTACATCTTATGGTCTTATGGTTGTACACCAACAATGGACACAGCCAGGATTTCCGGGACAATCCAATCAAGGAATAGGAGATTCCCCGCTAAATACTAACACCTCTGTTTGTATCATTTGTGACAGAAATCAGTATCGAAGTATTTTGATGTAAGTACTGTAAATCAGAACTTCCACAGGGCAAATTAATCTTTAACGAAACTAGATGGAGATCAGGAAGTCTCATATTTGTACAGCAACTTTGTGATGTCTCAAAACTCTTTACAATTAACAGCATACTTGCAAAATGTAGATATTCTTGTCAGAAACACCACAGCCAATTTGCACAAAGGAAACTCCAGCAGGCAGCAATATGGAACAATCCAAATTATGTTTATGTTAACAATGCTGATTGAGGGAGAGACGCTGGCGCACTAGAACTCCTCTGTTCTACAGTAGTGTAACAGACTCTTTCTCCTCCCACCTGTTAGGACAGATGGAACCTCCACGTAAGGTTTCTTTTAGAAAAACAACTCCAACAATGTAGCAATGCTTGGCTGCTGAGCTGGGAGCGGCACTCAGCCTTATGTGCCGAAACCTTTGGAGCAGGAGGCTTCGGAACAAAACGTATTTTGAGATATCTCACAGTTTTAGCCAATATCCAGCACTCCAGAGCAAAATCTAGAAATAGAACTGATAAGATTAAACAATCCTATGGATAAGGACGTGCTCAGGATGGATAAGGAGGATTTGTTTTGGCAAATCCATTTACCAACAATATTTCCCCAGCCAATGCAGGGAGTGAGACAGAATTCCCAACCTCTTTCCAGACTGCCAAATAATTTATGGATTGGCAATAAACGGACACCTACACTCACACATGCATGCAAAAACATACAAACAAGAATACACACAGAAACACACACACACACACACACAGAAACACGCACACACACACACAGACACACACACACACACACACACACGCACACACAAAATCAGCTTCATTAATTCTGATCTCACTCCAAAGTTCGGAACTCAGAATGTGGAGAAAACAGTTTTGAAAGCCAAAAGCGGTGACTATGGCAACTTTATTCTGCGAGCTCTAATCCCATCGCTGTGGCCAACTGTGAGCCTGCTAAAGCTTTCAACACAGCACTCAACACTGCAGAGGCTTCCTCTTCCTTCAATATTGTTTTGTCTGTTATTTTTGTTACAACTCCAATTTGCAGCTGGGCTGACTTTTGTATTGAGTGATCTCTGTATTATATGAACTGGGCAGGGGGCCTCAGGAAATGAAACCTTTCTGGAATTGAAGTCTGTGCTGGGCACAAAAAGTCCAGACTGTTGTGCCATAACGCTAGCAATCCATATTGGTGAGCTAATTTCCTTGCCCAAGTCCACTCTGCACAATGTCCAAGTTTAAGAGAGGCCTCAGATTTTAGGCATCCTCTCATTTTTCTCTGGTGTAGACCCAGGGGTGTGTGTAAGGGCCCAAGGAAGTGCTTTTGCTGGCTCAAAACCTTCTATTGTCCTTTTCTCTACCATAAAAGGTTTCAGAAAAGTGTTGTCAGTGTTGGAGACTTTGAGCTATAGGGAGAGGCTGAATAGACTGGGGATATTTTCCCTTGAGCATCGGAGGTTGAGGGGTGACCTTATAGAGGTTTATAAAATCATGAGGGGCATGGATAGGGTCAATAGCCACAATCGCTTTCCTAGGATAGGGGAAAACTAGAAGGCAGAGGTTTAAGGTGAGAGGGGAAAGATTTAAAAGGAACCTAAGGGGCAACATTTTTCATGCAGAGGGTGGTGTGTGCACATGATGAGCTGCCAGAGGAAGTGGTGGATGCCAGTACAATTACAAATTTTAAAAGGCATCTGGAGGGTATATGAATAGGAAGGGTTTAGAGGGATATGGGCAAATGCTGGCAAATTAATTTAGGATATTTGTTCAGCATGAACAAGTTGGACCGAAGGGTGTGTTTCTGTGCTGTATATCTCTATGACTCTATAACCTCTAGATGACATCAAGAACTACCAACAAAAAGACCAGAAGCAGGAATAGACCATTCATCTGTCGCATCCCCTCTGCCATTAAGTACAATAATGAGCAATCTTCTGTTTCAGCCCAGCTTGCCCCTTAGTTCCCCAACTGCAATATTTAAGAAGCATTTGGATGGGTATATGTTTAGGAAGGGTTTGGAGGGATATGGGGCAGGTGCTGGTAGATGGGACTAAATTGGGTTGGGATATCTGGTCGGCGTGGACAGGTTGGACTGAAGGGTCTGTTTCCATGCTGTACATCTCTATGACTCTATATTCCACAATTCCCTAAGAGAGCAAATTGCCTGACCCAGCCTTGAATCTATTCAACAATGGAGCATCCATAACCCTGGGGTCGACAATTCCAAAGATCCCGTTGGATGAAGATATTTCTCCCCATCTCAGCCATAAATGATCGACACCTCATCCTGAGACTGTGCCTCTGTATTTCTGATTCCCCGGCTAGAGGGGAAGCATCTCACAATGTGTGCTCTGTCAGAATCATTTGTGTATCAACGAGCTCACCTCCCATTCTTCGCAACTCTCGAGATTATAGACACAATTTTCTAAACAGCTCATCATAAGTCAGCTCATGAATCAATGTCAGGAACCTGTGCAGTCCCATCTTCAGGAAATTAAGAGCATAGGATCATAGAATCCTTACAGTGCAGAAGCAGCCCATTCAGCCCATCAAGTCCAAACTGATTCTCTGAAAAGAATCCCATCCAAACTCAGTCCATCCCTGAAACCCTGCATTTCCTATGGCTAATCCCCCTAGGTTGCACATCCATGGATACTCGAGGGCAATTTAGCATGGCCATTCCACCTACACACCTTTGGACTGAGAGAGAAAACTGGAGCACCCAGAGGAAACCCATGCAGACACGGGGAGAATGTCCACACAGTCACTTGAGGATGGAATCAAACCTGGGTCCCTGGTTCTGTGAGGCAGCAGTGCTAACCACTGAGCTACCCGTACTGCCCCACCGCCCCATCCTATATCTTTCCTTAAATATGCAGTCTAAAATTCCTAATATGTTCTTACCAAACTGCAATGCATTAGTAGCAAGGTTTACTTGCTCTTGTAATCGAAATCCCTCACAATAAAGACACACAGGTAACTTGCTTTTCTAATTGCTGGCCAAGACATTGTTCGAGCCTTTTGTCCTTCTTTTATGAGGTCAATCAAAGTGAATAAGTTCACACTTTGCTAAATAATATTCTTACTGTCACCTTGATGCCACTCACTTAACCATTTTGTACTGTTTTGTGTCTGCCTCACGGTTTACATCCCTAATTCATTTTGGATCATCAGCAAACTTGGATTCCTTGTCTCTTTGTCTAGGTCTGGAATATCGCTTGCAAATAGCTCAGATTCTATAGCATTGATCCTTGTGACATGTCACTAGTACAGGTTAGAAATACCACCTGTATTCTTCTCTCTAGTTCCTGTTATTGTGTACAATCATCTTTGGAACTGATATCCTTTTAAGAACTGAATGTACATATGAGCCAGGCAGCAGGATGTTCTCACAAGACCACAGGCTCTCTGCAATGTAACACTCAAGGCACAGACTGTGTCTGAACAGTACTCTCAAATGTATGTCACACTTTAACTGTAAATAAGTGTTTGATTTTGGTGAAATTATTTGTGTGGTTTCTGATTGCTCCCCTCCTCCTTTGGGGCTCGCAAGATTTCTTCCCTTTGCTGGGCTTTTGCCCATGGAGCCAATCACAATGAGCATTATAAAACCTCTACCTAAAACGGCAATCTGTGTCCTATTTACAAAAGTCAAAAATCACACAACACAGGTTGTGATTTCAAATAAACAGTTACATCTGAAATCACAAGTTTTCGGCGTGCAGCCCCTTCATCAGGTGTAAACCTGTGCCTGAGGAAGGTGCAATGCTCTGAAAGCTAGCGTGATTTGAAATTAACCTGTTGGACTGTGTCATGTGACTTCTGACTTTGTCCACTTCAGTCCAACACCAGTACCACCACATCAGGCACCACACAGGTGCCTGAAACAGGCAAATGCTTTGGACACCCATTGTCTAGGCCTTTTCAAAATGGTTGAAAAATGTGTTGCTGGAAAAGCGCAGCAGGTCAGGCAGCATCCAAGGAGCAGGAGATGCTTGGATGCTGCCTGACCTGCTGCGCTTTTCCAGCAACACATTTTTCAGCTCTAATCTCCAGCATCTGCAGTCCTCACTTTCTCCTTTTCAAAATGGTGCCAGCCATGTTACTTGGACAATAGATTATCTGAGTATCACTGTTTGTAGATCTTGCTGTATGCAAGTTGACTGCCACAATTTCCAATATCACAACAATGACTACACTGTACTCCATTGATTTTGCATAGCAAGTAACTCCTCTCATTCTCCTTCACATTATTTTCCTAATTAGTTAAGCACATGAAGTCACTGTCAGTAGACAAAGTCTGTGTCAGCTAAATTGATCATCATTTACTTTCGTCAGTGAAACAATGGTGTGATAAAACAGTGGAACTGCTCACCTTCCTCAGCTTTTTCTTCTTCCACTTTTACGAACTTTTAAATATCAAACCTCGTGTCACTGAGACTCAGTGTTTTGATCAGTCTCATCATGTCTTCAACTAAATTCAGCTAGAGTAAGATTTGAACTTTGAACCTTTGGCTGGCTTTCTCATTAAAAGCTGATTTATTCACTGTTTAGTCATCAAGGTTAGAGAAGCTGTCAACATAGTATCCAGTCCAGTTGGTAATCTGCTTGTTAAATTGGCTGCCTGTGTTTACATGATGTTGACATACTGGAACCTCACCACTGAGTTTGTCTACAAACTCTGTTCCTGGCGAAGTCCCGGCAATGAGATTTCTGGCTCTCTGCATAGACCAGATGTCAGGAAATTCATGGATACTGATAAACTTGAGCCCTGTTGATAAATGCTCTTAACTCAAAACCTAGCAACGAAATACCAATTGTGTGGAAAACAGATTGGATCAGTCATTCTTGTGCTGACCTGTACTGTTCCCTTTTCCCATTCCCACAGAACAATTTAAACTCTTCCATCCTCAGTTTTAAATCTGTCCAAGACCTCATTTGATTTAACTCTATGTTCCGTCTCCCACACTCTGCCACCAAATCAGAGGGCATGCCATATGCAGTGAGTTGAAACTGAACTGAACAGGTAAGTATTGTGGTGGCAACAGGAATTCAGAGATTGTAAATTCTGTGATAGGTAACTCACTTTCTGCCTTCCCAGTGCTTGTTCACCTTCTATATGTCAGGAGTGAGATATCGTCCGGTTCCCTGGATTACAGCAGTTCCAACAACACAGCACCACCCTATATAAATCAGCCTATTTGATTAGTACTCCATTCACCACTGTCTCATTGTGGTGAGTGAAGTGAGTATGTGCATGTGTGTGTACAACTGTTTATGTGTGTGAATGTGAATGTGTGTGTAACTATGAGTGTGTATCAATGTGTATGTGAGGGTGTGTAATAGTGTGACTGTGTGTGTCAATGAGTACAAGTCTAAATGTGAGTTAGTATGACTATGAATGTGAGTATGTTTGTTAGAACAAATATATTAATGTCTTTGTGTGAGTGAGTACGTATGAGTGTGTTTGAATGTGTGAGTGTAAATGTGTGTGCACGTGTGTGTGTGAATGTGTGTTTGTGTGAAAGCGAATGTGAATGCGTGTGCAGGCCCAATGTGTGTGTGCATGCGTGAGTATGTATCAATGTGTGTGTGAGGGTGTATATGTGTGAGTGTGAATGTGTGAGGGTGAATGCATGAGTTAGTATATATCTCTATATTTGACATGGGCAGCCAAAATAATTGTTAAAATCAATGGAGGTGGAGTTGAGGTTTATCAGATCAGCCATTCAATGGTGAAGCAGACTCGCTGAACTGAATGGGCTGAATAAACTGCTCCTACTTCTTCTGGTCTTATTGCATCATTTTTATGGAAAATATATGAGTATTTTAATATTGAGGAAAATGAATCAAGAGAGTCAGATGAAATTGTACAGTTAGCTCAAGTCATGTCTTTCAACACAAGTTGTGAATTTAGTTGTGTTTGGCTCTGTATTCTTCGCGCGTCAGGTTTAGTAACAGGTTCCATTGAAATGATTGACTCACAAATTGAAGGAGGATGGTGCAACTGGCAGTGAAAAACAGAGGCTCTGTCTGCTCCATGATGGATAATCCCATGACATTACTTTGAATGGAAGCCAAAGAGTTAAATCTGATGTCCTGACCAATATTTGTCCCTTAACCAACTTATGGAAACAGGTTATTCTATCATTATCACACTGCTGTATTGGGAATCTTGTTGTACACACATTACAAAAGAACTTAATTGGCTGTAAAACACTTTTGCTGAGGTTGTGAAGTTCAAGTCTTTACTTTTCCATTGTGTTGTCAATGAAAGCAAAGTCCTTTTAAGTTGCACAGGCTAGAGCTGGGAATAAAGGATGGAAAGCTGAAAGAAAGGAACATTCTACATTCCTACTGTGTACTCCCTTGCAGCTTTGAAACACTTGTAGTCATTCCAATATTAAACTATCACTGCAGAATGCAGTGCTGGAAATTCAATTAATAGACTTGGATCATAAGCTGGAAAAGACTGGCTGCTTTAACAATGTGGTTAGCTGGTTATTATATTAGATTCTGGGCTGAAGAAATTGATTTAAAGAATTGAAGAAGAAACCAAAATACCTTATAGAGGAGGTGTAAATCTTTAAAGAGATAGTTTTTTTTATATTGTGGGGTGTATTAAAGGAGTGAGATATTGTATGATGTCACGCTATGGACATAGAATAGTACAGCACAGGAACAGACCCTTTGGCCCATTATGTTGTGCTGAACTTGACACCAAATTGAACTAATCCAATCTGCCTGCACACAATCTATATCCCTCCATTCTTGCTTATTCATGTGCTGATCTAAAAGCCCCTTAAAAGCCCCTATCATATCTGCCTCTGCCACCAGACCAGGCAGAGCATTGCAAGCACCTGCCACTCTGTTCAAATTCTTGCCCCTCACATCTCCTTTAAATTTCCCCCATCCCACCTTAAATGAATGCCCCCTCAAATTAGACATTTCAACTCTGGAACAAAGATTCTGTAAACCCTAACTATTCCTCTCATAATTTTATCGACTCCTATCTATTATAAGAAATGCATTGTTAATCTTCTACACATCTGCTGGCAACTCTTCCCCTGTCAAATGAAAATTGTCTATATTAACTTATCATTCTGTAGTTACACCCTTCTGCCAGTGGAGGCATATTATTCTTCATATAGCAGCTATGGCTCAGTCATAGTATTCTTGTCTCTGTGCCAGAAGGATGCAGTTTCGGGAAATGTTCACGTGAGGTGTTACACAGCTCTGTGCTCTGAGGGGCTTAAAAAAACCCAAGGCACTTTTCACAGAGAGCTCATTTATATCACTATCATCATCTAAAGCAGTTGAACTGATGATTTATCAGAGTGGCATTTGTGGGAACTTGCTCCTGTAGTGTAATAGTGACAACAGTCCATGAAATGTACTTAACTGAACTTGAGGTGCTTTAGACAAAATGAACTCCAGAAATACAAGTTTTTTGTTCCTTTACTGTGGCATGTTTCACTCTGTAGGAATTGGTAACACAGATGGGTTGCAGAATGAACCTTCAAACACTATCTACTTGACTCAACTTATCCATTGATTAGATTGATTACAATAAAACCAAGAACTTCATCGCTCAGAACTTTGAGTATAGGAGTTGGGACCTCATATTGAGGTTTACAGGAAGTGAGGCCTCTTCTGGGGTACTGTGCCCTGTTATAGAAAGGAAATTATAAAGCTGGAGAGGGTACAGAAGAGATTTACTAGGATGTTGCCAGGTCAGGAGAGTTTGAGTTAGAAGGAGACACTGGATAGACTGGGACATTTTTTCACTGGAATGTAGAAGATTGAGGGGTGACCTTATAGAGGTTTATAAACTCATGAGGGGTATGGTAAGAGCATTTGCAGATAGCTTTTCCCTATTGTGGGGTATGTCAAGACTAGGGTGCATATTTTTAAGATGAGAGGATGAAGATTTTAAAAATATACCTTTTTACACAGAGAGTGGTTTGTATGTGGAGTGAACTTCCAGAGGAAGTCACAATCACAGCATTTAAAGTACATTTGGATAAGTACATGGATATGAAATGTTCAGGGGAATATGGGCCAATGCAGGCAGGTGGGGCAAGCTTAGATGGGATTATGGTTGGCATGGACTGGTTGGAACAAAGAATTTATTTGTGTGCTGTATGACTCTATGTCTCCGTAACTGCGGATGCTGGAGATCTAAATAAATTAAAATAAAAATTGCTGGTGAAACGTTTCAAGTCCAGTGACCCTTCTTCTGTTTCCTCTCCAAGGATGTGGCCAGACCAGCTGAGTTTTGCCAAGAATTTCTGGTTTTATTTGATTAGACCGACTGTCTGTTTTAACACACTGAATTTTCTTTCTCATTGAAATCCAACAGTGGATGGTTGGAACCCACCATTAGATGGGTCAAATTGAAATCACCCCATTACGTAGTCTCAGGCACTTTAACTGGAGCATGCCCATTGAGATACACACCAAATGCATTGATAGTTTACTGAATTACTGCCATTCATTTTTTTTTTGTCTTCTGGCTTGCTCAAGAATGGTTACAGAGAGAAAGCAAGGACACAACAAGTTCAAACCCCCTGAGATTCTCCTCTCTCTCCTAATATTAATCCGGACAGTGCGTTCATTTGAAGCTCTATGTTTGAGCTGTCACTCAGTCTGTTAAAATAATAAGATCAGGTTTTGAAAACTTAACTGTGAAGCTTCAAAACTGTACCGGCAACAGGACTGAAAGAACATGCCAAGTGCTACGTACTCACACGAATGTACCTGAATTATCCTTTCATCTTTTCATGAACTCATAACAACACCAACTTCATTGTCTACCCTGCAGACTGGACAGATTATTCCACCTCCAAGCACACATGCCAGTTTAGATTGAGCGAGTGCCAACTGAAACTTTATCTTCAAGCCTCCGCAGAATGAAAGATCCGTGCCCTACCCCCGAAATATTCTTGGCATTCTGCCTCTAACCTCAGCTGCAAATGTTCACTGGCTGCTGAGGAGAAATAGTTTGAGAATCAGTTTGAGTGGACAAATGCTTTCTTCAAATGGAAAGATGCAGCTAACTCCTGTAGGAAGTTTAGCAATGCAAGCAGGAGGAGGCGTCATAGAGTTTTACAGCCCTTCAGCCCAATTTGTCTATGCCACCCAGTTTTCACAATTAATCTCGTCCCACTTGCCTGTGTTTTTTCCATATCCCTCCATATCTATTCCATGTTCTTGTCAAATGTTTCCTAAATGATAAAACTGTACTTGCCTCCACCTCTACCTCTGGCAGCCTGTTCCAGACATTTGTTTTGTTTTTAGTATAGATTCCACCACCTGCAACAATTTGCTCTTACATTTTGTTAATCGACTGCTATGTCTCTTTGAAGAATACTCACCCTGAAAAAGATTTGCTCTTCCGCTAGACACTCACCACTCTCGTGTGAACAAATTCCCCTCTGGACCCTTTTGTATCTCTCCCCTCTCACTTTAAACCTATACCCTCCAGTTTAGACTTCCCCCACCATGGGAAGGCTGTTGGCTATCTACCTTATCTATACCTCTCATCATTTTACAGACCTCTATCAGGTCTCCCCTCAATCTCCTGCACTCCAGGAAAAGAAGTCCCAACCTATCCAGTCTCTCTCCTTATAACTCAAAACTTCCAGTCCAGGTAGCATCCTGGTAAATCTTTTCTGTACTCTTTCTAGTTTAATACGCTTAAGCTAACTTGCGATGGAAGCACAGCTCCCATCCTGCAGAAAACGGAACATTTCAGCAGCCTTGCACTTTAAGATATGGCAGTGATTATAGAGAGTACGTTGTTAAAGCAAAGTGGTTCGTTTTTATACCCACAAGCTGGAGATGGACCCTTCCCAAGCTCTTGTCTCTTCTGGTCCCTCAGGATATAAAAGCCAGACTAATCTGATTTTTATGGTCAAATATTAATGGACATGTGATCATTGACAAACTGAACTAATCTCGTCAACTGATCCTTCCAAAAGGATTCACCATTGTATCTTTTATTTAATTGGTGAACAGTTCTTTATTTCATAGTCTGATTAACTCGCTATGTGTATTGCTGTTTAACTGGTCTTCTGTTGAGTTATGATCAGACCCTCTGAAAATTGCCTCTGTTATGCACAAACATCACATTGTGAAGTCTGTGAAAGTCTTGTTTTCTCCCTGAAATTTTTGGACCATGATAAAATATGGTTTTTTTTAGCTCATTGTGTGCTGAATAAACTGAGGGTGATTATATCTCCCTGGGAGATGTTCACGATGAATTAGAGGTGATCCTAATGTGTGAATCCTGAAACATATTGAAAAAAACATGACATTATGTAAGCCTGCAGAGGCTAGATATTAATAAACTGTTATAGCTTGTATCATTGATATTTACACACAGCTGAATACTAGATGTCAAAGGTCATTGTTTTCAGCCACAATCTCCCATGGCCAATCCATCAGCACATTACTGGGCTATGGGAAGAAACTAGGGCACCCAGAGGAAACTCACACAGATGCAGGGAGAACATACCTGGGAGTGGAAGCGACCTCCAGTCCCTGGCGCTTTGAGGCAGTAGTGCTAACCACCCTTCACACCCACTGATGGATGTCTTCTGTTGTTACAGTCTTTTCTCTGCCAATCTCAACCAAAATCCCTTCACAAGAACACAGGAAAAAGGCAAAAGCAGGCCATTTGGCCCCTCAACCTTGGTCTTCCATTTAATATGATCATGGCCAATCTTGGGCTTTAATCACACCCCTGCACCAAATCACTGAATCCTTGATTCCCTCAGAGGCTAAAAATCTGTCTAACCTAGCCTTGAATGTATTCAACAATCACATCCACAACCTCCCAGGAGATAAAATTGCTAAGAATCACAGCCCTTCAAGTGAAGTCATGCAACTCCTACTATTTGGAGGCAGGTCATTTAGCTCATCAAGTCCACACTGAACCTTAGTACAACATCTATTATTCCCCTGGGTAATCCACCCAGCCTGCACATTCCTGGACACTATGTGGAATTTACTACTTAACCAAATCATCTTTGAACTGTGAGAGGAAATCAGAACACCCGGAGGAGACCCACACAGCAAATGCATAAACTCCAGACAGACAGTCGATTGAAGCTGGAATTGAACCTGGGTCCCTGGCACTGAGAGGTAGTGGTGCTAATCACTGAGTCACCATGGCATCGCAAATCATTTCTCCTCATCTCTATGCTAAATAGGTGGCATGGTGGCTCAATGGTTAGCGCTATTGCCTCACAGCACCAGGGTCCCAGGTTCGATTCCAACCTTAGGTGACTGCCTGTGTGGAGTTTGCACATTCTCCCTGTGTCTGTGTGGGTTTCCTCCCACAGTCTAAAGGTGTACAGGTCAGGTGAATTGGCCATGCTAAATTGCCCATAGTGTTCGGTGCATTAGTCAGAAGGGAAATGGGTCTAGGTGGGTTACTCTTCAGAGGGTCGGTGTGGACTGGTTGGGCTGAAGGGCCTGTTTCCACACCGTAGAGAATCTAATCTAAATAATTTCAGCTGTCTGCCTTTCCATCTATGTTTCAAAACTCTTAAAATCAATGTTAGTTCACCAAGCAATTAGTGGCCTCGCCGATCTCTTTTACCATGGCACTGACACTTTGTTTCTTTGATCTATTTGCCTATTTGCCTCTGCAAAATGCATTGGGATGCTTTTCTATATCAAAAATACCAAACAAGCTCAACATTCGTATTGTGATGTCTGTGTAATCATATATAAATCTGACTGTAAGACTTAACCGGGAAGTGATAATAGTCAGATATTTATCATCTTTGGGAATGGAGAGCATGTCAGAAATGTCTGTTGTGCTGTAAGCAACACCATAAAAAGGGGAGCTACATTATTATCATGGCATCAGATCATAAACAATTATCTGATAATAGATAATATCTGACAATGGTTAACTCTGCTGCCTCACAGCTCCAGGGAACAGGATTTAGTTCCAGCATTGGGTGACTGTCTATGTGGAGTTTGCACATTAGAACATAGAACATAGAACAATACAGCACAGAACAGGCCCTTCGGCCCTCAATGTTGCACTGACCTGTGAACTATTCTCAGTTCGCCCTCCCCTACACTATCCCAAAATCATCCATGTGCTTACCTAAGGACTATTTAAATCTCCCTAATGTGGCTGAGTTGACTACATTAGCAGGTAGGGCATTCCACACCCTTACCACTCTCTGCATAAAGAACTTTCCTCTGACATCTGTCTTAAATCTATCACCCCTCAATTTGTAAGTTATGCCCTCTCGTACAAGCTGACGTCATCATCCTAGGAAAAATTATTTCAGTATATAATTCTCGCATCACCTTGTATGTCTCTATCAAATCCCCTCTTAGCCTTCTTCTTTCCAATGAGAACAGACCCAAGTCTCTCAGCCTTTCCTCATGAGACCTTCTCTCCAGACCAGGCAACATCCTGGTCAATCTCCTCTGCACCTTTTCCAATGCTCCCACCCACATCCTTCCTGGAATGGGGCGACCAGAACTGTACACAATATTCCAAGTGTGGCCACATGGGCGTTTTATATAGTTGCAACATGATATTGCGGCTCCAGAACTCGATCCCTCCACCAATGAAACCAAACACACCGTATGCCTTCTTCACAGCATTATCCACCTGGATGGCAACTTTCAGGGATCTATGTACATGGACTCCAAGATCCCTCTGCACACCCACACGACCAAGAATCTTTCCATTGACCCAGTACTCTGCCTTCCTGTTATTCTTCCCAAAGTGCACCACCTCACATTTACCTGCATTGAACTCCATTTGCCCCATCTCAGCCCAATTCTGCAGTTTATCCAAATCCCCCTGCAACCTGTAACAGTCTTCTAAATTGTCCACTACTCCACCGACTTTAGTGTCATCCACCTATGCCAGCGTCTAAGTCATTTATAAAAATGACAAACAGCAGTGGTCCCAAAACAGATCCTTGTGGCACACCGCTGGTAACTGGACTCCAGGCTGAATATTTTCCATCAACCACCAATCGCTGCCTTCTTCCAGAAAGCCAGTTTCTAATCCAAACTGCTAAATCACCCCCAACCCCATGCCTCTACACTTTCTCCATCAGCCTACCATGTGAAACCTTATCAAAGGCTTTACTGAAGTCCATGTATACAACGTCAACTGCCCTACCCTCATCTACATGCTTGGTCGCCTTCTCAAAAAACTCAATGAGGTTTGTGAGACACGACCTGCCCTTGACGAAACCATATTGACTATCTGAAATCAAATTGTTGCTTGCAAGATGATTATAAATCTAATCTCTTATAATCCTTTCCAAAACCTTTCCTACAACATAAGTAAGGCTCACAGGTCTATAATTACCTGGGTCATCTCTACTGCCCTTCTTGAACAAGGGCACAACATTTGTAATCCTCCAGTCCTCCAGGTACTAAACCTGTTGAAAATGACGACTCAAGTATCAAAGCCAACGGCTCTGCTATCTCCTCCCAGAGAATCCTCGGATAAATCCCATTCAGCCCAGGAGACTTGTCTACTTTCACTCCTTCTAGAATTGATAACACCTGTTTGTAACTAACCTCGATCCTTTCTAGTCTAATATCTCATACCTCATTCTTCTCCTCTCCAATATTCTCCTTTTCCTGAGTGAAAACCAATGAAAAACGTTCATTTACCACCTCTTCGATCTCTACAGGGTCCACACTCAACTTCCCACTTCTGTCTTTGATTGGCCCTATTCCTACCCTAGTCATCCTTGTATTCCACACACACCTACAGAAAGCTTTATTCTATTTGCTAAAGACTGCTCATGTCCTCTCTTTGCTCTTCTTAACTCTCTCTTTAAATCCTTCCCAACTGATCCGTATCTCTCCATCGCCTCATCTGAACCATTTTGCCTCATTAACACATAAACCTCCTTCTTCTGCTTAACAAAAGATTCAATTTCTGTAGTAAACCACGGTTCCCTTACCTTATCACTTCCTCCCTGCCTGACAGGGACATACCTATCAAGAACACGCAACATTTGTTCCTTAAACCAGCTCCACATTTCGTTTGTCTGCAGCCCTTGCCTGCATTTTGCGACCCCATTCTATGCATCCTAATTCTTGCCTAATTGCATTATAATTGCCCTTACCCCATCGATAACTCTTGACCTGTGGAATGTACCTATCCCTTTCCATCGTTAAACTAAACATGGCTGAATTATGGTCACTCTCCCCAAAGTGCTCACCAACAACTAAATCAAACACCTGGCCTGGTTCATTACCAAGTACCAGATCCAGTGTGCCCTCCCCTCTTGTTGGCCCTTCGACATTCTGGGTCAGGAAACCCTCCTCTATACATTGGACAAAAACTGATCTATCTGACGTACTAGAGCTATAACATTTCCAATCAATGTTGGGGAAGTTAAAGTCCCCCATAATGACCACCCTGTTCCTTTCACTCCTACTCAGAATAACTTTGCTAATTCTCTCTCCTACCTCCCTGGAACTCTGCGGAGGCGATAAAAAACTCCAAGCAGTGTGACCTCTCCTCTCCTGTTTCTGACCTCAGCCCACACTACCTCAGTCGACGAGTCCTCATCAAAAGTTCTTTCAGCCACCGTTATACTATCTTTGACTAACAAGGCCATGCCTCCATCTCTTTTACCGCTTTGCCTGTTTTTAATGAAAGATCTAAACCCTGAAACCTGCAACATCCATTCCTCACCCTGCTCTTATCCATGTCTCCGAAATGGCCACAACATTGAAGCCCCAAGTACATATCCATGCTGCAAGCTCACCTACCTTATTTCGGATACTTCTGGTGTTGAAGTAGACACACTTCAAACCACTTTGCTGTCTGCTAGCACATTCCTGTGACCCTGAAATCTTGTCCCTGTCCTTCGTACTCTCATCCTCCTGTGCACTGCAACTACATCTCCAGTTCTCATCCCCCTGCTGATGAGAACCCATCCGAATAGCACCAGCAAATTTCCCACCCAGGATATTAGTACCTCTCTGTACATTCTCCCTGTGTCTGCAAGAGTTTCTTCCAGGTGCTCAGGTTTCCATAGATGTGCAGGTTAGGTGGAGAGGCCATGGGAAATGTAGGATTACATGTATAGGATGTGTGGGTGGGATGCTCTTTGAAGGATTGGTATGGATTGATGGGTCGAATGGTCTGTTTCTACACTGTAGGGATTCTATAAATATCGGAAGCCTTGGTTTCCTGATGGAGTTTCCCATATGTGGGAGGATAGGTGAGCAGAATAATCCTATTAGTTTTTGTTTTCTGTGCTGGACTGGAACCTAGTCTAAGATCAGGATTTGAAGACTTGCTACTTGCCAATGACAATATCCTTCGCTCTAAGAACAGGGGCTGTGCGTTCAAGGCCTTAGCACCAAGTTTCTCAATACCATTCTCCTGCTTTCTCCCTGTAACCCTTTGATCCCCTTGATACTGAAGAAGCTATCCATCTCAGTTTGAAATGTACCCAATGACCTGGCCTCAGCAGCCTTCTGTGGCAATAAATTCCATCGATTCCCCACTCTCTGGCTGAAGCCGTTTCTCCTTATCTCTGTTCTAAAAGTTCCTCCTGTTACTCTAAAACTGTGCCCTCAGGTCCTAGTCTCTCCTACCAAGGGAGACATATTTCCAACACCTACTCTGTCCAGGCAATTCAGTATTCCGTATGTTTCAATTAGATCCCCCGTCATCCTTATAAACTCCATTGAGTATAAACCCAGAGTCCTCAAATGTTCCTCTTATGTTAAGCTTTTCATTCCTGGGACCATTCTCGTGAACCTCCTCTGAACACAATCCAGGGCCAATACATCTTCCTGAGATATGAGGCCCGAAACTATGCACAATACTCCAAATGTGGTCTGACCAGAGCCTTATAGAGCCTCAGAAGTACATCCTTGCTTTCATATTCAAGTCCTCTCAAAATAAATGCCATCATTGCATTTGCCTTTCTATCTACTGACTCAACCTGCAAGTTTACCTTGACAGACTCCTGGACTCCTTTAGATTTCTGAATTTTCTCCCCATTTAGAAAATAACCTCTATTCTCCCTACCAAAGTGCATGGCCTCACAGTTTCCCACATTATACTTCATCTGCCACTTCCTTGCCCACTCTCCTAACATGTCCAAATCCTTCTGCAGTCTCCCTGCCTCCTCAAAGCTATTTGTCCCTTGACCTATCTTTGTATCATCTGTAAACTTAGCCAGAATAATCTCAGTTCTTTCACCTAGATCTAGGGACAGTGGGAGGAAACCAAAGCATCTGGAGGAAACCCATGCAGACATGGGGAGAGTGTGCAAACTCCACATTACAGTCGCCCGAGGCTGGAATGGAATCTGCGCTGTGAGGCAGCAGTGCTAACCACTATTGAACGGTGAACAAGATTGACAGGTCTATTCCTAACTCATGGACCCAAATGTACCTCCATGTATTTGCAAGGATGTTTAAAGGTTAAAAAAAGACAAAAGAAAGTAAAGAACTATGGATGCTGGAAATGAAACAAAAACAGAAAGTGCTGGAAAAACTCAACAGGTCCGGCAGCATCGGTGGAGAGAAAACAGAACAGTGACCCTTCTTCAGAACTCTGTTAAAAGGTAGGTGAGGAGGATGGTTGAAGTTGTTGGTGTGATGTTGATCAAATAGGTTACTTCATCCTGATTGGTGCCGAGCTTTGTGAGCGTTGTAGGAAGTGTTACTAACCACACAAGTATTCTATCTCACTCCTGCTCCCTATGTGGTAGATTGTAGAGGCTTTGGGGAATCAGAAGGACAATTACTTGCCACAGATTTCCCAGGCTTCGAATATCTGTTAGAGCCTCGGTTAACCTCTTCCTCAGCCCAATAGAGATTTTATGACACACTTCTGGAGCATGTAGGATTTGAACACTGGCCTCCTGGCTCAGAGGTCGGGGCACTACCACTCAGACACAACAACACCCACAGTCCAGTTACTTTTCTGGTTGTTGATAATGGTAAATGAGGGGTTACGGGAATGGGGTGAGGGTGGGGGTGAGTCTAGGTTGGATGCTCTTTGGAGTGTTGCCGAGGACTCAATGGGCTAAATGGCCACTTTCTGCACTCTAGACTATTCTGTAATGCTAAGGGCATTGATGACTGGTAATTGTCATATAAAGTACATTGTTACAAGGGTCATTGTTACATTGGTTCATGCAGTCTGAGGGTAGAGTCAAGGAGTTCATCTCCAGCTTCCAGAGAGAGTAGACATATCTGTACCAACCCCCTCAGCTCTTAATCACTATCCTGACCAAATCCTGACCATTGCTAGCATTCAAAAAGCCTTTTTGTTATCTAAGAACAGTGCCCGTTCTTTAGATTCTCTGAAGTGCTGTAACACGAGATAGACTCAAGACTCAAAGACGAAGGAGGATTGGCAACCTTACCCAGTGCCATCTACCTAGAGAGAGATGGAAAATACCAGAAGGTACCAGCTGTGGTCATTTGGGAAAATAGCACAGTCATGCTACTTAATATCAACAGAGTTTAGATTCGGTTTCTTGTGCTGGTTGGTGCCTGATACTTGTGTGCCATGAATGTTCAGCCCAAAGGTGAATGTTGTCCACGTCTTATTGTATCTGCATACAACAAGATTGCTGCAGTGTTAGAGGAGTTATCAAAGGAATTGAGTTGGAGTTTGAATGGCAGTGTCTTTTCCTACTGACTGTCTCAGGCTATGTCACTGACAATGAAACTAACAGTGTTAATGCCTTTAGCGATTGAGGGCCATATACACACACTATACATGTACTGTATACACAGCACTGTACAAACACACTGTATATACATTCACACTATACATGTACTGTATATACACACACTGTACAAACACACTGTATATATACACACTATATATGTACTGTATACACACACACTGTACAAACACACTGTATGTACATCCACACCATACATGTACTGTATACACATACACTGTACAAACACACTGTATATATATACAGACACTATATACGCACTGTGTATACACACATTGTACATACTGTATACACATATAAACACTACACATGCACTGTATATACACATACTATACAAATACACTGTATACACACTATACATGCACTGTATATACACACACTGTACATACATTTTGCATACATAATGTATATATAGGCATTATACTTACACATTACACACTATACACACTGCATACCCATTGTACACAAATGCTATAAACACTGTACTAGCGTTGTACACAGCCACTGTACAGACCCTTGCGATTCCATCCATTCTAAAGATTCTGTTATTGAGTTGCATCTGAAATTCACTCCAGCTGCATTGTTGGATTTACTGCAGGGTTTGTCCTGGCTCAGGATTCTTTGCTGCAGTTAATGCCACTTCATTGCAAAATCTACTTATGTGATTTGGTTGTATCCTCCATAAAACTGAATACTAATGCCATTAAATATGCAATAATCTCATGAATGAGTGTACACATAAAATATGGAATATCACAGTACGGTGTTGGGTGAGAAATCCGGCTGCTGGTTATTTTTGGCTGGCATTGTTTTGTGACTGGAAATTCAGAGTTTAGGTCAGAGGTATAAGTCCAACCGTAATCTTGATGGAGATTGTCCACTTACAGTCAGTTCTTCTATAAAGCTATTCTGTTCTGTTCTCGTGCAATCCCATGTTATAAGAAAATCGCATAATAGCAGCACCATTTAAAATAATGGAGCCAGAATATAACCAATACAACCAATAGCAGCTTTAAAATCTCATGCTTTAGAAACAGTGTCTGCAATTCATCAATGGTGTTAGAGAATTTGTGTGAACGAAGCATGTATTATAGCAGAATGACCTATACCTGTCAGTGAATTGTCCAGCCAGATTTCTGAGCAACGCCTGTTTTGAGTATCTCCAACGTAGGAAACTGCCACAGAACCCACTCAGCACAGGATTAGTGTTAGATGCCAAGACATGTCCTTTTTTTTGGAATTAGCTTCGAATTCTGGCTTCCAGAGGAGAGGTGGTGGCCTGGCGGCATTATCATGGGACAATTAATTCAGAGACCCAGATAATGTCCTGGGGATCCAGGTTCAAATCCTGCCATGGCAGATGGTGGATTTTGAATTCAATTGAAAAAATAATCTAGAATTAAGAGTCTAATCATGATCACAAATCGAGTTATTTGGAGGGCTGGGAGGAGCATTTGGTTAATTAATGCCCTTTAGGAAGGGAAACTGCCATCCTTACCTGATCTGGCCTCCATGTGACTCCAGACCCACAGCAATGTGGTTGACACTTTACTGCCCTCTGGGCACTGAGGAGTGGGAAATTAATGCTGGCCTAACCAGTGATGCCCTCATCCCATGAATCAGTAAAGGAAGAATCAAATTCCAGTAAATACAAAGTCCAAAAGCCACTTCAACAGCTATTGAGAATGAAATTAAGTGTTTAGACTTGCAAATGAGTGAGTGAGGAATTAGAATGGCTGGATTGTTGGGTGTAGGCTGCATGGTGAGTGAGGAGATATGATGACAAGTGGGTGCAGGATGAGGCTGGTAAATAGGTGAGAGGTATAGCGCACCAGTTGGGTAAGGAGGTAGGATGTCAGGTCTGTAAAGGGTAGATATAGGATTAGAGTAAATGGGTGATGGAATAAGGTGACAAGTGAGGGAGTACGATAGTGAGTGGGCAAGGTCTAGGGTGTGAAGGGGGTTGCAGGGTGGGTCAAGTGTTGGAGAGGGTCTCAAGATCCCCAGGGTGGGGGCTGGGCTGTGTGCTGGGGAGGGGTGAGTGATACGTGTCCAGGTTGCGTGGGCGGTGGGTGCAGTCACAGTGAGTGATCGATGCCGGGGTGGCCACTTAGCCTGGAGTTAGCTCCACCATTTCCTGGGGATCTATTCAGATGAGTCAATTTGAACCCTATTATGTCTCTGACTCTAACTCCAAATTTGAGACATTTGTGGAGGGCTTTTAGATCCAGAGTAATGACCCTTCTCAAGTTTAAACATCTTGGATAACTATTGCATATGACTTCCAAGAGGTCTCAGTGTGTATCTTATAGGATATGTCTGAAGACTGAAGGATTTGGGACAATGTGTCTGTCCCTAAAACAATGGGAATATGACAACAGGGCATTATGAAAGCCAAAAAGACTTACTTGGAAATTTTGCCATTACACCAGAAGGTTGACAGTGTGGGTGAGGAGCAATTTCTACACAATGTATCAAAGCAAAAAATGGTTGATTTTGTTAAAAACATCAACTTCAACTGAAGCATTTAAGACTCATTCCTTAGCTGAACCACACAGGGAAGTTCCAGTATGTTAACTTGCAGCAGTTTCAGGTAGGGAAATCTATTGTTTCTGGATTGCTGCAGAGTAATACATATCACTCCAGAATCTCAGAAAATTAAATCAGTCTTTGAGACATTTCCTCTTGTTTTCCTACAGTCAGACTCTTAACAAGCAGCAGGGTCACAACATGACCTCTGGATGCAACATGATCTTGGCATGTTGAACAATTAACACCATTCAATGGATAGAGCACATTTGGGAATGCAGAAGATTATGGGCATTAGAGCCTCCATTATTGACTATTAACCAATGGGTATTTATTCCCACAATAGATAAATTCATCTCAGGCAGAATGGACTATAATGGAGATATTTTTAATTAATCTGTCTAGATATATAATAAAACACCTTTGGAGCATGTGGGACTTGAACCCAAGCTATCTGGCTTAAAGATGGGTGGCACAGTGGCACAGTGGTTAGCATTGCTGCCTCACAGCACCAGAGACCCGGGTTCAATTCCCACCTCAGGTCTCTCTGTGTGGAGTTTGCACATTCTCCCCGTGTCTGCGTGGGTTTCCTCCAGGTGCTCCGGTTTCCTCCCACAGTCCAAAAATGTGCAGGTTAGGTGAATTGGCCATGCTAAATTGCACTGTAGTGTTAGGTGAAGGGGTAAATGTCGGGGAATGGGTCTGGGTGGGTTGCTCTTCGGAGGGTCGGTGTGAACGTGTTGGGCTGAAGGGCTTGTTTCCACACTGTAAATAATCTAATCAAGATAGGGAGATTTCCCCTGTACTCTTGTGGATCAACCACCCATATCAAATGGTATGGTTAGATATCAGCCAATGGAATTAAACATCAGGAGCAGGATATAATGCTGGCCAATCCAATGCCCACTAAGACAAATTATTATCTCCTACTTCTGACAGAACGAAATGCGATTTTCTATGGCTATCTTGCAGACCCAAAAGGCAGCAACTCCAAGAGTTCTGCAGTCCTTGTGTTCAGTCTCACGAAAAGTACTTTAACAGGATTTGAACATATAACCACCTGCTTCAGAGGGGCAAGTGATACCACTGGTTACAGCAAACACCAACCATCTTCCGCCTAGGAACCCTCCAACCACAAGGGATGAATGCAGTTTTCTCCAGCTTTCTCATTTCCCCTCCCCCCACCTTATCTCAATCCCAACCCTCGGACTCAGCACCGCCATTTTGACCTGCAATCTTCTTCCCGACCTCTCCGCCCCCACCCCCTCTCCGGCCTATCACCCTCACCTTAACCTCCTTCCACCTATCGTATTCCCAACGCCCGTTCCCCAAGTCCCTCCTCCCTACCTTTTATCTCAGCCTGCTTGGCACACCCTCCTCATTCCTGAAGAAGGGCTTATGCCCGAAACGTCGATTCTCCTGTTCCTTTGATGCTGCCTGACCTGCTGCGCTTTTCCAGCAACACATTTTTAAGCTCTAAACACCAACTGTACCAAACGTGGGAATGAGATACAGTCATCCTAGTTAGAATGAAGAGGCAGAATCTCGCATTCCTAAGTAAAAATATCCTCTCCTTCATAAATTGAAACATGTCATGCAGTAAATTAAACATTTCACTTTGCCAAAGAAACGGAACAGCTCATTCCATTGCAAACCAATGATTGAGAAATCTTACCTGTTGCCCAAACTCAGCGCCAGCTTTACCTGAGGTTAATTACTGTTGGTTGGTGTAAACTCTCAGTGCAAGATATGCAACACTGGAGTTCAATGGTCTGACACAGAGAGCATCAAAGCCAATTTATGGTAATGTTTTCAGCAAAACCTTGCCACAAAGCTTGTAGAAAACAGCCCCAATCAGATCGCCTGCAGAGGGGGAGACTCATTTCCCTGTCAGCAGCTCAGTGACATAACAAGGAAGCTTTCCCAGGAAGCATATTTCAAAGGTCAGCAGGGGTTAGGCAGCAGAACCCGCTGTAGGAAGACCCTTTCCACTCTCCCAACGTAATGGCTGTGCACTTGCACGGATTCTCTGCTGGTGGGAGATGCTTGACTTCTTCACAACCTGAGTCTGGCCCAGTTTACACGGATGATGATCAGTGAGGGGAGAGGAGAGGAAGACTACAGCCAGCTCATTCAACTTGAACTTTAAGGCTGGCTGATTCAGAAGTGTGTGGCAGTGTTAATCGTGTCGCATTTTGCAAATGTTCCCTGCAGCTTTTGAGAGAAAATTTAAAAGTAAACATATGGCACATCACTGTAAAATCATGTAAATCCAGCAAAGCACCCTGAACCTCAGAATGCTTTCAACAGACAAGACTTGGAGGTGCCAGTGTTGGACTGGGGTGGACAAAGTTAAAAATCACACAGCACCAGGTTATAGTCCAACAGGTTTATTTGGAAGCACTAGCTTTCAGAGCGCTGCTCCTTCATCAGGTGGTTGTGGAACAGGATCATAATACACAGAGTATATAGCAAAAGGGTTACAGTGTCATGGAGGTGCAATGATAAATTAAACAAATTTAGATTAAGTCTTTCTTCTTTTAGAATGGGATATGCTAGTTAAAGAATCGAAACTAGCATAACCCATTCTAAAAGAAGAAAGACTTAACCTAAAGTTGTTTAACATATCATTACATCTCTATGACACTGTAACCCTTTTGCTATATACTCTGTGTATTATGGTCCTGTTCCACAACCACCTAACGAGGAGGCAGCGCCTTGAAAGCTAGTGTTTCCAAATAAACCTGTTGGACTATAACCTGGTGTTGTGTGATTTTTAACAAGAGACAAGACATAAGGACCGAAGGGCTTGTAATGCGCTGTAATGTTCTATAACCAGTAAGAGAAACACATGTCTAGGGTCAATAGGAGGAGAAATTGTCACTGTTCTGAGAGGGAGGAGGTGGTTTGGAAGAGCTGGGATGAAGGCCTCCTCCATGACACACAGATGAAAACTACCATCCTGCGGTCACTGCTGACTCAGTTCACTGCACCGCAATCCCAGCACTGATCTGCTGGTGAGCTATGATCTTCAGGAAGTTCCAATGATTTCCCATCCTCCCAAAACACGGCCAGCAGCAGCAGCAAAGATACTCATTTTCTATCTCTAACAGCTACTGATTTTTAATTGTGACTGAGCAGAACATTTGGTGAAAGTCTCGGGCCTGCATGAGCCCAAATCTCAGAACTATTCAGTATCAAATTGAGCCAGAATGTTTGGAAGAAATAGCAACGTGGACTGAGGAGATGGTGGAGTGGTTTTCTGTTCTATTTCCTCACACCAGACATCAGATGGTGAGGCCTCAATTCATTGGGATCAGAAGGCCCGAAATGCTGTCAGGCTGCATGATGCCAATTATTCTATACCTTGCCACTGGCCATTCCAATATCTCCCAGCAGTTTGATTACTTCATTAGCTATCTCTGACAATATTGTCATTGTCCATCTTGCTGATCAACAATTCCAGGGTGCAGAGTGTAGGATAGTTGTCAGACCTACATTTACTTCATAATTTAATTAAGGTAGAAATTGTCATCATGCCTCAACTGACTACTGGTAAGACCATGCATGATGGATCTCACCTGCCTCACCAGATTGGTGAGCTCCAGTCAGTTCACAGCTTGCAGCAGGCTGGATCCAGAATGGCTGTTTGGATCTGACAGCAGGTCGGAGGTTAGGAATACTACAGCATGTAACTCAACTCCTGACTCCCTAAAACCTGCCCACTATCCTGCAAGGTACAAATTAGGAGTTTAATGGAATACTCCCCATTTGCCTGGATGAGTGCAGCCCTGACAACACTCAAGAAGCTTGACACTATCCAAAACAAAGCAATCCCTCTGATTGGAACCACATCCACAAACATCTACTCCCTCCACTACCAATGTTCAGTAGCAGCAATGTGTACTATCTACAAGATGCAGTGCAGAAGTTCACTAAAGATCCTTCTAAACCCATGACTACTTCCATCTAGAAGGACAGAGGCAGCAGATTCTTGGGAACACCACCCCCGGCAAGTTTCCCTTCAAGCCACTCACCATCTTGACTTGGAAGTATATCACCGTTCCTTCACCACCGTTGGGTTAACATCCTGGAATTCCCTCCCCAGTGGCATTGTTGGTCAACCCACAGCACGTGGACTGTAGCAGTTCAAGAAGGATGCTCACCATCACCTTCTCAAGGGCAGCTAGGGACAGGCATTAAATATTGGCTCTATCAGTGATGCCCACATTCCATGGACGAATGCTAAATGGGCTCTGTTCTCTAACCCTGGGTAAGTGTTGCAAGTCACAGGGTGATGATTACGCCAATAGCAACCTTCAGATTTAATCTGGAGCTGTGGACAGCACTCCATTAATGCTTACGCTCAGTAAGTGCAGTTTGCAATTCCTATTGGGCTGTCTCAATAGCAGCCTCAAAGTGAATTAAATTTGTAGTGGGGTTTGAATCAGTCACCGGGGCCTCTGTTCACATAGACAAGGGGTTAAATGCCTGTTTCAGAGGGGTCAATAAAAATGGGTTGAGGAAAAACTGTATTCCCTAGACTTTCAGCAACTACTTTCTGTTAACCACATTGGAGGCTTGGGAGGTGAATCAGGCCAAACAAATAGCCTCTGCATTGGCTGAATTATTGGGTCATCATCTCACACAATGGAAACACTGGACAGGAAAATATTTCAGCTGCTGTTATCAACGGATGATTGCTTCATCTGATTTTTCTCTTATTCTTAATGATTCTCAAAACTATTCTGTTTCAAGAAGAAAACTGAATATTGCCCACATATTGATAAGTAGCTGTGTACTCTCACTGTCTATTAAATGTGAAAATCCCCTTCATCTGTGATTTCAACATGTTCAGAAGATGCTTGATGTATTATGTCTAGCTCTGCTATAGGAAAGCAGAATCTTGAAATGCTTACAACATTGAGCAAAGAATCTACTAGGCTGGTAGCAGAAAGCAAAGGGCTAAAATTAGCAGAGCATTAGTGAGAACCATTTACTGATTCAAAAGATAACTGTAAACAGAAGTTAAATTGAATCATTCTGACCTCAGCCCTCAATCTGATGTAAACTGTCATGGTTGATATGCAAGAGAGGAAATGTCTAAGGTCAGGAACCATTAGTGCAGCCATTGGTGATATTGATTTGAGAATTGGTCCAAAATGCTGAGTTAGAGATCACAACTAAATGTACTGAGCGAAGGAACAGTTCCTCCACTGTTTATCTTCCACTGCGGCTGCAGTAGGTAGGAAGGAAAGAGCAGATGGAGCTGCCTCTCCTTTCCTTCGGTGCTGAACTACAGATGGAAACTCAACCATGAGGCTGCAAGGCACAATCTGATTATTTCTTAAAGAATTCCAGGATAAAACTCCACGATTTCCTCCAGATTTCAGCACATGCTCACATCGATTATCCAGGCCCTCCCTCATCAGGGGTCTCCATCAGCTGCTGGCTGTAGTTTACAAAACTAACATGGGGAAGGAGGGATTGGTAAAAGATGTGTGGGCTAGGAGAGGGGGAGACACAGACTGAGAGAGAGAGAGAGAGAGAGATACACACAGACTGAGAGAGAGAGAAACACAGTCTGAAGAGGAAGAGAAAGAGAGAAACACAAATTGAGAGAGAGACAAACGGACTGGGAGAGGGAGAGAGAGACAAACACAGACTGAGAAAGAGATATACAAACTGTGTGAGAAAGTTTGAGAAACAGATCGAAGAGGAAAAGAGAAACACAAATTGGGAGAGAGACTGAATCCTAAGTCAGGTCTGACTTCAGATGTGCCTTGTACAATGTGTCTATTTTGTGAATGGGTGATTTTGGTGCTGCTTCTCCTGAGGACTGAATCTCACCTCTTTGAAGCTGGAGCAGTCAGTGTGTGGTATTTCAGTCAGTGAACTGAATTGATTTTCAGTTTAATTCATAAACTTATAACTTGCTGTGCACTGTGAAAAGCCATCATTCTGTCCAAAAACTTTGATCAGAAGTTATTTCTAACACGTATTTTGTTAGATTGGTGTTTCTCCTGGTGGTTGACACTGAAAGTGTCAAAGTAGTTTGAATTAAAAATTACTTCTCCTTAAATCTTTCTACCTCTTTGACTTAAAAATGCTGTTATCCATCTCGTGATAAACACTGCCAGTATTTTATTTGGGGCACAGTGATACTAAGACACAAAGGTAAATGGAACAACATTTTACAAACACAAGGCCCTATCTCAAATTCAAATGCCATGTGGTCAAATGTCACATGATGAAAACTTCAGAACACCTCCAATCAGAGTTAGCAACCATTTCTTTGCTGATGCTAACAGAATGTAACAACCTCAAGATACTGTTGGTGATTTCACCATCTTGTCACCCTTTCAGGCAGCCATATTGAAAATGACTGACTTATACGAATATTGCTGAGGTCAATGTTTTTGTATTGGCTGCAGAGTACAGAAAAGCAAGAGGGATTTTTATTTTTAGTTTATTCATGGGACATCAGCATCGCTGGCTAGACCAGCACTTATTGGCCATGCCTAATTGCTGTTAGGGAAGTTAAGAGTTGCTGTGGGGTCATGTGTGGGTCAGAGCAGGTAAAGATGGCAGTTTGCTTCCCTAAAGTACATGGGTGACAGATAGATTTACCCCCAGCAATTTCACGTCACCATTGGAGTCTTAATTCCAGCTTGTTTCAAATTCAAATTACATCATCTTTCGCTGCCGGACTCAAACCCCCAGAACATTACCTGGGTCTCTGGATTAACAGTCCCGCAACAATACCACGAGGACGTCACCTCCCCACAACACAGTCACCATATGACTCCCATTATCATGTGTTAACTCTGATATCCGGTTTGGGGGTGGCACGGTGGCTCAGTGGTTAGCACTGCTGCCTCATGGTGCCAGGAACCCTGGTTCAATTCCTGCCTCTGGCAACTGCCTGTATGGGGTTTGCACATTCTCTCCGTGTCTGCGTGGGTTCCCTCCAGTTGTTCCAATTTCCTGCCACAGTCCAAACAAATGCAGATTTAGGTGAATTGGCAGTGCTAAATTGCCCATAGTGCCCAGGAATGTGCAGGCTGGGTGGGTCAGCCATAGAAAATGCAGGGCAGGGCTACAGGGGTGGGGTTGGTCTGGGAGGGATGCTCTTCAGAGAATTGGTGTGGACCAAATGGCCTGCTTCTACACTGGAGGGATTCTATGACCTCAACTGACTTAAAACAAACAAGGTCTCTGACTGATTGTTGTCACCTCAAAACCCATATCATACATCAAGCTTATCTTATCACAACATGCCAACTAGAAATTAGGACTTTGCTCTGAAGCTAGGCCCCATTTGATAATGAAGATTTTTAAATCAGCTATTATTGTGAATACATTAGATCTGATTGATTTGTTTTGAAGGGAAAGCTAAGACATTTGCACTCAGCGCTAATTTTAACTAATCTGTTGTTTGTTTGAGACACAGGTTGAACTCTGGCCCCTTCTGATACCAACACAGATCCCAGGTCCATCACATAGTGGCTTCAAAGACATCCCCTCATCCTCTTGGCCTCAGAACTGACCAAGGCGTGACTTACCCTCCTGTTGCCAGGTTTGTGCTTCTTCCTAAAAACGTAGTTCTGGGATACCTCATCCAAATACAACAAAAAAAGTAACACAAACGGAATGCAGACCTTGTATCTTCATGACCTCATAACGTCACAAAGCACTTTCCAGCCAATGAAGTCCTAGTGACGTACAATTACTGCTGTCAATTTAAGAAATTTGGCTGCCATTTTAATATACGAAAATTGGCAGCCATTTTGTGCAAAGGCCTAATAAACAATAATGGAATAAATTACCTCTAGTGTTGGTTGATAGATAAATATTGACTAGGAGATGAAGGGAACTCTTCAGCTGTTCTACCTAAAATGCCATGGGATCATTTATGTGAACACAAGAGAGCAGATGGAGTCTTGGTGTAATACTTCACCTGAAAAGTAACATCTCCAACTATGCAGCCCTCCCGATTGAGTTGTGAGTAGATTAGTTCAGTTTAGGAAACTTGGTCGGCATGGACCAGTTGGGCCGAAGGGTTGATTTCCATATTGCATGACTCTATGAAGCTATTCAAGCTTTTGGAGCAGGATTTGGAAACACAGCCTTCTGACTCACAGACAAAAAAGACCTCCTACGCTGCCGAGTATCACGATCTGCTGTTGTACCCGAACTTAGCTCACTTCAGAAGAAAACAATTCATTCTATGCAGCTATCCAAAGTAAAAAAAACAAGGTTCTAACAACTCAGCCACAGGTTCAGCTGAGACTGGATAAACAAAGCATTAAATCAATTGTAGTTTTGCTTTTGGTTGACGAATTCCTGATAATTTCTTTGATATCTGCTGCCTTAGGACAGAGTCTATAAATACATTCCTCAGCCCTTGGGATCTCCAGTTCATTCCACCCAGGACCAAAATTATTTTAAAATAAAGAGGCCAGCTGTACTTACGTTGCTGGGTGCTTGTTCAAGCATGACCATCCCCAAGTGAACCCAATCTTTACAGAGTTGAAATAATGTTCTGTGCTTTTGATTCACTTCAGCAATTCAAGAAAACTTTCACAGGGCACTGTTTGTTTATGTTTTGTGGGTGGTTATACAATCCAAACTCCTGGATGGTGAGGCCTCAGTGGATCCTGAAATTAGCCCTAGGCCTCAATAACATCAGTCTAATGGGCTTCAGATACGTGGCATCACCCAACAAGAAGAGCCATTTACTGCCATTTGCAGCTGAAATATTGCAGTTAGATCAATGAAATGTTTGGTCAATTGAGTCTGTCCACAACAGATGAGACATAGTGAATGAATTTGATGGGGAAATAGCACTGGTCATGAAATATGAGAACACCATGGACTAGGTTAATAGGCTTGAACAGATTAAGGAAGTGAACGTGCTGAAAATTTTGGGAAGCATCAAGGTCCCAGGGTGGACCAGATACGTCCAAGACTACTACGGGAAGCGAAGAACGAGATTTTTGCACCTCTGGTGATGATCTTTGCATCCTCATTCTCGACGGGAGTAGTGACGGCTGATTGGAAGGAGGTGAATGTTGTTCCGCTGCTCAAGAAAAGCAATAGGGAAATTCCTGGCAATTACAGACCAGTCAGTCTTATGTCTGCTGGACTGAAAAGGATTCTAAGAGACAGGATTTATGATTATTTGGAAAAAGATAGTTTGAACATAGAACATAGAACAGTACAGCACAGAACAGGCCCTTCAGCCTACGATGTTGTGCAGACCACTGATCCTCATGTATGCACCCTCAAATTTCTGTGACCATATGCATGTCCAGGAGTCTCTTAAATGTCCCTAATGACCTCACTTCCACAATTGCTGCTGGCAACGCATTCCATGCTCTCACACCTTTCTGTGTAAAAGAACCCGCCTCTGACATCCCCTCTATACTTTCCTCCAACCAGCTTAAAACTATGACCCCTCGTGTTAGTAATTTCTGCCCTGGGAAATAGTCTCTGGCTATTGACTCTAACTATGCCTCGCATTATCTTGTATACCTCAATTAGGTCCCCTCTTCTCCTCCCTTTCTCCAATGAAATATGTCCGAGCTCAGTCAACCTCTCCTCATAAGATAAGCCCTCCAGTCCAGGCAGCATCCTGGTAAACCCTTTCTGAACCCTCTCCAAAGCATCCATATCTTTCCTATAATAGGGCAACCAGAACTGGACGCAGTATTCCAAGTGCGGTCTAACCAAAGTTTTATAGAGCTGCAACAAGATCTCACGACTCTTAAACCCCTGTTAATGAAAGCCAAAACACCATATGCTTTCTTAACAACCCTGTCCACTTGGGTGGCCATTTTAAGGGATCTATGTACCTGCACACCAAGATTCCTCTGTTCCTCCACACTGCCAAGAATCCTATCCTTAATCCTGTACTCAGCTTTCAAACTTGACCTTCCAAAATGCATCATCTCGCATTTATCCAGGTTGAACTCCATCTGCCACCTCTCAGCCCATCTCTGCATCCTGTCAATGTCCCGCTGCAGCCTACAACAGCCCTCTATACTGTCAACGACACCTCCAACCTTTGTGTCATCTGCAAACTTGCTGACCCATCCTTCAATCCCCTCATCCAAGTCATTAATAAAAATTACAAACAATAGAGGCCCAAGGACAGAGCCCTGTGGAACACCACTTACCACTGACTTCCAGGCAGAATATTTTCCTTCTACTACCATTCGCTGTCTTCTGTTGGCCAGCCAATTCTGTATCCAGACAGCTCAGTTCCCCTGTATCCCATTCCTCCTGACCTTCTGAATGAGCCTACCATGGGGAACCTTATCAAATGCCTTGCTGAAATCCATATACACCACATCCACAGCTTGACCCTCATCACTTTTTCTAGTCACATCCTCAAAGAACTCGATAAGGTTTGTGAGGCATGACCTGCCCGTCATAAAGTCGCGTTGACTGCATTTAATCAAGCCATGCTCTTCCAGATGGCCATAAATCCTATCCCTCAAAATCCTTTTTAACACCTTGCAGACGACAGACGTGAGACTTACTGGTCTGTAATTGTCGGGGATTTCCCTATTTCCTTTCTTGAAAAGAGGAATTATATTTGCCTCCCTCCAGTCCTCAGGTACGACTCGAGTGGAGAGCGAGGATGAAAAGATCTTCGCAAGTGGCGAAGCAATTGCATTTCTCGTTTCCCAAAGCAGCCGAGGTCAAATCTGGTCCGGGCCTGGCGACTTGTCAATCTTAATGTTTGACAAAATTTGCAGCACATCAGCTTCCTCTATCTCTATCCATTTCAGCATGCACACCTGCTCTTCAAAGGTTTCATTCACTACAAAGTTCGTTTCTTTCATAAAGACAGAAGCAAAAAACTCATTTAGGGCTTCCCCTACCTCCTCAGACTCCACACACAAGTTCCCTATGCTATCCCTGATCGGCCCTACTCTTTCTTTGACCATTCTCTTATTCCTCACATAAGTGTAAAATGCCTTTGTGTTCTCCCTAATCCGTTCTGCCAAGACTTTCTCGTGCCCCCTCCTGGCTCTCCTCAGACCATTTTTAAGCTCCTTCCTCGCCTGCCTGTAATCCTGTAGAGCTGAGCTTGACCCTAGCTTCCTCCACCTTATGTAAGCTACCTTTTTCTTTTTGACGAGAAGCTCCACCGCTCTCGCCATCCAAGGTTCCTTTTTGCCACTTCTTGCCTGTCTCAGAGGGACATATTTATTCATCACTTTCAATAACTGTTCCTTAAACAGTCTCCACATGTCTATAGTGCCTTTACCATGGAACAATTGCTCCAAATCCATGCTTCCTAACTCATGTCTAATCGCATCATAGTTTCCTCTTCCCCAATTAAATATCCTCACATTTTGCCTAATCCTCTCCTCCTCTATAGCTATGTAGAATGTGAGGCAGTTGTGGTCACTATCACCAAAATGCTCTCCCACCACAAGATCTGATACCTTCCCTGGCTCGTTTCCGAGCACTAAGCCTAGAATGGTCTCTCCCCTCGTCGGCCTGTCAACGTACTGAGTTAAGAAACCCTCCTGAACACATCTTACAAAAACAGCTCCATTCAAATCTTCTGCTTGAAGGAGGTTCCAATCAATATTAGGAAAGTTAAAGTCACCCATTACAACAACCCTACTACGTCCACACTTTTCCAAAATCTGCTGACCTATGCTTTCTTCCATCTCCCTACTGCTACTGGGGGGCCTGTAGTAAACCCCTAATGAGGTGACTGCTCCCCTGCTGTTCCTAATTTCCACCCATACTGACTCGGTAGGCAGATCTTCCTCGATAATGGAAGCTTCTGTAGCTGTGATACCCTCTCTGATTAGTAGTGCTACACCCCCTCCTCTTTTCCCCTCCCCCTCCCTATTCTTTTTAAATGCTCTAAACCCTGGAACATCCAGCAACCATTCCTGCCCCTGAGAAACCCATGTCTCTGTTACGGCCACAGCATCATAGCACCAGGTACTGATCCATGCTCTAAGTTCATCACTTTTATTCCTGATACTCCTTGCGTTAAAGCAAACACACTTTAACTGATACCTTGGTTCCTTGCCAGGAAAATCCTTCCCACTATCCGCTCTACCTCATGCTATTGTTTGATTAAAGAAAAATTAAAGATAAGGTTCCCATGTTAGGCTCATTCATAAAGTCAGGAAGTATGGGACACAGGGAGATTTGGCTATCTGGATTCAGAATTGGCTGGCTGACAGAAGACAGAGGGTGGTTGTGGATGGAAAGTATTCTGCCTGAAGGTCAGTGTTGAGTGGGGTCCCGCGGAGTTCTGTTCTTGGGCCTCTGCTCTTTGTAGTTTGTATAAATGACTTGGGTGAGGAGGTTGAGGGGTGTGTTAGTAAATTTGCAGATGACACAAAGGTTGGAGGTGTCGTTGATAGTATCAAGGGCAATTGCAGGCTGTAGTGTGACATAGACAGGATGCAGAGCTGGGCTGAGAAATGGCAGATGGAGTTCAAACTGGATAAATGCGAAGTGATGCAATTTGGAAGGTCGAACTTGAGTGCTGAATATAGGATTAAAGACAGGATTCTTGGCAGTGTGGAGGAACAGAGGGATCTGGGTGTGCAAGTACGTAGGCCCTTCAAAGTTGCCACCAAAGTGAATAGGGTTGTTAAAAAAGTATATGGTGTTTTGGCTTTCATTAACAGGGGGATAACATCGTGGGCCAAAGGGCTTGTTCTGTGCTGTACTTATCTATGTTCTTTCTATGTTCTATAGTCAGCATTGTTTTGTGAGGGGCAGGTCATGCCTCACCAGCCTTAATGAGTTCTTTGAGGATGTAACAAGACAACTTGACGAAGGTCAAGCGTCGATGTGGTGTATATGGATTTTAGTAAGACATTTGATAGGTTCTTCAGGTAGGCTCAATCAGAAAGTTAGGAGGGTATGGGATACAGGGAAATTTGGCTGTCTGGATACAGAATTGGCTGGCTGAAAGAAGACAGTAAGTGATGGTGGATGGAAAGTATTCTGCCTGTAGGTCAGTGACCAGTGGTGTCCCGCAGGGATCTGTTCTTGGACCTCTGCTCTTTGTAGTTTTCATAAATGACTTGGATAAAGCAGTGGAAAGGTGGGTTAGTAATTTTGCCGATGACACAAATGTTGCTGGTGTTGTAG
Organism: Chiloscyllium punctatum; assembly: GCF_047496795.1. Lineage (NCBI taxonomy): Eukaryota > Metazoa > Chordata > Chondrichthyes > Orectolobiformes > Hemiscylliidae > Chiloscyllium > Chiloscyllium punctatum. The sequence goes on along the minus strand of NC_092762.1, from coordinate 37,004,993 downwards.
ATAGTATTAGGGGCTATTGCAGGCTACAAGATGATATTGGCTGGATGCAGAGCTGGTCTGAAAAGTGGCAGATGAAGTTCAGCCTGGATAAATGTGAAGTGATTTTTCATTTTGGAATGTCAAATTTGAGTGCTGAATACAGGGTTGAAGACAGGATTCTTGGCAGTGTGGAGGAACAGCGGGATCTTGGGGTCCATGTGCATAGATTCCTCGAAGTTGCCACCCAACTTGATAAGGTTGTTTAGAAGGCATATGGTGTTTTGGCATTCAGTAAGAGGAGAATTGAGTTTAAGAGCTGCAAGGTTTTGCTGCATCTCTATAAAACCCTGGTTAAACCATACTTGGGAATTTTGTGTCAAGCTCTGGTCGCCTCATTATAGCAAGTATGTCGATACTTTCGAGAGGGTGCAGAGGAGATTTACCAGGACATTGCTGCCTGGATTGGAGGGCATGTCTTATGAAGAGAGGTTGAGTGAGCTAGGGCTTGTCACACTGGAGAGAAGAAGGAAGAGAGGTGACTTGATAGAGTTGTACAAGGTAATGAGAGACAGATAGATCGATAACCAGACTTTTCCCTAGGGCAGAAATGGCTGTCATGAGGTGACATAATTTTAAGGTGATTGAAGGAAGGTATAGGGGAGATGTCAGAGGTGGGTTCTTTAGGCAGAGAGTGGTGGGTGTGTGGAATGCACTGGCAGCAGTGTTGGTAGAGTCAGAGACACCAGGGACATTTAAGCGACTGCTGAATAAGCACATGGACGGCAGTAAATTGAGGGGTGGGTAGGTTAGGTTGATCTTAGATGAAAATAAATACTTGGCACAACACAGTGGCCAAAGGGCCTGTACTGTGCTGTACTGTTCTGTGTTCTGTGAAATTGAACAAGGAAGGTAACGATTTTGAGAAGAGGGAGGATGGTGTAACTTTGAGAAAAATGAGTTCATGAAGTGAAAGTCTCTGTTTATACCATTTATCCAGAGCTCCACCAATCAGCCACTGAAACACTGCCAAGTTTCAAGGCCATTCTTTTCAGAAGGTCACAAACTCTCTAAACTACAAACCTTCAATCAATGACCTCACCAAGATTTACCAAGATGTCACCGTGACTGGAGGAATTGAAATATAACGAGGGGCGAAATAGGCTGGGACTTTTTTCCCTGGAGTGTAGGAGGTTGAGGAGTGACTTATAGAGGTTTATGAAATTGTGAGGGGCATGGATAAGGTTAATAGCCAAGGTCTTTTCCCTAGGGTAGGGGAATTCAAAACAAGGGGGCATAAGTTTAAGGTAAGGGGGGATAGATTTCAAAGGGACCTGTGGAGGAACCTTTTCACACAGAGGGTGGTGTGTGTACGAAATGAATTGCCAGAAGAAGTGGTAGATGGAAGTGCAGTTACAACATTTAAAAGTCAGTAGGACAGGTATATGAACAGGAAAAATTGAGAGGGATATGGGCCAAGAGAGCAAGTTACAGAGAGACACAAGAAAGACAGAGACAGAGAGAGAAGTATTCTATTCTTCCTTGCTCAGGAGCGATCTCACTTGTCTCTGCAGTCAAAGCACATTGTAATGTGTGACTTTTAGAGATTAGTTATAAATGAACTGGCCACTTGTGTCTGTTGCCAATGAACCAAAGCATCTTGAGAAAGACAACGGAAGCAAGGCATTGGCCAGCAGAAGAGTCATAAAGATCATCTCAATAACTGAACTGGGCAAAAGTGACCAGTGAACTGTCTTGCTTGTTGTTTTTCTGTGTCTGTGTGTGTGTGTGTGTGTGTGTGTGTGTGTGTGTGTGTGTGTGTGTGTGTGTGTGCATGTGCATGCATGTGTGTAAAGTGCACTTTATAAGGGAATTAATGTTTTAATCAGTACTCTTATGTGCCAACAGCTTCTAACTGTTTACATGTAACTAGAGTCTAATTACGAATAATAAATAGCAACTTTTGTTAAGTACAGAAACCTGGCCTGTGCTTTTTGTTAATCTGAAAGTCAGGTAAATTGTGAAACTTTGCAAAGTTGGTAAAATCTTGAACTTTTGTGTTAAATTTGGGAATAGCAGTTCACTTCATCAGTGAGATGTAATTATGAATTCTGTCACACGGGTGGAGTTGAAGGCAGAGTCATAGAGTCATAGAGGTGTACAGCACGGAATCAGACCCTTCCATCAAACCCATCTATGCCGACCAGATATCCTAAACTAATCTAGGACCATTTGCCTGCATTTGGCCCAAATCCCTCTAAACCCTCTATTTATGTACACATCCACATGCCTTTTAAAAGCTGTAATTGTACCAGCCTCCACAACTTCCACTGGCAGCTCATTCCATACACGCACCACCTTCTGCATGAAAACATTGCCCCTTAGGTCCCTTTTAATTCTACCCCCCCACCCCCCACCCTAAACCTATGCCCTCTAGTTCTAGATTCCTCCAACCCAGGGAAAAAAACCTTGTCTATTTACCCTATCCATGCCCCTCATGATTTTATCAACCTCTATAAGGTCCTGATGCTCCGAGGAAAACAGCCCCAGCCTGTTCAGCCTCTCCCTATAGTGCAAATCCTCCAACCCTGGCAACACCCTTGTAAATCTTTTCTGAACCCTTTCAAGTTTCACAACATCCTTCCGAAAGGACCAGAATTGCACACAATATTCCAAAAGTGGCCTAACCAATGTCTTGTACAGCCGCAACATGACCTCTCAACTCATGTACTCAATACTCTGACCAATAAATGAAGGCATACTAAACACCACCTTCACTATCCTATCGACCTGCGACTCCACTTTCAAGGGTAGAAAGTGTACTGACAGTATGTAAAAACTGTGTGGTCCGATTAAATAGATGGCGAGCTGTTTCTGTGTGACAGAATATGGAATGAGCTCGCATTATTTGACAAGTACTGAGTACTGTACACAGTTCTGGTCTCCTTACGTGAGGAGGGATGCACTGGCACTGGAGGGGGTGCAGAGCAGATTCATTATGTTGAATCCAGAGTCGAGGGGGTTGGCTTATGAGGAAGGTTTAACTGGTCTGGGACTATAGTCATTGGAATTTAGATGAATGGGGGGGATGTTACAGAAACAATTAACATTATGAAGGGAATAAATAGGATAGAAGCAGAGAGGATATTTCCACTGGTGGGTGAAACTAGGACTAAGAGGCGTAGCCTCAAAAAAGGAGAAGCAGATTTCAGACTGAGTTGAGGAGGAATTTCTTCTCCCAAAGGATTGTGAATCTGTGGAATTCCCTTCCCAGTAAAGTAGTTGAGGCTACTTGGTTGAATGATTTTAAGGCAAAGATAGATTCTTGAACAATAAGGGAATTAAGGGCTATGCTGAGCAGGAGGGGAAGTAGAGCCAAGTACATGAAAAGATCAGAATCATATGTGTGGTGTTAGAAAAGCATAGCCGTCAGACAGCATCCAAGGAGCAGGAGAATCGATATTTCGGGCATAAGCCATGAAACGTTGATTCTCCTCTCCTTGAATGCTACTTGACCTGATGTGCTTTTCCAGCAGCACACTTATGACTCTGATCTCCAGCATCTGCAGTCCACACTTTGTCCTACATGAAAAGATCAGCCATGATGTTATTGAATGGCAGAGTAAGCTCGATGGATCAGATGGCCTATTCCTGTTCCTATGCCTTATGTTCTTAGGACAACTGCATTGTCTATGGGACCTGAACAGACATCACCAAAGTATTGCACCTTGCCCATGCAGGACATCTAGGTGCTGTTACAATCAAACAATATTCCCATAAAGAAGGCTGGTGGTCAGCAATGGATTGCTGTATAAAATAATTGATTAGAAATTGTGTAGTTTGCACACTAACTGGAAAAACCTGTTAAAATCATTTCCTGAACCTTTACAACTGACACCATGGTCAACAAATCGATAGCAACCATTCCAAGTTGACAGGATGTGGGCCATCGCTGGCTGGCCAGCAGTTATTGCTCATTCCTAGTTGTCTTTGAGAAGGTGGTGGTGAAGAGCCTTCTGGAACTGCCTTTAGGGAGGGAATTGCATCATTTTGACCCAGCGACAGTAAAGGAACGGCGATATATTTCCAAGTCAGGATGGTGAGGGGCTTGGAGGGGAACTTGCAGGTGAAGATGTTCCCATGTAAATACCACTCTTGCCTTTCCAGATAGTGGGTTTGGAAGGTGCTGTCTGAGGATCTTGGGTGAATTTCCAAATTGTTTTGGAGAAGGCTAGTTGTTCTGAGGAATCAAAGTTCTTTTTGCTTGTTGTTGATGTTGTAGTTAGAATACGGCTAGAAATTGCTTCACTTTCCACAGTCATCAGATTATTGAGTAGTGGTCTCGAGCAAGTTAACCAGAGTACATCAGAGGGGAAAATGTTCAAACAATCCATTCCTATCAACAATTCCAGAAGACATAAGAGCAGAAATAAGTCATCCAGCCCAATGAGTCCACTCACCATTCAATGAGGTAAAGTCTGATCTGATAAACCTTAACTACACCTTCCTGCCTTATCACACTCCTACCTCATGCACATTGATCCACCCCCATTCTCAAACCAGATAGATTCCAGCAGAGCATATGATTGGCTTATAAGTGTCACATGCCACTGACTTCAACTGTCTCCACTAACCTACTTACAGGGAGAATGCAGAAAAGTGGACATGAGGAATGTCACATCAGCAATGATTCTATTGAATGGCGGAGCAGGATCAAAGGGCTGAATGGCCTACTCCTGCTCCTGTTTCTTATGGTCTTTCCAGTAAGAATGTCAGGGAAAAAGAAAAATAAATCACAGAGTGACAATGTAGAGTAAAACTGTCTTTAGACAAGTGAAGAGACAGAGATGGAGCTGGCAAAAGACACAGGAGGAGCTGGGAGTAGGTACAGCAGGAGCTGGGAGGAGGTACAGGAGGAGCTGGGAGTAGGTACAGGAGGAGCTGGGAGTAGGTACAGGAGGAGCTGGGAGTAAGTACGGGAGGAGCTGGGAGTAGGTACAGGAGGAGCTGGGAGTAGGTACGGGAGGATCTGAGAGTAAGTACAGGAGGAGTTGGGAGTAGGTACAGGAGGAGCTGGGAGTAAGTACAGGAGGAGTTGGGAGTAGGTACAGGAGGAGCTGGGAGTAAGTACAGGAGGAGTTGGGAGTAGGTACAGGAGGAGCTGGGAGTAAGTACAGGAGGAGCTGAGAGTAAGTACAGGAGGAGTTGGGAGTAGGTACAGGAGGAGCTGGGAGTAAGTACAGGAGGAGTTGGGAGTAGGTACAGCAGGAGCTGGGAGTAAGTACAGGAGGAGCTGAGAGTAAGTACAGGAGGAGCTGAGAGTAAGTACAGGAGGAGTTGGGAGTAGGTACAGGAGGAGCTGGGAGTAAGTACAGGAGGAGCTGAGAGTAAGTACAGGAGGAGTTGGGAGGAGCTACGGGAGGAGCTGGGAGTAGGTACAGGAGGAGCTGGGAGTAAGTACAGGAGGAGCTGAGAGTAAGTACAGGAGGAGCTGGGAGTAGGTACAGGAGGAGCTGGGAGTAGGTACAGGAGGAGGTGAGAGTAAGTACAGGAGGAGCTGGGAGTAGGTACAGGAGGAGCTGGGAGTAAGTACAGGAGGAGCTGAGAGTAAGTACAGGAGGAGTTGGGAGGAGGTACAGGAGGAGCTGAGAGTAAGTACAGGAGGAGCTGGGAGTAAGTACAGGAGGAGCTGAGAGTAAGTACAGGAGGAGTTGGGAGGAGCTACGGGAGGAGCTGGGAGGAGGTACAGGAGGAGCTCGGAGTAGGTACAGGAGGAGCTGGGAGTAAGTACAGGAGGAGTTGGGAGGAGCTACAGGAGGAGCTGGGAGGAGGTACAGGAGGAGCTGGGAGGAGGTACAGGAGGAGCTGGGAGTAGGTACAGGAGGAGCTGGGAGTAAGTACAGGAGGAGCTGGGAGTAAGTACAGGAGGAGCTGGGAGGAGGTACAGGAGGAGCTGGGAGTAGGTACAGGAGGAGCTGGGAGTAGGTACAGGAGGAGCTGGGTGTAAGTACAGGAGGAGCTGAGAGTAAGTACAGGAGGAGCTGGGAGTAAGTACGGGAGGAGCTGGGAGTAGGTACAGGAGGAGCTGGGAGTAAGTACAGGAGGAGTTGGGAGTAGGTACAGGAGGAGCTGGGAGTAAGTACAGGAGGAGCTGAGAGTAAGTACAGGAGGAGTTGGGAGTAGGTACAGGAGGAGCTGGGAGTAAGTACAGGAGGAGTTGGGAGTAGGTACAGGAGGAGCTGGGAGTAAGTACAGGAGGAGCTGAGAGTAAGTACAGGAGGAGCTGAGAGTAAGTACAGGAGGAGTTGGGAGTAGGTACAGCAGGATCTGAGAGTAAGTACAGGAGGAGTTGGGAGTAGGTACAGGAGGAGCTGGGAGTAAGTACAGGAGGAGTTGGGAGTAAGTACAGGAGGAGCTGAGAGTAAGTACAGGAGGAGTTGGGAGTAGGTACAGGAGGAGCTGGGTGTAAGTACAGGAGGAGCTGAGAGTAAGTACAGGAGGAGCTGAGAGTAAGTACAGGAGGAGTTGGGAGTAGGTACAGGAGGAGCTGGGAGTAAGTACAGGAGGAGCTGAGAGTAAGTACAGGAGGAGTTGGGAGGAGCTACGGGAGGAGCTGGGAGTAGGTACAGGAGGAGCTGGGAGTAAGTACAGGAGGAGCTGAGAGTAAGTACAGGAGGAGCTGGGAGTAGGTACAGGAGGAGCTGGGAGTAGGTACAGGAGGAGCTGGGAGTAAGTACAGGAGGAGCTGAGAGTAAGTACAGGAGGAGCTGGGAGTAGGTACAGGAGGAGCTGGGAGTAAGTACAGGAGGAGCTGAGAGTAAGTACAGGAGGAGTTGGGAGGAGGTACAGGAGGAGCTGAGAGTAAGTACAGGAGGAGCTGGGAGTAAGTACAGGAGGAGCTGAGAGTAAGTACAGGAGGAGTTGGGAGGAGCTACGGGAGGAGCTGGGAGGAGGTACAGGAGGAGCTGGGAGGAGGTACAGGAGGAGCTGGGAGTAGGTACAGGAGGAGCTGGGTGTAAGTACAGGAGGAGCTGGGAGGAGGTACAGGAGGAGCTGGGAGTAGGTACAGGAGGAGCTGGGAGTAGGTACAGGAGGAGCTGGGTGTAAGTACAGGAGGAGCTGAGAGTAAGTACAGGAGGAGCTGGGAGTAAGTACAGGAGGAGCTGGGAGTAAGTACAGGAGGAGTTGGGAGGAGGTACAGGAGGAACTGGGAGTAAGTACAGGAGGAGTTGGGAGGAGGTACAGGAGGAACTGGGAGTAAGTACAGGAGGAGCTGAGAGTAAGTACAGGAGGAGCTGGGAGGAGGTACAGGAGGAGCTGGGAGTAGGTACTGGAGGAGTTGGGAGGAGGTACAGGAGGAGCTCGGAGGAGGTACAGGAAGAGCTGGGAGTAGGTACGGGAGGAGCTGGGAGGAGGTACAGGAGGAGCTGGGAGTAGGTACAGGAGGAGTTGGGAGTAAGTACAGGAGGAGCTGGGAGTAGGTACAGGAGGAGCTGGGAGTAGGTACAGGAGGAGCTGGGAGTAGGTACGGGAGGTGCTGGGTGTCGGTACAGGAGGAGCTGGGAGTAGGTACGGGAGGAGCTGGGAGTCGGTACAGGAGGAGCTGGGAGGAGATACAGGAGGAGCTGGGAGGAGGTACGGGAGGAGCTGGGAGGAGGTACGGGAGGAGCTGGGAGGAGGTACGGGAGGAGCTGGGAGGAGGTACAGGAGGAGCTGGGAGTAGGTACAGGAGGAGCTGGGAGTAGGTACAGGAGGAGCTGGGAGTAGGTACAGGAGGAGCTGGGAGTAAGTACAGGAGGAGCTGAGAGTAAGTACAGGAGGAGCTGGGAGTAGGTACAGGAGGAGCTGGGAGTAAGTACAGGAGGAGCTGAGAGTAAGTACAGGAGGAGTTGGGAGGAGGTACAGGAGGAGCTGAGAGTAAGTACAGGAGGAGCTGGGAGTAAGTACAGGAGGAGCTGAGAGTAAGTACAGGAGGAGTTGGGAGGAGCTACGGGAGGAGCTGGGAGGAGGTACAGGAGGAGCTCGGAGTAGGTACAGGAGGAGCTGGGAGTAAGTACAGGAGGAGTTGGGAGGAGCTACGGGAGGAGCTGGGAGGAGGTACAGGAGGAGCTGGGAGGAGGTACAGGAGGAGCTGGGAGTAGGTACAGGAGGAGCTGGGAGTAAGTACAGGAGGAGCTGGGAGTAAGTACAGGAGGAGCTGGGAGGAGGTACAGGAGGAGCTGGGAGTAGGTACAGGAGGAGCTGGGAGTAGGTACAGGAGGAGCTGGGTGTAAGTACAGGAGGAGCTGAGAGTAAGTACAGGAGGAGCTGGGAGTAAGTACGGGAGGAGCTGGGAGTAGGTACAGGAGGAGCTGGGAGTAAGTACAGGAGGAGTTGGGAGTAGGTACAGGAGGAGCTGGGAGTAAGTACAGGAGGAGCTGAGAGTAAGTACAGGAGGAGTTGGGAGTAGGTACAGGAGGAGCTGGGAGTAAGTACAGGAGGAGTTGGGAGTAGGTACAGGAGGAGCTGGGAGTAAGTACAGGAGGAGCTGAGAGTAAGTACAGGAGGAGCTGAGAGTAAGTACAGGAGGAGTTGGGAGTAGGTACAGCAGGATCTGAGAGTAAGTACAGGAGGAGTTGGGAGTAGGTACAGGAGGAGCTGGGAGTAAGTACAGGAGGAGTTGGGAGTAGGTACAGGAGGAGCTGGGAGTAAGTACAGGAGGAGCTGAGAGTAAGTACAGGAGGAGTTGGGAGTAGGTACAGGAGGAGCTGGGTGTAAGTACAGGAGGAGCTGAGAGTAAGTACAGGAGGAGCTGAGAGTAAGTACAGGAGGAGTTGGGAGTAGGTACAGGAGGAGCTGGGAGTAAGTACAGGAGGAGCTGAGAGTAAGTACAGGAGGAGTTGGGAGGAGCTACGGGAGGAGCTGGGAGTAGGTACAGGAGGAGCTGGGAGTAAGTACAGGAGGAGCTGAGAGTAAGTACAGGAGGAGCTGGGAGTAGGTACAGGAGGAGCTGGGAGTAGGTACAGGAGGAGCTGGGAGTAAGTACAGGAGGAGCTGAGAGTAAGTACAGGAGGAGCTGGGAGTAGGTACAGGAGGAGCTGGGAGTAAGTACAGGAGGAGCTGAGAGTAAGTACAGGAGGAGTTGGGAGGAGGTACAGGAGGAGCTGAGAGTAAGTACAGGAGGAGCTGGGAGTAAGTACAGGAGGAGCTGAGAGTAAGTACAGGAGGAGTTGGGAGGAGCTACGGGAGGAGCTGGGAGGAGGTACAGGAGGAGCTGGGAGGAGGTACAGGAGGAGCTGGGAGTAGGTACAGGAGGAGCTGGGTGTAAGTACAGGAGGAGCTGGGAGGAGGTACAGGAGGAGCTGGGAGTAGGTACAGGAGGAGCTGGGAGTAGGTACAGGAGGAGCTGGGTGTAAGTACAGGAGGAGCTGAGAGTAAGTACAGGAGGAGCTGGGAGTAAGTACAGGAGGAGCTGGGAGTAAGTACAGGAGGAGTTGGGAGGAGGTACAGGAGGAACTGGGAGTAAGTACAGGAGGAGTTGGGAGGAGGTACAGGAGGAACTGGGAGTAAGTACAGGAGGAGCTGAGAGTAAGTACAGGAGGAGCTGGGAGGAGGTACAGGAGGAGCTGGGAGTAGGTACTGGAGGAGTTGGGAGGAGGTACAGGAGGAGCTCGGAGGAGGTACAGGAAGAGCTGGGAGTAGGTACGGGAGGAGCTGGGAGGAGGTACAGGAGGAGCTGGGAGTAGGTACAGGAGGAGTTGGGAGTAAGTACAGGAGGAGCTGGGAGTAGGTACAGGAGGAGCTGGGAGTAGGTACAGGAGGAGCTGGGAGTAGGTACGGGAGGTGCTGGGTGTCGGTACAGGAGGAGCTGGGAGTAGGTACGGGAGGAGCTGGGAGTCGGTACAGGAGGAGCTGGGAGGAGGTACAGGAGGAGCTGGGAGGAGATACAGGAGGAGCTGGGAGGAGGTACGGGAGGAGCTGGGAGGAGGTACGGGAGGAGCTGGGAGGAGGTACAGGAGGAGCTGGGAGTAGGTACAGGAGGAGCTGGGAGTAGATACAGGAGGAGCTGGGAGTAGGTACGGGAGGTGCTGGGTGTCGGTACAGGAGGAGCTGGGAGTAGGTACGGGAGGAGCTGGGAGTCGGTACAGGAGGAGCTGGGAGGAGGTACAGGAGGAGCTGGGAGGAGGTACAGGAGGAGCTGGGAGGAGGTACGGGAGGAGCTGGGAGGAGGTACAGGAGGAGCTGGGAGGAGGTACGGGAGGAGCTGGGAGGAGGTACGGGAGGAGCTGGGAGGAGGTACGGGAGGAGCTGGGAGGAGGTACAGGAGGTGCTGGAAACAAACAGGAGGAGTTGGTGATTGAGTTGAAATGACATTATCACAAACCTGCACCATTTCCACCAGGATCGAAGCAGCTCAGGTAGTTACACATGTGTAACCCTTGTGTCTAGCATGATGACACATTGTAGAAGGTAAGATGCTGTATGGTGAGCAGGCCAGGATAGTTTGACAGTGATTAGAAAGATAGATTACGACTGAATAAGTGGCTGCAATGTTGATCATCCATCTTGTCCAGTTGATTTTTTTATTCCTGATGAAGGGCTTTTGCCCGAAACGTCGATTTCGCTGCTCGTTGGATGCTGCCTGAACTGCTGTGCTCTTCCAGCACCACTAATCCAGTATTTGGTTTTCAGCATCTGCAGTCATTGTTTTTACCACACAAGACCACAATCTGATCTTCGTAGTTCCCAGTATCATCCTCAGGAGATCTTTCTATCTGATTCAAGTTAAGATCACAACAGGGCTCGAGTATTTGATTCACGCTCAACATTTCCAAAACAGTGAGGCCTATTATGTAAGGCCTTGAAAACCGAGGTTAAAATGATGCTGGTGTCAATACAGCAGGAAATACTATCCAGCAAGTTAATCCCCGACTGATCCCAGATAACTTATCACCTCAGGAGTAAAATCAAGACTTCATCACTTCCTTCTGTTCCTTTAAAAACCTTCTCAAAATTTGAGAGTTTGATCATACTTTTGACTCTCATTTCAATCTCATTTCCACTGACCTCTTGATGCCCTCTTTGAACGGTTTGAAGGATTTTTTCCATGTGATGAATACTGTGTAAATATTTGTGGTGTTTTTGCTGTTGTGGGAATACAAATCATCATGGTTTCAAATTCACCTGTTGCAAATATCGGTCAGAAAGCCTTTTGGTGGTCTAACGTAATTCAGAGAAGATCAAACTGGATTAAGTTCCAATTGCACAATACTAACTATGGGTTAAGTCAACAAGTTTAGTGCACAGGATTAATATTTGATATGGCCTGGAAAGACAGAAATGAGATTGCTACTCATTGAACCAAGGCTGACTCGATCAGTTCATGCTGAATGAGCCAACACTGTGCCAGATTCACAGATGGTTGCCACATCCATATTCGTCACAGTCCCAGTTGAATAATGGAATTCTTACTCAGGAGCAAAATGCCACAGGAAGTGTTGCATAAGTGCAATTTTACTGAGGTACTCAAAATTAAAAGGTGTCTTAGTAAGGTGTGGTGGTCCACATTAAAAAACATAGAACAGAACAGTACAGCAGAGTACAGGCTCTTCAGCCCTTGATGTTGTGCCAACCTTTTATCCCACTGTAGATCAAACGAATCTACACACCCTTAATTTTACCATCATTCATGTGCCTATCCAAGAGTCGCTTAAATGTCCCTAATGTTTCTGACTCTAGCACCACTGCTGGCAGTGTATTCCACACACCTACCACTCTGTGTAAAGAGGTAAAAACCTGATGAAGGGCTTTTGCCCGAAACGTCGATTTCGAGGCTCCTTGGATGCTGCCTGAACTGCTGTGCTCTTCCAGCACCACTAATCCAGACTCTGTGTAAAGAACCTACCTCTGACATCTTCCCTAAAACTTCCTCCAATCACCTTAAGATTATTTCTCCTTCTGATAGTCATTTCTGCCCTGGGGAGAAGTCTCTGACTATTCACTCTCTCTATGTCTGTCATCATCTTGTACACCTCTATCAAGTCACTTCTTATCCTTCTCTGCTCCAATGAGAAAAACTGTGGCTCCTTCAACCTTTCTTCATAAGACATGCCCTCCAGCCCAGGCAGCATCCTGGTAAATCTCCTCTAAAGCTCCCACATCCTTCCGATAAGAGGCAATCAGAAATGAATATAATATTCCAAGTGTGGTCCAACCAGGGCTCTACAGAGCTGCAGTATAACCTTAAACGCAATCTCCCTGCTAATGAAAGCCAACACATTGTATGCCTTCTTAACAACCCCATCAACTTGGGTTGTTGAGAAAAGCCTGTATTTTCTTTTGTTTAACGTCCCTTTAAGACTAAGTGGACTGGGGGTATTCTGAAAGAGGGCTAATTGGTTAATTCCTGATAATGAAATCGTGAGGTTTAAAGAAATGTCCATGTGAGCTGAGGTTGCCATGGCAATGAGCAGGTAAGAATCAAGGCATAAATAGAAGACTAATTGCAGTGATGTTGGATTTTTCTGCCTGTTTTAGTGACTGACACCAAAAACACACAAGTAATTTGCATAAAATGAAAACAAGTAAGATTTTCTTCAAGTTTTTTTTTGCTTGACACTCTCATGAACGGACACAGGCATTGAAGAAAGCATCCAATAAAACAGCAGGGTGTGTGTGTGAGATAGAGTTGGAAACTGGAAAGAGTTGAAGATAGGGAAGAAATTCAATTATGGATTTGGCAAATCTAGAGAAGTTGGAGAAATGACCCTTGAGGACTCTGTGCCATCAGGGTTGGTGTGATCTGAGTGGAAGAGACTTAGTAGATGTGCCCTTGTCAATGGTAACCCTGGCCTGGGTTTTGAATGGCTGATAACTGCTAGCGAAAGTGGTTTAACAGCAGAAACAATTAGATGGGCAGTAAGAAATCTTACATAGCAGAGGCCAGGTTGGGAATGTGAGATTGCAAATGGGTGCCATGCTTCTGTTGGAGTTAATGTAAGTTCTTGGATTCAGCATACCTTTGTTGTAGGAACAATTCAAAGTGAAATTTACCTTTTTGTCCAAAATAACCTTCGCCAGCTAATTAATTATGCTGATTTTAGTTCATTTGTTAAAGTCAAGACTTTTATCCACGAAATCCTGTCCAACCATTTTCTTTCTATGGTGAGGATTACTTTTTACAAGGTATTGACTCTCTTTGCGGATGACAGCAAAGGTAACTTGACAAACACATTCCACCTTTGGAAGAAATGTATAAATCTATCATTGCTAAAAGAATAACGGGGAGACGAGGAGACATTTTTTCAACATTTAGAGAATAGAACTCTCTACCACTAGCAATGATGGAAGTTCAATCTAGGATAGCTTTTATAAGGGAATTAAATTTAAATGATGGGTCAGTTTTCGCCGAGAGAGAATTAATATAACACTCCATCAGTCATAGTTGGTTGAATTTACTGACAGTCTTTGTACTGTAGATTCATCAACCGTTCTATCCCTCCCTGCTTCCATCTTACTTCCGATCCCATTTTTTTCTGGTCGAACTGATTGCCTGTCAAAACCTCCACAACATACTCCCCGTAAACATTTCCTTTAATGTTGATTAAATTGGGCTGAAGTAATCTCGATAAGCCTCGGGGCTGACTTCATTCAATTAGTTAGCATCTCAGACACTCTGTGGTCTTCATCATTTGACCTTTCAAGGCCTACTGTCAAATTCAGAGCCTCACTCTGGAATAGGTGGCTGCCAGCCGATGTTACACATCGAGAGCTTGAAGTTACTTTGAAATCTTTGTCTGAGGAAGAAATGGGAGGCGACTGGGTCAGTGTGAACTGGTAAAGGGTGAGGGAAGGATTGGCAGAGAGTGCCAACTGGAAGAATCAAAGGAGATCACTGACAGGAACTAGGAATACAAAAGATGAGAAACAAATACGAAAACAAAGTGTTGGGGATCACAGTGGACCAGGCAGCTTTCTCTCCGCACATGCTGCCTGACCCGCTGTGACCTCCAGCATTTGTTGTTTTCAGAACAGATTCCAGCATCTGTAGTAATTTGTTCCAACACTAGAAACAAATAAGCACAGGGAAGACACGAAGAGAACACTGCATGCAATTCTGGTCTCCTTCCTATCGGAAGAATGTTGTGAAATCTGAAAGGGTTCAGAAAAGATTTACAACGATGTTGCCAGGGTTGGAGAATTTGAGCTATAGGGAGAGGTTGAATAGGCTGGGGCTGTTTTCCCTGGAGCATCGGGGCTGAGGGGTGACCTTATGGAGGTTTATAAAATCATGAGGGGCATGGATAGACAAGGTCTATTCCCTGAGGTGGGTGAGTCCAGAACTAGAGGGCATAGGTTTAGGCTGAGAAGGGAAAGATATACAAGAGGCCTAAGGGGCAATGTTTTCACACAGAGGGTGGCGCATGATTGGAATGAACTGCCAGAGGAAATGGTGGAGGCTGGTACAATTGCAACATTTAAGAGGCATTTGGATGGGTATATGAATAGGAAGGTTTTGGAGGGATATGGGCGGGGTGCTGGCAGGTGGAACTAGATTGGGTTGGGATATCTGGCTGGCATGGACGGGTTGGACCGAAGGGTGTGTTTCCGTGCTGCACATCTCTATGACTCTATGACTCAGTATGATTCATAAGTAACCACCAGTCATTTCCTTTCTAAAGCAAAAAGCAGGGAGAGTAATCTGCTGAATTCCTTGATATTCCAGAATTTCTTGAAGGAGATACCCAACACACTCCGTTCCTTCTTACCTTACCCTGTGAGGCAAGATCTCAAAACTCTTCTGTACAATATTTTACAGAGTTAGCGTTGAAAATAAAAGGAAGAAATGCAGTCAGCAGGGCAGACAAAGAAGATCAAATTCATCCAGAACAGAGCCATTTGATTGATCAACAGCGTAGCGACATAAACACATTTGAAGAAAATCTTCCCCTCTCCATTAGTAGGGAGTCCAGAATTACAGAGGGAGGACAGCAGCAGCAAGATTTCCTTCGAAGGTACTCAGTGAGGTTGCAAATGAACCAATTTCTAACAGAAAATTAACCTTCTCTGACAAGTTTCAATTAGTTTAGTTCAATTAGACTGGTGCAGAATTGATGTGCCGAAAAGCAGAATTCTTAAAGTTTGACTTGAAGTTTAATTCCGTGCAAAGAAAGCCCAGATACTCTCACGTTGCTGTTGTGAAGCAATTGACCTCTCCAGATAAACTAACGATGATTTGCAGAATGGAGCCATGCAGTAACTGTCAGTCAGAAACGCTCATCCCCTCGGTTCAGAAAGTACAGCCAAACAATGATCAATTTGGAAGCAGTTGGCCTGCATTGACCAGTCAAAGATTTGCAGAATGTATGTTTGACAAGGCAAGGGATGTCAAGGATTAAAGAACACGACACAATCACAGCTGAAAAGACTGAGAGGAAATGAAACAAATCAGGAAGTAGTAATTCTGAGAACCCAAGGTTTGTTTGAAAACCCTGTTGATTAAGGCTGGAAAGGGTCCCACGTTTTGTCATTAGCCAGAGATCCAGCTTCTGATAACTGACGAGTAACTGCTGTTTGAATTTGCTGTGCCTGGATGATGGATGAGAATAGCACTCGGATGTGATAGCTTTCATAGTCAATTGGTTCACCACCATTTCTTAATGAGGCTCACACATCAATCTCGGCTATCGCTGGAAGATATTGGAGATTGACCAACAACTGGGGAATTGGTACCAATTTCAGGAAAGTACAGAAGAAAATATCAGCGAGTGAAATCTAAACGTTACTTCAAAATGTTTGCATTATGAAGGCAGAGGATGAATTTGTGTAACACCCTTCACCATCTCAGGGATTCAACAAGATTCAAAATGTAATTACTGCTGTAATAAAGGAAAAGTGGTAACTAATGCGTACAGAGCAATCTCCCACAAATGGCAACGTGAAAGTGACTGTGACCTGTTTTGTAATGATGATTGAGGGATCAATATTCAGATATGACACCAGGAAAGATTCCCTTTCTTATCTTTAAAAGTAGAGTGGTGGATTCATTTAAAATCAGACAAGAGAGTTCAGTGTAGTGCCTATTTCTAAAGATATTGCTTCTGGTAGTGCAGCACTCTAAGTACCAACTGTGACTGTCAGACAAGGCATTGTGTTGAAATCTCTGGTATGGAACTTGAGAGTTCCCGCAGATACATTTTAGGCATCATTTGTAAAGTTCTATGCCTAATTTCAATGAGATATGGCCCTCTCCAAAGACTTGCTGTGCCTCATGTTGCTGTCACATGATGCAGTCCAGAAAGCCTCTTTGAAATGCAGTTTTATGCCTTGTAGGATCTTCGATCTGCTATGGAAACTGGTTGGTAATCCAGCAGTGTCAGAGGTCAAACCTACTGTGGTGGACCACTATGTAGACTGAGCAGTGGTCAGCGCCACTGAGCTCAATCAATATAGCAACAGCATGTCTGAGACTGGGTTTCGGTGTTTGACAGGGAATGGGCAAGGGAAGAGGGCATCAGTTTCTCCTGTTTGCAGAGCAAATGGGTATCCAAGAGCAGATGCTTGTGGTTTGACAGCACTGGATTTGTGTGTGTTAGGCCTCTGGTGGAATTTAGCACCAGGGAGCTCATCTTCAATGTGAAATGGCATCAGAGGTTGGTGAAACCTAAGATTAAGAAGATGAAGGAATGATTGATGAATGGCTTGGCTAGAGGAAATAAGGGGTAGACGAGTAACCAGACAACATTGCTTTAAAGTTTTAGGCAAAAGAGCAGGAGGAAAATGAAGATTTTGGTGTGTAGCAAATAATTGTGATGTGAAATGCACTTCTTTATAGGACAGAGGCATCAGATTCAATAAGGATTTATAAAAAGGAATTGGATAATAGAGGAAAAGACTGCACAGCCAAGGGGTCACAGCAAGAAGAATTGGATAGATTACTCAAAGCTGAAAATGTGTTTCTGGAAAAGCGCAGGTCAGGCAGCATCCAAGGAACAGGAGAAACGACATTTCGGGATGAGCCCTTCTTCAGGAATGAGGAATGCCCCCTGTAAAAATGCCATCCCATATTCCCAATTCCTTTGTCTCCGCCTCATCTGCTCCCAGGAGGACCAGTTCCAATACCAAACAACCCAGATGGCCTCCTTCTTCAAAGACCGCAATTTCCTCCCAGACGTGATCGACGATGCTCTCCACCACATCTCCTCCACTTCCCGCTCCTCCGCCCTTGAGCCCCGCCCCTCCAATTGCCACCAGGACAGAACCCCACTGGTCCTCACCTACACCCCACCAACCTCCATATACATCGTATCATCCGTTGTCATTTCCGCCACATCCAAACGGACCCCACCACCAGGGATATATTTCCCTCCCCTCCCCTATCAGTGTTCAGAAAAGACCACTCCCTCTGTGATTCCCTCGTCAGGTCCACACACCCCACCAACCCAACCTCCACTCCCGGCACCTTCCCCTGCAACCGCAAGAAATGTAAAACTTGCGTGCACACCTCCCCCCTTACTTCCCTCCAAGGCCCCAAGGGATCCTTCCATATCCACCACAAATTCACCTGCACCTCCACACACATCATTTACTGCATCCGCTGCACCTGATGTGGCCTCCTCTATATTGGGGAGACAGGCTACCTACTTGCAGAACGTTTCAGAAAACACCTCTGGGACACCTGCACCAGCCAACCCAACCGCCCTGTGGCTCAACACTTCAACTCCCCCTCCCACTCCACCAAGGACATGCAAGTCCTTGGACTCCTCCATCACCCGAAACGTCAATTCTCCTGCTCCTTGGATGCTGCCTGACCTGCTGCTCTTTTCCAACAACACATTTTCAGCTCTGATCTCCAGCATCTGCAGTCCTCACTTTCTCCTAGTAGATTATTCAAAAAGCTAGCACAGGCTTGACTGGCTGAAGGGTATCCCTTCATCCTACCAGATTTCATGTTTCCACAGGACAGCATTAAAAAATAAGGAACTACAAAAGGCAGAAAAATGACAGCAATCAACGGAAGATTTTTGATGAGGTATTTTTTGTTCTTGGCATGAAAATGGAAACAATGCTTTCGAACACTTCCGGGTCATTTGCTGCTTCTAAATCTCTTCTGCAGGTCACACTTGATCATGTCGTGCTTAATATTGCATTAAGATATGAACCCTGGGGAAACCGTGAATCAGACTACCTGACTCACAACTGCTTTAGCTCCTGTCTGACTTTATTCTGCTCTGGGATTGGGATAACAGAATGGAAGAATGTTCGCAGGCAGATACTGTCTCCAACGGTTGCTCAGTGAGATTAGCCAAGCTAATAACCTCATAACCTTATAACCTCATAAGGTTCACTTGCTTCAGGTAAATATCAATGCTCCTCTATTAATACTCTTCACCAACTTTAAGGAATTATTTGTCTTTCTACAGTGCCCCTTTCACAATCAGCAACTCACCAAGGCTCTTTCAACAACTCTACCACCATTAAGGATTCGGGCAACAGCCACATGGGAACATCACAACCTGCAAATTCCCCTCCAAGCCACTCACCGTCCTGAGTGTATCAATCTTCCTTCACTTTTGTTGGGTCAAAATTCTGCAACATCCACTCAAATAGCACTGCAGATCTACCGACACCACATGGACTGCAGCGGTGCAAGACAGCCGCTTACTTTCACCGACTCAAGGGCAATTAGGGATGGCAAATAAAAGCTCATCTTGTCAGTGAATCTCACATTCCCTGATTGAATAAATAATTTAAAGAATAAACCTTTGGCTATCACAGAGAATTTTCCATCCAATGACTAATATCTTTGGAGTACAGTTAGAGACATAGAATCATAGAGTACAGAAAATTACCCTTCGGTCCAAATTATCCACATTGATCAGATGTCCTAAAATGCTCCAGACCCATTTGCCAACGCTTGGCCAATATCCCTCTATACCCTTCCTATTCATGTTCCCATCAGATGACTTTTAAATGTTGTAATTATACCAGCCTCCGCCATTTCCCCTGGCAGCTCATTCCATACATGCAACACCCTCTCTGAATGAAAAAGCTGTCCATTCGGTCCCTTTTACATCTTTCTCCTCTCACCTTAAACCTATGCCCTCTAGGTTTGGACTCCCCTAACCCAGGGAAAAGACCTTGGCTATTCACCCTTTTTATGCCCCTTAGGATTTTGTAAACCTCTATAAGATCACTCCTCAGACTCCAACATTCCAGGGAAAAAAGCCCCAGCCCATTCAGCCTCTCTCTATAGCTCATATACTCCAAACCAAATCTTTTCTGCACCCTTTCAAGTTTAGCAACATTATTCCATAATGTAGCAATTACAGCAGTTTTTTTTACAAATTCCACAAATAGCAATGAGATATCAAAGAGATAATCTTATTTACAGTGAGGTCAACTGAGCGAAATAAATGCTGTCCAGGACTTCAGGGACAACTGACCTGTTCCTCATGAAATTGTACGGTCAAGTCTTCTGTGTCTCCTCAGAGCACAGAAGGATAGTGGGTTTGTGCAGCATTTCCTCAGTCTTGTAGCACAGGATCAGGCAAGATTATCTACTCAGCTATGAGAAGTGAGATTTAGAACTTCACTCTTTCGACGCAGAGACAAGAATGTGACATGCGATACTAATGATTGTTGGATTATTAATAAATTGGTTATATTGTATCACAAAGGATGAACTCCTGCAGTCTGCTTGCTTGGGGGTTTAATCTAACAGATGCAAAGCTCAGAGCTCACATGAATTGCTTCCCCACTCCTTTTGCTCATATAAGGCTTCCCATAGTGAGATTTTGGTTGCATCTGGAATTTTGCAGTCACAAGCTGGAATTTTGAGCTGGAATTTGGGGATTTGTGGAATTTTGAGACTGTGAGTTGGAATTCAGGGGTAGACAGGTCAGCATCGAGCAGCAGGAGAATCGACGTTTTGGGCACAGGCCCTTCATCAGGAATGTGGAAGGGGAGAGGGTGCTGAGAGATAAACAGGAGGTTGGGGGTGGGGCTGGGGTAAGGTAGCTGGGAGGGCGATAGGTGGATGCAGGTGGAGGATGATTGTCAGTGGGGAGGGTGGTGCAGATAGGTGGGAAGGAAGGTGGACAGGTAGGACAGGTCAAGAGGGTGTACCGAGTTGGAGGGTTAGATCTGGGATGAGGTGGGGGAGGGGAGATTTGGAGACTAGTGAAGTCAATGTTGATGCCGTGTGGTGGAAGGGTCCCAAGGCAGAAGATACTGTGACTAGCTGTTCATGTGCAATAACTATATCTTGTTACCTACAAGAAAACCTTCTAGTTAGACCAGTAAGTGATCTTCCTTGACTACACTAACACTGCAGTGTGCCACATGTAAAGGGGTTGGTGGGAGCAACCATCATAATGAACAACAGCTCATACAATATAGAGAGCTGTCACTGCCATATAACAGGAATGTACACATAGCGGAGTTGCTATATATTTGCTGTCCTTCTAGGTGGTAGAGGTTGCAGGTTTAGAAAGTGCTGTGATAGGAGCCTTGGTGAGTTACTGCAGTCTATCTTGCAGATGGTACAAATTGCTGACACAGCACATCCATGATGTAAATGAATGTTGAAAGTGATGGATGTGGTGCCAATCAAGCGGCTGCTTTGTCCTGGATGGTATCAAGTTTCTTGTGTGTTGTTGGAGCTGCACCCGTCCAGGCAAGTGGGGAGTATTCCATCACACTCCTGACTTGTGCCTTGTAGATGGTGGTCAGTCACTGGGGAGCCAGGAGGTTACTCATCTCAAAGTTTCTAGCCTCAGACGTGCTCTGGCAGCCACAGTATTTAGAACATCGAACATAGAACATAGAAAAGTACAGCACAGAACAGGCCCTTTGGCCCACGATGTTGTGCTGAGATTTAATCCTAATGTAAAATATAGTAACTTAACCTACACACCCCTCAACTCACTGCTATTCATGTGTATGTCCAGCAATCGCTTAAATGTCCCCAATGGCTTCGCTACCACCACCACACATTCCATGCATTCACAACTCTCTGCGTAAAGAACCTATCTCTGACACCTCCTCTATACTTTCCTCCTAATATCTTCAAACTTGTACCAGTCAATCCTGCTCTGGCGAAAGGTCTCTGGCTATTGACTCTATCTATTCCTCTCATTATCTTGTACACCTCGATCAGGTCTCCTCTCTTCCTCCTTCTGTCCAGAGAGAAAAGTCCGAGCTTATTCAACCTTTCTTCATACGGCAAGCCCTCCAGTCCAGGAAGCATCCTGGTAAACCTTCTTTGCACCCTCTCCAAAGCCTCTGTATCTTTCCTATAGTAGGACGACCAGAACTGGACACAATATTCCAAGTGTGGCTCACCAGGGACTCTTAGAGCTGCAGCAAAACCTCGCATCTCTTAAACTTGATCCCCCTGTTAATGAAAGCCAAAACACCATATGCTTTCTTAACAACCCTATCCACTTGAGTGGCAACTTTGAAGGATCTATGTACTTGCACATCCAGATCCCTCTGTTCCTCCACTCTGCCAAGAATCCTGTCTTTAATCCTATATTCAGCATTCGAGTTCGACTTTCCAAAATGCATCACTTTACATTTATCCAGGTTGAACTCCATCTGCCATTTCTCAGCCCAGCTCTGTATCCTGTCTATGTTGCGCTGCAGCCTGCAGTAGCCCTCTATACTATCGACGACACCTCCAACCTTTGTGTCATCTGCAAACTTACTAACCCACCCCTCAAGCTCCTCATTCAAGTCATTTATAAAAACTACAAAGAGCAGAGGCCCAAGAACAGAGCCCTACGGGACCCCACTCAACACTGACCTTCAGGCAGAATACTCTCCATCTACAACCACTCTCTGCCTTCTGTCAGCCAGCCAATTCTGAATCCAGATAGACAAATCTCCCTGTGTCCCATACTTCCTGACTTTATGAATGAGCCTACCATGGGGAACCCTGTCAAATGCTTTGCTGAAATCCACATACACCACATCCACTGCTCTACCGTCGTCAACCTGTCTTGACACCTCCTCAAAGAACTCAATAAGATTTTTGAGGCATGACCTGCCCCTCACAAAGCCATGCTGACTGCCTTTAATCACACTGTGCTTTGCCAAATATTCATAAATCCTATCCCTCAGAATTCTTTTCAAAACTTTGCTGACCACAGGCGTAAGACTGACTGGTCTGTAATTACCAGGGATTTCCCTATTACCCTTCTTGAAAAGTGGAACAACATTCGCCTCCTTCCAATCCTCCGGTACGACTCCCGTGGAGAGTGAGGAGGCAAAGATCCTCGCCAGCGGCTTAGCAACCTCCTTTCTCGCTTCCCGGAGCAGCCGAGGATAAATCCGGTCTGGTCCTGGGGACTTATCAATCTTAATGTTTTCTATATTCACAGTTCAGTTTCTGATTAATAATAACCCCTCTAGTGTTGGTAGTGGGGCATTTAGCAATGGTAATATCAAGTATCAAGAGACAATGGTTGGATTATCTCATGCTGGAGATGGTCATTGTCTAGTTACAGAGTTGAACATTGCAATTATATTCAACAACAACAAAAACACAAAGAACTGCTGTTGCTGGAAATCTGAAACACAAACAGGAATTGCTGGAAAAACTCAGCAGGTCTGACAGTATCTGTGGAGAGAGAAACAGAATTAATGAGTTGACTCCAGTGAATTTATGTCATAGAGTCATAGTGTCCCACAGCAGAGACAGGCCCTTTGGCCCAAACTGGTTCATACCGACCAAAATATCCATCCACAGAAGTCCCATCTCCCTGCACTCGGGCCAGATCCTTCCATCCCCTCCTATTCTTATATTTGTCCAAATGCTTTTTAAATGTTAATAATGTACCCACCTCAACCACTTCTGCTGGCAGTACATTTCAATGAGTACCACCCTCTGTGTAAAAATGTTGCCCCTCAGGTTCCCTTTTATTCTTTCCCCTCTAACCTTAAACTGAGTACAGACATTGGGAGGTCATGTTGCGGCTGTACAGACCATAGGTAAAGCCACTTTTGGAATATTGTGTGCACTTCTGGTTTCCCTCCTATTGAAAAAATGTTGTGAAACTTGAAAGGGGTTAGAGAAGATTTAGAAGTATGTTTCCAGAGTTGGAGGGTTTGAGCTATAGGAAGAGGCTGAACAGGCTGGGGCTATTTTCCCTGGAGCTTCAGAGGCTGAGGGGTGACCTTATAGAGGTTTATAAAATCATGAGGAGTCTGGATAGGGTCAATAGACAAGGTCTTTTCCCTGGGATGAGGGAGTCCAGAACTAGGGGGTATAGGTTTAGAGTGAGAGGGTTAAAATTTAAAAGAGACTGAAGTGGCAGCTTTTTCACACAGAGAGTGGCGCGTGTATAGAATGAGCTGCCAGAGGAAGTAGTGGAGGCTGGTACAATTACAACATTTAAAAGGCATCTGGATGGATATATGAATAGGAAGGGTTTAGAGAGATATGGACCAAGTGCTGGCAAATGGAACTAGATTAGGTTTGGACATCCGGTCGTCATAGAGGAATTGGACAGAAGGTTCAGTTTCCATGCTGTATATCACTATGACTCTATGATCTCCTCTCGTCCTCGATTCCACAATCCTGTGAAAAAGACTGAGTGCATTTACCTTTTCCATGCCTCTGACGATCTTATACACCTCTATAAGGTCCCCCCTCAATCTCCTATGCTCTAAAGACAAAAGTCCTAGCTTGTTGAATGTTACCCTATAACTCAGACTATTGAGTCCAGTCAACACTTTTGTAATTTTCTTGTGCACTCTTTCCAGTTTAATAACAACCATCGTATAACAATGGGAACCAAATCTGAACACAATACTCCAAGTGCTGCCTCAACAACATCCTGTATAACTGCAGCACATCTTCCCAATATCTATACTCAGTACCCTGACTGATGAAGGTCAGTGTGCCAAAAGTCTTCTTCACTGCCCCAACTACCTTTTTCATTTACACTGAGTACCTGAGGATAACACTTCAGTAATCTGTTTACATGGACACTAAACCTCCACTATTTCTAACTTCTACCATCTCTATATCAGAGCTATCCGTACAAGAATCAAGAGCCTCACGTGAGATCCATTTGCTACAATTTCACCCACTTACTTCATCTGTCAGTGTCTCTTTGTTATTTTTTGCTTCTGTCTACTTTACTTCTTGCACCTCACATCTTGAGTCTCAAACAAGCCTGGATAATGTCTTTTGTTGTTGTTATCCAAGCCATTACTAAACAAGAGTTTTGGCTCCAGCCCAAGTCCCTTTAGGATACCACGAACTGAAGTTCCAGCCCTGGGTCTTCATTCCAAAGGCAGGATCAAATGGGGAATCCAGAAATGTTGGGATCTGAGAGGTTATCTTGAAGGAGCTCATTGTGGAATTTTCTTGAGTGTTGCTTTTCCTTTCTCTGATGAGGCTATGTTTTCTGTTTGTGGGGATTATTACGACAAAGCAGAAAGTGCAGTAGAAATAATGAAACTTGACTAATTGCCAATTCCCTGATGAATATGAAGGAGGGGAAAGGAATTTCCCACTTGAGATTTAAAACTCAATAAAGAGTAGATAGCTGTGGGTTGAGATTAACCTTCGTCCCAATGATGGGCAGGAGTGGGCTGTGGAGTGTAAAGGGTTAATATGCAAATATGACAATTGTGAGCCAGTCATGATGGAAGAGATTACATAATAATGATATTCTAGAGGGTCATGGTACTGCATGGAATTCATGTGAAATCCAAGAATGTATAGAGTTCACAGAATGTAGAATAAACAGTCATCATAAAAATAATATATACTCTCTTCCACCCCCTTCCCTCAGGCAGAAGATATAAAAGTTTAAAAACACATACCAATGGATTTAAGAACATTTACTTCCCTGCTGTTAGCAGACTTTTGAATGAACTCCCGATATATTAGAGTTGATCTTTCTCTGCACTTTCTCTGTAACTGTAACACCAAATTCGGCATTCTGTTCTATTATCCGATGTACTTAAGTAAGATGTGATTTGCCTGGTTAGCACGCAAAACAATACTTTTCACTGTATCTCAGTTCAGTTCATGTGACAATGATAATAATAAATTCAATCAAGTAAATATAGACTCCAGCAGTCTCTCAAAAGTGATGTAGAACACTCAGTCTCTTTCAGCATTAAAAGGTGTGGGTGCTGAGGGGCTGGTTAAAGACTAAAGTTCAGGAGCCCATGCCCACAGCACCTATAATCAGCCTGCTGTTAATGTGATGATGGATTGTGCAGCGTACATGCAGCCTGCTCAGTGAGAGGAGTACCATATTAAATCAGGACCTTATAGAAATAGCTCCACAGAAGCCTGTATCCCGACACCAACTCACCCTTTATTTGCACCCGTGGAGCCCTTGACACTGGCTCCTCAGAGCCATCTCTCAGAGGGAATAAGATGTCTGACACTCCTTTTTCTGTCTGTAGCCAGTGCTCCCTGATGGCATCGGGAACTCATATTCTCAGAGGTCCACCTGGCTGACCTTGTTATAATCGCTACACTTTCACTATAATGAGGAGGTGGATTTAAATTTACCATCAGCTGGTCCCAGTTTCCCAGCGTTGGGGAAATCGAGTAGAGAATTAGAGGCATTGAAACAATGAGGTCTGCTCCCCCGCCATTAAATTTGGCAAGTCTCCACAAGGCGATGGCGGTATAGTGGTGAGCATAGCAACCTTCCAAGCAGTTGACCCAGGTTCGATTCTCAGCCGTTGTGGTGCAGTGCTTTCTAAACTGACTTTTAATGTGTGGGCTAGTGGCTCAATGGATATCATGTCTGATTACGGGTCAGAAGATTGTAGGTTCAACTCCTACCTAGCTTGATTGAGTTTTGTAACAACATTTAAAAGGCATTTGGATGGACATATGAATAGGAAGGGCTTGGAGGGATATGGGCCAGGTGCTGACAGGTGGGACTAGATTGGGTTGGGATAACTGGTTGGCATGGACGGGTTGGACCAAAGGTTCTGTTTCCATGCTGTACATCTCTATGACTCTATCTTTGGGTCTCCCTACTGTTTCCCTCTCAATTCTCTGAAAATGTCAGGGCAATGCTGTGAGGTTGGAGTTTCCTCAGGCCTCCAGGTTTGCAATAATGCTGATCCGAAAGTAACTCCAGGAATGAAGAATGTGGTTTACAAATGTAGATTCTGCATGAGTGAGTGATGGAAGAAGATTCACTTGATGTTAAGGGTTGGAATATTGTCTGTAAAGGAAGAATGTGCAGGGCTGCAGGAAGAAGGGCAGGAAGTGACACTCAAGTTGTTCCTTTGAGACAGCCAGTACATCATGATGGGCTTAAATGGTCTCAATCTTTACTATAACTCTTCTGTCATTTTTAAGTTAGGGCCAATTCTGCAGAGTATATGGAGAAAAACACCAGAAATCTCCAAACCTAGTTATCCAAGTCCTGTGCTCACTGCTCGAGAAAGTTAATTCTAGATATTGGATGTAGATTAGATCAACTGCAATCCCCACCTGTGAGGAAGAGAGACTGGTTGGTCTCTCCTCCTGTTGGCATAGGCGGAAAATTGTTCAACGACCAAGTCACCATAGCCATCCCAGAAACATCTCAGGGTGGATAAACAACGGGCAATGACCCACCCATGGTACCAACAGACACATGACTTCCATGGAACTGTACCTCAACACAAAAAGACAGGCACAGAACAGGGAGAAAACTGGACAAGAAAAGACGTATCAAAACTTCATTGACAGCAACTCCATCACCACGTGGCAACCATGCATCAGGGAGTAGGCAATGAGCAGGGGGACTATACATGAAGTAAAGGTGGGAAAGGATTGAAGTTAAAAAATAATGAGAAACCATTGAGTTGTCTCCTACATTGTGTTCAAAATTGAAAACCATTCTCTCATGATCATGTGGTGGCCTGTCTCTTGGTGTCACTCGTCCTTCGTGCGCCTGTCCCTAACCATGTCGAGTCAAGTAAAGATTAGATTAGATTACTTACAGCGTGGAAACAGGCCCTACGGCCCAACAAGTCCACACCGACCCGCCGAAGCGCACCCATTCCCTACATTTACCCTGCACCTAACACTACGGGCAATTTAGCATGGCCAATTCACCTGACGTGCACATTTTTTGGACTGTGGGAGGAAACCGGAGCAAACCCACGCAGACACGGGGAGAATGTGCAAACTCCACACAGACAGTCGCCTGAGGCAGGAATTGAACCCGGGTCTGTGGCGTTGTGAGGCAGCAGTGCTAACCACTGTGCCATCGTGCCGCCCCTAAGAATCTCCCTGATAGTGCCTCCTCCCAAATATTGACCCTTCTCTCCTGTTCAAGCTGCTGGTGAATTGTATTTCATTTGGGCCCACCTTAAGAGCAGTGACGACATTCTTCAAACTAAAGGCACTTAGTTTAATAGAAGGTCACCAGAAGCGATAGTAACATTGACCTAGACTCTCAACAGAGAGCTGTAGATCTGAACTCAATCAGAATTTGTCACCCTGATTAGTTCTGACTTCCCAGACAAGAATAAAGTTGGCTCAAAGAAAAATACCACAAATAGTGGAGCTCTGAAATAAAAACAGAAAGTTCTGGAAACCTTCAGTGGGTCCTGCAGCTTCTCTGAAGAGAGAAAGAGGGAAAAACATTTTCTTAGAGTCATAGAGTCATAAAGATGTACAGTATGGAAACAGACCCTTTGGTCCAACCCGTCCATGCCAACCAAATAACTCAACCCAATCTAGTTCCAACTGTCAGCACCCAGCCCATATCCCTCCAAGCCCTTCCTATTCATATACCCATCCAGATGCCTCTTAAATGTTGCAATTGTACCAGCCTCCACCACTTCCTCTGGCAGCTCATTTCATACATGTACCACCCTCTGTGTGAAAATGTTGCACCATAGGTATCTTTTATATCTTTCCCTTCTCACCTTAAACCTATGCCCTCTAGTTCTGGACTCCCCGACCCCAGAGAAAAGACTTTTCCTATTTACCTTATCCATGCCCCTCATGGTTTTGTAAACCTCTATAAGGTCACCCCTTAGCCTCCGACGCTCCAGGGAAAACAGCCCCAGGCTGTTCAGCCTCTCCCTATAGCTCAAATCCTCCAACCCTGGCAACATCCTTGCAAATCTTTTCTGAACCCTTTCAAGTTTCACAACATCTTTCCGATAGGAAGGAGACCAGAATTGCACACAATATTCCAACAGTGGCCTAGCCGATGTCCTGTACAGCCACATCATGAACTCCCAACTCCTGTACTCAATACTCTGACCAATAAAGGAAAGCATACCAAATACCTTCTTCACTATCCTTTCTACCTGCAACTCCACTTTCAAGGAGCTATGAACCTGCACTCTTTGTTCAGCAACACTCCCTAGGACCTTACCATTAAGTGTATAAGTCCTGCTAAGATTTGCTTTCCCAAAATGCAGCACCTCGCATTTATCTGAATTAAACTCCATCTGCCACTTCTCAGCCCATTGGCCCATTGGTCAAGATCCTGTTGTAATCTGAGGTAACCCTCTACACTGTCCACTACACCTCCAATTTTGGTGTCATCTGCAAACTTACTAACTATACCTCTTATGCTCGCATCCAAATCATTTATGTAAATGACAAAAAGTAGAGGGCTCAGCACCAATCCTTGTCGCACTCCACTGGTCACAGGCCTCCAGTCTGAAAAACAACCCTCCACCACCACCCTCTGTCTTCTACCTTTGAGCCAGCTCTGTATCCAAATGGCTAGTTCTCCCTGTATTCCATGAGATCTAACCTTGCTAATCAGTCTCCCATGGGGACCTTGTTGAATGCCTTACTGAAGTCCATATAGATCACATCTATTGCTCTGCCCTCATCAATTATCTTTGCTACTAAACTCAATCAAGTTTGTGAGACATGATTTCCCACGCACAAAGCCATTTTGACTATCCCGAATCAGTCCTTGCCTTTCCAAATACAGGTATATCCTGTCCCTCAGGATTCCCTCCAACAACATGCCCACATCAGGCTCACTGGTCTATAGTTCCCTGGCTTGTCCTTACCACCTTTCTTAAACATTTTCATTCAAATACGACTTCTTCAAACTTGACAGGAGATAGAAATGCGATGGGATTTTTGTTGATAGGAAGGAGGGGATGAAAGGGAATATTGGGATAGGAAAGGGAATGAGAGAGATTAAATGAAAGAAGATGTCATGGTACTAAAGGCAAAGGGATTGGAGCCGATTATAGGAAAGAAACGGAGGGCTAGTTCGTTCAGTTAGCTGGCTGTTTGGTCTGCAATGTAGCATAACAGCAACAGCATACATTCATTGCTTGCATTGGCTAGGGTTACCCTCTTTATCAACCCTCTTTTGCAAGGTGTGGTCACCCTCTGGTTAAATCACTGCCATTTCTCACACACACACACACACACACATGAGAAGCAAGATTCAGGCAGGCACATGTGAGTGAAGCATCATTAATAGACAATAGACAATAGACATAGGTGCAGGAGTAGGCCATTCAGCCCTTCGAGCCTGCACCGCCATTCAATATGATCATGGCTGATCATTCCTCATCAGTATCCTCTTCCTGCCTTATCTCCATAACCCTCGATTCCACTATCTTTGAGAGCTCTATCCAACTCTTTCCTAAATGAATCCAGAGACTGGGCCTCCACTGCCCTCTGGGGCAGCGCATTCCACACAGCCACCACTCTCTGGGTGAAAAAGTCATGGAGGACAGAGCTCCTGGTCTGAAACTACAGAACTCCATTTGAATCCTGAAGGCTACAAAATGCCCACACAAAGGACGAAGAGTTCTTTCAATCTGTGTTGGGCTTCACTGCATGAGGACTGAAATGTGAACCAGGTGGTACATCACAACAGTGAGTGATTAGAAGGTTAGGGACTGAGTGAAGGTGTTCCATAAGGCAGTTATCCAGTCTTTGTTTGATCTCCCCAGTTGCAAGGTTCACACCATAGACACCATAGATTGAATTGAAAGGAACATAAGCCTTGGTGGTGGATGAGGGCAGAGGTAAAAGGGCGAGTGTTGTACCTTGAAGTTTGGGAATGATCGAGGAGCAGACAGGGGTATCATGGAGTGAACAGACCCCTTTGAAATGCTGACAGGGGAAGGGAGGATATGGTCAGTGCTGGAAGTGGTGGCAGATGCATACACAACATTAACCTGATTTCTCTTTTTGTAGTTGATTCCAGATCTGCTGAGTTTCTTCAGGGCCTTCTGCATTGATAACGACCAGAGACTCTGCTCGAATAATACTGACTGGAAGTTGAAAGCTGGCAAGGTCACCAAACTTGCATGAGTTGTGTCATGCTCCAAGCTGGAGACAGGCTTCTCTATGTCATTTACAGTCGCAATAAATTTATAATCTGGAAAATGCCAATCAAATGTTTGGCTAGCACTCTGTAATGGTAGTTAAAACCTTGCTGAGTCATTGTCAAATCTAATCTTTTAATCTCCCCCTAAATCAGTCAAGGTGGCTCAGTGTGTGGCACTAGAAATGGTTTATTGCGAGTTCAAATCCCATTCTAAATGCTTGAGCATATGACCCAACTGAAACTCCAGCACAATTTAGACAGAGTACTATCCTACTGGACACACTGTCCTTTCGATGAGAGATCACTGTCACTGGTGGTGCAGCACAGTGCCTCAGTGGTGAGCAATGCTGTCTCACAGCACTAGGGACCTGGGGTTCAATTCCAGCCTGGGGGGGCAACTGTCTGTGTGGAATTTGCATCTTCTCTCAATGTCTGTGTGAGATTCCACTGGGTGCTCCAGTTTCCTCCCATAGTCTGAAGATGTGCAGGTTTGGTGGATTGGCCAGGTGTATGGTGTGTTAGCTTTCCTTGGTAGAGGGATTGAGTTTCGGATGCATGAGGTCATGTTGCAGCTGTACAAAACTCTGCTGCATCCGCACTTGGAGTATTGTGTACAGTTCTGGTTTCCGCATTGTAGGAAAGATGTGGAAGCATTGGAAAGAAGGCAGACAGGATTTACCAGGACGTTGCCTGGTATGGAGGGAAGATCTTATGAGGGAAAGCTGAAGGACTTGAGGCTGTTTTCATTAGAGAGAAGAAGATTGAGAGGTAACTTAACAGATACATACAAGATGATAAGAGGGTTAGATAGGATGGACAGTGAGAGCCTTTTTCCTTGAACGATGATGGCTCGCATGAAGGGACATCGCTTTAATTTGAGGGGTGATAGATATAGGACAGATGTCAGAGGTAGGCACTTTACTCAGAGAGTAGTAAGGGTGTGGAATTCCCTGCTTGCAACAGCAGTAGATACACCATCTTTAAGCGCATTTAAATAGTCATTGGATAAATATGTGGATGATAATAGAATAATGTAGGTTAGATGGGCTTCAGATTGGTTTCAGGGGTCGGCAGAACATTGAGGGCCAAAGGGTCTGTACTGAGCTGTAATGTTCTTTGCTCTATCTGCTATGCTAAATTGCCCATTGTGTGCAGGGATGTATAAATTAGGTGGATTAGTCATGGGAAATACAGGGTGACAGGGATAGGGTAGGGAGTGAGTCTGGGCGGGATAGTCTTCAGAGAGTCAGTGTGGACTTGTTGGGCCGAATGGTGTGTTTCTAAACTGTAGGGATGCTAAGATGTGTCAGATGAGAAAAGACTGAGATCCATCTTAGTTTCCTTCCACCATGTCGGCAGTCACATGGTACACCAATCATTTAGTCCACACCAGACTCTGGTCTGAGGTGAGAAACGCCCAGTGGAAATCACAGGTTTCTTTGTGGAATCTTGCTGAACGTTAATTGGCTTCCATCAGCTACAGTGAAACAATTAGATTAGATTACATTACAGTGTGGAAACAGGCCCTTCGGCCCAACAAGTCCACATCGACCCGCCGAAGCGCAACCCACCCATACCCCTACATTTACCCCTTACCTAACACTACAGGCAATTTAGCATGGTCAATTCACCTCACCTGCACATCTTTGGACTGTGGGAGGAAACCGGAGCACCCAGAGGAAACCCACGCAGACACGGGGAGAACGTGCAATCTCCACACAGTCAGTCGCCTGAGGCGGGAATTGAACCCGGGTCTCTGGCGCTGTGAGGCAACAGTGTTAACCACTGTGCCACATGTCTGAAATACATGGCTACATGTCTGAAATATTTCAGACATCAATGAAACTCTGCATAGGTGAAAAATGCAAACTTTGGACTTCTATTGAGTGCAATCCTTCTCCAAACTCACTGACCTGGCAAACTATTTGCAATTTAATGGAGAGTAATTCAGTCCTTTTCACCCCAGGTTCCACATTGCACACTCACTCCCCTATCACCGATGCACAGTGTGTGTCCTCTGCCAAATACAAAGTTGCCATGCCTCCTTCCAAACCCATGGACTGCTCCCAGCCTGAAGTGTTCCATCTCTAACAGCCAGATGGTGAAGTAGGAAGCCAAATGCCAATCTCATACTCAGTGCGACATTTATTTTGAGAATAAACAGTACAAAGGTCTACACCTCCACCATCAACAACAAGTGTTCCAGCAGTCACTCTTATATATGCCCAAAGTAGTTAATCAATCAATAACACACAATATTTGGAAACAATTTACAAATATTGAATTTGCGTGTTATACCATCATAAAACATGACATTCCTTTTCAAGAACCTCCAACATTGTCTTAACACAAGCACTCCTTTTTGCAAAGCAGGCGTGCATTAACCCATTTTATTTTGGCAATCTCTTTTTTTTTAAGCAGAAACGTCAGAAGCTGAGGGGTGACCTTATTAGAGGTTTATAACATCATAAGGGGCATGAATAGGATAAAGAGACAAGGTCTTTTCCCCAGGGTGGGGGAGTCCAGAACTCGAGGGCATTGGATTAGATTACATTACAGTGTGGAAACAGGCCCTTCGGCCCAACAAGTCCACACCGCCCCGCCGAAGCACAACCCACCCATACCCCTACATTTACCCCTTACCTAACACTACAGGAAATTTAGCATGGTCAATTCACCTGACCAGCACATCTTTGGACTGTGGGAGGAAACCGGAGCACCCGGAGGAAACCCACGCAGACACAGGGAGAACGTGCAAACTCCACACAGTCAGTCGCCTGAGGTGGGAATTGAACCCAGGTCTCTGACTCTGTGAGGCAGCAGTGCTAACCACTGTGCCAACTGTGCCGCCCACTAACAGTTTAGAATGAGAGGGGAAAGACTGAATGGGGATCTAAAGGGCAACTTTTTTCACACACAGGATGGTGTGTGGACAGAATGAGCTGCCAGAGGAAGTGGTACAGTTACAACATTTAAAAGGCATCTAGATAGGTATATGAATAGAAAGGGTTCAGAGGGATTTGGGCCAAGTGCTGGCAAATGGGACTAGATCTACACAGGATATCTGGTCGATATGGATGAGATGGACCGAAGGGTCTGTTTCTGTGCTGTATATCTCGATGATTCTATCTGTTATCATGAGCAATCATTAACCACTTTGTCACACCTTTTTGTGAGATGTAAATTATTCTGCAGATTGTGATTGTCTATACAGTATAAAGTCACACTCTTTAGGCTTACATTCTTCAAAAACCTTATAAACAGCGCTTTTCACAAGTACCAAATTTCTGCCTCTTTGTTGGATATTTGGAACAGTCCATCTTCCGCAGCTACACTGGTACCACTCCCCACCTTTTACTCCGCTACATCAATGACAGTATCAGCGCTGTCTCGTGCTCCCACGAGGAGGTTGAACAGTTCATCCACTTTACTAACACCTCCCACCCCGACCTCAAATTTACCTGGACCGTCTCAGACTCCTCCCTCCCTTTCCTAGACCTCTCCATTTCTATCTCGGGCGACCAACTCAACACAGACATTTACTACAAACTAACCGACTCCCACAGCTACCTAGATTACACCTCCTCCCACCCTGCCCCCTGTAAAAATGCCATCCCATATTCCCAATTCCTTCGCCTCAGCCACATTTGCTCCCAGGAGGACCAAATCCACTACTGAACAACTCCAATGGCCTCCTTCTTCAAAGACCGCAATTTCCCCTCAGACGTGGTTGTCGATGCTCTCCACCACATCTCCTCCACTTCCCGCACCGCAGCCCTTGAACCCTGCCCCTCCAATCACCACCAGGACAGAACCCCACTGGTCCCCACCTTCCACCCCACCAACCTCCAGATACATCGTATCATCCGCCGTCATTTTCGCCACCTCCAAACAGACCCCACCACCAGGGATATATTTCCCTCCCCACCCCTATCAGCGTTCCGGAGAGACCACTCCCTCCGCAACTCCCTCATCAGGTTCACAGCCCACACCAACCCAACCTCCACTCCCGGCACCTTCCCCTGCAACCGCAAGAAGTGCAAAACTTACGCCCACACCTCCCCCCTCACCTCCCTCCAAGGCCCCAATGGATCCTTCCATATCCGTCGCACATTCACCTGCACCTCCACGCACATCATTTACTGTATCGTTGCATCCGATGTGGTCTCCTCTACACTGGGGAGACAGGCCGCCTACTTGTGGGACGTTTCAGGGAACACCTCTGGGACACCCGGACCAACCAACCCAACCGTCCCGTGGTTAAATTTAACTCCCCCTCCCACTCCGCCAAGGACTTGCAGGTCCTGGGCCTCCTCCATTGCCAGACCCTGACCACACGACGCCTGGAGGAAGAGTGCCTCATCCTCCGCCTAGGAACCCTCCAACCACAAGGGATGAATGTAGATTTTCAAAGTTTGGGAGAAGATTTGTAGCTCAGGTGCTCATTGTTGTGGTTCTGTTCGCCGAGCTGGGAATTTGTGTTGCAGACATTTTGTCCCCTGTCTAGGTGACATCCTCAGTGCTTGGGAGCCTCCTGTGAAGTGCTTCTGTGATCTTTCCTCCGGCATTTATAGTGGTTTGAATCTGCCGCTTCCGGTTGTCAGTTCCAGCTGTCCGCTGCAGTGGCCGGTATATTGGGTCCAGGTCGATGGGCTTATTGATTGAATCTGTGGATGTGCCATGCCTCTAGGAATTCTCTGGCTGTTCTCTGTTTGGCTTGTCCTATAATAGTAGTGTTGCCCCAGTCAAATTCATGTTGCTTGTCATCTGAGTGTGTGGCTACTAAGGTACACATAATACTCCAAATGTGGTCTGACCAGAGCCTTATAGAGCCTCAGACGTACATCTCTGCTTTTATATTCAAGTCCACTCAAAATAAATGACATCATTGCATTTGCCTTCCTAACTACTGACTCAACCTGCAAGTTTACCATGAGAGAATCCTGGAATAGAACTCCCAAGTCTCTTTGCACTTCAGATTTCTGAATTTTCTCCCCACTTCGAAAACAGTCCATTCTTCTATTTTTCCTACCAGAATGTATGACCTCACACTCTCCCACATTGTATTCCATCTGCCACTTCTTTGCCCACTTTCCTAACCTATCTAAATCCTTTTGCAGTCTCCTGTCTCCTCAATGCTACCTGCCCCTCTACTTATCTTTGTAACATCTGCAAACTTAGCCAGAACGCCCTCAGTTCCTTCATCTAGATCATTAATGAGTAAAGTGAAAAGTTATGGTCCCAACACTGAGCCTTGTAGAACACCACTGCCATCCTGAGAAGGACCCTTTTATCCCCACTCTCTGCCTTCTGCCAGACAGCCAGGCTTCTATCCATGCTAGCACCTTGCCTCTAACACCTTACTCAGCAGTCTCCTGTGTGGCACTTTGTCAAAGGCCTTCTTGAAGTCCAGGTAGATAACATCAACTAGTTCTCCTTGATCGAACCGGCTTTTTCTTCCTCAAAGAATTCCATCAACTGCATCACAAAGACGCCTAAGAGTTTCTCTTTATGATACCAGTAGAAGTTTACTCGATCTGCTTTCAGCTGAATATAGTCTAATTTAAGCAAGATTGATCTAATTGTGAAATACTAAATACATCTTTCAATCCATGAATGCATTCATTAATTTTTACAGTTTCCCTTCCATATTGTTTAATTCTTTCAGCGGTTTCAAAAGTGGCCCTTGCTGAAATGCTTTTCCTGCAAAGAATGCAGCTTTTTTATCAATTTACCTAAATTTTCATTGCTGGCCAAGAACATTTTCAGAATGACTTTTCCTGCTGCAGTGAAGTCTATTCTAACATTGTGATTTCCAAGTTGATCCGCTGAGTCGCTGGGCCTTTAATCCTTTTCCACATGCATTTTATCTGTCTTTTGGCAGCAGACACTAAATTCCTCCCCATCTATCTGATAGGGTTCAAGTTCACTCCAAGATACTCGCCATCGTGACTTGGAACTATACCTCCATTCCTTCACAGCTACTGGGCCAACATTCTGAAAATCCCTTATTTAAATGACAGCAGTGTACAGATGTTTGACTTAAATGGCTCAAGAAGGAAAGTGACTGCCATCGTCTCAAAATTAACTTGGGATGGATAATGAGTTTTGGCCTGAGCAGCTTTGCTGACATTCCAAGAGATAAGTTTCGACTCAAACTCTGAGCCTTTCTGGTAGGACTTACTTTTACAAAGATGAAATGGAGACTACTGTTCAACTGGAATTAGTCCATTAATCTCTGTTGACAAGCCAAGCTACATCAGGAGAGTAAAGGTATATCTGACTCAATGCTTCAAAACTTCGACAACAAGCAGAGCTGAAACACATGGTTATAAATCACTGCTCCTAACACCGAAGACATTGATTTACTACATAATGCCTGTGTGCTCAGTGGTACATTTTAGGTTCTCTTATCTCAGTCTCTGAGTTACACAGAATGCCCCTTTGAAATTTTCAGGTAGCTAGTATTATCGTCTCCAACTTCAGAGATACACTGGTGCGATTATGTGCAACGATGACAACC
Source organism: Chiloscyllium punctatum (assembly GCF_047496795.1). Taxonomy (NCBI): domain Eukaryota; kingdom Metazoa; phylum Chordata; class Chondrichthyes; order Orectolobiformes; family Hemiscylliidae; genus Chiloscyllium; species Chiloscyllium punctatum. The sequence continues at coordinate 36,968,207 of NC_092762.1, read as the reverse complement.
ACCTCACTTCCCCTGAACTTGTGGGCCGCACAGTGGCTCAGTGGTTCGTATAACTGCATCACAGTGTCAGAGACCCAGGTTCGATTCCAGCCTCAGGTGACTGTTTATATGGAGCTTCCACATTCTCCCTGTATCTGTGTGGGCCCCCTCTGGGTGCTCCAGTTTTCTCCCACACTCCAAAGATGTGCAGGTTAGCTGGATTTGGCATGGGAAATTCCCCATTGTGTACAGTCTGAGTGAGTTAGCAATGGGAAATATTGGTTTGGAGGGATGGTGGTTCTGGGTGGGATACTCTTCAGAGGGTTAGTGTAGACTTGATGAGCTGAATGGCTTTACTTCCACACTACTGGGACTCTATTGAAAATGGCTACAGTGTTACTGCTGAGGGCATTTCGAAAGCTGCAGTGCCTTTGTTGGAAGGCATTAATGTGGAATAGTGGCATCAATAATGATGGAAAATATTGTGCCGTGAGTGTAAGAATCTGGGATTCAGGGATATCCCTGGCAGATGCAGTGTTTGGGTCAGGAAGGAGCAGATGGAATGTGATGTGTGAGGAATGTTTGACTTCAGTGTTGTTCACTTGAAAGCAGGGGCTAAGTTCACTGCGATGTTATTGGGTGTGAAATAACTGCTGTGTTTTCCATTGGGATTTTCCACTGAGTGACAGTGGAAAGAATAAATCAGGAGCATGTCTTTTTATCTTTGCAGTGACAGTATGGGTTTAACTTCTGGGGGTGCAATTGATCCAATGCTAAGCCATAATTCCCGAGGAATCCTCCCCATTTCCCGCTACAAATCCAAACTGTTTCTCTCTAAGTTGTGTTAATGTGGAATGTCTGCTTGCTGTTTAGAGTTTATTTGGTTGCTGTGTTGATTTGCCTCAATCTCACTTGGGACTTCTGACGTTACTCCCCAGGCTTCAGCATGACATCCAGCTGCCACTACTGCTGGATGCAGTACTGAGAGTGTGATACACTACCAGAGGCATTGTCTTTCAGGTGTGATGTTAAACTGACACTTAGGGTGGCACGGTGGCTCAGTGGTTAGCATTGCAGCCTCACAGCGCCAGGGACCTGGGTTTGATTCCAGCTTCAGGCGACTGTGTGGAGTTTGCAGATTCTCCACGTGTTCATCCGGGTGCTCTGGTTTCCTCCCAGTCTAAGTGTTAGAGTTGTACAGCACAGAAACAGACCCTTCAATCCAACTCGTCCATGCAGGCCACTTATCCAAAATTAATCCAGTCCCATTTTCCAGCATTTGGTCCATATCCCTCTAAATACTTTGTATACCCATCCAGTTGTAATTGTCCCACCCTCTACCACTTCCTGTGGCAGCTCATTCCACGCATGCACCTCCCTCTGCGTTGAAAAAAGTTAGCTTGCATTTTGTGTCCAGTAGCAGGAAGAGCAGGAGCGATGACCAGGGTGCTGCTGGGAAGGTAAGTGAGTGCTTTAAAAACTTACCTCATGAATAGGTGGAACACACGCTGAGCAGGAGCGGACACAGGATGGCCGAGTAAGTGGGGTAATATATTTGGGCGGTTGCTTTACCCGAAACATGACTTAGTTAGTGTCTCCCACCCATTCACCTCACCTAATGACAAAAAAGAGCTCTATGCGCCGGATTGGTAAGGTAACTAGTTATTTTTCTTTATTTTCAATAGTCTCTTTGGGAATTTAGAATAGTGAGAATGAAGGTTAGAGAAGTTGAATGTTCCTCCTGCAGAATGTGGGGGAGGTAAGCGTCATGACTAGTGTCCTGCGGACTGCATCTGCGGGAAGCACACCCAACTCCAGCTCCTCGGAAACCGCGTTAGGGAACTGGAGCTGGAGCTGGATGAACTTCGGATCAATCAGGAGGCTGAGGGGTAATTGAGAGGAGTTACAGGGAAGTAGTCACCCTGGAGGCACAAGAAAAAGGCAGATGGATTACAGTCAGGGGATGGACAGGGATTCAGCAGACAGTGCAGGGACCCTCTGTCGGATACTGTTGGGGGGAGGGGGAGGTACTTAAGATGTAAGCCATGGGATACAGGTCTCTGGCACAGAGGCTGTTCGTGTCGCTCAGAAGGAAAGGCGGGAGAGGGGCAAGAGGAGCAGGGCATTAGTCACTGGGCGACTCCATAGTTAAGGGGACAGATAGGAGGTTTTGTGGGAACGAGAGAGACTCATGATTGGTGTGTTGCCTCCCAGGGATCGTGATGTCTCGGATTGTGTTTTTGGGATCGTTGAGGGGGAAGGGAAGCATGCTAATGCTGTTCGGGAGAGTTTAAACTAATTCAGCAGGGCATTAGGAACCTGAATTGTAGTTCCATTGTCCAGGAGGTTGAGAGTAGTGAGTCAGAAATAAGGCTTCAATGTTGTAAGGGTGCACACCGGCATGCAGGAAGGTGGGTTGAAGTGTGTCTGCTTCAACACCAGGAGCACCCGGAATAAGGTGGATGAACATCAGCATGGCTTGGTACCTGGGACTTCGATGTTGTGGCCATTTCGGAGGCATGGAGAGAGCCGGGACAGGAATGGTTGTTGCAGGTTCTGGGATTTAGATGTTTCAGTAAGAACAGGGAAGATGGTAAAGTGTGGCATTGTTAGGCAAGGACAGTATTACGGTGGCAGAATGGACATTCGAGGATTCATCGACTGAGGTAGTATGAGCTGAGGTTAGAAACACAAAAGGAAAAGTCACCCTGGTGGGAGTTTTCTGGAGGCCTCTAAGTTGTTCCAGGGATGTAACGGAAAGGACAGCAAAGATGATTCTGCATAGGAGTGAGAGTAACAGGGTAGTTGTTACAGGGGACTTTAATTTTCCAAATATTGACAAACTTTACATTAGATTCCCTACATTGTGGAAACAGGCCTTTCGGCCCAACAAGTCGACACCGACCCTCTGAAGAGTAACCCACCCAGACCCATCTCCCTCTGACTAATGCATAGCAGCAGTCCCTGTGTATATTTAGAAGAGTCAGTTTTTGTCCAATGCGTGCAGGATGGTTTCCTTACACAGTATGTAAATAGGCCAACAAGGGGTGAGGCCACATTGGATTTGGTACTGGGTAATGAACCAGGCCAGGCGTTAGAATTGGAGGTAGGTAAGCACTTTGGTGACAGTAACCACAATTTGGTTATGTTTACTTTAGTGATTGAAAGGGATAGGTATATACCGCAAGGCAAGAGTCATAGCTGGGGGAAAGGCAAATATGGTGCGATTAGGTAAGATTTAGGATGCATAGGATGGGGAAGAAAACTGCAGGGGATGGGCACGATTGAAATGTGGAGCTTATTCAAAGAACAGCTACTGCGTGTCCTTGATAAGTATGTACCTGTCAGACAGGGAGGAAGTGGTCAAGCAAGGGAGCCGTGGTTTACTAAAGAAGTTGAATCTCTTGTCAAGAGGAAGAAGAAGGCTTATATAAGGATGAGATGTGAAGGCTCAGTTAGCGCAGTTGAGAGTTACAAGTTAGCCAGGAAAGACCTAAAGAGAGATCTAAGAAGAGCCAGGAGGGGACATGAGAAGTTGTTGGCAGATAGGAGAATGGAAAACCCTAAGGCTTCCTATAGGTATATCAGGAATAAAAGAATGACTAGAGTAAGATTAGGGCCAGTCAAGTCCAGTAGTGGGAAGTTGTGCGTGGAGTCCGAGGAAATAGTAGAAGTGCTAAATGAATATTTTTCGGCAATATTCACACTGGCAAAAGATAATGTTGTCGAGAAGAATACTGAGATACAGGCTACGAGACTGGACAGGATTGCTAGCAATTCTGGAAAGTGTGAAAATAGATAAGTCCCCGGACCAGATGGGATTTATCCGAGGATTCCCTGGAAAGCCAGGGAGGAGAATACAGAGCCTTTCGCTTTGATCTTTATGTCGTCATTGTCCATAGGAATAGTGCCAGAAGACTAGAGGATAGCAAATGTTGCTCCCTTGTTCGAGAAGGGGAGTAGAGACAATCTTGGCAATTATAGACCAGTGAGCCTAACTTTGGTTGTGGGTAAAGTGTTGGAAAAGGTTATAAGAGATAGGATTTATAATCATCTAGTTAGGAATAAGTTGATATGGGATAGTCAACATGGTTTTGTGAAGAGTAGGTTGTGCCTCACAAACCTCATTTAGTTCTTTGAGATGGTGACCAAACAGGTGGATGAGGGTAAAGCGGTTGATGTGGTGTATATGGATTTCAGTAAGGCTTTTGATAAGGTAGGCTATTGCACAAAATATGGAGGCATGGGATTGAAGGTGATTTAGTGGTTTGGATCAGAAGTTGGCTAGCTGAAAGAAGACAGAGGGTGGTGGTTGATGGGAAATGTTCATCCTGGAGCTCAGTTACCAGTGGTGTACCACAAGGATCTGTTTTGGGGCCACTACTGTTTGTCATTTTTATAAATGACCTGGATGAGGGCGTAGAAGGATGAGTTAGTAAATTTGCAGATGACACTAAGGTCGGTGGAGTTGAGGATAGTGCCGAAGGATGTTGTAGGTTACAGAAGGACACAGATAAGCTGCAGAGCTGGGCTGAGAGGTGGCAAATAGAGCTTAATGTGGAAAAGTGTGAGGTGATTCACTTTGAAAGGAACAACAGGAATAAGAAGTACGAGGCAACGGTAAGATTCTTGGCAGTTTCGATGAGCAGAGAGATCTCAGTGTCCATGTATACAGATCCCTGAAAGGTGCCACCCAGATTGATGGGCTTGTTAAGAAGGCTTAGGTGTGCTCGCTTTTATTGGTAGGGGGATTGAGTTTTGGAGCTACGAGGTTATGCTGCAGCTGTACAAAACTGTCGTGCGGCCACACTTGGAGTATTGCGTACAGTTCTGGATACCGCATATAGGAAGGATGTGAAAGCTTTGGAAAGGGTTCAGAGCAGATTTACTAGAATGTTGCCTAGTATGAAGGGAAGGTCTTATGAGGAAAGGCTGAGGGACTAGAGAGGCTGTCTTTGTTGGAGAGAAGAAGATTGAGAGGTGACTTAATTGAGACATCTAAGATAATCAGAGGGTTAGATAGGGCGGACAGGGAGAGCTTTTTCCTCGGATGGTGATAGCTAGCATGAGAGGACATAGCTTTAAATTGAGGGGTGACAGATCGAGGACAGATGTCAGAGGTAGTTTCTTTACTCAGAGAGTAGTAGAGGTGTGGAATGTCCTGCCTGCAAAAGGATTAGACTCGCCAACTTTAAGGGCATTTAAATAGTCATTGGATAAACTTATGGACGAAAATGGAATAGTGGAGGTTAGATGGGCTTCAGATTGGTTTCACAGGTCGGTGCAACATCAAAGGCTGAAGGGCCTGTACTGCACTGTAATGTTCTCTGTTCTATGTTCTATGCCCCTTAGGTTCCCTTTAAATCGCTCCCCTCTCATCCTAAACCTATGCCCTCTAGTTTTGGGCTCTCCTACCCTGAGATATTCGCCTTATGTATAACCCTTATGATTTTATAAACCTCTGTAAGGTCTTCCCTCAGCCTCCAACACTCCAGGGAAAATAGATGTGCAGGGGAGGTGGGTTAGCTGTGGTAAAAATTCCCCTGTAGTTTCCAGGGATCTGCAGTGTTGGTGGATTAGCCACTGTTTTAAAAAACAATGTTTTTAAAACCGTGTTCTTCAGTGGGTTGAATATTCTCTGTGTGCACTATCAGGATTCTATGATTATGATTCCATCTGCTCCCTCACCTCGATATAATCGATCCCAGAGTATTATTCAAAGAGGAGCAAAGGAGCTCTCCCATGTATACTGGTGCAACATTTCCCCCTCAATCAACATCATAAAAGCAAAATATCTGGTCATTTTCACATCATCATGTTGTGGGAACTCAGTCTGCGAACACTGGCTGCCTGCCTTTGATATTGTCATGGAACACTTCTCAAGTGCTTCCTGGCCTGTTTCGGAATAATTTAAGACTGCAAAAGGTGCTAAAGAAATGAAAGTTCTTTTCTTTCTCACAGCTAGCACGTTAAATGCAGTACTTAATTACACAAGTGGCCCCCCGCGGAGACACCCACCACTTACTAACACCTAGACAACTTGGAGCCAAGTAGAAAAAACTGCAGATGCTGGAAATCTGAAATAAAATCAAATACGTGCTTGAGAAGCTCAGCAGATTTGGCAGCATCAGTGCAGAGAGAAACAGTTCATGTTTCCTATTGATGATTATTTGTTAGAATTTATGATGCAAATGTTATTGACCTGAAACATTAAATCTGTGTTTTCTCTCTCTCTACAGACATGCTGAGTTTCTCCAGCATGTTGTTCTTTATGGCAAAGAATTTAGCAAGGCCAGGGCTGAGAACATCACAATGGTGTCACTGAAGCTCAACCTACAACTGAGACTAATGTGAGATCTCATCCTTATTGGTCATCTTTGTATACCTTACCTATTACTGTACTGTACTGCAAGGCTGTCTGAACACTGGAGAAAGCTCAGATCACATTGACAAGACACCCTGACTCACCATTAATCATTAGAGACTCTACCAAGTGCTGGAGAATTGTATCAAGAGATGGCGACCAATAGTAGACTACTGCCTGTGGAGAGACCATATCCTTCATAAACAAGTGATGGCTAAACTGAAAATAGAACAAGTACAGTAATAACATTTCTATAGTCCTGACAGACTGTTCACATTCCATTGTTAGTGGATCCTAACCAGGCTGGTCAAACAGAAAAGAAAGGACATGAATTTTCATTGTGTTGAGAGTTTATTGACCATTTCAGCCCAACGATTCTCTCTCCCGATCAGCCCCCCTTTATATCCCATCAAGATATTTCTTTAAAAAAAACCTGTTCACAGCTGTTATGACACACCTCTGGAGCAGATAGGACTTGAACCTGGGCTCCTGGCTCAGAGGTAGGGACACAACCACTGCACTGCAAGAGCCCCTTTCTACACAGAAGGTGCTTTTAATCAACCTGCTTGGTCATGGTATGACAAACCTTTAATGTATATGGGTCTTGAACACATGCCTCCTGGATCAGAGGTAGGGACACTACCACTGCACCACAGATGAACCTGTCCTTTTGATCCAGAAGAATTAAATCACTTGCCATTTGACAGTTTCCCTTCTAATGTTAATTACTTGTTCTATCATCAATACTTTCTCTCTCCGAAGATTTGATCATGCCCAGAAGGGGTGGGGTCACTCCCAGCATAAAGCCCTTACTGATCACTCAGTGGAATATCTACCTGCCCTGTATACAACTTGGCAAAATAGATGGTCTCTCCACAAAATATGAAAGCTTCTCCCTTCCCAAAATCAAGTTTTTTTCACTCAAAGTAAGTTTAAGTTGGTGGTCGATCTGGAAGTTTGGTCCAACCAATTATTAGAGTGGTCACTCCTTGACCTGAGAGGAGAAGTGAGAAATTCAAGGCCCCACTTTCTGGTCTGAAGTTGTCAGGAAAGCTGTAGCCACCAAATGTACAGCATGGATACAAAGGCTGAATGGTCTCCTGTGTTGTATGAATTCTACCAGTATCGAATGGCTATATTCCAAATGCAATCTTTGGACCAAATGAGACCAAAAACAGCAACAAATTATTGTTACGGAAAGGTGAAACAAGGTAAAGTCGGTTCTGCTATAACGTGCATTTCTTTGACACTAATTCACGATAACATAATTGAAGAATTTAGACCATTATTTTAAGAACGCAAACCTTCTTTACCTGCATTGGCTATAACACAATTCCAATCCCATTGTTTAAATGATGCTGATATTATGTGATTTTCTTGTAGCGCTGGATCGCACGGAAACGGAATTATCACATTGTATCAGAACAGACTGCTCTGTAAAGTTGACAGTTTTGACCAGATCCTCAGTTCTAATTTCAAGAATCACTCTGTCTCTCCCCTATTCCACTCTTTGCCTTCTTGAATCTTATTTTCTAAGTGCCTTTTCACATGAGTCTTATTTTCCACTTGGCGTCATTTAGGTGGTGCCATCTTGTCACAAGTAGCATAATAACAGCAATTACAGAATCTGGGTTACTGTTCCCAAGTACATGATCATAAGCTTGTGTTACACATTATCTAAAATGGAGAGATAAACATTTTATGAGAGAAGTGTTTGGGGCGATGTCCACTAGCTTCACGAATTAACTGCTGAACCTCAGCTGCCTTATATTCTAGGATCACTCACAAATCACTGCCAAGTCATTCGCAGGCCAGGGTAGGCAGCTAGCTTTAGGGCCCAGGAGCTAGATAGACAGAGATCAGTTCACTTTCGGACTTGCTGTATGGTAACTTCTGTTAAAATATGTGTGTGTGAATACATGTGTATGAATTTGTGTATGTGTGCATGTGTGTTTTCATATGTAAACATGCATTTACATGTATATACTACAGTGCATACATCTGTGTGTATGTGCATACATACATGTTATGCCATTCTGTTAATTTGCACTTGTAGGTGTGCATGTCTGTTTGTGTTTATGTGTGCATTAGTGTGTATGGGTGTGTGTGTCAGAGAGCACATGTAAGTCTCTGTACGTGTGTGTGTGTTTATGGGAACTTGAGTGTTCATGAGTGTGTGTGTGATAGTGTATATGGCTATCTTTTTGTTTGTAAGTTGGACAGTGTGTATGTAGAGTAGGTTTATGGATGTCTGTGTGCGTGTGAATTTGTAGTGAAACCACATGTAAGTGTATGACAGTATTAGTGTGCATATGTGTGAGAATATTAGTGTGAATGTGTGTGAGAGTAAATGTGAGTGTGTGTGATATTAATTTGTGTGTGAGAGTATTATTACGTGTTTGAGTGTAAATATGAATATATGTGAGTATTCATGTGTGTAAATGTGTATGTGAGAGCATTAGTGTGTGTGAAAATATTAGTATGAATGTATGTGCAAGTGTAAACGTGAGTGTATATGAGAGTATAAGTGTGTGTTTGAGTGTGTGAGTGTAAATGTGAGTGTGAGAGAGTATTAGTGTGTGTGAGTATGTGTTTGAGTGTAAATGTGAGTGTGTGAGAGTATTAGTGTGTGTTTGAGTGTAAATGTGAGTTATGAGTACTACTGAGTGTGTACATGTGAGGATATAAGTGTCGAGAGTGTGGAGCTGGAAAAGCACAGCAGGTCATCCTGATGAAGGGCTTATGCCTGCAACGTCGATTCTCCTGCTTCTCAGATGCAGCCTGACCTGCTGTGCTTTTCCAGTGCTACGCTCTCAACTCTGATCTCTAGCATCTGCAGTCCTCACTTTCTTCTAGCATGAGTATATAAGTTTGAGTGTGTGAGACTGTAAATTTGTGTATGAGAGTACAAGGGTGTGTGTGAGAATATTAGAGTGTGAATGTGTGTGTGAGAGAGTAAATATAAGTGTATGTGAGAGTATTAATTGTAATAATATCGCCAAATAGTTTGCAGTTGCTTACCGTTGAGCCTCACATGTGACTGAGCAGTTGGGCAAAGTAACAAAGAGGAGATGTGTTCTTGTCACGCTGTTATCTCAGAAACAGCCAGCAGGAAAAGCAGGGCGAACATTGAAAAACGATTCTCTTTATTGGGAAGAGGGTCTCACTCAGTAAGAATGACAAGTTCCTGACTGGTTCTCTGTGGAACCAAGTGACCCAGATCTCTCCCAGTCTCTAGTTCACTGTCTGCTCACTGGCATGGACAGAAATGGCTGGCATGGAAGATCCTCGCCCAGGTTGGGCACAGTGTTTCTCTTACAGCTGACGACACACAGGGCCCAAACCCACTGCCCACAGGGACCCCCACTTCATGGGAGGGATAGCGAAGGGGAAAAGGGAGGTTTGTAAACGCCAACGCACATCTGTAACAGCACCATCTAAAAATGCCAAGCATTCAGCAAATTGCATATTTTATCAAAATAAAGCTTGTTCAGAAACACAGCCAGATATCCTATGCTAAGAAGCCTCTGCTAACTCAGGTACAATGAATAAATAATTCAACAAACAAATGGTTAATCTAAAACCTCAGGACACTCAGAAGCATGGATTCAGGGGTAAGGACTAAATAACTTTCTGTCTATCCTCTGCCCCTGTCCTTCATGGTCACAACATCATATTATACAGCACGGATAGTACATCACAATAATCATTTTCTGCTTTTTAATGATGCACAATGAATTTTCTCTGATAGAGTCATAGGTATCAACTGATACTGAGTATAAACTGCAAGGGGTTTCAGGCTGGTGCAGCCATGTTGAGATTCACTGGGAAGCACTGTTACATTCCCCATTTCAGAATGCAAAGTAAATAGACAATACATCCCATCGTCCTTCAAAGACATAGGTGCGAGCACATTGCAATCTCAGCTGAATTAACAACCACAAAAGCCTGCAGCCTCTCAAGCAGACACCCAGGCTAATGCATGGCTGTGCAATACTCAGTTCTCTTAATGAAATGCCCACAGACAGCAGTACAGTGATATACCCACTCCACCACCCCCTACCCTCCCACACCAGCCTGCTGGATCAATAGATTATTCCACAGGATCAGATTTAATTCACTTACTCCATTGTCAGTGCCATTTACTGTGCGGTGCTCCTGGTTATAAGAGGGCAGCCTGTCTGGGAAGCTGGTTGGAAGGACGTGCAGTCGGATCTGTGTGTGTCCACAGCCTGTGGGTGCTTATTTCCTACAGAAAGCACCCCTCTGCTTTGACAGTCTGCTGTTAGCGAGCGGCAGCTTCACATCTCATTGCCTTTGTCCTGTGTTCACTCAGCTCCATGATACAGCGGTGTCACTGCGCCCCTACTGGACAGTGCCTGCATTGCTCCGTCTGCCTTCTGGGCAGGGAGAGAACGAACTGCCAAAGATGATTTCCATACAATTAAATTAAAATACAGGAGCCATTCTGGGAGTGAGCACTTTAGATAATTTGTACCACAAAGGAACCGAAGCCTTCTTTAGTTCAGGCTAACTAATCATGTCCCAAATAGCAGAAATGTAATTAACAATAAAGGAAACGCTGCTGTTTGTGGAGTCCCCACCACAATCTCAGGATTTATAGAGTCATGCAGCATGGAAACAGAGACTTAGATCCATCCTGTCTTTGCCTACAATAATCCCAATCTCACCTGCCTGCACTTGGCCCACATCACTCCAAACATTTTCTAACCATGAACTTATCCAAATGTCATTTAAATGTTGTAACTGGACCCACATCCACCACTTACTCATAGAGTCACAGAGTCCTGTGCATGGAGTCAGACCCTTTGCCCCAAACTGGTCCATGCCGAACAACATGTCCATTAATGCTAACCCCATTCCCCTGCACTTGGCCCATATCCAAGTGTTTATCCAATTGCCTTTTAAATGTTGTTAATGTACCCGCCTCAACCACTTCCACTGGCAGCTCCTTTCATACGCGTACCACCCTTTGTTTAAAAAAAATTCCCCTCAGGTTCCCTTTTATTCTTTCCTCTCTAACCTTAAACTGATGCCCTCTAGTCCTTGATTCCCCAACCCTGGGAAAAAGACTGAGTGCATTCATCCTATTCATGCCTCTCATGCTCATATACACTTCCATAAGACTCCCCTTTGGTGCCCTACACTCTTAAAAAAAAACTCCTAGTAATTTCCTGTTTAACCTCTCCCTATAACTCAGACCATTGAGACCTGGCAACATCCTTGTAAATTTCTTCTTCACTCTTGCCAGTTTAATAACATCCTTCCTACAGCAACCTAAACACGATACTCCAAGTGTGGCCTCACTAATTTCCTGTACAACTGCAACATAACTTTCCAACTTTATACTAGTGCCCTGACTGATGATGGTCAGTGTGCCAAAAGCCATCTTCACTGCCCTATCTGTGATTCCACTTTCAGAAAACCATGCACCTGAACTCAAAGGTCCCTCTGTTCCACTACATTTCCTAGGGCCATACTATTCATTGTGAAACTCCTGCCTTAATTTGACTTTTCAAAATGCAAGACCTCCATTAAACTCCAATTGCCATTTCCCAGCCCACTTCCCCAGCTGATCAAGGTCCTGCTGTAATTTCTGATAACTTTCTCACTGTCCATCATACCATCTACTTTAGTGTCATCTGCAAACTTACTAATCATACCTTGTACGTTCTCAAGCAAATCATTGATGTAGGTAACAAACAGCAACGGGCCCAGTACTGACCCCTGAGGCACTCTACTACTCACAGGCCTCCAGTCTGACAAGCATCCTTCCATTATTACCCTTTGCTTCCGACCATCAAGCCAATTGTGTATCTAATTTGCCAGATCCTCCTGAATTCCATGCAATCTAATCTTCCACAGCAGTCTACTATGTGGAAACGTACCAAAGCCTTACTAAAATCCATATAGACTATGTCTAATGCCCTGGCTTCATCAACATTCCTGGTCACTTCATCAAAAACCTTGAACAAATTTGTGAGGCATGATCTTGTACACGCAAAGCCATGCTGACTATTCCTAATCAAACCCTGTCTTCCTGAATGCATGTATACTTTATCTCAGAATCCTCTGCAAATTCATTCCATACATGAACTTCTCTCTGTGTAAAAATGTTGCCTTCTCATGTCTTTTTAAAATATATTTCCTTTCACCTTAAAAGTACATTCCTAGCCTTGAAATCCCCCACCCTAGGGAAAAGACTCCTGCCATTAACCTTATCTATATCCTTCATGATTTGATAAGCTTCTGTAAAGTCTCCCCTCAAACTCATATGTGTGTTGTTAGAAGATAAGAAACAAGAGAATTTGTACACAGCAAGATCCCACAAACAATGAGTTCATTTGCTTTTTGTGATATTGGGTGAGGAACCAATATTGACTGAGGAACTAGGAACCATTCCTTGTTGTGGCCAGGTCCTAATTCAGCTTCCCCGTTCATTATGTTGTTGACCATAATGGATACCCTGAAAATATTAATCTCCTGAATGTGGAAGGGTGAGAGAGCTCCCCTTCTTGGTTCACCAAGCCTCTTACCTGCTTGCAACAAGGTGAATTCAAATAGACCTGAGCACAACTACCTGATGAAGGAGTGGTGCTTTAAAAGCTAGTGCTTCCAAATAAACCCGTTGTGAATTTTAACCTTGTCCACCCCAGTCCAGCACTGGCACCTCCAAGTCATACCTTACCTTGTGGATAACCTTCTTCTAGAAAAAATGAAACTACATTTTAAAAGGAGCCAACTTCATCAGGTTTTCTTGAATTAACAACAATAATGAGCTTATTTATTTCCAAACACGGGAGGAATTGTAACACAACACACGTACAGAAGTAGTCAAAAAGATAAATAAAATTTAAAAAGTCAAATATGTAGATCAATCTCTAAAATAGTTTGTGAAGAGCAGATTGTTAAATATTATGGCCGTCAGCATGGAGATTACTGATAGCATTGACTTTAGTAGTTGAATACTTTGTTCCATGATCCTTAGTTTTGTAGGTTGGTTGGGATTCTGTAGTTCTAATCCCTTTCAACTGTGCTTAAATTTGAGTACTCAGAATGAGAAATAGCCCTTCTGTTGTCCTGTTTCCTTTATAACCAGTTTGCAGTACTCAGAATGAGAAATAGCCCTTCTGTTGTCCTGTTTCCTTTATAACCAGTTTGCAGTACTCAGAATGAGAAATAGCCCTTCTGTTGTCCTGTTTCCTTTATAACCAGTTTGCAGTACTCAGAATGAGAGTAGGTCTTCCTTTACCTGCAACTCAGGGATGACTAGAGGATAGTTCTTTCACTGACTGCTACAGCACACTAAAGATCAAACACAAGCTGCTACACATGACAGATTTCAGTCCCACTAGCCTACTCATGGGCGGCATGGTGGCACAGTGGTTAGCACTGCTGCCTCACAGTGCCAGAGACCTGGGTTCAATGCCTGCCTCAGGTGACTGACTGTGTGGAGTTTGCACGTTCTCCCTATGTCTGTGTGGGTTTCCTCCCACGGTCACAAAGATGTGCAGGCCAGGTGAATTGGCCATGCTAAATTGCCCCTAGTGTTAGGTAAGGGGTAAATGTAGGGGTATGAGTGGGTTGCGCTTCGGTGGGTCAGTGTGGACTTGTTGGGCCGAAGGGCCTGTTTCCACACTGTAAGTAATCTACTTCAATGGTGTTGAACATGAATTTTAACTCCTGTTATAGAATCATAGTTTCACACAGCACAGTAACTTCAGTCCAACCAATCCATGCCGAACATAATCCCAAACTAGACTAGTCTTATTTGTCTGCTCCTGGACCATGTTCTTGTGCATTCTTCAAAGTCCAATGTTTGAAGTATCTTTGATATTTTAGATCTTTCATCAGTCTACCTCAACACACAGTTGGACCTGGCCACAACAAGGAATGGTTCCTCGTTCCTCAGTCAATATTGGTTCCTCAGCCAATATCACAAAAAGCAAATGAACTCATTGTTTGTGGGATCTTGCTGTGTACAAATTCTCTTGTGTTTCTTATCTTCTCACAGCACACATATGAGGTTGAGGGGAGACTTTACAGAGGCTTATCAAATCATGAAGAGTATAGATAAGGTTAATTTACATCAGAAAATATTATTCTCTGAATCAGCCCTCCTTCAAATGATACATTTTGAAATTGTAAGTACTTGTAATAGTACTTGGGGTTATGATCAGTCAGTGTAACACCATGATCTTCTTCAGTGCTAGGAGATCTTCTCTCTCCATCTCACAGGCAGACAGGGCCTCAGTTTAATGCACTGCCATAAAGACACTAGCTCTGAGGATGTACATAGAGCATAGAACACAGAACAGTACAGCACAGTACAGGCCCTTTGGCCAATGATGTTGTGTCGAGCATTTATCTTAATCTAATATCAATCTAACCTACACACCCCTCAATTTACTGCTGTTCATGTGCTTGTCCAGCACTCGCTCAAATGGCCCTAATGTCTCTGACTCTACTACCATCATTGGCCGCACATTCCACGCACCCACCACTGTCTGCTTAAGAACCTACCTCTGACCTCTCTCCTATAGCTTCCTCCAATCACCTTAAAATTATGACCCCTCATGACAGCCATTTCTGCCCTGGCTATCTAATCTATTTATGCCTCTCATTACTTTGTACACCTCTACCGAGTCACCTCTCTTCCTTCTTCTCTCCAGTGTGAAATGTCCGAAATCACTCAATCTCTCTTCATAAGACAAGCCCTCCAATCCAGGCAGCAGTCTGGTAAATCTCCTCTGCACCCTCTCTAAAGCATCTAAACCTTCCTGTAATGAGGTGACCAAAACAGGACACAATTTTCCAAGTGTGGTCTAACCAGGGTTTATAGAGCTGCAGTTGTATTTCTTAAACTCAATCCTACTGTTAATGAAAGACCAAATACTATACGTCTTCCTAACAACCCTATCAACTTGGGTGGCAACTTTGAGGGATCTATGCACATGGACACCAAGATCTTCCTCCACACTGCCAAGAATCCTGTCTTTAACCCTGTATTCAGCACTCAAATTCGACCTTCCAAAATGAATCACTTCACAATTATCCAGGTTGAACTCCATCTGCCACTTCTCAGCCCAGCTCTGCATCCTGCCAATGTTGTGTTGTAGCCTGCAACAGCTCCCGACACTATCTACAACACCACCGACCTTTGAGTCATCGGCAAACTTACTAACCCACCCTTCCACTTCTTCATCCAAGTCACTTACAAAAACTATAAAGAGCAAAGGCCCAAGAACAGATCCCTGCAGGACACCACTGGTCACTGACCTCCAGGTGGACTGACTTCCCGCTCCTCCACCTTGAACCCCGCCCCTCCAATCACCACCAGGACAGAACCCCACTGGTCCTCACCTTCCACCCCACCAACCTCCAGACACATCGTATCATCTTTCGTCATTTCCGCCACCTCCAAACAGACCCCACCACCAGGGATATATTTCCTTCCCCTCCCCTATCAGCATTCCGGAAAGACCACTCCCTCCGCGACTCCCTCGTCAGGTCCACACCCCTCACCAACCTAACCTCCAATCCCGGCACCTTCCACTACAACCGCAAGAAATGCAAAACTTGCGCCCACACCTCCACCCTCACTTCCCTCCAAGGCCCCAAGGGATCCTTCCATATCCACCACAAATTCAACTGCACCTCCACACACATTTACTGCATCTGCTGCATCCAATGTGGCCTCCTCTATATTGGGGAGACAGGCCGCCTACTTGCGGAACGTTTCAGAGAACACCTCTGGGACACCCGCATCAACCAACCCAACTGCCCTGTGGCCGAACACTTTAATTCCCCCTCCCACTCCGCCAAGGACATGCAGGTCCTTGGACTCCTCCATCGCCAGACCATGACAACACGACACCTGGAGGAAGAGCACCTCATCTTCTGCCGAGGAACCCTCCAACCACAAGGGATGAATGCAGATTTCTCCAGCTTTCTCATTTCCACTCCCCCAAACTTATCTCAGTCCCAACCCTCGGACTCAGCACCGCCTTCTTGACCTGCAATCTTCTTCCTGACCTCTCCGTTCCCACCCCCTCTCCGGCCTATCACCCTCACCTAAACCTCTTTCCACCTATTGCATTCCCAACACCCCTCCCCCAAGTCCCTCCTCCCTACCTTTTATCTTAGCCTACTTGGCACACCCTCCTCATTCCTGAAGAAGGGCTTATGCCTGAAACATCGATTCTCCTGCTCCTTGGATGCTGCCTGACCTGCTGCGTTTTTCCAGCAACACATTTTCAGCTCTGATCTCCAACATCTGCAGGCCTCACTTAATCCAGGTTTGTTCAATATGTCATTTCAGTTGCAGGACACCTGTAATCTTTTGCTATAAATTCTGTGTCTTATGGTCCTGTTCCACAACCACCTGATGAAGGAGCAGCGCTTTGAAAGCTAATTCTTCCAAATAAACCTATTGGACCATAACCTGCTATTGTGTGATTTTTAACTTTGTCCACCCAAGTCCAACACCGGCACCTCTAAGGTTATGTTATCCATGGTCATTTCATTTGTCTGCGATTTGGGATCTTCGCTAATGGCTAACAGATACTGTCTAAGGCAGCAATTAGGGAAAAGGCTTTAAGATATTGTTTAAAACAGTTGTACAATGAAAGGGGAGTGGCCAGTTCTCCCAGTTCAGGGATTACTCTAGTCTGGATTAGTTTTAGTTGAGGACCTAGAGAAACAGCTGCAGTGGAAAGAGGTTCCACGCCTCAGCAAATGATCTCTGCCGGTTCTCTCTTTCTCTCTCTCACACACACACTTTCTTTGACATCTTTCTAGTAAGAACCTGTGTTTGTATTTACCTTTTTGTTGAGGGTTGTGTTTATGGGATGGTGCAGGCGATTGGAACAGCTCTTTGTTAAGTTGTGGGGGATATTGTGTCAGTCGAGTTTTCAAAACATTGTTGTTTTCAATTCTGATTTCTTTTGTTTGTATTTTGTTGGTGGTGTGTAAATAAATGCTATTTTACTTGAAGCCGTGTTGTTTGACTGGCTGCGTCACCCCTGGGATATCCACCTTACATCTGCCTGAAACAACGAGAAAATTTAGGGTTCGGGCTACGTTCTTAAAATGGTTTGAGGGGATCTGGTCTGGTCCATAACATGTTTTAAAACTGGAGCATCTATTTTGAACATCCTTCCATTCACGAGTCTGCTGGTGTTTATCATTGTTCAATTGTGTTGCTTGGTAACTGAGTAGAACTGGCTCCCGGTCTGGCCTTTTCTACACCAGTATCTTCAGAGTCTAGACTGCTCTTCACACCTCTCCTTTCACTGAGGGTGGAGTGGTGAGCCTCTCACCTAGTCATTGCCTCCTTCTCAAGTCAACTTTCTGAAATCCTTCTTCACCAATTGATGTCCATTGACCAAACTTTATTCTTCCAGGAAATCATGCATTGCAAAGATTTCCTTCAATGCTCCAATCATTAAGTTGCTGTGGTTTGGATCAAGTCTTATACCATCAATACATCCTTGACAGGAACTAAATGCACCTTCCCTGTAAAATTGAACAACTCTGTCATGAGCCTTTTGTTACGACACGGCTGTGAACCCTTCTGCTAATTAAATCAAATGCACAAAAATATCTTACCTTGCCTCATAATCTGTTAAAGTATGAGTGTCGGAGAACTCCCAACTTCCCCTATTTAAAGAAAAAATGTCATTTTATTCTTTAACTCTAAAAGTGAACACTAGAACAACAACTATTTACAGCTGTAAGCCTCCTTTCCCTGAACTGCTTGTTATCTGCCTCCAACTCATGACTGTATGACTCTATCCCCTGTGCAGTTTCTGTAGGATTTCTCTCTGCATCAACGTTGCCATCTCTAACTGATGGTTGTACATTGATAAATCCCTCACTATTGTCGAGGCGGGGTCTTTCCAGCACATGCACTATACTCTGACCATCCATGCGGGCAGGATCATCTGACCTTTGTGCACTCTTTGTCAGATTTTGAACTGAATGAGATTGTCTGTTTTCTCTCAGGTGACACGGCTGGCTATTGGAATAAGAGACTGGCCCTTCTACAACAATACGATATTCTATTCCTACGTGGCCCACTAGCTGCTCTCGAGCGTGTATTTACTGTTCATTGTGCCTTGCCTGGAACTTCATTCCATCATTGTTATTTCATCATCCTTAGTCGTAACGTGTTGAGGCATTTTTGAGGTTTCTTTCAGTCCCAGGAACTTGTGGTCCATCTCAACCAGAACTTCATGTGAACCTTTCACAGCCCTGACAGCTGCTAATGCTTTCTTCCCTGTGGTCTTACACCTCTTTAAGTTTCCATTAAATGAAATAGATAGGTTTTGTGGGCTTTTGAACAATTCATTCAGAGGATGTGGGCATCACTGGCTGGGCCAGCAATTGTTGCCCATCCTTAATTAGCCAGAGGGCAGTTAAGAGTCAACCACAAGCCCAGCAGCTAAGAACAGCAGTTTCCCTCCCTAAAGGACATTAGTGAACCTGCAGGGGTTTTTCCAACAATTGACAATGACTTCATTGTCAACATTTCAGGTTGAATTCAAATTCCACCATCTGTTGTCGTGGGATTCAAACCCAGGTCCCCTCGGCATATATAAAATTTCACTGATATTTCACTTTCCGTAAACTTTGTGGTGATTTGACCTGTTGCCCTGAAGATCTGTGCCTCCTGGGCCTAGGAGTTTTGTATTAGTTAGTGTAGTTGTCATCAACATTAACCCTGGCCAGTTACTGGGTCCCTGAATTAACAATCCAGAGATAACACCACCTGGATAATGCATCCCCGTAAGGTAACTGTTCCTAGTCCCATGGACAGGACATACATTTGCAATAACTATAGTTAATAATTCTAGAGCAATGCTAATAGAATGTTATCTTTTATCTTGAGGGAGTGAATAAAGGGGTCAGGAGGTTATGCTTTAGTGATACAGCTCACTGGCAGCACAAAAGCAGAGTACTGCATACAGAATGCATCACCGTTTTGTGAAAAATCCCCTTACAGATTGAGCAAGGCTGGATAAATTGGTGATGTACTTTCCCATTGGATTCCCATGCTAGAAATTCACTCATGGCCCTTTGCCTTCCTGAGGTAATTGTGGTTCCTTCCTCTGGGATACTGTGTCCTAGAAATGTAATCGGCATTCGACAGAATTAATGTTGCTCATTTAGTGTAAGATCATGTGCCTTTCACACAACCCTGTCCCTCTGATTGTGACTCACTAGGATGTCATCCATTTAGAAAATGATTCCCAGTTTCCCTTTCTGGGATGTGAACCATTGCCATTAGGAAATTCTCTGGTACAGAATAAATTCCAAATGGTAGATGCTTGAGGGAATGCCAACAGAATGGCATAAATGCAGATGACAATCTTGATTCATGGTCTCAATAGATGGAAGCTAGTTTAGATTAGATTAGATTACTTACAGTGTGGAAACAGGCCCTTCGGCCCAACAAGTCCACACCGCCCCGCCGAAGCGTAACCCACCCATACCCCTACATGTACATCTACATCTACCCCTTACCTAACACTACGGGCAATTTAGCATGGCCAATTCACCTGACCAATTCACCTGACCTGCACATCTTTGGAGTGTGGGAGGAAACCGGAGCACCCGGAGGAAACCCACGCAGACACGGGGAGAATGTGCAAACTCCACACAGTCAGTCGCCTGAGGCGGGAATTGAACCCGGGTCTCCGGCGCTGTGAGGCAGCAGTGCTAACCACTGTGCCACCGTGCCGCCCACAGTTGCCGGCATACAGTTTTGTGGAAAACTGTCTGTTGCCAATTTTACCAAACCATCATTGACAGACAAACTAGGATGGATTTCCCTTCTGACTCCTTTGATTAACGGATCCACATGCAGTCTTTGTTTACTATTTGTCTTGGGAACAGTGACTCACTCCGAGTTCTTTCGGTCACTGGTGATAATGACCCTGTTTTTGTACTGTCTAACTGAGATTAGAAAGATGAGAAATGTTCCAGGTAGTGTGCAAACAGAGATGCTTAGCATCATCTTGCAGAGGAATGGAGGTTTGCTGCTTCCATTTGCCTAAACCTCTGATCAATTTTTGGAAAGTATTGCTGATACCCTCTTGTTTTCATCCTGAAGAAATTTATCCACTGTCTAAGAGACCTAGACAAATACATGCTCAATGATCCCTCGGCATGTATAAAATTTCACTGATATTTCACTTTCCGTAAACTTTGTGGTGATTTGACCCGTTGCCCTGAAGATCTGTGCCTCCTGGGCCTAGGAGTTTTGTATTAGTTAGTGTAGTTGTCATCAACATTAACCCTGGCCAGTTTTGAAACATCTGTTCCTGCATCAGGTTTAAATTCTGTTTGAAAGCCTGTTCCTTCAAGCTCATGGTTTAGAATCTGATTTGGAGGTGCTGGTGTTGGACTGGGGTGTACAAAATTAAAAATCACACAACACCAGGTTATAGTCCAACAAGTTTAATTGGAAGCATTAGCTTTCAGAACACTGCTCCTTCATCACAACCACCTGATGAAGGAGTGACGCTCCGAAAGCTAATGCTTCCAAATAAACCTGTTAGACTATAACCTGGTGTTGTGTGATTTTTAACTAGGTTTAGAATCTATTTGGTCTCATTGAGAAATGTTGCCTGCATCTTGTGTTCAATATTACTTTTTTCCTTGTTGAATTATTGCATGACTCTGGAAAATTTTCATTTTCCATTTTGTCTTTGAGCTCATAAAGGTTCTGATCATTCACATTACTTTCACAAATGCCCCACATGTAGTTCTCAGCACCCCCTGCTGGACAGCCATTGCATCTGTTTGGAGACACAGCTTGTACATCTTCCAATGGTGGTGGATGACCATTAATTTATGTCACCCTGGCCACCAGTCAGAAGTGTGAAGTTGTCATGTTAAACGCTGTGCATAGTGGTGGAAATTGAATAAAGATTTATACACCTTGTGTCTTTCACTGTGAAAAAAAAAGAAAAAAAGAAAAAAAGAAAAAAAAAGGAAAAACAATAAAAAAATGTTGTCCGTGCCCGGGTGTCCCTG
Source organism: Chiloscyllium punctatum (assembly GCF_047496795.1). NCBI lineage: Eukaryota > Metazoa > Chordata > Chondrichthyes > Orectolobiformes > Hemiscylliidae > Chiloscyllium > Chiloscyllium punctatum. Next base: position 36,946,801 of record NC_092762.1, on the reverse strand, counting down.
GAGAAGGAGCAAACAGTGTTCACCAACACCCTCGAGGTTTTCAGGGAAAGGTGGGCACCGCAGGGAGTGGATTGTCTTATTTCCAACTTTATTTTGATTTAATCCCTCCCCTCCCCTTCACTGTTTGATCACGCGGCATTGCCCTTTGATGTGAAGGCCACTTGGGTGTTTCCTTTGTTCCTGGTGGTGGAAATTGAATAAAGATTGGTATACCCGTTGTCCTTCACTGTGTCTCACACCTGCATCCACGCACACAATGCTGGGGAAAAATAAGGACGACCGCAGTGTCATCAAAGTCTCCCGGAGACCTGTCTGGCCTTCACCCCCCCCCCCCTCCCCCCCAGAGATGGTAGTGATGAAAAGAGAAAAAAGAAAAACAAAACAAGAGTATCAGAAGTTCTACTTATTCTGAGAGCTGGTTCTGAGGAAGCTGGACCTTTTACAAGTACTATGCACATGTAAAAAAAATCACTTGGCCATCACCTCCCCAGAGCTCAGTGGTTTGTCATAACATCCTGAACGGGCTGATTGAAATAACTATAACAAGTCATTGCATTGAAAGTGACCCTTCCAGAGTACCTACGCATGGCTTCACTGTGTGATGAAATAGTTGAGGTAATCTCTGTCTCTATTGACTGCCCACACCTAACACAATTAAGTGTGAGTTTTCCTTTCTCTTTGTTGAAGTGTTCCAATTCTGTGTGTTTAGCTCCCAGAGTATTGCTGGCTTGTGGCAAGGCTTCAAGATAGGCTGTTCTGAGATTATTTATCCCCCTTCTGCTCTCCTCCCAGGACTCTCCCAGTTCTGTAACCATGTCATCAAAGTCTCCAGGAGACTTGTCCTGCCTTCACCCCCCCCCCCGCCGGTGGTCAGATCTGCTCCCCACCACATGGCCCTCGTTGCATTCAGTTTAGAAAGCTCTGGGAAAACAAAGTTCATCTGAGGAAAAGCAGGAGCAGGATTTGGAGGCTGAGGAAGAATTGGTGAGGCATTTGGTGGCACGGGGATGTGCTCAAACCCCAGAAGGAAGCTTTGAGAGTCTGCTCAGGATGACATCAACACTACAGAACACCTGATTCAGGCTCATTCCAGCGGAGACCCTGTGACATGGGAGAAACAACATGTCCTAGAAGATACTCTGAGCAGCTTGTGCTTACACATGCATTGAAAGTCTAGTCTGGAGCAGGGAACCTCTTGGAGAGGTGGTACATCTACCCAGAGATTTCACTGATAGACTGACCCTTACTACTCGTCAAAACCTCTGCCCCCTTCATTTTGGCCCCCTGTTAATAAGTGAAAGCTCACATGTCTGAGTTCTAATTTATAGAACTCAGTTCTATAACTAGAACTAAGAACTATAGAACTAAGTTCTTGTGGTATTCTCAGATTTCAATTTGAATGTATCAATAAGGATTGGTGTAAGAATAATGTGGGGCCTTTATTTGAAGATAAGGCTTAATGCAGATAATATTCACTGGGAGGCTTTGGGGCACATGTCTGACCTAGCTATGAGCTACTGTATACTTTTTTAATTCACTTGTGGGATGTGGGCATCGCTGGCTGGGTCAGTATTTGTTGCCCGGCTCTAGCTACCTTTGAGAAGGTGGTGGTGAGCTGCCCTCTTAAACCACTGCAGTCCACATGCTGTGGGTTGACCCAAAACGTCCCTGCAGAGGGAATACCAGGATTTTGTCTCAGCAACAGTGAAGGAACGGTGATATATTTCCAAGTCAGGATGGTGAGTGGTTTGGAGGGGAACTTACAGGGGATGGTGTTCCCATTATATCATGGCGAGGGATATGTAGGTTTAGACATGTTCCTTTAAAGATGAATGCACATCATATTAGAACACTCACACAGAAAAGCAGAGCACAATTACAGGTAGAAGACCCCCAATGACCCCATTCAATGCTCTGCTGGAAGCCTAGGTGTTTGTTGACAGGCCCTGTGTGGTGTTTCCCTTTTAGCTGACAAAGAGGACTGTTCTTTTGGCTTGTGTTTGGAAATGCCCTGGTGCCCATGGAAACGTCTTCTTGAGGTTGTTTAGATTAGATTAGATTGGAAACAGGCCTTTCGGCCCAACCAGTCCACACTGACCCTCCGAAGAGTAACCCACCCAGACCCATTTCCCTCTGACTAATGCACCTACCACTACGGGCAATTTAGCATGGCCAATTCACCTGACCTGCACATCTTTGGACTGTGGGAGGAAACCGGAGCACCCGGAGGAAACCCACGCAGACACGGGGAGAATGTGCAAACTCCACACAGTCAGTCGCCCATGTATCACAGTGCAGCCAGCCGCTGTCATTGTGCCCCGCAGTAAGATTCTTCCTCCAACCCAGGGACCATGGAGCCCAATGATGAGAGTGCCCATGAGGACTGGTACCTTCATCCACCCCTGGACCTGTGTCAGCTTCTGGCTGATGTTCATTGACTAGAAAGGGACCACCAGTTGGGGCAGAATCAGTGCACCCTCTAAAATCTCCATGGTGTGGCCCTAGTGTGCCCTGCATCTCCTCTCTGTCACAAACTGCATACACTGCAAATGTTGCCACGGAGCCTCTCAATGAAGTTGGCCAGTCTCTCCTCGGAGGTTAATGCACTCAGCGCCTGAGGGCTCACAAAATGGACTCATCCATTCTCCATGAGTCTTCACAGCCTCGGGGGACTCCGACGTCTGCTGCAGCTGGCCTCAGTGTACCTTCATTTCCTGTGAATCCTGATGCCCCAGCTCAACTGGACTGGGTTGATTTGAACTCTTAGACAAGACAAGACTCAGGTACAACATCCCCTTGCTCCATTGTTTTAGCAGACAGCGTTGGCACACCACTTGCAACATTGACTGTTAAATCTGGATGTTTCTGCTGCTCACAAGCCTCAGAAGCACACGGAGAGATAAGAAAGTTCAAGGGAATGCTTCTCCTGTCCCCTGAACATAGAGCATACAACAGTACGGGCCCTTCATACGATCTTCCATGTGCCTATCCAAGAGTTGTTTAAATGTCCCTAATGAATCTGACTCTACCAACACTGCTGGTAGTGCATTCCACACACCCACCACTCTCTGTGCAAAGAACCTACCTCTGACATCTCCCTTAAAACTTCTTGCAATCAATTTAAAATTATGCCTGCTTGTGATAGCCATGTCTGCCTTGGGAAAAAGTCTCTGGCTATCCACTCTATCTATGCCTCTCTTCATCTTGTCCACCTCTATCAAGTCACCTCGCATCCTTTTTCGCTCCAAAGAGAAAAGCCCCAGCTCCCCCAACCTTTCTTCATAAGACATGCCCTCTGACCCAAATGCAGCTGGGTAAATTTGAGCCCTCTCTGAAGATTTTACATCCTTCCTATAATGAGGTGACCAGAAAAGAACACAATATTCAATATGTGGTCGTCCCCCGGCTAATAAAAGCCAACACACTATATGCCTTCTTAATAACCTTATCAACTTGGTTGGCAACTTTGAGAAGGCTATGCACGTGGACTTCAAGATCCTGGTGTTCTTCCAGACTGCCAAGAATCCTGCCTTTAACCCTGTATTCTGTATTCAAATTCAACCTTCCAAAATGAATCACTTCACACTTTTCCAGGTTGAACTCCATCTGCCACTTCTCAGCCCAGCTCTGCAGCCTGTCAATGTCCCGTTGCAACCGACAACAGCCCTCCACACTACCCACAACTCCGCCAACCTTTGTGTCATTGGCAAACTTACCATACCAACCTTCCACCTCCTCATCCAAGTCATTTATAAAAATTACAAACAGCAGAGGTCCCAAAACAGATTCCTGCAGAACATCGCTGGTCAACGAGCTCTAGACTGAATACTTTCCACCTATTACCACCCTCTGTCTTCTATGGGCCAGCAAACTCTATATGCAGACAGCCAAATTTCTCTGTATCCCATGCCTCCTTACTTTCTGAATGAGCTTACCATGGGGAACCTTATCAAATGCCTTACTAAAATCCATATACAGCACATCCACTACTCTACCTTCATCAATGTGGTTTATCACATCCTCAAATAATTTAATAAGGTTTGTGAGGCATGACCTGCCCCTCACAAAGCCATGCTGACTATTTCTAATCAAGCCCTGCTTTTCCAAATAATTGCTGAAAATATGTTGCTGGAAAAGCGCAGCAGGTCAGGCAGCATCCAAGGAACAGGAGAATCGACGTTTCGGGCATCAGCCCTTCCTCACTTTCTCCTTTTCCAAATAATTATAAATCCTGTCTCTCAGAATCCTCTCCAATAATTTGCCCACCGCTGACATAAGGCTGACTGGTCTGTAATTCCCAGGATTATTCCTATTTCCTTTCTCAAACAAGGGAATAACATCTGCCACATTCACAAAAAATGGCACACTGCTCAAATCTTTATCATAAAAGAACTTTTTTTTTTCACAGATGACAAACTTCCAAAGAAGAGTTCCTGCAGATAAAAAATTCCAATCCAAAAGTTACACATTTACTGACCAATATCTCTCCCAACAGTGCTGGCAACCAGGTTGGACACATGACTATATTATCCAAACACATTCAAACCAATACACATATTATTTGATCATACCATTACATGTTCACATAGACTCATAGAGAAGTACAGCATGAAAACAAACCTTTTGGTCCAACTCGTCCTTGCTGACCAGATATCCTAAATTAATCTAATCCCATTTTCCATCATTTGGCACATAACCCCACCCCGTCACTCTGTTCCTATTCATATACCCATCCAGATGCTTTTTAAATGCTGTAATTGTACCAGCCTCCACCATTTCCTCTGGCAGCTCATTCCACACACTCACCACTCTCTGCTTGAAAACGTTGCCCTTAGGTCCCTTTTAAATTACACCCCCCCCCCCCCCCCGCCCCCCCCCCCCACACCTCACCCTAAATCTCTAGTTCTGGACTCCTCCAGCCCGGGAAAAGATCTTGTCTATTTACCCTATCCATGCCCCTCATGATTTTATAAACATCTATAAGGTCACCCCACAGCCCTGACACTCCAGAGCAAATAGCCCCAGCCTCAAATAAGCATTCAGCCTCTCCCTGTGGGGGGTTGGGGGTGAGAGAAGACATTGCTGTCACTCGGTTCTGGTCTTGCTGTGGGGCCAGTACCTGGGATACAGACTCTCCCTCCCTGTCTGTCCCTCCCTCCCTCCCGCCCCGTCTGTCTGTCTCTCTCTCTCACTGCATCTTTATCTGACTCTCACTCTCAATCTTTTGGTCTGTCTCTCTCTCTCTCCCTTTATTTCTAGGTCACTTGTGTTGGGCTCCCTCTGTCTCCTTGTCACCTTTAGTCTCCTTGTCCTTCGGTTTGTCTCCTCTCTCTCTTTCTCTCTCTCTCCCTCCCTCCCCCTCTCTCTCTCTCTCTGAATTCCACTGTCTCTGTAACCTCCCCATCCCTTCCTGACCTCTATCCCTCTGTCTGGGTCTGTCTGTCTGTCTCTGTTGGGGTCCTATGTTCAGGTGTCATACAGACTCACAAGCCCCTGTCACCCAGCACCTGTCCCGAGGGTTAGGTTTTCCAGAAATCACATCCAGCTCCTGTGCGGCACCATGTTAACAGGCTGAACCACCTCCAGCCCGGCCTGCTCAGTCTGGGGGCTAGCCTCCTCCTCACTCTCCCATTCTGTTGTCTCCACCTTCCTGGAGAACCTTTAGGCAATTGAATCAAGAACTACCCTAGCTGGCTCTCAGCCTGGCACATTTCAAACTTCCCTGAGAGAGAGAGAAACAGAGAGACAGAGAGAGAGAGAGAGAGAGACAAAGAAACAGAAAGAGAGAGACAGACAGAATCAGAGACAGAGACAGACAGAGGAACAGAGAGAAAGAGAGAGAGAATCAGAGAAAGAGAGGGAGAGGGAGAGGGAGAGAGAGAGAGAGACAGTCAGAGAAACAGCGAGAGAGAATCAGAGAGATAGGGGAAAACAGAAATAGAAAGATATATAGAGAGAGGCAGAAACAGAGTCAGAGAAGGAGAAAGCCAGAGAGAACCAGAGAAAGATAAACAGAATAATGAACTAGGGAGAGAGAGAGAGGGAGGGAGGGAGAGAGAGAGAGAGAGAGAGAGAAACAATGAGAATAAGTCAGAGAGAGAGAGATGGAGAGAGGGAGATAGAGAGAGAGAGACAGAGAGAGACTGAGACAGACAGAGGAACCCAGGCTTAGAGACTGAGATAGGAAAGAGAAAGGTTTGCCAGAAAAAGGGAGAGGCAGAGAGCAAGATGTACAAAGAGAGAGAGTTAAGGACAAGAAGGGAGACATAAACAGGGAGGGACAAAAGGAGAAAAATAGAGAGATGCAGCCAGAGAGAGTCTGACAGGGAGAAGGGCCCAATCAAGAAGGGAGAGATAGAAAGAACAAATTGGAAAGACAGAGGGAGGAACTGAGCAAGAGAGAGAAAGGGAGAGACAGACAATGAGAAAAACAATGAGAAGGGATTCAAAAAGCAAGAGAGAGAGGTTTGATAGTGCAGGAAGAGAGAGGGAGGGAGGGATAAATTTGGAACAAGCAGAGGGAGCCAGGCAGGAAGATCAGCTGGAAGGGTTGGGAAGAGAGCTGTGTGGGGTGAGGGATTGGGTGGGTGGGGCTGACATGGTATGCAGAACCCTGTTATAGCCACAGAATGTCCTAAAGCACGTTTCAGTCAAATAAACACTTTCAAATGGAGCAACTGTTGTTAAATAATGAGATGAATAAATAAATTACATCAACAAGTGCAATAATTTTAGAAAGTCATTGAGCTCCAAGCCTCACTGCACAGACATAGCTTGATAGATTGAGAACATTAATAAAGATTGGCACTTACCACAATAACGTTGCACTGTTAGAGAGTCCATCTTCTGGATGGCATGTTTCAATGAGGCTCTGTTTTGCCTCTTAGTTGAATGTACCACATCCTATTGCCGGACTTGAAGAGAAAATGTGAATGTTTCTGAGTTGATATACAAACAAAAGAAAGTAGAATTTACAATAACTTAAGTATTGGAAAACATAAAAAACTCCAAAACAGCAATGTAACTAAGGAGCTGTTCCAGTCCTGTAATATCCCATGGACATACCCCTTGGCCAAAAGGTAAATTGAAGTACAGATTCTTACAGGCAGGAGGGAACAACATCCAAAGAGATTTCAGAGAGGAAGTCAGTCAGGAGTCATTTGCTGAAGCTTGCAACCTTCCTGGACTCCAGCTTTTGGTTACTACCACAGCAAAACCAAACTAGAAAAAACCCCGAGCTGGGAGAACTGGCCAGCCTGCTGCCATTATTAAACTAGGCTCTTAAAAAATCAAGGCCAAAATAACCTTGTTAAAGTGTCAATATTGTCACACTGACCAATATGTTTAATGCTTTACTCTTTGTGAGAACTTGATAGGCACAAATTGACTCTCATGCTTCTCAAAGGTATGACTATATAGGCACAGCTCTCAAGCACTTTGAAATGAACTGAAGTCATGAGAACTGGTTTATAAACACAGGATCTGTCCTCTCGATCCTGCTTTACAGGTATAATACAGTACAGCCTCAGCACACAGGTTACCGGGACTCCTACTCCACTGAGCTTCATGCACGTGCTGAGGTGGACTAGGGGCTTGTTCAGGGAGAGGCCCTCTTGTGGTACTCCTGCCCCTGGACCTAAGAAGCCTGGGTTCAAGTCTCACCTGCTCTAGAGCTGTGCAATAACATCTCTGAACAGGTTAATTCAGAAAATAAATATAGGTTAAATCAAAAAAATCATGGGAATGTCCTGACCTCGTGTTCAGTTCCTGGAGGCAATCGGAGAGGTCACAAGCTCACATATTTGGGCTGTTGCTTTACCCAAAGCACTACTTGGGTAGTGTCTCCCACCCATCCTCCTCCTCTAACCAAATAAAAACGTTCTGTGCGTCGGTTGACAAGGTGACAAGTGTTTTCTTTTGTGTTTCATTTTTGCAGTGGTCTATTTGGGAATTTAGAATAGTGGGAATGGAGGTTAGGGCAGTTGTATGTTCCTCCTGCAGTTTGTAGGAGGTAAGGGTCACATCTAGTGTCCCTGCTGACTTCCTTTTTGGGAAGTGCACCCAACTCCAGCTCCTTGAGAACCGTTAGGGAACTGGAGTTGTAGCTGGATGAACTTCGGATCATTCTGGAAGGGGAGGGGGTTATTGAGAGAAGTTACAGAAAGGTAGTTACTCCACAGCCACATGAAGGTAGATAGATTACCGACAGGGGTAGGAAAGGGAACCTGCAGGCAGTGCAGGGATCTCCTGTGATGATTCCCCTCAACAACAAGTGGACCATTTTGGATACTGTTGGGGGGACAATTTACCAAGAGTAAGTAATAGGGTACAGGCCTCTGGCACAGAGTCTGACCCTGTTGCTCAGAGGGAAAGGGGGAAGAGGAGCAGAGCTTTAGTCATTGGGGACTCCATAGTTAGGGGGACAGTTAGGAGACTTTGTGGGAATGAGGGAGACTCACGATTAATGTGTTGCCTCCCAGGTGCCAGGATTCATGATGTCACTGATTTTAGGACCCTTGAGGGAAAGGGGGAGCAGCTCCAAGTCGTGGTCCACATAGGCACCAGTGACATAGATAGGTAGAAAGATGGGGGTCTAAGGCAGAAATTCAGGAAGGTAGGGTGGAAGCTTAGAGCTAGAACAAACAGAATTGTTATTAGATTCCCTACAGTGTGGAAACAGGCCCTTCGGCCCAACAAGTCCACACCGACCCTCCAAAGAACAACCCACCCAGTCCCATTTCCCTCCAACTAATGCACCTAACATTATGGGCAATTTAGCATGACCAATTCACCTAACCTGCACATCTTTGGACTCTGTGGGAGGAGACCAGAGCGCCCAGAGGAAACTCATGCAGACACGGGGAGAATGTGCACCCGAGGCTGGAATCGAACCTGGGTCCCTGGTGTAGTGAGGCAGCAGTGTTAACCAGTGAGCCACCGTGCCACCCCTGGTTTGTTGCCCGTGCCACGTGCTGGTGAAGTGAGGAACAGGGAGAGAGCGGAGCTGAACACATGGCTGCAGGGATGGTGCAGGAGGGAGGGTTTTGGATTTTTGGATAATTGGAGCTCTTTCTGGGGAAGGTGGGACCTCTACAAACAGGATGTACTTCACCTGAACCAGAAGGGTACTAATGTCTTGGTTGGGGGGGGGGGGGGGGGGGAAATTCCTGCTCTTTATGAGGGTTTAAACTAATGCAGCAGGGGAATGGGAACCTGAATTGTAGTTCCAGTGTACAGGAGATTGAGGGTATTGAGGTCAGGGATAGGTTTACAAGATCATGAGAGGGCACTGGCAATCAGGATGTTGGATTGAAATGTGTGTGCTTCAATGACAGGAGGATCCAGAATAAGGTGGGTGAACTTGCAGCATGGGTTGGTATCTGGGATTTCGATGTTGTGGCCATTTCAGGGACATGTCTGGAGGAGGAGCAGGAACGATTGTTGTAGATTCAGGGATTTAGAAGGTTCAGTAAGAACAAGGAAGATGATAAAAGGTGGAGGTGGGGTGGTGGAGGTGTGGCATTGTTCATCAAGGGTAGTATTACAGTAGCTGAGATAACTTTGAGGACACATTCACTGAGGTAGTTTGGGCTGAGGTTAGAAACAGGAAAGGAGAGGACATCCTGTTGGGAGTTTTCTATAGGCCTCCAAATTGTTTCAGGGATGTTAAGGAAAGGGTAGCAAAGACGAGTCTCAATAGGAACCAGAGTGGCAGGATAGTTGTTATGGGGGCCTTTAACTTCCCCAAAATTGACTGGGAATACAATAGTTCAAGTAGTTTAGATGGGTCAATTTATGTTCAACGTGCGCAGGAGGGTTTCCTGACACAGTATGTAGACAGGCCAACAATGCTATATTGGATTTGGTACTGGGGAATGAACCCTGGCAGGTGTTAGATTTGGAGGTGGAGAGCACTTTGGCGATATATGACCAAAGTCTGGTTATGTTTACAATAGCAATGGGCAGGAATATGTATATACCGCAGGGAAAGAGGTATAACTGGGGGAAAGGGAATTATAATGATATTAGGCAAGATTTAGGATGCAGAGGATGGGTAAGCAAACTGCAGGGGATGGACACTCTTGAAATGTGGAGCTTATTCAAGGAACAGCTACTACGGGTCATTGATAAGTATATATCGATCAAGCAGGGAGGTAGTTGTCGAGAGAGGGAGCCATGGTTTACAAAAGCAGTTGAAGTTTTTTTTCAAGAGGAAGAGGAAGGCTTATGTGAGGATGAGGCATGAAGGCTCAGTTAGGGACCTTGAGTTATAAGTTAGCCAGAAAAGAGCTAAAGAGAGGGCTAAAAAGAGCCAGGAGGGGACATGAGAAGCTGTTGACGGATAAGATCAAGGAAAACTCTAAGGCCTTCAATAGGTATATCAGGAATAAAGGAATGACTAGAGTAAGATTAAGGCCAATAAAAGATAAAAGTGGGAAGTTGTGTGCGGAATCTGAGGACATACTTTTCGTCAGTATTCACATTGGAAAAGGGCAATGTTTGTGAGAAGGTTTTAGCAATTTTGGAAGATCTGAAAATAGATAAGACCCCTGGGCTGGATGGGATTTACCCTTGGATTCTCTGGGAAGACGAGGAGGAGATTGCAGATTTGGCTTTGATATTTATGTCATCATTGTCAACAGGAATAGTGCCAGAAGACTGGAGGATAGCAAATGTTGTTCCCTTGTTTAAGAAGGAGAGTTGGGAGCACCCTGGTAATTGTAGGCTAGTGAGCCTTACTTCGGTTGTGGGTAAGGTGCTGGAAAGGGTTATAAGAGATAGGATTTATAATCATTTGGAAAGGAATAAGTTGATTAGGGATAGTCAACGTGGTTTTGTGAAGGGTAGGTCAGGCCTCACTAACCCTTTTGAGTTATTCGAGAAGGTGACCAAACAGGGGGATGGAGGTAAAGCAGTTGATGTGTTTATATGGATTTCAGTAAGACATTTGATAAGGTTCCACAAAGTAGGCTATTGCACAAAATATGAAGGCATGGGATTTAGTGAACTGGATCAGGAATTGGCGAGCTGAAAGAATACAGAGGGTGGTGGTTGATGGGAAATGTTCATCCTGGAGCTCAGTTACCAGTGGTGTACCGCAGGGATCTGTTTTGGGGCCACTACTGTTTGTCATTTTTATAAATGATCTGGATGTGGGCATAGAAGGATGAGTTAGTAAATTTGTGGATGAAACTCAGATAGGCATAGTTGTGGATAGTGCTGAAGGATGTTGTGGGTTATAGAGGGACATCGATAAGATGCAGAGCTGGACTGAGAAGTGGCAAATGCAGTTTAATGTGGAAAAGTGTGAGGTAGTTCACTTCGGAAGAAATAACAGGAATGCAGAGTACTGGGCTAATGGTAAAATTCTTGGCAGTGTAGATGAACAGAGAGGTTTCGGTGTCTAGGTATGTAAATCCCTGAAAGTTGCCACCCAGGTTAATAGGTTTGTTAAGTAGGCATATGTTATGTTGGCTTTTATTGGTAGAGGGATTGAGTTTTGAAGCCACGAGGTCAGCTTCAGTTGTACAAGAGACTGGTAAGGCCACACCTGGAGTACTGCGTACGGTTCTGGTCACGGTATTATAGGAAGGATGCGAAAGCTTTGGAAAATGTTCAGGGAGATTTACTAGGATGTTGCTTAATATGGAGGGAAGGTCTTATGAGGAAGGGCTGATGGAACCGAGCCTGTTTTCGTTGGAGATAATAAGGTTGAGAGGTGATTTAGGTGAGATGTACAAGATAATCAGAGGCTTAGGTAGGTGGACAGTGAGAGCCTTTTTCCTTGAATGGTGAAGTCTCATAGCTTTAAATGTAGGGGACATAGCTTTAAATTGAGGGGTGATAGATTTCGGACAGGTATCAGGGTAGTTTCTTTACACAGAGAGCAGAGAGAGTAGTAGGGGCATTGAAAGGCCTGTCTGCAACAGGAGTAGACTTGCTGATGTTAAGGGCATTTAAATGGGCATTGGACATACATATGGATAATAATGGAATGGTGTATGGGCATCAGATCAATTTCACAGGTCAGCACAACATCAAAGGCCGAAGGGCCTGTACTGCATTGTAACGTTTTAGATTACTTACAGTGTGGAAACAGGCCCTTTAGCCCAACAAGTCCACACTGACCCTCCAAAGAGCAACCCACCCAGACCCATTTACCACTTCACCTAACACTACAGTGCAATTTCGCATGGCCAATTCACCTAACCTGCACATTTTTGGACTGTGGGAGGAAACCAGAGAGAACCCGCACAGAGACAGGGAGAATGTGCAAACTCCACACAGACAGTTGCCTGAGGCAGGAATTGAACCTGGGTCTCTGGTGCTGTGAGGCAGCAATGCTAACCACTGTGCCACCATGTCATCATGTCCAATAGCCTATGTTCTTAGCCCCTCATAACTGTCATCCTGAATGGATGAGACATGAAAAAGACAAAATTAGACCCTTTGAAAGTTTTGCTGTTGTGTCTGAGCCTGCTCTGTGACCGTCAGCAACAAACAGGCAGACAGCCTGAACTCTGTGTTTCACCACCTCTGGTGTTGCAGCACCCTCTATTGAACAGCCTTGCTTTGCAGATCATTCCCCACAGTCCTGTGGTGATTGTCAGGATTCGAACATGGCTCAGAGCTGAAGGAAATATCTGAAATCTTTAAATGTTGTTCAGATTTTATTGAATTTAAAAAAACCCAGCGTGATGATGATATTAATATTCAGGAACTCTGACAGTCTCCAAAATTGAATACACATCCGACATAACTCACTGACTTTGTTTTGCAAAAATTTACTTTATTCATCTACATGTAAATTGAAATGGTTCAGCTGGGACATTGCAGAAAGTCCAGTGAATTATGACATTTTAGCATGAATCCAAGTGAAAGAAAATGATCTTTTAATAAACATTTCAAGCTTCCCTCAGCACATCGTCCTGGGCCCTGGAATATGCCAGTCTGCAACACTCAGTCAGGGTGACTCTTTGCATTGGGAGATGAATATGTTTCAGACAAATCCAAGAGCGTCTTTCACTAAGTTGGTGGTTGTGCAGGCGCGGCTGATGTTTGTCTTGGTGTGCATCCCAGGGAGCATCCTGTAAACTAGGGAGTCCCATATTACAAACACACATCACATACTACAACTACACCAAGAGTGCCTCACACCCAACAACCAGAGTTTTCCCACAATGGAGAGGGAATGGAGATCCGAAAAGCCCAGTTTCTACCTCATCTTGGTGATACACTCTTCCCAAATTTTTGTGCATACCATGCCCCATCTGAACTAGGTAACCAGCACCTTCAGGCAATCTGACCTGATGGTGAAGGGGATAGAGAATCAGTCAGCCCAGTTCCCAAAGAACATGACCTCACTCTTGCCTTGATTTACATGGTCTCCCAAGGCCAGTTTGAACCGGTCGCAGATGCTCATGAGTCTGCACATTGACAACGGACTTGAGCGGAAAATGGTGATGTCATCAATGTACAGGTCTCTGCTGCCAGGAATAGTCACCCCTCTCAGGCTCACATCCTTCCTGATGGACTCGACAAAAGTTTTACATGCAAAACACAAACAAAGCCGTAGAGAGTGGGCAGCCCTACCTGACTCCGGTTTTGATCGGGAAGCTTTTTGATTCCCACTCCATTGATTGAGACTGTGCGAACAATGTTGGTGTAAAGCAGTCAGATCAAATTGCAGATTCCCTTCACAAAGCCCATTTTGGAGAGCACATCCCGCACGTATGTGTGTGAAATCCTGTGAATGACCTCCTCCTGGTCCAGGCTGATGAGGCAGACATCCACCTCTTTGTCCTGCACGTGAGCAATTGTATCCCTGAGGAGCACGCGCTCTCCGAGATCGCCACATTTTAACCTATTCCAATTAATCATACTGGGGAAGTGCTCTCAGATAGCAATCTGTTCCCATTGGCTGAGGGAACTTTGGCAAGCTTTGACGAAGGAGCAGCATTCCAAAGGTTTGTATTTTCAAATGAACCTGTTGGACTAAAACGTGGTGTTGTGTGATTTTCAGCTGAGGGAATGTGACAGTGCAATGCTATATTGTCACTACTAGGTCTGGTGTTGTCCAGCTGGAAGCTCTCATGTGATCCTCAATGATATGGAGGAGCCGGTGTTGGACTGGGGTGGGTAAAGTTAAAAATCACACAACACCAAGTTATAGTCTAACAGGTTTATTTGGAAGCACTAACTTTTGGAGCACTGCGTCTTCAGGTATTGTGTAATTTTTAACGTGATCCCACAAGGCCAACGTTTTGCAGGACAAAGACTTTAAATTAAAAGGTCATTTATTTATACAGAAAAATCGGATTGCAACAGATTTATTTTTAACGGCTTCTCAAATTAAATTAACAGACACGGAACAAAAACAGAAATTGCCAGAGAAACTCAGCAGGTGTGGGACACTTCGTCAAAAATGAAGTTCTAAAGAAAAGTGATACCAGACTCAGAACAATAACTCCATTCCTCTCTCAGTAAATGCTGCCAGGCTTACTGAGTTTCTCCAGACGTCTCTCTGTCTGTTTCAGGTTTCCGGCATCTGCAATACTTTGAACAGAAGTCGATTATTTTTGCACACAACAGATTTTTTTTAAGAAACTCTTGAGCCTGAGCTCTATTAGTTGAGCCATGATGGAATTCCATGTCACTGACCTGGCTGTGATAGAGACTCTGAAATCCAGGCTCACCGAGATCATCGAAGATGGTGGTTAGGTTTTCGCTTCATGCTCCCCTCACCTGTGACATCATGCCAAGTGCCAGCTGAAGTCTGACCATGGATGTGATCATGCTTTACATTAGCAACACTAGCCTGTCATCCCTCTGACCCACCCCTCACATCCCAATCCACAAATACCGGCCTCTCATCCATCCCTCACATCCCAATCCATCAACATCGGCCTCTCATCCACCCCTCACATCCCAACCCACCAACACCAGCCTCTCACCCACCCCTCACATCCCAAACCACCAACACCAGCCTCTCACCCACCCCTCACATCCCAAACCACCAACACCAGCCTCTCACCAACCCCTCACGTCCCAACCCACCAACACCAGCCTCTCACCCACCCCTCACGTCCCAATCCACCAACACCGGCCTCTCACCCACCCCTCACGTCCCAATCCACCAACACCAGCCTCTCACCCACCCCTCACGTCCCAACCCACCAACACCAGCCTCTCACCCACCCCTCACGTCCCAACCCACCAACACCAGCCTCTCACCAACCCCTCACGTCCCAACCCACCAACACCAGCCTCTCACCCACCCCTCACGTCCCAATCCTCCAGCACCGGTCTCTCACCGACCCCTCACGTCCCAATCCTCAAGCACCGGCCTCTTACCCACCCCTCACGTACCAATCCTCCAACACCGGCCTCTCACCCACCCCTCACGTACCAATCCTCCTCCACTGCATTCAACCACTGAAGAGTGTTTTCTTCTTTCTTCATCGCTGGATGTGGGTGCCACTGGCAATGCTGGCATTTGTTGCCCACCCCTAGTTACCCTAGAATGGAATGGATTGCTGGGCCTTCTAAGAGGATGACTAAGAGTCATTTACGTTGCCATGTTTTTGGAGTCACATGTAGCCCAGACCAGATAAGAATGGCAGATTTCCTTCCTGAAAGACCATTAGGTATACCATTTATGTTTTTGCAACAATTTCTGATAGAACATAGAACATTGAACATTAAAGCGCAGTACAGGTCCTTTGGCCCTCGATGTTGCGCCGACCTGTGAAACCAATCTGAAGCCCTATCTGATACACTATTCCATTATCATCATTATGCCTGTCCAATGACCATTTAAATGCCCTTAAAGTTGGCAAGTCTACTACTTTTGCAGGCAGTGTGTTCCACACCCCTACTACTCTCTGAGTAAAGAAACTACCTCTGACAGCTGTCCTATATCTATCACCACTCAATTTAAAGCTATGTCCCCTCATGCTAGCCATCACCATCCAAGGAAAAAGGCTTTCACTATACCTTATCTAACCTTATGTAACCCTCTGATTTTCTTATATGTCTCACCTAAGTCACCTCTCAACCTTCTTCTCTCTAAGAAAAGCTGTCTCAAGTTCCTCAGCCTTTCCTCGTAAGACTTTTCCTCAATACCAGGCACCATCCTAGTAAATCTCCTCTGAACCCTTTCCAAAGCTCCCACATCTTTCCTATAATGTGGTGACCAGAACTGTGTGCAATACTCCAAATGTAGCCTCATCAGAGTTTTGTACAGCTGCAGCATAATCTAATCATTCTGAAATTCAATCCCTCTACTAATAAAAGCTCACACACCGTTTGCCTTCTTAACAACCTTATCAACCTGGGTGGCAACTTTCAAGGATCTATGTACATGGACACCAAGATCTCTTTGCTCATCGACACTAGCAAGTATCTTCCCATTAGCCCAGTATTCTGCATTCCTGTTACTTCTTCCAAAGTGAATCACCTCACACTTTTCCACATTAAACTCCATTTGCCACCACTCAGGCCAACTCTGCAGCTTATCAAGATTCCTCTGTAACCTACAACATCCTTCATCACCACACACAACTCTACCGACCCACAGAGTCATCCGCATATTTACTCACCCATCCTTCTACGCCCTCATCCAGGTTGTTTATAAAAATGAGAAACAACCGTGGCCCCAAAACAGATCCCTGCGGCATACCACTGGTAACTGGGCTCCAGGATGAACATTTCCCATCGACAACCACCCTCTGTCTTCTTTCAGCTAGCCAACTTCTGATCCAAACCACTAAATCACCTTCAATCCCATGCCTCCATATTTTGTGCAATAGCCTACCATGTGGAACCTTATCAAACACCTTACTGAAATCCATATACATCATATCAACCACTTTACCCTCATCCATCTGTTTGGTCACCTTCTCAAAAAAACTTTACCTTGGTAATCATTCTACATTTATGAGTTCCGGCCTGCTCTGCCATTCAATGAGACCCAACGGGATCTGGTGTGGCCTAATCTCCATACCTATAGACAGCCTTGACTACCCAAAACTTAACTCAGTCTCACGTAAGTTCAATGACCCAGCCTCCACTGTTTACTGGAGAAGAGTATTTCACAGACTAACAAGACTTCAGCTTTTAGCTTTAATACAAGAAACCTTAAGGCATCCTTTCAAGCTTCCATGGGGCTCATTCCTAGATTCTATAAGGCACATCCATGGGCTGGACAGGTTTGGTCTTCTTTAGTCTTCCCTTCCAGGGCCCTGTTATTGAAAACAATATCATTACTCTCTTCTCAAGGTTGAACTGGGCCATGAATGGTGATTTCATGATGGGCACACAGGTGAAGGGCAATGTCAACTGAGACAGTCCAGATGTCAAAATAACTTCTCAGGATTTTCATGCTTTTAATTTGATTTTTCCCCTGGATTCGATTCGAAATAGAGAGTCTGTTTTGGATGTGGAGTGAAATGTCTTGAATTTGGAGCTTGAAGCACAAAAGATGTGCACATTCCGAGGATTGGCCTAAGCTAAATTATCCTGTGGTGTCCAGAGATGTACAGGTTAAGGTGGATTGGCCATGTTAAATTATCCTGTGGTGTCCAGAGATGTACAGGTTAAGGTGGATTGGCCATGTTAAATTATCCTGTGGTGTCCAGAGACGTGCAGGTTAAGGTGGATTGGCCCAAGCTAAATTATCCTGTGGTGTCCAGAGATGTACAGGTTAAGGTGGATTGGGCATGTTAAATTATCCTGTGGTGTCCAGAGATGTACAGGTTAAGGTGGATTGGCCATGTTAAATTATCCTGTGGTGTCCAGAGATGTACAGGTTAAGGTGGATTGGCCATGTTAAATTATCCTGTGGTGTCCAGAGACGTGCAGGTTAAGGTGGATTGGCCCAAGCTAAATTATCCTGTGGTGTCCAGAGATGTGCAGGTTAAGGTGGATTGGCCATGTTAAATTATCCTGTGGTGTCCAGGGATGTACAGGTTAAGGTGGATTGGCCATGTTAAATTATCCTGTGGTGTCCAGGGATTTACAGGTTAAGGTGGATTGGCCCAAGCTAAATTATCCTGTGGTGTCCAGAGACGTGCAGGTTAAGGTGGATTGGCCCACGCTAAATTATCCTGTGATGTCCAGGGATGTACAGGTTAAGGTGGATGGGCCATGTTAAATTGCCCCCTCATGTCCAGAGATGTGCAGGTTAAGGTGGATGGGCCATGTTAAATTGCCCCCTCGTGTCCAGAGATGTGCAGGTTAAGGTGGATGGGCCATGTTAAATTGCCCCCTCGTGTCCAGAGATGTGCAGGTTAAGGTGGATTGGCCATGTTAAGTTGCCCCCTTGTGTCCAGAGATGTGCAGGTTAAGGTGGATTGGCCATGTTAAGTTGCCCAAAATGTCCAGGGTTGTACAAATTAGGTGGATTAGCCACGGAAAATGCAGTGTTAGGGGGATAGCGTAGGGAGGTAGGTCTGGGTGGGATGCTCTTCAGAGGGTCAGTGCAGACTCAATGGATTGAATGACCTTTTTCCTTACTGTAGCAATTCCATGATTCTAGTCAACCTTCAGAGGTGGGAAGTAGTTACAAGTAGGTACAAAAACTTATTTCTAGAAACACAATGGGAAGCAAAATCTTAAAGCAGCTCACTTGGCGAGGGGACCCGATATCAAAAACGGCCAACAGATCCTTCACTTACCCCTGGGCACATGGAAAACATCCTGCAGTAAGTCAAACATTTTGTGTTAAAAAGATCACTCATAACTGTACATCCCTACTGATCTCCAAATTAGATTAGAGACCCCAAATGTATTGCTAATGCAGTATTACAGGAAGAGATTTTAGCAATATAGAGTAGGATACATATGGAAGTATTTAAAAGGTTGGCAGTCCTGAAATTAGAGCCATCATTTCACAGAATCATCGAATCATTATGGTGCAGAAGGAGGCCATTCAGTCCATTTGTCCCTGTATTGGCTGTATTCTCTAGTATCAGTCTCCTGCCTTTTCCCCACATCTGAGCAGTCATTCAGCAATACTCTCCAGAATGGTTCGATTGAACCTGCCTCCACCACAGTTCCAGGCCCTAGGTTCTCACTGAGAGAAAAAGGCTTTTTTTCTCATATCATCTCTGCTTCTTTTACACATTACATTAAATCCTTTCCCTCTTGTTCTAGTTTCTTTTATGAGCAGGAACAGCTTCTTGCTATCTAGTTTGTCCAGCCCACTCATGATTTGTAAAACCTCTACCAAATCTCCTCTCAGCCTTCATGTCTCTCCAAGGAGAAGAGTCACAGCTTCTTCCATCTATCCCAATCACTGAAGTTTCTCAGTTCTGGGTTACAGGGAGAAAGCAGGAAAATGACACCAAATGAAAAGGGCCTTCAGTGAGCCAGTGCAGACACAGTGGCCTCCACTGCTCCATAACAATTCCGTGATTTATCGAAAATAAACTTGGAGGAAATGATTTGCATTTGGAAAAGTATAGGTCAACAAATGAAAGTTTCCTGATGAAGGGCTTTTGCCTGAAATGTTGATATTCCTGCTCCTCGGATGCTGCCTGACCTGCACCACTCTAATCTTGACTCTGATCTCCAGCATCTGCAGTCCTCACTTTCACCTAAATGAAAGTTAATATTAACTTCTTCTAGGCAAATTTTGTATAAGCAATGTGATTGAGTTATTTGATTAAGGATTGGATAGTTTTGATGAGAATCATGTGATTGATGGCTTGTAAATGGAACTTTTAAAATAATTTGAACAAGTACCATATAACAAACTAGTAAGCAAAATAAAATTCTAATGGGGTTAAAGTGACAGTGACATCAAGAACATAAACTAGACTATGGAACAAGAAACAAGTTGCACTTGTACACGGTTAATTAAGGACTGCCCAGTGATCAGTACCAGGGCCATTGCTGTTTCTAATATACAATCATGACCTGACCTCTTTACATAGCTTGCAGATGGAATGAAACTCATAATTATAGTGATCAAAGAGGAAGAGAAACAGCAAATTGAAGAGGATTAAGGCAGACGTGTAAAATGGGCAGACGTGCAACAGATTGAGTTTATTTTGACAAGACTGAAGTGATCCATTTGATCGGGAATGGGGAGAGCTGATGTAACGTACAAGAACAGAGTGGCCCAGGGTGTATCTGTCTCTGAGAGAGGCAGGATGATTTGGGCTGGCTGGAATCCTTGTCTTTATTTTTAAATTGGGGCTTAGGGCTGATCCATACAGGGGTCTGAGTGACGTGGGCAATGGTAGAATGGGTGGCAAAATCAGTCAAGAGGTCTGGCGAGCCCTATCTCAATGTCAGGATCATCTCACTCCATCTTTTATGTTTTTTACAAGTGGGATAGCACAGTTTTTGTTAGGTAGTAGAAGTTTTCAGTTGACAGGAATTGATATTTATAGAGTTATAGTGTCATACAACACAGAAATAGATTCTTCGGTTCAACTGGTGTATACCGACCAATTTTCCCAAGCTAAACAGCATGATGGCTCAGTGGTTAGCACTGCTGCCTCACAGCACCAGTGACTCAGGTTTGATTCTAGCCCTGGGCAACTGTCTGTGTGGAGTTTGCATATTCTCCCCGTGTCTGCGTGGGTTTCCTCTGAGTGTTCTGGTTTCCTCTCACAATCCAAAGATGTGAATTGGCCATGCTAACATGCTCATAGTGTTCAGGGATAAATATAGGATAGTAGGAAAATGGGTCTGACTGGGTTACTCTTTGAAGGGTCGGTGTGGACTTGTTGGGCCAAATGGCCTATTTCTACACTGTAGGAATTCTGTGAAACTAGTCCTACTTGCCTACATTTGGCACATAAACCTTCTAAACCTTTCTGTAGTGATTGTAATGGTGTCAGCCAGGCAGACCTCTTAGAATATGAGTTCCCTGATTGGGACTGTTAACCTGGTCCAATCAGGGAGCCCTGGCTGAAAAATAAGAACAGGAATGTCAGAGAGTCTGTTCACTCTGACAGCTGTGGGTATCAAGGCCTGACTTGTAAATAAAGGGGCACTTGGTGATGAGATACCGACCTCCGTGGAGTTGTTTCAGTGGCAACGAGAGAAAAGCACGCTCCTGAAGACTTTTGCTCATAATTGTTGTCTTTCAGTTTGGGGTAAGCACCATGTAGTTATTTGGGAAACTTAACTCGTTCAATTCTACTGTCAAAGACAGGGCCCAGTATGGGGCAAATATGCAATATTTTCTACAGGCAAATTACATTGGGATAGATGAAAAGTAATGAGTAATTCTCCTGACAGTTTGTGGTCCCACAGATTATTTGGTTATTAAGAGCCGAATGTTCCCTTAAAACCATTCAAGAGTTGACAGATTTAGCTAAGGAATACTACAACCCCAAGCCTCCTCTAATTCTGAGCCACTATCATTTTTACTTGGCAATTCCAGAACCAGAAGAACACATATATCAGGATTTTTGACTAGGTTGAGGCAACTGGCAGAGGCATGTAACTTTGGTTTAACCTTTAATGAGATGCTGAGAGACTGTTTGGTACATAGGATTAATGATATAACCGTGCAAAAGTATGCAAAAGCCCACCTGGACTTAAAAAGGCACGATAACGGGCTCTGACATTGGAAAATGCAGTAAGTGGAGCATATGCGTTGCATGGCATTTTGATGGAAGTGGACACCTTCACCAGTCCGACTGAGATTGTGGAACTCAATTGCTTAGCCTTATTCAGGACATATCCTGAACAGAGGGACTCTGGGTCAGTGCACAGCAAGATCCCAAAACAAAGCCAAGCCTCAACCAAACCGTTCAAATTTTCTTCGGGAAGCAGGCTGGTAAGCCATGTACGCAGACACGAGACAACAGCAGAGTCCCACCAGACATAAATTGAATAAAAGAACTCATAGACCAATACCCAGGAGATTGCACACCCTGGGAAGTCCCCCTACACCTGGTTTGGAACAGTTAAATTTTTTGCAACATCCAAATCAAAACCAATCAAAATAAATGTCTGATTAAATGGTCATCGGGTTCTAATGGAGGTCGATACCAGCACAGCCATATCAATAATAGCAGAACCAGTCTTTAACAAAAATCAGTCTGGTCTCCAACCTTTCAATTTGTACAAAACCCCGACCAGACTAAGAACCTATACTGGGGAACCTTTACAGATTAAGGGTACAACTTCGGTTCCGGTCTCGTATGAGAAGCAACTAGCTCAGTTACCACTGATTGGAGTAACCATGAAATTGGTTGATAAAGATTCAACTTGATTGGCTCAATTATTCAATTAGAAAATGGCTAATTAAATGAAGTCCTAATTAAATACCCATAAAATTTTCAGAAAAAAGTCGAGCGACTATCAAATTGAATTGAATTGAATCTATTGTCGCATGTACCGAGGCACGGTGTCTTGAGAGCAATCAGACAGATCACAGAGTTAAGTAGCATAGATAGTAAATAATAGGCAAACAGCAGCAAAAACAAAAACACAGGTACAGGCCAATGTTCAGAGTTTGTGAGTCCATTCAGTAATCTAACAACAGTAGGGTCGGAATTCTTTTGAAAGCGGCTGGTATGTGTGTTCAGGCTTCTGTACCTTCCCCCCCCCCGATGGTAGAGGTTGTAGAAAAACATTGCCAGGGTGGGATGGATCATTGAGAATGCTGGCGGCCTTTCCTTGACAGTGAGCCTGGTAGATGGATTCTACAGTTGAGAGGTTGGCCTTTGTGATTGCCCGGGCTGAGTTCACCCCTCTCTGCTTCCTTCTCCAATTTTGAATGGTACGGTACCATACCAGGTAGTGATACATCCAGACAGAATACTCTCGATGGCGTACCTATAAAAGTTGGCAAGAGTATTCACCATCATGCCGAATTTCCTCAGCTGCCTGAGGAAGAAGGGACGTTGTTGGGCCTTTGTAACCAGTGCGTCCATATGAAGAGTCCAAGAAAGCTTGTTGTGGATGACCACTCCCAGGAGCCTGACACTGTCCACTCATTCCACCTCAGTGCTATTAATGTATAGGGAGGCATGTGTAACATTCTGCCGAAAGTCAATAATGAGTTCCTTGACTTTGCCAGCATTGAGAGCTAGGTTTTTCCCATTGCAGCATTTTTCCAGGTCTCCACCTCCTGTCTGTAGTCTGGTTCATCACCAGCTGAGATTCGACCAACTATGGTGGTGTCATCAGCCAATTTGCAAATGGCATTAGTCTGGTATTTGTGATGCAGTCCTGTGTATACATTGAGTACAATAGGGGGCTGAGTACATACCGCTGGGGGGCTCCATTGTTGAGTGATAATGAGGATAAAATATTGTCCCCAATCTTTACTGATTGTAGCCTGTAGGTCAGGAAACTGAGGATCCAGTTGCAAGTTTAATAATCAGTCTCAAGGGGATAATAGCATTGAAGGCTGAACTGTAGAAAATGAGTAGGATTCTTACGTAGCTGTTCTTGGTATCAAGATGTTCTAGACAGGAGTGAAGGGCAAGTGATATGGCTTCTGACGTGGATCGGTTGGTCTGATCGGCAAATTGAAGTGGGTCAAGAGTAGTGGGGAGGCTAGAGTTGATTAATGCCATGAGCAGCCTTTCAAAGGAGCTAAGGCCAACTCAGATGTCGACCAGGAAGCAATTCCACGATTCTGCAAGGCCCACCCAGTGCCACTTGCTTTATGGACAAAAGTGGAAGCAGAAATCAAAAGACTGGAAAGAGAAGGAATGATCAAACCAGGGCAGTCTGCAGATTGGGCAGCACCGGTCATACTGATTGTGAAGCCCTAATGGGTTGGTTCACCTTTGTAAGGATTTTAAACAAATGGTAACCTGCTTCTCACGGCTGGATAAATACCAATGCTTTGCATAGAGGATTTATACTCAAAACTGGCAGGGCGACTGTCCTTCACGTAGCTGGGCATGAGCCATGCGTACCTGCAATTGCGGTTAGATGAGGATTGCCAGAAGTATGGGATAATTAATACCAATATACAAGACTGCCACTTCGGGTATCATCAATCTGTGCAATCTTTCAGCAGATGATAGGGAATATTTTACAAGGTCTAACCTAACTCACTATTTATGAGATGATGTGATAATAGAAGGGAAGACCAATAAGGAGCACCTAGACAACTTGGACATAGTCCTTTGATGTTTCTCCCAGGTGGTTGTATGCCTTAGAAGGGGGAAATGTTTGTTCCAGGCACCCCAAGTGACCTGCTTGAGCTACCCAGTAAACAAGATCGGGTTACACCCATTGGAATATAAAGTGAGGGAGAGTAAAGGTAGCCTGGCTCCCATGCCTGTACTGGAGCTTAGGTTGTGCTGGGGAATTATTACAGAAAGTTCATACATAACCCAGCCTCGATCATGCTACCTTTGCATCAACTCTTTAAAAAGGGTCAACATTGGAAATGGTCGCATAGCCAAGCCATAGCTTTGAGGGAAGTGAAGGAACAGCTATCAACATCTAAGATGTTGGCATACTATGATCCCAAGCAAGATCTAACATTGACATACAATGCCTTCCCACATAGTATTATGGTAACATTAGCTCATAGGCGGCTCAGTGGAGAGGAACGCCCAATAGCATATGCATCCAGAACATTGGCTAATGCAGGATTCGAATACGGCTAGATGAAGTGGAATGTTTGGTGCTCATATTTGGAGTCAAGAAATTGCACCCATACCTTTACGGATGTAAGTTTGTAATAATAACGGACCACAAATTCCTGCTCGGTCTACTTAGAGAGGACAAGGCAGTGCTGCCTGTAGCTTCAGGCCAAATTTAGCAGTGGGCTCTAATACCAACCACATACAATTACAAGTTGGAATACTATCGTCCTGAGATTAGAGATAAGATGTTAAATCTAAATGTTGCTTACTTTATATATTTTTTTAATCATCTATGTGTGTTATTCCTAATTAACGTGATTAAATCGTGATGATCATTTGTTTTCTTCTTTTGAAGGTTTTTCCCAAGTAAAGAAAACAGTTGATGGTCCTGGATCTGAAAGCGTTCCTCCAGGAAAGGACTCATCCACAAACAGCCAAGCAAAGCATTTTTCACTTAAAGATATGACAATCAGAATTGTCAAGTCACAAACAGGGACGACGGAGGGCATGCTGAGGAACTGGCTTCTCAGAGAAAGCCTGGCCCAGCATCAGGGTTGGATGGGAGCAGTTCCTCAGTTACTGTTCACACCACGGTGCATCCATCCTTGAGAACAATGCCAGCAGATATGGTGATCAAAAGTGACATTGACACAAATGTCCACTCTGACCAAGCTGCTGTGGACTCATTGTCAGCGTACAAAATGCCAGATCTGAAGACCCCCTCCAATCAGGGCCCTATGAAACAGCCAGATGGAGCTTGTCTGATCCAAGATACCATTCTACACCTCACCTTCTGATAAATCTCCAAATTACTATTTCTGGTACTCTCCTTACTGGCAGATTCAAAATAACCCCCTCTGTACTCCCATTGGCACAGGGCAATCTCCAGTCCCTCAAAACCCAGCAGAGATGTCGGAGCCAGCAGACGTGGAACCCACTGCCTTTGGCCATGTCTGAATGTGCTCATATCCCGCCTATACCCGTGATGACAGGGCTCTGTATGATATTTTCTTCCACATTCCTGATCCTCACATCTCCAAGAAGGAGCTGCTGAGTGTGCCAGATGAAGACAGTGAGTTCTGGGGCACACTGCATTTCACTGGGATAGATGCTGCTGAGGAGCTATTAAGTAAGCGGAGGTTCAGGGACACTTCCATGAAAATCCTGTCTGAGACAAAGATTGGAGGCTCTTAATGGGCTGAATGCATTGGCTAATGTTTACAGCAATAAATACATTTTAAAGAGTTTAGCTTTAGCATTCTCAAAAGATGTGTTGCTGGAACATGTGATAAAGTTGATTTGTTTAGGTAAAGAATGGGAGTAAGGATTATCACTGAAGGTTTAACCCTGGCTCGTCCACAACACACACAATTCAGTGAAAATTTGAGTCAAAATTCAGCCTTTGTTAGGAAATTAGCAGGTCGTGGCTCATAAAAGCCGTAAAATAAAAAGGCAAAGATTAAAGAGTGTTGCTATTAATCTATCGGACACTTATATATGCTGTTGGAATAACGAGATTGTGAAAGTGGTGGATATGGGGAAAGGTGGGGGTTACCTCCTTGTTGGAGCTGGGTCTCCATTCATTAACCTGGTGACTTGGTTGAGAGAACATCTTTACCTCAGGCTAGATTAACTAAGATAATGACCACTTACAAATCAGAGGAATTATTGAGTTTGGGGGTCACAAACTTGCACATGTGCAATGACCAAACGGCAATGGGAAGCCTGTATTTTAGTTTTGTGAGCCATCCTTCTAAGGCCAAAATGAACAGTAGCCAATCAAAAAGAGGGTTCATTGGTCTCCTATTATGACATAATCAGGCTCCAAGAAATGGCCATGCGATCTCAGGTCGTCATGGGAATGAGTAGCTAGGAAACAAAAGGTAAATAGTAAGCTCATTGCACTGGGGTTGGCCCAGACAGCATTTTCTATTTGGGAGTGCACTGGAAAATGAAGGTAGTGAGGAAACAAAGCAAGGTTCTTTCCGAATGAAACAGTTGTCATTTTAGCAATCTTCAAATGTGTCCTGTTGTTGAAGCAATGCTCGCAGAAAAGAGCAGAATTTGTGTTACAATGTCTGCTATATTGTTTAAAAGAGCAGAGAGTGGAATCAATAAGGAGAAGGGATTTTCAACTGGATGATACCCATTTCTATTGTTAGAATGAGCCAAAACCCACCAGATTGTTGAAAGGGGTTTAAAAAAGGGAGTCTTCGGGGTGTTTGTACAATCAGGACTGTTGCAATCTGAATGAGAGAGAGTTCATTGATAGAGTCATAGAGTCCTACAGCAGGCTGTTTGGCACAAACTCATCCATGCTGACCAAAATGTCCATCCACGCTAACCTCATTACCCTACACTCGGCCTATATCCTTCTAAACCTTTCCTATCCATGTATTTGACAAAATGCCTATTAAATATTGTTAATTTACCCACCTCAAACACTTCTGCTGGCAGTTCATTCCATATGCATGTAAATAAGTTGCCCCTAAGGTACAATGATTCTATTTTCTCCTTCTCAAATTGCAGAGTAAATCCAATCATATTATGATGACTGATTCCTAAGGGTTCCTTCACCTTAGGTTACCTTATCAAGCGTGCCTCATTGCACATCACTAGAACATAGAACATAGAAGAATACAGCGCAGTACAGGCCCTTCGGCCCTCGATGTTGCGCCGATCCAAGCCCACCTAACCTACACTAGCCCACTATCCTCCATATGTCTATCCAATGCCTGTTTAAATGCCCATAAAGAGGGAGAGTCCACCACTGCTACTGGCAGGGCATTCCATGAACTCACGACTCGCTGAGTGAAGAATCTACCCCTAACATCTGTCCTATACCTACCACCCCTTAATTTAAAGCTATGCCCACTCGTAATAGCTGACTCCATACGTGGAAAAAGGTTCTCATGGTCAACCCTATCTAAACCCCTAATCATCTTGTACACCTCTATCAAGTCACCCCTAAACCTTCTTTTCTCCAATGAAAACAACCCCAAGTGCCTCAGCCTTTCCTCATACCATCTTCCTACCATACCAGGCAACATCCTGGTAAACTTCCTCTGCACCCGTTCCAGTGCCTCCACATCCTTCCTATAGTATGGTGACCAAAACTGCACACAATACTCCAGATGTGGCCGCACCAGAGTCTTATACAACTTTAACATGACCTCAGGACTCCGAAACTCAATTCCTCTACCAATAAAAGTCAGTACACCATATGCCTTCTTCACCGCACTATTTACCTGGGTGGCAACTTTCAAAGATCTGTGTACATGGACACCAAGATCCCTCTGCTCATCCACACTACCAAGTATCCGACCATTAGCCCAGTACCCCATCTTTTTGTTACTCTTACCAAAGTGAATCACCTCACATTTAGCTACATTGAACTCCATTTGCCACCTTTCTGCCCAGCTCTGCAGCTTATCTATATCCCACTGTAACCTGACACATCCTTCCTCACTGTCAACAACTCCACCGACTTTCGTATCATCCGCAAACTTGCTCACCCAACCTTCTAGCCCCTCCTTCAGGTCATTTATAAAAATGACAACCAGCAATGGTCCCAAAACAGATCCTTGCGGAACACCGCTAGTAACTGCACCTTTACCATCAACTACTACCCTCTGTCTTCTTCCAGCCAGCCAATTCCTAATCCAAACCTCCAACTCACCCTCAATGCCATAACTCCGTATTTTTTGCAGTAGCCTACCATGGGGAACCTTATCAAATGCCTTACTAAAATCCATATACACCACATCTACCGCTTTCCCCTCATCCACCTCCTTAGTAATCTTCTCGAAGAATTCAATAAGGTTTGTGAGGCACGACCTGCCCTTCACAAAACCATGCTGACTATCCTTGATCACATTATTCCTATCCAGATGTTCATAAATCCTATCCTTTACAATTCTCTCTAAGACTTTGGCCACACCAGAAGTGAGACTCACCGGCCTATAGTTACTAGGGTTATCCTTACTCCCCTTCTTGAACAAGGGAACCACATTTGCTAGCCTCCAGTCTTCTGGCACTATTCCTGTAGACAACGAGGACATAAAAATCAAGGCCAATGGCTCTGCAATCTCTTCCCTTGCTTCCCAGAGAATCCTGGGATAAATGCCATCAGGCCCAGGGGACTTATCTATTTTCACCCTTTCCAGAATTTCTAACACCTCTTCCCTACATACCTCAAAGCCGTCCATTCTAATTAATTGTGACTCAGTATTCACATCGGCAACAATGTCCTGTTCCTGAGTGAATACTGATGAAAGGTATTCATTCAGTGTCTCCCCAATCTCTTCAGCCTCCACACACAACTTCCCACTACTATCCTTGACTGGACCTATTCCTACCCTAGGTAAAAACAATAACTGCAGATGCTGGAAACCAAATTCTGGATTAGTGGTGCTGGAAGAGCACAGCAGTTCAGGCAGCATCCAACGAGCAGCGGTGCAGCCTGAACTGCTGTGGTCTTCCAGCACCACTAATCCACTATTCCTACCCTAGTCATTCTTTTATTCCTGACATACCTATAGAAAGCCTTAGGGTGTTCCCTAATCCTACCAACTAAGGACTTCTCATGTCCCGTCCTTGCTGCTCTTAGCTCTCTCTTCAGAACCTTCCTGGATACCTTATAACACTCAATCGCCCCAATTGAACCTTCACTCCTCATCTTTACATTGGCCTAAATCTGACATTGCCTGTTCCCTGGTGGGCTCTACCACAAGCTGCTCCAAAAAGCCATTCTAGTAGACATTCCACAAATACCTTTTCTTGCAATCCATGACCAACCTGATTATCCCAGTCCACCTGCATATTGAAACTCTCAATGCTCACTGTGACTTTGCTTTTCCTACAAATCTTTTCTATCTCCTGCTGTATCTTGCACCCAGCTCCTGACTACTGTTTGGAGGACTGTACATAGCTGCAACTATGTTTTGTTTTTACCTTTGCAGTTCTTCAATTCTAACCACACTATCTGATCCTGCTTTGTTTCTTCCCATTCATTTAATTTCATATCTTACTATTAAGGCAACCCCCCAGCCCCTCTGCCCACCTGCCTATCTTGTTGTTCGGATGTAACTCCTTGAATATTCAGCTCCCAATCCTGACCCCCTTGCAGCCACATCCCCATAATTCCCACTACATCTTACCTGTCAATTTCGATTTGTGCCACAATCTCATTTACCTTATTCCTTATCCAGCTTGCATTCAGATAATGCACCTTCAGTTCTGTATTAACCCTCTCTCTTCTCATCACTTGTCCAGTGTGCTTGAAGTTTGATTGTTAACCTTTTCCATACACTCGCCTGTTTGTGTCTGAGCTGGAGATTTTAATAACCTCTCCTGAGCCCTGCAATCTTA
Source organism: Chiloscyllium punctatum (assembly GCF_047496795.1). Lineage (NCBI taxonomy): Eukaryota > Metazoa > Chordata > Chondrichthyes > Orectolobiformes > Hemiscylliidae > Chiloscyllium > Chiloscyllium punctatum. The sequence continues at coordinate 36,916,853 of NC_092762.1, read as the reverse complement.
CCTCCTCCTTGAATTTGGGTTTTCTAATTTGTCCTGTAACTGAACCTTCCTTGTCTCTCCACCAACACCCTCCCCATTCCCCCAACCCCATCCCACTCCCCCAACTCCAAATTTAGTTTCAAGCCCTGTCTACAGCCCAAGTTATGCAATTCATTAGGACTCTGGTCCCAGCATGGTTCAGATGAAGACCGCTCCATCCGAACAGGTCCCTTATTCCCCAGTACTGGTGCCAATGTTTCATGAATTCAAACCCATTTCTACCACACCAATCTCTGAGCCATGCATTATCTGCTTAATCTTATTGACCTCATGCCAATTAGCTTGTGGCACAGGTAGTAATCCAGAAGTTATTATCTTTTGGGTTCTACTTTATAATTTAGCTCCCAGCATTCCATACTCCCTTAGCAGAACCTCTGCCCTAGTTTTATTGATGGCGTTAGTACGTACCTGGACCACAACCACTGGATCTTTACCCTCCCACTCCAAGGTCGTCTGCAGCCCAGATGAGATATCCCAAACCCAAGCACCAGGCAGGCAACACAGCCTCTGGGACTCTCGATCCTGGTCACAGAGGACAATGTCTATGCATCTAACTATACTATCCCCAATTACAACAACACTTGTCTTCTCTCCCTCCTTTTATTTGGATGCAAAATTGACAACAAATTAGGGTAACTGCCAGTGAATGTTTTTTATGGGTGGAAAGTGATTTCCAACGGTATTCCACAGGGATCAGTGTTGTCTTCCATGCTGCTTGTGGATATATGTTAATGAGTTAGACTTAAACGTGAGAGACATTGAAGTGGATGTCAACAATGGGAAGATATCTGTAATTTGGTGAGTGGGCAGAAAGGTGGCACATGGAAATTAATCTGAAGAAGGAAGATTTCCTCAGAGTAGAAGAGGATCTTGATCAGATGGGCCGATTGGCCTCGAGTGGCAGATGGAGTTTAATTCAGATAAATGTGAGGTGCTGCATTTTGGAAAGGCAAAGCAAAGCAGGACTTATACACTTAATAGTCAGGTCCTGAGGAGTGTTGCTGAACAAAGAGACCTTGGAGTGCAGATTCATAGTTCCTTGAAAGTGGAGTCTTAGGTAGATAGGATAGTGAAGAAGGTGTTTGGTCTGCTTTCCTTTATTGGTCAGGGCATTGAGTATAGGAGTTGGGAGGTCATGTTGCTGCTGCACGGGACATTGGTTAGGCCACTGTTGGAATATTGTATGCAATTCTGGTCTCCTTCCTGTAGGAAGGATGTTGTGAAACTTGAAAGGGTTGAGAAAGATTTAGAAGGATGTTGCTGGGGTTGGAGAGTTTGAGCTATAGGGAGAGGATGAATAGGCTAGGGCTGTTTTCCCTGGACTGTTGAAGGCTGAGGGGTTACCTTATATAGGTTTATAAAATCATGAGGAACATGGATAGGATAAATAAAGGTCTTTTTCCTGCGATGGGGGAGTTCAGAACTAGAGGGCATAGGTTTAGGGTGAGAGAGGAGAGATTTAAAAGAGAACTGAAGGGCAACATTTTCATGCAGAGGGTAGTACGTGTATGGAATGAGCTGCCAGAGGAAGTGGTGGAGGCTGGTATAATTACAGGATTTAAAAGGCATCTGGATGGGTATATGAATAGAAAGGGTTTAGAGGGATATGAGCCAAGTGCTGGCAAATGGTACTGGATTAATTTTGGATATGTGGTCAACATGGATGTATCGGACTGAGGGTCTGTTTCCATGCTGTACAGCTCTGTGATTCTATGACTGTAAATGTGGGTAATGGTTGGTGGATTTTTTTTATGAGTACAAAGTAGTTTCCAGTGGTGTTCCACAGAGATGAGTGTTGTGTTCCATGCTATTTGTGGATATGTGTTAATGAGTTAGACTTAAATGCGAGAGGCATTCTTCGGAAATTTGTAGCCAACTTGAAGTGTATGATGTGTAATTGGCAGTGAAGACGATGTCAACAATAGGAAGCTAACAGTGGTTTGGTAAATGGGCAGAAAGGTGACACATGGAAATTCATCCGGAGAAACAAGGTTACCTCAGAGTAGAATGGGATCTTGACCAGATGGGCTGATGGGCCACGGAGTGGCAGATGAAGTTTAATTTAGATAAATGTGAGGTGTTGCATTTGAGGAGGGCAAAGGCAACAAGGGGATGCACCATAAGTGGGTGAGTATTGAGAAGAGTGGCAATAGTGGCTCCATGGTTAACTCTGCTGCCTCACAGCACCATGGGGATCCAGGTTCAATTCCACTGTCTGCATGGATTTCCTCCAGGTGTTCTGCATTCCTTCCACAGTCCAAAGATACGCAGGTTAGCCATGCTAAATTGCCCATAGTATCCAGGGATGTGCAAGCTCAGTAGATTAAGCATGGGAAATGCACGGTTACAGGATTGGGATATAATAGGTTTGAGTGGGATGCTCTTCGGAAGGCCGGAGTGGACTGAGTAGGCCGAATGGCCTGCTTCCACACTGTAGGGATTCTAACACCTTCTGAGTGACAGAGCTTTGAGTGCACGTCCACAGGTCCATGAATGTGCAGGACAGGTAGATAAGGTGATCAAAGGATATGGGCTACTTTTCTTCATTTAGTGAGGCATTGAATATAAACAGCCCTAGGCATGGTCTTTTCAAGGGATCCTGTCTCCAGTGTTGCAAGATGATGACTGATCTATTGTGCTCCACCAGGTTAGATAACGCTCTTGGCTCAATGTTTAATGCTCCAATAGGTGTGAGATAGAATTCTAAGGTTGCTATTGGAGAGCAGAGGCTCACAAGAGGATTGAGTGCAAGGTATCGCTGTCAGCTATCTCATGTGCAATCAGTGTCTATCCATGTAGTGATGCGGTCTCTGACATACCTGCCTCAGGTTTATACTACTCAGCAGTTTGTGTGTCACCACAGAATCCTTACAATCCAGATAGAGACCATTCAGCCCATTGTGTCAATGCTGACCATCCAAAGAGCAGCCCACTCACACCCTGCACCTCCATATTTATCAAAGTCAATCCACCTAACCTGCACATCTTTGGACTGTGGGCTGAAATCCTCACAGGCACATGGAGAACGTGCAAACTCCACACAGCCAGTTACCTGAGGGTGGAATCAAACCCAGGTCCCTGGCACTGTAAGGCAGCAATGTTATCCACTGGGCCACTGGATTTTCATCGCATTCAAGAGCATTACACATCTGATAGCTTTTCATTAAAAGCTTGCATGCGGCAAAAATGCAAGCAGGTAAGGTGGCTTTTTGGGTTGAGCCACCTTTCCAGGCAAATTGCACGTGCTTCTCCCAGCAGATTGACAGGTGTCAGCCAATATAGCTGCCTTGCCTGGACTGGTTTGACCCTGTCAGACATTGCCCCCTGCTAACACTGTGAGTGTGACAAATAACAGGCTGCATCTGACTAGGACTACTCATTAGTTGGTGAATATGTGGCAGCATGCTCTTTACACTGTCATGGTTTACACCAAAGAATAGTTTGTTTATAAAAGGAGCAATGTTAGTGTTAGTGAGTAGGGTTATTTTCACTGGAACCTGGAGGATGTCTACTCTGTCAGTTCCATACATACAGAGTAAAGTTTGTGAACACAGTGGTTCCCTATTTTCCAATAAAGTTGTGTCCATGAACATAATTCCAACAAATTCAGGTATTAATGAGTATTCATAACATGGCAATTCATGCAAAACAGGTTTGTGATGACATAATTCTAAAGAAGGGTCACTGACCCCAAAATGTTCAGTCTGCTTTTTCTCCACAGACGCTGACAGACCTGTTGAGCTTCTCCAGTGATTTCAGTATTTGCTCCTGATAGTGGAGATCAGGAAAGCTGAGGTCATTGCAAAACTTTAACATGCTGTCAGGAAATTAAACTCTTCCTTCCCATCCAATGATAATCTGCTACTCTCCCTTCTGTATGGCACAGTGGCTCAGTGGTTAGCATTTCTGCCTCACAGCGCCATGGACCCAGGTTCGGTTCCATCCTTGGGTGACTGTCTGTGTGGTGTTTGCATGTTCTCCCTGTGTCTAAGAGGATTTTCTCTGATTTCCTCCCACAGTCTGAAGATGTCCAGGATTGGTCATGGGAAATTGCTCATGATGTGCAGGCTAGGTGGGTTAGTCACTGAAAGTTCAGGTTGATAGGGATAAGGTAATGGGGCGGGCCTGGGTGGATGCTCTTTTGGAGAGTCAGTGTGGACTCAGTGGACAGAATGGTCTGCTTCCACACTGGAGGTATTCTGTGCAAAGCTAAGGCCAGCCTCAAATTATTCCACACAATATTTTCAATATTACAGGGGGTCATTGGCGACTTCCAAAGAAGAGTCACTGGACTTGAGATGTTACATCTGCTTTCCCTCGAGAGATTTTGCCAGTTTCTCAGAAATTTCCTTATTTCTTTCAGATCTTCAACATTCACAATTCTTTTGTTTTATTTTATTAGAGATGTATTGAGTTTCAGTGAGGTATGAAAAGTGCAAGTGTCCGCTTCAGCCAACAGATGGCATCATTACACTAGCAATAAACATGTGAACAAGAACAACCTGGACTTTTAGGCCGTAAACTCTCCAGTCCAGAATGCTTGAGACCAAGTTATTTTGATTTTTATTTTCTGGATTATAGAATGATGTTAAAATGTATATCCCCATGATTGTCTACCAGAAAACACTGGTTAGCAGCGCCGGAGACCCGGGTTCAATTCCCGCCTCAGGCGACTGACTGCGTGGAGTTTGCACGTTCTCCCCGTGTCTGCGTGGGTTTCCTCCGGGTGCTCCGGTTTCCTCCCACAGTCCAAAGATGTGCAGGTCAGGTGAATTGGCCATGCTAAATTGCCCGTAGTGTTAGGTAAGGGGTAGATGTAGATGTAGATGTAGGGGTATGGGTGGGTTACGCTTCGGCGGGGCGGTGTGGACTTGTTGGGCCGGAGGGCCTGTTTCCACACTGTAAGTAATCTAATCTAAAAAAAAATCTAAAAAAACAATATTGGTAAAAATATGCGTGAATTACGTTGTTTAAAATGCAGCAGTTTGAAAATCTTTGAGCTACTAACTACAATACACTGTGGGAATGCAACTGTTGAATTAGTGTGCTTCATGATTTTCTACACATTAACCTACATCACAGAGAGTTCATATTAAGTTGGAGGTTTATCAACTGCTATGTACTCTAAAATGACACACCAGAGTCACATATACAGTTTAAGATTAGATTAGATTCCCGACAGTGTGGAAACAGGCCCTTTGGCCCAACAAGCCCACACCAACCCTCCGAAGAGTAACCCACCCCCCTTCTGACTAATGCACCTAACACTATGGGCAATTTAGCATGGCCAATTCACCTGGCCTGCACATCTTTGGACTGTGGGAGGAAACTGGAGCACCCGGAGGACACCCACACAGACACAGGGAGAATGTGCAAACTCCACACAGACAGTCGTCCAAGGCTAGAATCGAACCTGGGACCCTGGTGCTGCTAACCATTGAGCCACTGTGCCACCCCAGGTGTGTGCTCACTTAGAATATGATTACATTGCCATATAGTTGTCTTGCTGACTAATACAGCGAGATGGGGAGCTCTTTTTGAACATCACATGTCATAATATCATCCAGCTGTCTTTAAGGTGTACAATAATGGGCTGCTCTGGAAGTTTAGATCACATGCAATCCTGGGGGAGCTGGCAGATTGAATACAAAATTGGCTTGATGGTAAGAAGCAGAGGGTAATAGTGGAAGGATGCTTGTCGGACTGGGAGGCCTGTGACCAATGGAGTGCCTCAGGGTTCAGTGCTGGGCTCATTACTGTTCAATATCTGTATCAATGATTTGGATGAGAATGTACAAGACATGATTAGTAAGTTTGCCGATGACACGAGGCAGTATCGTGGATAGTGAGGAAGGTTATCAGAAATTGCAGCAGGTCTTCGATCAGCTGGGGAAGTGGGCCAAGAAATGGCAAATGGAGTTTAATAAATGTAAGTGTGAGGTCTTGCATTGTGGAAAGTCAAATCAAGGTAGGAGTTTCATGGTGAATGGTAGGGTCTTAAGGGGTGCACTGGAACAGAGGGACCTTGGAGTTCAGATGCACAGTTCTCTGAAAGTAGAGTCACAGGTAGATAGGACAGTGAAGGCAGCTTTTGGCACACTGGCCTTCATCAATCAGGGCTGGGAGTATAGAAGTTGGGAAGTTATGTTGCAGTTATGTAGGATGTTGGTGAGGCTGCACTTGGAGTATTGTGTTCAGTTTTGGTCACCTTGCAATGGAAAGGATGTTATTAAACTGGAATGAGTGCAGAAGAAATTTACAAGGATGTTTCCAGGACTCAATGGGTTGATTTATAAGGAGAGTTTGGACAATATAGAACATAGAAAATTACAACGCAGCACAGGCGCTTTGGCCCTCAATGTTTCCCTAACCTGTGGAACCAATCTGAAGCTACCCTATCTAACTCTCTGATTATCTTATATGTCTCAATTAAGTCATCTCTCAACCTTCTTCTCTTGAACGAAAACAGCCTCAAGTCCCTCAGCCTTTCCTTATGAGACTTTCCCTCCGTACCAGGCAAAATCCTAGTAAACCTCCTCTGATCCCTTTCCAAAACTTCCATATCCTTCCTATAATGCAGTGACCAGAACTGTACACAATATTCCAAGTGCGGCCGCACCAGAGTTTTGTACAGCTGCAGCATGACCTCATGGATCCAAAAATCAATCTACCTATAAAAGCCAACAAACCACATGCTTCTTAACAACCCCATCAAACTAGGTGGCAACTTTCAGGGATCTATGTATATGGATACTGAGATCTCTCTGCTCATCTACACTGCCAAGAATCTTACCATTAGCCCAGTACTCTTTATTCCTGTTGCTCCTTCCAGAGTGAATCACCTCACATTTTTCCACATTAAACTTCATTTGCCACCTCTCAGTCCGGCTCTGCAGCTTATCTATGTCCCTTTGTAACCTGCAACATCCTTCAGCATTGTCCACAACTCCAAGCTAGGACTCCAAGCTAGGAATGGATAGGGTGAATGCACTCAATATTTTTCCCAGAGCTGGGGAATCAAGGATTCGAGGGCATCAGTTTAAGGTTAGAGGGGAAAGAATAAAAGGTAACCTGAGGGAAAACTTTTTTACACAGAGGGTGGTACACATATCGACTGAGCTGCCAGAGGAAATGGTTGATGTGGGTTTATTAACAACATTTAAAAGTCATTCGAACAAATATGTGGATAGGCAAGGTTTGGAAGGATATGGACCAAGTGTAGGGAAATAGGGTTAGCATGGACAGACATTTTGGTCAGCACAGATCAGTTTGACCCAAAGGGCCTGTCTCCATGTTATGACTCCATAATACGACATCTCCCTTTTCTCTTTGAAGAATGGAATACCTGCTAAATCTGACAAATATATATAAGGACGCACATCAGTATTTAATCTTTATACATTAAGATAAAGCTTTGTGGATGTCCAACACAAATGTATCAAGTCGAAATTTCGGGCAAGAGCCTTTCATCATAAATTCCTAACGAAGGGCTCTTGCCCGAAATGTTGATTCTCCTGCTCCTCGGATGCTGCCTGACCTGCTGTACTTTTCCAGCACCACATTCTCAACTCTAATCTCCAGCAACTGCAGTCCTCGCTTTCGCCACAAACGTATCAAGCCCTTTTATGATTATCAGTACTCAGAAGTATAGTTTCACTCTGTGATAGTCTATCTGTCATGGTGGGTGCATCATGTATGCATCATGCTTGGGCAGCTGTCTGGGGTGACACATTCAGTTTCAGAGTCATTGTCTTGCATAGTTGGTCATGCACAATTCAGACGTCTCAACTCAGTCATTGTGGAATTTGACTAATATTGTTGACAATATGGTATAATCTGGGTTGTTGAACCTTTCCACAGGCCCATGTATTCGCAAGAAGTTCTTGGACTCAGATGCTTTGACATTGTACAATTTGGAATACCCATCTGCATGCACATTATTCACAATCTTGCTCCATTTGTTCCCGTGTTTCCAGAAATGCTTCATGTACATTTGTTCGAATAGTAACAGTGGTTAACACTGCTGCCTTACAGCACCAGGGACCCGGGTTTGATTCCAGCCTTGGGCAACTATCTGTGTGAAGTTTGCAGATGCTCCCTGTGTATGTATTCGCTTCCTCTCGGTGCTCTGGTTTCCTCTCACAGTCCAAAGATGTTCAAAGTTAAAAATCACACAACACCAGGCTATAGTGTTGTGTGATTTTTAACTTTGTACACCCCAGTCCAGCACCGGCATCTCCAAAAGATGTGCAGGTTAGGTGAACTGGCCATGTTAAATTGCCTACAGTGTTCAGGGATATGTAGGTTAGGTGCATTGATCTATAGCAAGCACTTCCTTTGAGATGTTCCCTCAAGCTAACACAGACTGTTAACACCTGTTGCAGGACTGTGCATTACCAACCTGAAGTTACACTCTCCTGGGATTACATCAAGGTTCATAAATGTGCAGCACACAAACTTGCAAATTGTCTACACTGTTGTTTACATTCCACAGGAGCTTCTTCAACCACTGTTCATCTAAGATTATCACAGTGTCCTTCAAGCCCTCTGTCCTTTATATACCCAGTGGGTTTCACGTTGTATAGTCCCAAATTGTCCCAAAAGGATTGGAATGTTTTCAATGTGGTCAGGTTTTGTGTTCTATCAGGAGGTACAGAGTGTCCTGCAGTGAGGTCTAACCCATTCCATCACAGCTAGAGCTGACTGCCTCCGAGACAGAAGGTAGGCCATCAGAAAGAGTGAGAGGATTGTGTGTGGAGTGACGTTGCTCACAACACAGCACATTAGAAGAAAAGAGGCAATAATATCCAACTATTAGACTCCTGACATCTCGAGCAAGCTGCTGGGAAATGGGAGGAACTTTCTGAGTAAATGGACGATGTTTAGTGATGGTGGCCGTAAGTCACAATCCCAGACCTGTCACAATGCAGCAACTCAGCCAAGCCACACGTGTCTCTTTAGCCATGCAGCTGAATCAGAGGGGAAGAGGAGGCAAGGGCCCAGTGGTTTTATTGATGTTAATCCAGAGACCCAGGCGATATTCTGGAGACTTCGAATCGAATGCTGCAATGGCAGATAGTGGAATTTGAATTCAATAAAAATAAATCTGGAATTAAGGATTTAATAATGACGACAAAGCCATTGTTGATTGTCAGAAAAACCCATCTCGTTCACTAATGTTGTTTAGGGAAGGAAACTGCTGTCCTTACCTAGTCTGGCCTACCTTTAAATCCACACCAACAGCGATGTAGTTCACTCTTAATGTCCCTCTGGGTAATTAGGGATGGGCAATAAATGCTGACCTAGCCAGTGATGCCCTCATCCGATGAATAAGAAAAGTGTTATTATATTTAGTATTTCAATTGTAATCTGAAGGATTCCAGCCTTGTTATGATGGACTTTATGGTAAGTGATCTCCAGTGAGACTAACTAAAGACCACACGAAGCAGGGATGTTCAAAGGACAGTTGTAAGATGATTAAAGAATTTGACATAAATGCTGCACTAACAGAATGAATACTGGGTAAAACAGTCAGAATGTGTCACACGTATCAAATGTGAAAGAGGGGTAACTAATGCAACACAATCAGAACAAAACTATATATTAATTTGGGATCGATAAGCTACTGAAGAAACAATTATTGTAATGACATATTAACTGAAGAAAGACCTCGAGGCTGCAATTGTTAACTTGACAAGAATCAAAAATAAAATCATGGACCATATTAACAACTCAAAGCTGCCTCGGGAGAAACAAATGATCTGTAACTTGCTGTACTGTTCAAGCAACTTAATCATAACAAGGGAATAGATCAAAACATGTCAGAGCAAGAGCATGTGAGCAAGAGCAAGAGCAAGAGCATTAATGTGATCAACATCATGAAGTATTACAGCCTGATGTTGGTCCAGACTGACTTGTGACAGTTATTTAGAAATGAGAGCTAAGATTAGATTAGATTCCCTACAGTGTGGAAACAGGCCCTTCGGCCCAACAAGTCCACACCGACCCTCCGAAGAGTAACCCACCCAGACCAATTTCCCTCTGACAAAACACTTAACACTATGGGCAAATTAGCATGGCCAATCTACTTGACCTGCACATCTTTGGACTATGGGAGGAAACTGGAGTACACAGAGGAAACCCCCACAGACACAGGAAGAATGTGCAAATTCCACACAGACAGTTGCCCAAGGAGTTGAACACAGTTCCCTGGCACTGTGAGGCTGCAGTGCTAACCACTGAGCTACCATGCCACCCATCAAAATTAGGACAAGATTAAAAGGAAGACAGCTGATTGGTGGATCTTGAGAATCAAAAGAAAGTCATATAAATACAAATTTACACAGTGTTCAAGGAGTTCACATGTAAAATGAAGTGCAGCTGAAAAATAGACCCTTTTATCTCCCAAAGCCAAAACTGGTTGCTCTGAATTTTATAAACTAAAACAGAAATTGCTGGAAAAGCTTAGCAGGGCTGGCAGCATGTGTGGAGAGAAATTTGAGTTAATATTTCGGGTTAGGTGAGCCTTCTTCGGATACTAGGTAAAAACAATGACTGCAGATGCTGGAAACCAGATTCTGGATGAGTGGTGCTGGAAGAGCACAGCAGTTCAGGCAGCATCCAAGTAGCTGCGAAATCGACGTTTCGGGCAAAAGCCCTTCATCAGGAATAAAGACAGTGAGCCTGAAGCGTGGAGAGGAGGGTGGGGGTGGGGAGAGAGTAGCATAGAGTACAATGGGTGAGTGGGGGAGGGGATGAAGGTGATAGGTCAGGGAGGAGAAGGTGGAGTGGATAGGTGGAAAAGGAGATAGGCAGGTAGGACAAGTCCGGACAAGTCATGGGGACAGTGATGAGCTGGAAGTTTGGAACTAGGGTGAGGTGGGGGAAGGGGAAACGAGGAAACTGTTGAAGTCCACACTGGTGCCCTGGGGTTGAAGTGTTCCGAGGCGGAAGATGAGGCATTCTTCCTCCAGGTGTCTGGTGGTGAGGGAGTGGCGGTGAAGGAGGCCCAGGACCTCCATGTCCTTGGCAGAGTGGGAGGGGGAGTTGAAATGTTGGGCCACGGGGCGGTGTGGTTGATTGGTGCGGGTGTCCCGGAGATGCTAATTTCTCTCCACCCCCACCCTCCTCTAGCTTATCTCTTCACCCTTCTTCGGATACTGCCAAACCTGCTGAGTTTTTGCAGCAATCTCTATTTTGTTTCTGATTTACAGCATCTGCAGTTCTTTCCATTTTTAGTTAGCTCTGAATGTTATGTTTGCTACACCCCATTGTGGTTGCACAATGGAAAGCAAACCCACTTTTCCAGGAGTTGTTCACAAAGTTAAATATTTTATCAAAGTTCACAGAATCCCACAATTTAGGTTGATAGAAAGCACAGACCAGATTTTTTTGTAGTTAACCATAATTACTATTTAGAGTCATAGAGATGTGCAGCACGGAAACAGACCCTTCGGCCCAACCTGTCCATGCCGACCAGATATCTCAACCCAATCTAGTCCCACCTGCCAGCCCTCGGACCATAATCCTCCAAACCCTTCCTATTCATATACCCATCCAAATGCCTCTTAAATGCTTTAATTGTACCAGCCTCCACCACTTCCTCTGGCAGCTCATTCCATACACGTACAACCCTCTGCGTGAAAAAGTCTTAGGTCTCTTTTATATCTTTCCCGTCTCACCCTAAACCTATGCCCTCTAGTTCTGGACTCCCCGATCCCAGGGAAAAGACTTTGCTTATTTATCCTATCCATGCCCCTCATAATTTTGTAAACCTCTATAAGGTCACCCCTCAGCCTCTGACGCTCCAGGGAAAATAGCCCCAGCCTGTTCAGCCTCCCAACTCCTGTACTCAATACTTTGACCAATAAAGGAAAGCATACCAAACGCCTTCTTCACTGTCCTATCTACTTGTGACTCCACTTTCAAGGAGCTATGAACCTGCACTCCAAGGTCTCTTTGTTCAACAACACTCCCTAGGACCTTACCATTGCTTTCCCAAAATGCAGCACCTCACATTTATCTGAATTAAATTCCATCTGCCACTTCTCAGCCCATTGGTCCAACTGGTCCAGATCCTGTTGTAATCTGAGGTAACCCTCTTCGCTGTGCACTACACCTCCAAGTTTGGTGGCATCTGCAAACTTACTAACTGTACCTCTTATGCTCGTATCCAAATCATTTATGTAAATGACAAAAAGTAGAGGGCCCAGCACTGAACCTTGTGACACTCCACTGGTCACAGGCCTCCAGTCTAAAAACGACCCTCCACCACCACCCTCTGTCTTCTACCTTTGAGCCAGCTCTGTATCCAAATGGCTAGTTCTCCCTGTATTCCATGAGATCCAAGCTTGCTAATCAGTCTCCCATGGGGAACCTTGTCGAACGCCTTACTGAAGTCCATATAGATCACATCTACTGTTCTGCCCTCATCAATGTTCTTTGTTACTTCTTCAAAAAACTTAATCAAGTTTGTGAGACGATTTCCCACGCACAAAGTCATGTTGATTATCCCTAATCAGTCCTTGCCTTTCCAAATACATGTACATCCTGTCCCACAGGATTCCCTCCAACAACTTGCCCACTACCAAGGTCATGCTGTTCGGTCTGTAGTCCCCTGGCTTGTCTTTACTGCCCTTCTTAAACAGCTACACGTTTGCCAATCTCCAGTCTTCTGGCACCTCACCTGTGTCTATCGATGATGGTCTGCATCAGGATGGTCTGCACCTGAACCTGAGGGGCACCAGTATCCTTGGGGGGAGGTTTGCTAGTGCTCTTGGGGGGGGTTTAAACTAACTCTGCAGGGGCATGGGAACCCAGACTGTAGCTTTAGGGTGCAGGACCTGGAGTGTAGGGAGGTTAGGAATATGGCATCAATCTTAAAGGAGGGTGCCTGTAAACAGAAGAGTGGCTTGAAGTGTGTATACTTTAATGCCAGAAGTATACGAAATAAGGTAGGTGAACTTGCAGCGTGGGTTGGTACCTGGGACTTCGATGTTGTGGCTATTACGGAGACATGGCTAGATCAGGGACAGGATTGGCTGTTGCAGGTTCCAGGGTTTAAATGTTTTAGTAGGGTCAGAGGTGGGGTAAAAGAGGGGGGGGGGGTGGCTTTGCTTGTCAAAGATAGTATTACAGCGGTGGAAAGGAAGATGGACGAAGATTTGCCATCTGAGGTAGTTTGGGTTGAGGTTAGGAATAGGAGAGGTGAGGTCACCCTGTTAGGAGTCTTTTACAGGCCTCCTAACAGTCCTAGAATTGTTGAAGAAAGGATTGCGAAGATGATTCAGGAGAAGAGTGACAGTAATAGGGTGGTTGTTATGGGGGACTTTAACTTTCCTGATATTGATTGGGAAAGCTATAGCACAAGTTCGTTAGATGGGTCAGTGTTTGTCCAATGTGTGCAGGAGAGTTTCCTGACACAATATGTAGATAAGCCAACAAGAGGTGAGGCCATACTGGATTTGGTTCTGGGTAACGAACCAGGCCAGGTATTAGAACTAGAGGTAGGTGAGCACTTTGGGGACAGTGACCACAATTCGGTGATTTTTACTCTAGTGATGGAGAGGGATAAGTGTGTACTACAGGGCAAGAGTTATAGCTGGGGGCAGGGAAATTATGATGTGGTGAGGCATGACTTAGGATGTGTGGATTGGAAAAGTAGATTCCAAGGCAAGAGCGTAATTGATATGTGGAACTTGTTCAAGGAGCAACTATTGAGTGTCCTTGATAAGTACGTACCTATCAGGCAGGGAGGAAAGGGTCGTGTGAGGGAGCCGTGGTTTAATAAGGAATTGGAATCCCTTGTTAAATGGAAGAGGGCGGCCTTTGTAAAGATGAGGCGTGAAGGTTCAATAGGGGCGATTGAGAGTTATAAGGTTGCCCGGAAGGACCTGAAGAGAGAGCTAAGAGCAGCAAGGACGGGACATGAAAGGTCCTTAGTTGGTAGGATTAGGGAAAACCCTAAGGCTTTCTATAGGTATGTTAGGAATAAAAGAATGACTAGGGTAGGAATAGGTCCAATCAAGGATAGTAATAGGAAGTTGCGTGTGGAGGCTGAAGAGATTGGGGAGGCACTGAATGAATACTTTTCGTCAGTATTCACTCAGGAACAGGACATTGTTGTCGATATGAATACTGCGGCACGAATAAGTAGAATGGATGGCTTTGAGATATGTAGAGAAGAGGTGTTGGAAATTCTGGCAAGGGTGAAAATAGATAAGTCCCCTGGGCCTGATGGCATTTATCCTAGGATTCTCTGGGAAGCAAGGGAGGAGATTGCAGAGCCATTGGCCTTGATGTTTGTGTCCTCGTTGTCTACAGGAGTAGTGCCAGAGGACTGGAGGCTAGCAAACGTGGTTCCCTTGTTCAAGAAGGGGAGTAGGGATAATCCTAGTAACTATAGGCCAGTGAGTCTCACTTCTGTTGTGGGCAAAGTCTTAGAGAGAATTGTAAGGGATAGGATTTATGCACATCTGGATAAGAATAATGTGATCAAGGATAGTCAGCATGGTTTTGTGAAGGGCAGGTCGTGCCTCACAAACCTTATTGAATTCTTTGAGAAGGTGACTAAGGAGGTAGATGAGGGGAAAGCGGTAGATGTGGTATATATGGATTTTAGTAAGGCATTTGATAAGGTCCCCCATGGTAGGCTACTGCAGAAAATACAGAGATATGGCATTGAGGGTGAGTTGGAGGTTTGGATTAGGAATTGGCTGGCTGGAAGAAGACAGAGGGTAGTAGTTGATGGCAAAGGTTCATCTTGGAGTGCCGTCACTAGCGGTGTTCCGCAAGGATCTGTTTTGGGACCATTGCTGTTTGTCATTTTTATAAATGACCTGGAAGAAGGGTTAGAAGGTTGGCTGAGTAAGTTTGCAGATGATACGAAAGTCGGAGGAGTTGTAGACAGTGAGGAAGGATATGGCAGGTTACAGCGGGATATAGAGAAGCTGCAGAGCTGGGCAGAAAGGTGGCAAATGGAGTTCAATGTAGCTAAGTGTGAGCTGATTCACTTTGGTAAGAGTAACAAAAAGATGGGGTACTGGGCTAATGGTCGGATACTTGGTAGTGTGGAAGAGCAGAGGGATCTTGGTGTCCATGTACAGAGATCTTTGAAAGTTGCCACCCAGGTAAATAGTGCGGTGAAGAAGGCATATGGCGTACTGGCTTTTATTGGTAGAGGAATTGAGTTCCGGAGTCCTGAGGTCATGCTGCAGTTGTTTAAGACTCTGGTGCGGCCGCATCTGGAATATTGTGTGCAGTTTTGGTCGCCATACTATAGGAAGGATGTGGAGGCACTGGAACGGGTGCAGAGGAAGTTTACCAGGATGTTGCCTGGTATGGTAGGAAGATCCTATGAGGAAAGGCTGAGGCACTTGGGGTTGTTTTCATTGGAGAAAAGAAGGTTTAGGAGTGACTTGATAGAGGTGTACAAGATGATTAGGGGGTTAGATAGGGTTGACAGTGAGAACCTTTTTCCACGTATGGAGTCAGCTATTACGAGGGGGCATAGCTTTAAATTAAGGGGGAGTAGATATAGGACTGATGTTAGGGGTAGGTTCTTCACTCAGCGAGTCGTAAGTTCATGGAATGCCCTGCCAGTAGCAGTGGTGGACTCTCCCTCTTTATGGGTATTTAAGCGGGCATTGGATAGGTATATGGAGGATAGTGGGTTAGTGTAGGTTAGGTGGGCTTTGATCGGCGCAACATCGAGGGCCGAAGGGCCTGTACTGCACTGTATTCTTCTATGTTCTATGTTCTATGATACAAATATCTCAGCAAGAGGTTATTCCAACCACACAGGTTCGAGCAACAGGCCAACAACTATGAACTGTCGACCCATTATTCTACAGTTAAAGTTCTAACCCCTGTATGAAACCTCCCCTGCACACACATGCAGAAGGACACAGAATGATAAAATAAACCTAGGCATTCTGAGTGGAGAGGTAGACTGGGAAGACAGTTCATCGGTCATTGTCATAGAGCACACTCAGATGATCCTTTGGCTTGCCTGGACATGCTATTCCGTGATCTCTTTCTTCTTCAGGAGCTTCTCACTTCCTTTCAGGAGTGACGAGTTTACAAATTATAAAGTCTCCTTGCCAGTGAGAATATCCTTTATTGCCACATACATTCAATATAAAATACAGAGAACAGTGTGTACTGCTGCTCATACTTGAGCACCATTCACAGAATAAGACAAAAGATGATAACTAAAAGAGAGCCCAACCTCTCCTACTCTGCTGAGACAGCATACCACTGCCAAGTTCCCACTCCCCGATTCCCAATCCACACCATACCACAGACAGTGTACCCACACTGGGCTATACAAGCCCACACCATACCACAGACAGTGTACCCACACTGGGATATACTACCCCACACCATACCAAAGAGAGTGTCCGCCTCAGGCGACTGTCTGTGTGGAGTTTGCACATTCTCCCTGTGTCTGCGTGGGTTTCCTCGGGTGCTCCGGTTTCCTCCCACAGTCCAAAGACCTGCAGGTCAGGTGAATTGGCCATGCTAAATTGCCCGTAGTGTTAGGTAAGGGGTAAATGTAGGGGTATGGGTGGGTTGCGCTTCGGCGGGTCGGTGTGGACTTGTTGGGCCGAAGGGCCTGTTTCCACGTTGTAATGTAATCTAATCTAATACTAGCCCACACCATATCACAGACAATGTTCCCTGACTGGGCTATACTAGCCCACACCATTACACCGAGAGTGTCCCCACTCTGGGCTATACTAGCCCACACCATACCGCAGAGAGTGTCCCCACTCTGGGCTATACTAGCCCACACCATACCACAGAGAGTGTCCCCACTCTGGGCTATACTAGCCCACACCATACCACAGAGAGTGTCCCCACTCTGGGCTAGACTAGCCCACACCATACTGCAGAGAGTGTCCCCACTCTGGGCTTTACTAGCCCACACCATACCACAGAGAGTGTACCCACTCTGGGCTAGACTAGCCCACACCATACCACAGAGAGTGCCCCCACTCTGGGCTATACTAGCCCACACCATACCGCAGAGAGTGTCCCCACTCTGGGCTATACTAGCCCACACCATACCACAGAGAGTGTCCCCACTCTGGGCTAGACTAGCCCACACCATACCACAGAGAGTGTCCCCACTCTGGGCTATACTAGCCCACACCATACCACAGAGAGTGTCCCCACTCTGGGCTTTACTAGCCCACACCATTACACCGAGAGTGTCCCCACTCTGGGCTATACTAGCCCACACCATACCGCAGAGAGTGTCCCCACTCTGGGCTATACTAGCCCACACCATACCACAGAGAGTGTCCCCACTCTGGGCTATACTAGCCCACACCATACCACAGAGAGTGTCCCCACTCTGGGCTAGACTAGCCCACACCATACCGCAGAGAGTGTCCCCACTCTGGGCTTTACTAGCCCACACCATACCACAGAGAGTGTCCCCACTCTGGGCTATACTAGCCCACACCATACCACAGAGAGTGTCCCCACTCTGGGCTATACTAGCCCACACCATCCCGCAGAGAGTGTCCCCACTCTGGGCTATACTAGTCCACACCATACCACAGAGATTGTCCTGCTCTAGGCTACATCTGCCCAGGCGATATCGCCATCAAGAGACTATTCCATGTGGAAACAAGATTCTCGCTCTGAGCTTCACAGACTGTCTGACCGTCTCTGTAGCCATACTGCTCCTGAAAACACCACTGCTCTGGACCCCATTAAACGTACCCCCTTGTTGAAAAGCTCTCTTTATCAGATAAGTTTGAGGGAATAAAAGAGAGGGTACAAGGAAAAATGAAGAAAAGATAAACACAGAGGACAAGCCCAGGCACAGTTGCCTTCTCTGTGCCACCATCTTGAGATGTTTATGGTTAAAAGCCACAGATTGCTGCAACTGATAAACAGAGGCCATCTTGACACGTTGCTGACATTTGGATATTAAAATGGGAAAAAAAATCTGTGTTTTACTGTCAATGAATTAATTCACAGCACCTCAAAGCATTTCCACGTGTTTCAATCTTGGGTGGTTCTCAGCCTTCAAGCCCATCAATCCCTCTGTAGGATTGTCATGTGAATGATCCCACTTAGCATTGGATTTACAGCACTTTATGCTAAACGTGTCCACTGATAGCTAATGACTGTGATGTTGAGGTTATCAAATGTTGAGATGATGCTTAACCGTATTCCAAACCCTGGAATGGGCTTGTGAGGAAGCGCATGGGTCTTCCAGAGTTTAGTGGATAAGAGATAACTTAGCGTCATAGAGTCAGAGAATTTTGCAGCATGGAAACAGACCCTTTAATCCAATTCATCCATTCCGACCAGATATCCTAAATTAATCTTGTCCAATTTACCAGCACTTGCCACATATCCCTCTAAACAATTCCCCTTCATATATTCATCCATAAGTCTTTTAAATGTTGTAATAATACCCTCCACCCTTTCCTCTGGAAGCTCATTCCATGCATGCACCCCCCTCTGCATGAAAATGATGCCCCTTATGTCATAGCGTCATCGAGTCATTCTTTTAAATCTTCCCCCTCTCACTTTAAACCCATGTCCTCTAGTTTTGGACTCACCTACCCTGGGAAAAAGGACCTTGGCTATTCACCCTATCCATGGCACTCATGATTTTGCAAACCTCTGTAAACATCTCTGTAGAGATGTTCCCTAAAGTGCTCTGCTAGGAGGCGCCCAGTCTCCCCAATGTAGAGGAGACCGCATCGGGAGCAACGGATACAATAAATGATATTGGTGGATGTGCAGGTGACACTTTGATGGATGTGGAAGGCTCCTTTGGGGCCTTGGATGGAGGTGAGGAAAGAGGTTTTGCAATTCCTGCGGTGGCAGGGACATCTCTGGGATACCCGCACCAATCAACCACATCGCCCTGTGGCCCAACATTTCAACTCCCCCTCCCACTCAGCCGAGGACATGGAGGTCCTGGGCCTCCTTCACCGCCACTCCCTCACCACCAGACGCCTGGGGGAAGAACGCCTCATCTTCCACCTCGGAACACTTCAACCTCAGGGCATCAATGTGGACTTCATCAGTTTCCTCATTTCCCCTTCCCCCAGCTCTAAACTTCCAGCTCAGCACTGTCCCCATGACTTGTCCTACCTGCCTATCTTCCTTTCCACCTATCCACTCCACCCTCCTCTCTGACCTATCACCTCCATCCCCACCCTCACTCACCTATTGTACTCTATGCTACTTTCTCCCCACCCCCTCTCTCCTCTCATTTATCTCTCCACCCTGCAGGCACTCTGCCTCTATTCCTGATGAAGGGCTTTTGCCCGAAGTGTCGATTTTCCTGCTCCTCAGATGCTGCCTGAACTGCTGTGCTTTTCCAGCACAACTCTAATCTAGAATCTGTTCAACCTCTCCCACTAGCTCAAACCCTCTAATGCTGGCAACATACTTGCAAATCTTTTCTGAACCCTTTCAAGGTTCCCAACAACTTTCATATAGCAAGGAGATAGGAACTTAATGCAGCATTTCAAAAGTGGCCAACCAAGGTTCTATACAGCCGCAATATGACCTCCCAATTCCTATACTCAATGAACTGACCAATAAAGGCAAGTATACCAAATAACTTCTTTACTAAGTTAGCTACCTATGAGGAACTTCCAAAGGACTATGAACCTGCACTCCAAGGTCTCTGTTTGGCAACACTCCCCAGGACCTTCCCATTAAGTATATAAGTCCTGCCTGATTTGCCTTTCCAAAATACAGCAACTCATATTTATCAAATTTAAACTCCCATCTGCCACTCCTCAGCCCGAGTGTCTGGACAAATGTTTCCTCCTTTTTTGAAACTTTTGTCCTCAAAATGGTGGTAGAAGTTGTTGAACATTCTTAAGCTGGAGGTAGGTAGGTTCTTGTTAAGCAATGTTTAGGGGATTCGCAGAGGTAGGTGGGAAAGTGCCGTGGTAATCAGATCAGTGATGATCTTATTTAATGATGGAACAGACACAATGGGCTGAATGGCCTATTTCTGCTCCTGATTCTCTGTATCTTCAGATAACAACGATCCTTCAAGTCCTTTTGGGCTTTATAACCATAAACAGCCATATCACACTTTTGAAACTATTTTAGGACATTGAGTGGCCTGAGCCACCTAATGACAGGATGTGGTTAATTAAACATAAGATTACAGCCTTGATGATGGTTCAATTGATGCAAACAACTCATATGGGAAGCTTTAAAATGTAGTAAGCAGATTAATTATGACATTAATTAAACTCAGCTTGCTTCTCATGCTCCCAAGAGGAATTACAATATGTCACAACACAAGACTGAGCTCCTCCAGTGATTACCCTGGGATTTTGGTTTTGTGGGGAGGGGGGGGGGAATGTGTGGTTACAAAGTCCCTGAACTGTTAGATTGCCATAAAAATAACCCAGCCCTTGAGCAGTGAGTGTGTTCTAACTGCTGCTAGGCCTCCCCCTGACTGCACTGCCCCAGGGCAACCAGATGGTTCACTTCAGTTCATCACGTGGCCGCAGGATAGTGACCCAGGAAATTTGCACATTCAGACGTGGGGGCCGATGACACCACATTCATGACAGAGTGAAAGGATGAACTAAATGATTCAAATAGAGCCCAACCTAACAAAGGAGAGCTTGGAAAAGCCAGGGTTCAAATGACTGCCACATCCAACATTCTCACCCCATTGCCGAGTCCAATTCCACACCTATCCAAGATCTCTACCCCCACTTTCCAGTAGCAAGGAGATTGGAACTCAATGCAGTATTCCAAAGTGGCCTAACCAAAGTTCTGTGCAGCCCCAACATGGCCTGCCAACTCCTATACTCAATGCACTGACCAATAAAGGCAAGCATACCAAACATCTTCTTTACCATCCTATCTCCCTATGAGGAACTTTCAAAGGACTATGAACCTGAACTCCAAGGTCTCTTTGTTTGGCAGCACTCCCAGGACCTTCCCATTAAGTATATAAATCCTGCCTGATTTGCCTTTCTAAAATACAGCAACTCATATTTATTTAAATTAAATTGCCTCCTTCCCAATTCTAATCTTCCGTACATCTCCATCAGTTGCTCAGGAGTTTTATACATTTGAGTTAAGCTCTGGAATGCTTTCCTTAAGCTGTTTTCCCTCCCTCACACTCCCTGCTGTAAATAAATTTAAAATGTCCCTCTTTTTCCAAGTTTTTAGACATGTCCTTATCCCTGCTTCTTTGGCTCAGGGACAACTTTTTTCCCACACTGCATTTCTGTGACACACTGTAAATGGTGCTGTTTGTGGTTGCTTTCAGGAGCAGATTTATTCGGAAAGCGTATATTTCAAAGGTAATCAAAAAATAAGCTGAACTAAAGCTCCAGAGACAGGACCGATAGCAACTTGCACTTGGAGTTGTGAAGGTGGTTCTGTCCTCTCATTGTCATCTACAGGGAAGTTGACAGTTCCAGTGTCCTCACTGTAGACTGTAGGAATGGTCAACTATTCAAGGTTATAGAGAGTTTGACAGGAGATAGAGTATAACATCAGGAGTACTGCTATGCACCCCATTTTGGGGCAAGAATATCTTTATTCCTGCATAGGATGTGGGCAAGTATTTGTTGCCCATTGCTAATTTCCCTTGAACTGAACTGATTGCTATGCTACATCAGAAGGGTAGTTAGGAATCAAGCACACCCATGACTGGAGTCACATGTAGGTCAAACTGGGTATGGATTGCAGCTTTCCTTCCCAAACTGAAGTGAGCTTTTTATAACAACATCACCACTAGACTAGCTTTTGATTACAGATTGGACTGAGTTCAGGTGTCACCATTTGGCATAGGATCATTGAGACGTACAGCACAGAAACAGAGCCTTCAGTCCATTTCATCCATGCTGACCCAGATATCCTAACCTAATCCAGTCCCATTTTCCAGCACTTGGCCCATATCCTTCTAAAGGTAAAAACAATGAGGTAAAAACAATGGAAACCAGAGTCTGGATTAGAGTGGTGCTGGAAAAGCACAGCAGTTCAGGCAGCATCCGAGGAGCAGTAAAATCGACATTACGGGCAAAAGCCCTTCATGAGGAATACAGGCAGAGAGAGGAGGGTGGGGGTGGGGAGAAAGTAGCACCCCAGTTCCAAACTTCCAGCTCAGCACTGTCCCCATGACTTGTCCTTCCTGTCTGTCTTCTTTTCCACCTATCCACTCCACCCTTCTCCCCCCCGCAACCTATCACCTTCATCCCCTCCCCCACTCCCCCATTGTACTCTATGCTACTCTCTCCCCACCCCCACCCTCCTCTAGCTTATCTCTCCACACTTCAGGCTCTCTGCCTTTATTCCTGATGAAGGGCTTTTGCCCGAAACGTCGATTTTACTGCTCCTCGGATGCTGCCTGAACTGCTGTGCTCTTCCAGCACCACTCTAATCTAGACCCCATATCTTTCTAAATCCTTCCTATTCATATAGCCATCCAGATGCCTTTTAAAAGCTGTAATTGTACCAGCCTCCACCACTTCTTCTGGCAGCTCATTTCATACACGCATCACCCTCTGTGTGAAAAAGTTGACCCTTAGGTGGAAAGCATACCAAACTTCGCTATCCTATCTATCTGCAATTCTACTTTCAAGGAGCTATGAACCTGCACTCCAAGGTCTCTTTGTTCACCGACATTCCTCAGGGCCTTACCATCAAGTCCTACTCTGATTTGCTTTTCCAAAATGCATTTATCTAAGTTTAACTCCATCTGAGATTTGAACAGATATCCCCAGAAGGTGAACTTGGATTACTTATGCATTAACATTACCACCATGTGACCTGATACCATAAAACCACAAGAAGACAAATATTCAATAATCTGGGCTATGTCTCTCATTCTGATAATAAAATGGTCAGAGTTCCATTGGCACTTGTCTACCCTCACCTGATTTGCTGCTACTATAACATTGATTGAGCTGACCGAGAGTTGTACAGCAGCCAATGTCGCCATCCAGAATTTACACCTCACCTCTGCCACCTGAATTTCACAATATCACCAGCTATATGATGAAAAGTATTGGCTCTGATGTATATGGGGAGCCGGGTTGGGAATGGGATGTATGGTAGCATCCAAACTGATGGGAAACTTGAACATCAGTTGACCAGCCAGGATGGGAGTTTGTCACCCCGGGATAATCTGTGGCAGAATCTGGCTGTAGCCAGGGAATAGGGAATGGGGTGAAGGCGAGAGACTTGTGGCAAGATGACAAGGGGTGATTGATGGGAATGAGGCAAGATGCCGGAAGGGGAAAGGGATCGTAGGATAAAGTCATAGAATCATGGAGTCATACAGCACAGAAGCATGCCCTTTGGCCCATCTTGTCCATGCTGACCAGATTTTCTAAACTGAATGAGCCCCATTTGCCAGCATTTGACCCATATCGCTCTAAACCTTTCCTATCGATACACCTGCCCAAATGCCTTCTAAATGTTGTACCATCTACCATCTCCTCTGGCAGCTTGTTCCATATGCACGCCACCCTCTGTGTGAAAAAGCTGTCCATCAGGTCCCTTTTAAATCTTTCCCCTTTCACCTTTAAACCTATGCCCTCTAGTTTTGGACTCCCCTATCCTGGGAAAAAGATGTTGCTTATTCACCTTATCCATGTCCGTCATGATTTTATAAACCTCTGTAAGGTTACCTCTCAGCCTCCGACGTTGCAGGAAATAATGTCCTTGTCTATCCAGCCTCTCCTTATAACTCAATCCTTAGAGTCTCGGCAATATACTTGTAAAATGTATTTGCACCCTTTCCAGTTTAACATCACCCATCCTGTAGCAGGGCGACTAGAATTGCGCACAGTCTCCAAAAGTACAGGGATTGGTGAAACTATTTAGATGGGGCGGAGTTGGTGAATGTCATTCTGTTCCCCTGAGCTCACAAGCCATGCTGGAAAAGCTCATACCAACTGATTCTGACTGTTCCCAACTCTGTTCAGTTGTCAGATTCCCTGATCTTTGGGAAGCCGTAGGTATTAGAAATGAATTTGTGGTTAACTTAGAGACTTTCAGTCTTATTAACATGGCACTCTTCAACAGAGACAGTCAGTCATCCCAAATTCTCACCCAGCCCCATAACCATGGAGAAGGCATGTTAGTGTCAGATTTCCGATTGTGGATTTTTTTCATCCTCTCTCCTTATCCCTTATGAGCATTAATATTGAATCAGAACTAGGCACAGGGATCAATCATTCCACCCCTCGAACTTGGAGACTGTGCAGATTATAACCTCAAATCTGTCACCTTGCCTACCCCCTGATAACCTTTAATCCTCATGTTTGGCAAAAATTTACATTTTCCTTCAAAGGCTCTGACTATAGCACCTTTTTGAGGAAGTGAGTTCGGCAGACTCATGAACATCTGATTAAAAGTTAACTCACTTTTTCTCTGTTTTGAATGGGAGACCCTTGAATTTTAAATAGTGACTTCTGGTTGTAATATTAGATCAGAAAGATTAGCCACAGATATGCTGGCCTTGCAGGTTTCCCTGCAGTGCACCAGGCTGCTGTTGACAGCTGTACCTCAGTGTTAATACATTGCTGATACAGCATAGCTAGATTGTGAGGTTAAATCGGCCATGGAATTGATTGATTGCCTGTATATGGGGTGGAGGAATTCAATCTGATTCTAACGGAGCTGTAGTTTTTATAAAAAGGCAATTATAGTTTCTCTAGGAGACTGCAGAAAAATGGAAGCAATTTTCCAGTCATCAGTTGTGACGTTTCTTTCTGATGACGATCCAGATTCCATGCCTGGCCAGCTGTCCACTTTGGATTGAGGGATATTCTCATGGGATACAGAGACTGACCCACAAGGGAAAGGCATGTCACTCTGGATCATGACAATGCCAGGACAGAGGAATCGAGCTGTCTGATTAGCACAGAGGGCAGGATCTTCCCAGCCCCAGAATGACAGGGAGGAAGTTGGCTCGGGGTGTCGAGACAGGGTCCCGTCAACATCGAGACCAGAATGCCGGCGTTTTTCAACAAAGCCTCACATGTCAGGATGAGATTCGTGCCTGTGAGTGTCCAATTAGCCGGAATAATTGCCCTCTATCACCCTCATTACTACCCATTCTCATCTATGTTTTAACTTTATTTCTTTATTTTTCTAATTTAGACGATGAAGAACTGCAATATAGAGCTTTTAGCTTTTTTCTTTATTTCTCTATTTTATTACCTAAGATTTGCAACTGGGTACTTTGTACCTAAGATGGTGCTGTGTGTTGGTGACATTGTACATTTTTCACTGTATTCCTGTACTGGAGTACATGTGTCAATAAAACCTAATTCTAATTCTAATTCTCATTAATATCCAGGCTTCCATTCCTCCACCAGTTGGATAGAAGCTAGATATTGAGAATACCAACATGAGTTGTCCTCAGTGGGTCTCCCGTCGGACTGGGGATCCTGGTACAGCCCATGGAGCAATGGCTACAGTCACTCGGGCATTTAGGCTTGTTTCCTTGTTCAGGGGGTGAGGGACTGAATATTGGCCCACCCCCCCCCCCCCCCCCCCACCATCTGTCTTGGCTTTCTCTGCCCTACCTGTGGGCTGTTTTCTCCTGGGAAAGAGGCAAAGGCAAGGATTGAGTGAGCTGAAAGTGGCTGGGACTGCAGTTAGTGCTGGTGTAGCGGGGGGAAGGGTGGTGAGGTGCCCCGGGTGAGTGAGGAGGAGGGACAGGAGCCGTGCAGCGTCAGTAGTCAGGGCTATTGGGTAGGTGAAGGTGGGTAAGGGAAGATGTTGCCGGCAATAGTGACCATGGTAGAGCATGAACCTTGGCAAGAGGTGGAGTTAGAGTGTGTGTGAGGTATTAGAAGGAAGATGGTTGGCCTTACCCTGATAGAGTGGAGAAAGACATTGACTGCCCTGCAGCAATGGGGGGGGGGGGGGGGGGGGGTTGGGCATTTCTCTGGTCAGTTCCTGTGGCAAATCAGGCCAGCCTGGCAAGGTTTGATGCAGTGGTGCCATCTGCCAGACCCTGGGGAAGATGACGGCCCACCTCTGACCCACCCTGTTCACCAGGAGCTCCAGATCCCTGCCAAAGAACAATGTACCACTTTCCCCTTACCTTCCCCCCCCACCCCACCCACCTCAATCACCCAAAGTACATGATTTTAGGACAGATGTCTAACCTCTTCATCCAAGAGGTAGTTAATTTTAATGTTTGACATAGTTGAAGCAGGAAAGGCAGAGATTAAGGGAGGAATACCACACCATAGAATCCCTATAAGTATGGAAACAGGCCATTCAGCCCATCAATGCCACATCGACCCTCCAAAGAACATCCCACCCAAATGGAACCCCATCCCTGTAACCCCACATTTCTGATGGCCTACCCACCTAACCTACATATCCCTGCATACTTTGATCAATTTCCCATGGCCAACCCACATAACCTACACATTCCTGTACACTTTGGTCAATTTCCCATGGCCAATCCACATAACCTACACATCCCTGCACATATGGGCAATTTAGCGTGGCCAATGCATGTAACCTGCACATCTTTGGATTGTGGGAGAAAACCGAAGCACCCAGAGGAAACCTACACAGTGTTCAATGTGCAAACTGTACACAGACAGTCACCCGAGCGTGGAATCAAATGCAGAACCCTGGCGCTGCGAGGCAGCAGTGCTAACCACTGAGGCACTGAGCTGCCCAAAGGAACTAGGTATTGTAGACACAGAAAGTGGTGAATACTGAAGGAACACTGAATCATAGAATCACACAGCACAGAGACAGGTTATTTTGTCTCCCGCATCACTGATAGTTCATAGGTCTGTTCAAGTTCCTCCCTCAAACCAGCTTTCTCCTCACAAGCCTTAATGTAGTTTTTCTTGAGGATATTTTTGAAGTGAAGTCTGCATCAACCACAGTCCAAATCGTAACGATCTTCTTTTTATATATTGTACAGGGTGTGTCATTGGCTAGGCAAGCATTTATTGTTCATTCGGAGTTGCCCTGAAGAGGGTGGTAGTGAGCTGCCTTCTTGAGCGTCTGCAGTCCGAGGGCTGTGGTGTAGTGCCATTATGGAGGAAGGCCAGGATTTTTGAAGAGTGACTACTGAAGGTGGCACAGTGGTTAGCACTGCTGCCTCACAGCGCTAGAGACCCGGGTTCAATTCCCGCCTCAGGCGACTAACTGTGTGGAGTTTGCACGTTCTCCCTGTGTCTGCGTGGGTTTCCTCCGGGTGCTCCGGTTTCCTCCCACAATCCAAAGATGTGCAGGTCAGGTGAATTGGCCATGCTAAATTGCCCGTAGTGTTAGGTAAGGGGTATGGGTGGGTTGCGCTTCGGCGGGGCGGTGTGGACTTGTTGGGCCGAAGGGCCTGTTTCCACACTGTAAGTAATCTAATCTAATCTGAAGGAATGGCAAAAAACTTTCAAGTCAGGGTAGTGTGTGGTTCGAACAGGGACTTGCAGGTGGTGGTGTTTCCATCTATCTTTTGCCCTTGTGCTTCAAAGTGCTCAAGTTCATGGATTTAGAAGATGCTCCTTAAGGAACCTTGGTGAATTTCTGCAGTGCATCTTGGAGATGGTGCACTCTGCTACTACTGAGCATCAATGGGGAGGGAGTGGATGTCAGGCCAATCAAGTGGGGGTTGCTTTGTCCTGTGTGATGTTGAAATTCTTGAGTGTTATTGGAGCTGCACCCATTCCATTACACTCTGAGTAGACTGATGGAGTTTAATTTGGATAAATGCGAGGTCATAGACACAGAGTCATAGAGATATACGGCACGGAAACACACCTTCGGTCCAACTCGTCCATGCCAACCAGATATCCTAAACTAATCTAGTCCCATTTTCCAACACTTCGCCCATATCCCTCTATTCATATACCCATCCAGATGTCTTTTAAATGTTGCGATTGCACTAGCCTCCACCACATCCTCTGGCAGTTCATTCCATACACACACAACAAACGCGGACAAGAACTGTACTCTTAATAGTAAGGCTCTGGGTAGTGTTGTGGAACAGATACTTCGGGGTTTAGGTATATAGTTCTTTGAATATTGTGTCATAGGGAGACAGGTGATTAAGAAGGCATTTAGTACTCCTGCCTTCATTGTGTAGGCCACTGAGTGTAGGAGTTGGGATGTCATGTTGAGGCTTTACAGGACATTGGTGAGGCCACTTTGGAGCACAGTGTCCAGTTCTGGTTGCTTTGCTTTAGCAAATATATTATTAAAGTGGAGGGAGTTCAGAAAGGATTTACCAGGATGTTGCTGGGATTGGAGGATTTGATTCATAAGGATAGGCAGGATAGGTTGGGACTTTTCTCACTGGAACATAGGAGGCTGATGACGGACTTTGTCAATGTTTATAAAATCATGAGGGGCATAGGTAAAGGGAATAGCAAAGCTGGGGGAGTTCAAACTGAGGGGCATATTTCTAAGGTAAGAAGAGAAGATTTTATAGGGACCCGAGTAGCAACTTTTTCACACAGGTCGGTGGTTTGTTTGTGGAACGAACTGCCAGAGGAAGTGCTAGATACACGGACAGTTACAAAATTTAAAAGACACTTGGACAGGTACATGAATAGGAAAGGTTTAAAGGGATATGGGCCAAACACAGACAATTGAACTAGTTTAGGTTGGGAAACCTGGTTGGACCAAAGGATGCCTCTATGACTCTATGCTCTTCCTTCTGGCATCCATTTCTGGCTCATGCCCTACTGAGATTTCTTCCTGGCTCTACTCCCATCGGGACCTATTCCCACCTTTGCTCCTACTGGGATGAATTCATGTTCTTTACTGCCACTGGGATCGATACCAGAATCTGCTATACACAGGGATCTGTTCCAGTCTCTGTTTGGCTCCGCCTCTACCTTTGCCTCATGTTTATTAGTTGATTTTCTCTGTTTTGCTTGTTCCTTATTTGGATCTGAATCTGATCTAAGTGAAAGCTGGAGAGTGACTGGCACAAGCCAAAGGGAGGGTGCTGTGTGCAGGATTTTCTTCAGCGGGGGAATGGGACAGAAAGCGGGCCATTAGGCAGGACACCTCACTTTCACAGAATGACACCCCAAATCATACCTTCACTACTAGTGATGTCATACACAAGAGCTAACCTTACCTGAGAGGACATTAATGGTGCATGTTTGTGACTGCAGATGCAAACACCATCTGCCTGGGAATTGGTAAATGACTAAAGAGCCAGGTCCATGCACTTCATCATCTGTTATTCTGGTTGTTGTGTGATACAATGATAATGGGCTTGCTGACAGGTCAGAATGATCTTCCTCAATCAATGAGGCCACAGCAGAGTCAAGCAGGAAGCTGGGGAGCTCCAGTCATGGAGAGCGTTGGGAACTGGATTTCCAAATTCACATGTTCTTCACCAACATGCACCACATATCATTCACAAAGCCGTCATGACCTGCAGCCTAGAATGTAACTCTCTTGGAGGGATTGGTTTACTCGGAATTGAAATGATCCACGCTTCAAGTGGCAGAGTCATTCAGAAGGAAGCAGGAAGTATGGAAAATTAGATGTGGCATCAGGAGACTCCTCCTATCCCTACATTAGCCTGAGTAAATTCTGGTTATGAAGTGGAGGATGGGTTATCTCCACCTGCACATATGACCTTTATGATGTCAGTTACCAGTGACTCAATTACCATCAAATGATCTATTCCTGTGCGGACTTCAACTAACTCAGTACCAGGAAGGACAAAGGGTTCTTAGAGATCAGAAGTAGTGACATCTGAGGTAGAGACCCTAGCTTTCTGCCAAGAGGACAGGGTTCATAATGTGGAAGCAGGCCATTCAGCCACACCAACCCTCCAAAGAACATCCCACTCTTCTTACGAGAATTTGTAAGAAGCATCCAGGAGAGTTTTCTAGAGCAGTTTGTCAATAGTCCGACGAGGGAAGGGGCCATATTGGACCTGGTACTGGGAAACAAGCCAGGACAGGTGGTAGAAGTTGGGGTGGGGGATTTCTTTGGGAACAGTAACCACAATTCTGTAAGTTTTAGAATACTCATAGATAAAGATGGGAGTGGTCCTAAGGGAAGACACTAAACAGAGCCAAGGCCAATTATATCAAAATTAGGCAGGAGCTTGGAAATGTGGATTGGATACAGCTATTTGAAGGGAAGTCCATATTTGAGATGTGGGAGGCCTTCAAAGATAGGCTAAAGATAGTGCAACTGGATTAGTGGTGCTGGAAGAGCACAGCAGTTCAGGCAGCATCAAACGAGCAGTGAAATCGACGTTTCAGGCAAAAGCCCTTCATCAGGAATAAAGGCAGTGAGCCTGAAGTGTGGAGAGATAAGCTAGAGGAGGGTGGGGGTGGGGAGAGAGTAGCATAGAGTACAATGGGTGAGTGGGGGAGGAGATGAAGGTGATAGGTCAAGGATGAGAGGGTGGAGTGGATAGGTGGAAAAGAAGATAGGCAGGTCGGACAAGTCCGGACAAGTCAAGGAGACAGTTACTGAGCTGGAAGTTTGAAACTAGGATGAGGTGGGGGAAGGGGAAATGAGGAAGCTGTTGAAGTCCACATTGATGCCCTGGGGTTGAAGTGTTCCGAGGCGGAAGATGAGGCGTTCTTCCTCCAGGCGTCTGGTGGTGAGGGAGTGGCGGTGAAGGAGGCCCAGGACCTCCATGTCCTCGGCAGAGTGGGAGGGGGAGTTGAAATGTTGGGCCACGGGGCGGTTTGGTCGATTGGTGCGGGTGTCTCGGAGATGTTCCCTAAAGCGCTCTGCTCGGAGGCGCCCAGTCTCCCCAATGTAGAGGAGACCACATCGGGAGCAACGGATACAATAAATGATATTGGTGGATGTGCAGGTGAAACTTTGATGGATGTGGAAGGCTCCTTTAGGGCCTTGGATAGAGGTGAGGGAGGAGGTGTGGGCACAGGTTTTACAGTTCCTGCGGTGACAGGGGAAAGTGCCAGAATGGGAGGGTGGGTCGTCCCTCACCACCAGACGCCTGGAAGAAGAACGCCTCATCTTCCGCCTCGGAACACTTCAACCCCAGGGCATCAATGTGGACTTCAACAGCTTCCTCATTTCCCCTTCCCCCACCTCATCCTTCAAACTTCCAGCTCAGCACTGTCCCCATGACTTGTCCGGACTTGTCCGACCTGCCTATCTTCTTTTCCACCTATCCACTCCACCCTCTCCTCCTTGACCTATCACCTTCATCTCCTCCCCCACTCACCCATTGTACTCTATGCTACTCTCTCCCCACCCCCACCCTCCTCTAGCTTATCTCTCCACGCTTCAGGCTCACTGCCTTTATTCCTGATGAAGGGCTTTTGCCCGAAACGTCGATTTCGCTGCTCGTTGGATGCTGCCTGAACTGCTGTACTCTTCCAGCACCACTAATCGAGTGTTTGGTTTTCAGCATCTGCAGTCATTGTTTTTACCTTAAAGATAGTGCAAGATAAGCATGTCCCATTGAAGGGCAAGATTCGTGAACCGTGGATGACAGGAGAAATTTTAAAACTAGCCAAGAGGAAAAGGGAAGCGTACATAAGGTCTAGGCAGCTAAGAACAGAATGGCCCTAGAGGAATATCGGAAGAGTAGGACAAGTCGTAAACGAGGAATCAAGCTGGCTAAAAGGGGTCCTGAAATATCTTTAGCAAACAGAATTAAGGAGAATCCCAAAGCATTTTATTCTTATATAGAAGCAAGTGGGTAACTAGAGAAAGGATTGGTCCACTAAAGGGTAATGAAAGAAGGCTGTGTCTAGAACCTGAGAGAATGGGTGAGATTCTGAATGATTATTTTGCATCAGTGTTCACTGAGGAGAGGGACATGATGAATTTTGAGATTGGAGATAGACGTTTGATTATCTGGATCACGTTGACATAAGTAGGGAAGATGTGTTGGGTATGCTAGAGATTATTAAGGTGGACAAATCCCCAGGACTGGATGGGATCTATCCCAGGTGGCTGAGGGAGGCAGAGAGGAAATAGCTGGGGCCCTGACAAATATCTTTGTGGTATCCTGAAACACAGGTGAGGTGATGGAGGACTGGAAGGTTGCTCAGCTTGGTTAGTAGGGATATTACAGACCAGTGAGCCTGACGTCAGTGATAGAAAAGTTGCTGGAGAGAGTACTGAGGGATATGATCTATTTATAGTTAAAAAAGAATAGGCTTATCAGTGATAGGCAACATGGTTTTGCGTGGGGAGATCATGTCTTACCAACTTAATAGAGCACTTCGAGGAAGTGACCAAGTTGATAGATGAAGGAGGGGCTTTTGATGTCATATACATGGACTTTATTAAGGCATTTGATAAGGTGCCCCATTGTAGACTAATGAAGAAGGTGAAGTCACATGGTGTGCAGGGTGTTCTAGCTATGTGGATAAAGAACTGGTTGAGCAACAGGAGACAGAGAGTAGGAGTTGAAGGAAGTTTCTCGAAATGGAGAAAGGTGACCAGTGGTGATCCACAGGGGTCAGTATTGGGGCCACTGTTGTTTGTAACATACATAAATGATCTAGAAGAGGGCACTATTGGTATGATCAGCAAGTTTGCAGATGACACGAAGATTGGTGGAGTAGCAGAAAGCATAAGGGACTGCCAAAGAATACAGGAGGATATAGATAGACTGGAGAGTTGGGTAGAAATGTGGCAGATGGATTTCAATCCAGACAAATGTGAGGTGATGCATTTGGGCAAATCTAATTCTAGAGCGAATTATACAATGAACGGAAGAGCCTTGGTTGTGGTTCTGTTCGCCGAGCTGGGAATTTGTCTTGCAAATGTTTCGTCCCCTGTCGAGGTGACATCCTCAGTGCTTGGGAGCCTCCTGTGAAGCGCTTCTGTGCTGTTTCCTTCGTATGTGGCGCTTAGGCGGTTGGCACAGGATTCCCATATCCTGGCTTGTCTTAGCGTCTCTCGCCCGTAGGTGTTCAAAGTTTGGGAGAAGATTTGTAGCTCGGGTGCTCGTTGTTGTGGTTCTGTTCGCCGAGCTGGGAATTTGTGTTGCAAACGTTTCGTTCCCCTGTCTAGGTGACATCCTCAGTGCTTGGGAGCCTCCTGTGAAGCGCCTTGGGGAAAAATTAATGTGCAGAGAGATCTGGGAGTGCAGGTCCATTGTATCCTGAAGGTTGTTGCACAGGTGGATAGAGTGGCCAAGAAGGCATATAGCTGAAAATGTGTTGCTGGAAAAGCGCAGCAGGTCAGGCAGCATCCAAGGTTTTTTTTTGTGGAGGGAGGAAGAGAGCTTCCTTGGATGCTGCCTGACTTGCTGCGCTTTTCCAGCAACACATTTTCAGCTCTGATCTCCAGCATCTGCAGTCCTCACTTTCTCCGAGAAGGCATATAGTATGCTTGCCTTCATTGGATGAGGTATTGAGTATAAGAGCTGGCAGGTCATGTTAAAATTGTACAAGACATTGGTTCAGCTGCATTTAGAATACTGTGTACAGTTCTGGTCGTCACATTACCAAAAGAAGATTTACAACGATGTTGCCTGGTATGGAAGGTGCTAGCTATGAAGAGAGGTTGAGTAGGTTAGGTTTGTTTTCACTAGAAAAAAGGAGATTGAGGGGGGACCTGATTGAGGTTTACAAAATCATGAAGGGTATAGATAGGGTGGATAGAGACAAACTTTTTCCCAGGGTGAAGGGGATTCAATAATGAGAGGTCATGCTTTCAAGGTGAGAGGTGGAAAGTTTAAGGGGGAATACACGTGGCAAGTACTTCAGACAGAAGGTGGTCGGACATCTGGAACGCGTTGCCAGCAGAGGTGGTAGAGGCAGGCACGGTAGGTTCATTTAAGATGTATTTGGACAGATGCATGAGTAGGTGGGGAGCAGAGGAATACAAATGCTTAGGAATTGACCAACAGGTTTAGACAGTACATTTGGATTGGCTCAGGGTTGGAGGGCTGAAGGGCCTGTTCCTGGCCTATAAATTTTCTTTGTTCTTTGTCCACTCAGACCCATTCCCTACTTATCCCAGTTTTCCCATGGTCAATCCACCTATCCTGCACATCTTTAGACTGTGGGAGGATAACAGAGCACCAAGAGGAAATCCAGGCAGATGCAGGGAGAGTGCACAAATGCTACACAGATAGTTGCCTGCGGGTGGAATTGAACTAGGATCCCTGGCATTGTAAGGTAGCAGTGCTAATCACTGAGCCACGAGGTTGCAAACTGTTTCAACAGTATGAGCAGGACCTTAACAGTCAAGTGCGGCTGTCCTTTCTGAATTGTAGATTAGATTAGATTTCCTACAGTGTGGAAACAGGCCCTTTGGTCCAACCAGTCCACACCGACCCTCCGAAAAGTAACCCACCCAGATCCATTTCTCTCTGACTAATGTTAATGCTAAAGCTATGGACAATCGAGCATGGCCAATTCACCTGACCTGCACATCTTCGGACTGTGGGAGGAAACCGGAGCTCCCAGAGGAAACCCACACAGGCACAGGGAGAATGTGCAAATCCACACAGTCACCCGAGGCTGGAATCAAACCTGGGATCCTGGTGCTGTGAGGCAGCAGTGCTAACCATTGAGCCACTGTGCCACCCAGTTCTTTTTTTGAAAGATCAGGCAGCATCCGGGGAGCAAGTGGGTCATTGTATCGGGAAACTATTCGATAGCAGGAAGGATTTTCACTGAATACTTGAAAATCTCAGTGAGTGGGCAATGACCTGAGTGATAATAGATAAAAGGATACAAAAGATTCGTAGTGCACACAATCTTGAATTACTGGAAATGGAGCCAAGCTACTGTGAATAAGAATTTGCTGTACTTTATTAAGACAGTCCAAAGTACCCCATTCCCACACTAACTAACAGGGTCTGATGGCTTTAGGGGATGGTCCACCTCTATGCATCAGTTCACCAAGCCTGCCCGGCACTGTGAAATTACATTTCTCAATTAACTGCATGAAATAACCTCTTTCTGCCCTCAATCAGGCTTTATTATTGATTCATCAATTAGAATTCACTGCTGCACTGAGCCACCCCATCACATGTGTTTATATGCGACAGGTCTCGGAGCAGAGACTGGGGTCCACAAACACTGCTTCATTTAACACAACACATACAGCCTCCACCAATTACTTGGGTGGTCTGTACCAATGACACCATTTACTGATCTTTAATTTCAAATCCCTCAAAACCTTCATTAAACCAAATTCAACCAATCACAGTTTTGAAAGTTTCAATAGATCTCTCCTCAGTACAGTTTGGTTATCCGAACATCAATATCTGAATTTCGGATTATTTGAACGAGTTGTCAAGGTCCCATAAATGCTTCCTTTGTTTACAATCAGATCAGTTATCTGAACAATCAGTTATCTGAACAATCAGATTAGATTAGAATTAGAATTAGAACAATACAGCACAGAACAGGCCCTTCGGCCCACGATGTTGTGCCGAACTTCTATCCTAGATTAAGCACCCATCCATGTACCTATCCAAATGCCGCTTAAAGGTCGCCAATGAATCTGACTCTACCACTCCCTCGGGCAGCGCATTCCATGCCCCCACCACTCTCTGGGTAAAGAACCCACCCCTGACATCTCCCCTATACCTTCCACCCTTCACCTTAAATTTATGTCCCCTTGTAACACTCTGTTGTACCCGGGGAAAAAGTTTCTGACTGTCTACTCTATCTATTCCGCTGATCATCTTATAAACCTCTATCAAGTCACCCCTCATCCTTCGCCGTTCCAACGAGAAAAGGCCGAGAACTCTCAACCTATCCTCGTACGACCTACTCTCCATTCCAGGCAACATCCTGGTAAATCTTCTCTGCACCCTCTCCAAAGCTTCCACATCTTTCCTAAAGTGAGGCGACCAGAACTGCACACAGTACTCCAAATGTGGCCTAACCAAAGTCCTGTACAGCTGCAACATCACCTCACGACTCTTGAATTCAATCCCTCTGCTAATGAACGATAATACTCCATAGGCCTTCTTACAAACTCTATCCACCTGAGTGGCAACCTTCAAAGATCAGTTATCTGAACAAATTACTCCCCACCATTCTTGTTCAGATAACCGAGGTTGTTCTGTATACACAACGTGTTGGAGGAGGGGCCTACAGTGACAGCAGATTAGAAAT
The DNA here is from genome assembly GCF_047496795.1 of Chiloscyllium punctatum. NCBI lineage: Eukaryota > Metazoa > Chordata > Chondrichthyes > Orectolobiformes > Hemiscylliidae > Chiloscyllium > Chiloscyllium punctatum. The sequence goes on along the minus strand of NC_092762.1, from coordinate 36,880,761 downwards.
TAGAACACCATGTGATAAATTTAAGACAGATGTCAGAGGCAAGTTCTTTACTCAGAGAGTCTTAAGGGCGTGGAATGCCCCACCTGCTAATGTAGTCATCTCAGCCACAGTAGGGAGATTTAAACAATCCTTAGACAAGCACATGGATGATGTTGGGATAGTGTAGGGGGACAAGCTGAAAATAGTTCACAGGTCGGCACAACATCGAGGGCCGAAGGGCCTGTTCTGCGCTCTATTGATTTATGTTCTATGTCATGGGAATTGTATCACACACACTGTATGCACACACACAGCACACAGCAATCACACTGTACCCACACTCACACTGCATGTGCACGCAGTAAACACACTGTACTCACACTCATGCTGCATGCGCACATAGCAATCACACTGTACTCACACATTGTAATCAACCTACTCACATATAGTAGTCACACTGTATGCACATTAGCACATTTTTGCTTGCATTTGGAAAAGCATGTCCTAATTAGGGACAGTCAGCGTGGCTTTGTGCAGGGCAGGTCATATCTTACTAACTTGATTGACTTTTTCAAGGAGGCGATGAACGTGATCAACGAGGGTGGAGCAGTGGATGTTGTCTACATGGATTTTAGTCAGGCTTTCGACAGGTCATGGTAGGCTCATCCAGAAGATTAAGATGCACGATATCCATGGTGACCTGGTCATGTAGATTCAGAATTGGCTTGCCCACAGAAGACAGAGGGTAGTGGTAGAGGTTGTTTTTCAGGCGGGAGGTCCCTGATGAGTGATATTCTGCAGAAATCCATACTGGGACCCCCGCTGTTTTTTACATAAAGATAAATGATTTGGATGGGTGGGTTAGTAGGCCCCTCCTCCAACGTGTTGTGTCTACAGAACAACCTCGGTTATCTGAACAAGAATGGTGGGGAGTAATTTGTTCAGATAACTGATTGTTTGCAGACAATAGAAAGATCGGTGGAGTTGTGGATAGTGTTGAAAGTTGTCAAAGGATATAGCAGGAAATATAGGAGAAGAAATGGCAAATGGAGTTTAACACATGTAAGTGTGAGGTACTGTATTTTGGAAGATTAAATGTTAAGGAAAAGTATACAGTTAATGGCAGGACTCTGAACAGCATCAATGTACAGAGGAATCTTGGGGTCTCTGTCCATTGCTCCATGAAAGTGATCATGCATGTAGATAGATGGTAAAACATTTATATGGCATACTTTCCTTTATTGGTTGGTGAATTGAGTACATGAGTTAGGATGTCATGTTGCAGCTTTATAAGACTTTGGTTAGGCCACATGTAAAATACAGTATTTAATTCTGATTGCCATGTTACAGGAAGGCTGTGGATGCTTAGGAGAGGGTGCAGATTAGGTTTAACAAGACACTGCCTGGGTTAGAGAGTATGAGCTCTAAGGAGAGGCAAGAAGAACTCAAGTTGTTTTCTCTAGAGTGGCAGAGGCTGAGGGGAAACTTGATAGAAGTGTATAAAACTTGGAGATGCATAGATAGAGTTGACAGTCAGAACCATACAGAACCTCATCACCTCAGGAGATTTCCCACCCACAGCTTCCAACCTCATAGTCCGGGAACCCCGCACTGCCCGGTTCTACCTCCTTCCCAAGATCCACAAGCCTGACCATCCTGGCCGACCCATTGTCTCAGCATGCTCCTGAACTAATTTCTACCTACCTCGACACTGTCCTATCCCCCCTGTCCAGGAACTACCCACATATGTTCGAGACACCACCCACGCCCACCACCTCCTCCAAGACTTCCGTTTCCCCGGCTCCCAACACCTCATCTTCACCATGGATATCCAATCCCTCTACACCTCCATCCGCCAGGACCAGGGCCTCTAAGCCCTCCGTTTTTTCATCTCCCGACGTCCCCAACAGTAACCTTCCACCGACACTCTCATTCGTTTGGCCGAACTGGTCCTCACCCTTAACAATTTCTCCTTCGAATCCTCCCACTTCCTCCAGTCCAAAGGGGTAGCCATGGGCACCCATATGGGCCCCAGCTATGCCTGTCTCTTTGTTGGCTACGTAGAATAGTCGATCTTCCATAATTACACCGGCACCACTCCCCACCTCTTCCTCCGCTACATTGATGACTGCATTGGTGCCACCTCGTGCTCCCGCGAGGAGGTTGAGCAATTCATCAACTTCACCAACACATTCCACCCTGACCTTAAATTTACCTGGACCATCTCTGACATCTCCCTCCCCTTCCTGGACCTCTCCATCTCCATTAATGATGACCGACTTGACACTGACATTTTTTACAAACCCACCAACTCCCACAGCTACCTGGATTACACCTCTTCCCACCCTACCTCTTGCAAAAATGCCATCCAGTATTCCCAATTCCTCCAACTCCGCTGTATCTGCTCCCAGGAGGACCAGTTCCACCACAAAACACACCAGATGGCCTCCTTCTTAAGAGACTGCAATTTCCCTTCCCACGTGGTTAAAGATGCCCTCCAACACATCTCGTCCACATCCCGCACCTCAGCCCTCAGACCCCACCCCTCCAACCGTAACAAGGACAGAACGCCCCTGGTGCTCACCTTCCACCCTACCAACCTTCGCATAAACCAAATCATCCACCAATATTTTCGCCACCTCCAAAAATACCTCACCACCAGGGATATATTTCCCTCCCCACCCCTTTCCACCTTCCGCAAAGACTGTTCCCTCCGTGACTACCTGGTCAGGTCCACGCCCCCCTACAACCCACCCTCCCATCCTGGCACCTTCTCCTGCCACCGCAGGAATTGCAAAACCTGCGCCCACACCTCCTGTCTCACCTCCATCCAAGGCCTTAAAGGAGCTTTCCACATCCATCAAAGTTTTACCTGCACATCCACCAATATCATTTATTGTATCCATTGCTCCCGATGTGCTCTCCTCTACATTCGGGAGACTGGATGCCTCCTAGCAGAGCGCTTTAGGGAACATCTCCGGGACACCAACACGAATCAACCACACCGCCCTGTGGCCCAACATTTCAACTCCCCCTCCCACTCTGCCGAGGACATGGAGGTCCTGGGTCTCCTTCACCACCAGTCGCTTGGAGGAAGAACGCCTCATCTTCCACCTCTGAACACTTCAACCCCAGGGCATCAATGTGGACTTCAACAGTTTCCTCATTTCCCCTTCCCCCACCTCACCCTAGTTCTAAACTTCCAGCTTAGCACTGTCCCCATGACTTGTCCTACCTGCCTATCTTCTTTTCCACCTATCCACTCCACCCTCCCCCACTCACCCATTGTACTCTATGCTACTTTCTCCCCACCCCCACCCTCCTCTAGCTTATCTCTACACCCTTCAGGCTCTCTGCCTTTATTCCTGATGAAGGGCTTTTGCCCGAAACGTTGATTTTCCTGCTCCTCAGCTGCTGCCTGAACTGCTGTGCTCTTCCAGCACCACTAATCCAGAATCTGGTTTCCAGCATCTGCAGTCATTGTTTTTACCTCGTCAGAATTTTTTTCCCAGAGTTGAAATCTAGGGGGCATACATTTAAAGTAAGAGAGGGAAAGTTCAAAGGCCATGTGAGGGAAGTGGTAGGAGGCTGAACCACACTGCCAGGAGTGGTGGTGGTGGCAGATCCGATAAGGGCGTTGAAGGAGCTTCTTGATAAGCACATGGATATGCAGGGAATGGAACGATATGGACCAAGGGCAGGCAGAAAAAATTAGATCAATTTGGCATCATGTTTGGCACAACCTTATGGCTGAAGGGCCCATTCCTGTGCTATACTGCTGTATGTTCTCATCACATTTTACACACACTTATACCCTTCTCACACTCACACTGTACTCACATTGACATCGTATTCACACTCATAGAAAGCTCACACTGTAATCGCACCCATGCTTTGTTCAGTGTCCTCATACTCACACTTACCCATACTGCACTGAGTACTCACACCCTATTCTGTCAGCAGCAATACGGTACCCATACTCACATCCACACTACACTCATGTTATACTGTAGCTACACAATATGTGCACTGCATCCAGACTGCCTCCTTCTTCCCCACATCTTTGTACTCCTCTGAAAACAGCCAAAGACCCCATTTCCCTTGGTCTTGCTAGTGACATGACATTAGTGAGCTTTGATTCCAAATAGTCTCCTGGGAGGTTGAGCAGGGGATGGGCAGTGAGTCAGGGAGAGAGCAGGGATTGAGGATGGAAACTGACTTGGAGGTAGGCTGGAGGGGGTAGACAAGACAGTCTGGGGTGTGCAGTGGGTTGGCGATGGGTAGGGGCAGTCTGTGGTGTGGGGTATGCAGGACTTTGGCAATGGGCAGGGACAGTCTGTGGTGTGGGGTATGCAGGACATTGGCGATGGGTAGGGGCAGTCCGTAGTGTGGGGTATGCAGGATGTTGGCAATGGGTAGGGGCAGTCTGTGGTGTGGGGATTGCAGGACATTGGCAATGGGTAGGGGCAGTCTGTGGTGTGGGGATTGCAGGACAATGGCGATGGGTAGGGGCAGTCTGTGGTCTGGAGTTTACAGTCGGTTGGCGATGGGTAGGGGCAGTCTGTGGTGTGGGGTATGTAGGACGTTGGCAATGGGTAGGGGCAGTCTGTGGTTTGGAGTGTACAGTTGGTTGGCAATGGGTAGGGGCAGTCTGTGGTGTGGGGTAAGTAGGACATTGACGATGGGTAGAGACATTAATCGAGTTTCATGAAGATTGATTTATAGGCCCAGATTATGAGTAAAAGTGAAGCATAACATTGCAAGGTGAAAGAATCTGGAATGTGTTGCCTTTCACTTGAAGAATTGATCTTCACATACCGGAAAGAATGGTTTGGTTGTTCCTGCAGGGAACGTGGGAACGAGGGGGATGTGAACTGGGATATCATGACCTCATTTGAATCTCGTGTCAGGCAGAGGCTGGAGGGGGGATGTCAAAGGTCATCATTGATGACTGTTAAGTGGATGTGAGCTGAAAGCATGAAATTTACTGCAGAATTGCTTTAATTCTGAGTGTGACGGTGATGTATGACAGGAGCTGCGCTGGGAATGCCGTGGTATTCTGCATTGGATTGTAAATGAATTCCCAGGGAATTTGGGCATTGATGAAGCAATCTTTGAACAGTCTGACTGGCATCAATTCAGAAAATTATTTTCAAATAAACAGTTAACATTCTATTTATTTATTTATTTATTTAAGGTTGTGTCACTTGTACCTAGGACCAGTGAGAAGTGGATAATGTTGCCATGTGAACTATAGGGAGAGGCTGAATAGTCTGGGGCTGTTTTCCCTGGAGTGTTGGATGCTGAGGGGTGACCTTATGCAGGTTTATAAAGTCATGAAGGGCATGATAGGGTGAATAGCCAAGGTCTTTTCCTCAGGGTAAGGATGTCCAGAACTAGAAGGCGTAGATTTAAGGTGAGAGGGGAAAAATTTAAAAGGGACCTAAGGGGCATCTCTCTGGGGACTTCTTTCACTGGGGTGTAGGAAGTTGATTAGCAACCTTTTGGAAGTTTATAAAATAATGAGGCGTACAGATAGAGTTAATTGTAGCTGTCTTTTCCCCAGAATGGGGGATTTCAAGTCAATAGAACATAGGACATAGAACATAGAACAATACAGCACAGAACAGGCCCTTCGGCCCTCGATGTTGCACCGACCTGTGAACTATTCTCAGTTCGCCCCCCCCACACGACCCCAAAATCATCCATGTGCTTATCTAAGGATTGTTTAAATCTCCATAATATGGCTGAGTTGACTACATTAGCAGGTAGGGCATTCCATGCCCTTACCACTCTCTGCGTTAAGAAATTGCCTCTGATATCTGTCTTAAATCTATCACCACTCAATTTGTAGTTATGCCCCCTCGTACAAGCTAACGTCATCATCATGGAAAAAGTCTTTCACTGTCTACCCTATCTAATCTTCTGATCATCTTGTATGTCTCTATCAAATCCCCCCTTAGCCTTCTTCTTTCCAATGAGAACAGACCCAAGTTTCTCAGCCTTTCCTCATAAGACCTTCTCTCCAGACTAGGCAACATCCTGGTCAATCTCCTCTGCACCTTTTCCAATGCTTCCAAATCCTTTCTGTAATGGGGCGACCAGAACTGTACACAATATTCCAAGTATGGCTGCACCAGCATTTTGTACAGTTGCAGCATGACATTGCGGCTCTGGAACTCAATCCCTCTACCAATGAAACCTAACACACCATATGCCTTTTTAACAGCACTATCCACCTGGGTGGCAACTTTCAGGGATCTATGTACATGGACTCCAAGATCCCTCTGCACATTCACACTACCAAGAATCTTTCCATTGACCCAGTACTCTGCCTTCCTGCATCACCCCACATTTAGCTGCATTGAACTCCATTTGCCACATCTCAGCCCAATTCTGCAGTTTAGCCAAATTCCCTGCAACCTGTAACATTCTTCCAAACTGTCCACTACTCCAATGACTTTAGTGTCATTTGCAAATTTACTAATCCATCCACTTATGACAGCTTCTAAGTCATTTATAAAAATGACAAATAGCAGTGGTCCCAAAACAGATCCTTGTGGCACACCACTAGTAACTGGACTCCAGGCTGAATATTTTCCATCAATCACCAATCGCTGCCTTCTTTCAGAAAGCCAGTTTCTAATCCAAACTACTAAATCCCCCTCAATTCCATGCCTCTGCATTTTCTCCATCAGCCTACCATGTGGACCTTTATTAAAGGTTTTACTGAAGTCTCTGTATACCACGTCAACTGCCCTACCCTCATCGACATGCTTGGGCACCTTCTCAAAAAACTCAATGAAGTTTGTGAGGCATGACCTGCCCTTGACAAAACCATGTTGACTATCTGAAATCAATTTGTTGCTTGCTAGATGATTATAAATCTTATCTCTCATAATCCTTTCCAAAACCTTTCCTACAACAGAAGTAAGGCTCACTGGTCTATAATTACCTGGGTCATCTCTGCTGCCCTTCTTGAACAAGGGCACAACATTTGCAATCCTCCAGTCCTCAGGTACTAAACCAGTAGACAATGATGACTCAAATATCAAAGCGAAAGGCTCTGCTATCTCTTCCCTAGCTTCCCTGAGAATCCTCGGATAAATCCCATCTGACCCAGGGGACTTGTCTACTTTCACTCCTACAATTGATAACAACTGTTCATAACTAGCCTCGATCCTTTCTAGTCTGATATCTCGTACCTCATTCTTCTCCTCTGCAATACCCTCCTTTTCCTGAGTGAACACCGATGAGAAATGTTTGTTTAGCACCTCTCCGATCTCTACAGGGTCCACACTCAACTTCCCATTTCTGTCTTTGATTGGCGCTATTCCTACCCAAGTCATCCTTTTATTCCTCACATACCAATAGAAAGCTTTAGGGATCTCCTTTATTCTATTTGCTCAAGACTGCTCGTGTCCTCTCTTTGCTCTTCTTAACTCTCTCTTTAAATCCTTCCTAGCTGATCTGTAACTCTCCATTGCCTCATCTGAACCATCTTGTCTCATCAACACATAAGCCTCCTTCTTCTTCGTAACAAGAGGTGCAATTTCTGTAGTAAACCACGGTTCCCTTACCTTATCACTTCCTCCCTGCCTATCAAGGACATGCAATATTTGTTCCTTAAACCAGCTCCACATTTCGTTTGTCTGCAGCCCTTGCCTGCATTTTGCTACCCCATTCTATGCATCCTAATTCTTGCCTAATCGCATTATAATTGCCCTTGTCCCATCGATAACTCTTGACCTGTGGCATGTACCTATCCCTTTTCATAGCTAAACTAAACGTAACTGAATTATGGTAACTCTTCCCAAAGTGCTCACCAACAACTAAATCAAACACCTGGCCTGGTTCATTACCAAGCACCAGACTCAGTGTGGGCTCTCCTCTTGTTGGCCCTTCGACATTCTGGGTCAGGAAACCCTCCTCTATACATTGGACAAAAACTGATCTATCTGACGTACTAGAGCTATAACATTTCCAATCAATGTTGGGGAAGTTAAAGTCCCCCATAATGACCACCCTATTCCTTTCACTCCTACTCAGAATAACTTTGCTAATTCTCTCTCCTACCTCCCTGGAACTCTGCGGAGGCCTATAAATAACTCCCAGCAGTGTGACCTCTCCTCTCCTGTTTCTGACCTCAGCCCACACTACTTCAGTAGACGAGTCCTCATCAAAAGTTCTTTCAGCCACCGTTATACTATCTTTGACTAACAAGGCCATGCCTCCATCTCTTTTACCGCTTTGCCTGTTTTTAATGAAAGATCTAAACCCTGAAACCTGCAACATCCATTCCTCACCCTGCTCTTATCCATGTCTCCGAAATGGCCACAACATTGAAGTCCCAGGTACCTATCCATGCTGCAAGCTCACCTACCTTATTTCGGGTACTTCTGGCGTTGAAGTAGACACACTTCAAACCACTTTGCTGTCTGCCAGCACATTTCTGTGACCCTGAAATCTTGTCTCTGTCATTTCTACTCTCATCCTCCTGTGCACTGCAACTACATCTCCAGTTCCCATCCCCCTGCTGAGCTAGTTTAAACCCACCCGAATAGCACCAGCAAATTTCCCACCCAGGAGATTAGTACCCCTCTGGTTCAAGTGAAGACCGTCCTGTTTGTATAGGTCCCACCTTTCCCAGAATGAGCCCCAATTATCCAAAAACCTGAAACCCTTCCTCCTGCACCATCCTTGCAGCCACGTGTTTAGTTGATATTCTCCCTATTTCTTGCCTCGCTATCATGTGGTAACAAACGAGAGATAACAACTCTGTTTGTTCTAGCTCTCAGCTTCCACCCTAGCTCCCTGAGATCCTGTCTTACATCCCTATCCCTCTTTCTACCTATGTCATTGGTACCTACATGGACAACGACTTGAGGCTGGTTACCCTCTCCCTTCAGGATCCCAAAGATACGATCCGAGACGTCACGGACCCTGGCACCTGGGAGGCAACACACCAACAATGATCTCGTTCGCTCCCTACAAACCTTCTATCTGAGCCTCTAACTATTGAGTCCCCAATGACTAACAGTCTCCTCCGTTCCCTCCTTCCCTTCTCTGCAACAGGGACTGGCTCTGTATCAGACACCTGGGCCCCACTGCATACCCCTTCTAAGTCATCCCCCTGAACAGTATCCAAAACGGTATACATGTTTTTCAGGGGAACGACCACAGGGGATCCCTCCACTGACTGTTATTCCCCTTTCGAGTAGTCACCCAGCTTTCTTCTTGCCTATGAGTAACTACTTCCCTGTGACTCCTATCTATCACAGCCTCTGCCTCCCGAATGATCCGAAGTTCCCGCTCCAGTTCCCTAACACGGTCTTGGAGGAGTGAGAGTTGGGCGCACTTTCTGCAGATGTACTTGGATGGGACACCATTGGCATCCCTGACCTCAAACATCCTGCAGGAGAAACATTGCTCTCCCTGCACTGCCATCCCTGCTCGGCCCCTAGTCACAAAGTAAAAAAAAGGCACTTACCTGATATGTCCCTGGTCTTTAAGGTTAGAGGAGGTGGTTGGGTGGGAGGCCCTACAAAGCTAGGGTCTCAGGTTGAGAAAACACTGACTTAAATAGCAGGACGGAAATAAAAATAAGAAGTTCCTCCTTTCCCAGAAACCTCTGCTCTCTGACTTCAAATTTAAAAGCACAAATCAGTGACTCATTGCTCCCAGCAGGCCCCTGGTGCAAGCTCCCACCCTTTGAGTTGCTGTTGCCGCTACCGCTGAAAAACAGAAAAAAGAAAAAAAGGGGGCACATTTTGAAGGTGAGAGGAGAAAGATTTAAGACATGAGGGCATTCTTTTAACACAGTGAATGGTTCACATGTGGAATGAACCTCTTGAGGAAATGATGGATACAACATTTAAGAAACATTTGGATAAGTATATAAATAGGGGAGGTTTGGCAAGATATGAACCAAGAGCTGGGAGTTGGGGCTAGTTTAGTTTGGGATTATGTTTGGCTGGACCAAAATGCCTGTTTCTGTGCTGTATGACTCTGTGGCATTTTGGCACCATCCTGGATTACTGAATAATTCTATCAATGGGAAAATATTGAATAATTTAAGATTACATTGAAATTGCTAAAACTGAAAAAGTTTCATCTTTCCTCCTCCCGTAGACTTCACCATTCCTGCTCCAACATCATCCCAGGGCAATGGGCCTGGGCAATGTGTTCCTTTCCAGCCACCACTTGCACCGTCTCCGAGTTGGAGGTGGTCAGGCTGCATGGGTCCCACACCTCCTTCGAAGTTCCCCAACACAGTATCCCTCGGAATGGAATTTTTCCTTGGCCTTATCCTGTTGCCAAGGAGAACCAGGTCTGACCAAGCTTCCTTTCACTGGGCATGTCTTCTCAGTAAATCAAGTAAAATGGAGCCACTGAATTCAGACAATCTCTCACTAATTACCCTCTTTGGAGGAATTGTCATGTTGCCATAGTCTTACCACACCACAGGGCTGCTCTCTCATTGGAGAGAAAAGACTGGTGGTGGTTTAACCTGAGGGTCACCATTCCTCAGGCGAGAGGAGGAGGTTGACAAGGAGAGCCCTTCATGGTAACCTCAACAGGTGATGAGATTTGAGAGTTGGGAATCACACTGCTTTGCGAGCCAACTGAGCTAAACTGACCTCCTCTTTAGAGGAATAGATGCTGAAATTATAGATGAGAATTATAAACAAGCCTTCCTCTGCTACAACTGTCAAAGTCTTCCCTGGTTTTTGGGTGTGGAGGGGGCACCGTATGTGGTGCACCCATACTGCTTTCTGCTCCAAATAAGGCAGGTACAATAGTCCCGGTGACTCCAGCAGTGCTCCAGTCTCAGTGCAGGCAGTGAGATTGGTGCACCCAAAGCATCGTTTCAGATCGTGGTTGCTTTTACCTTATTGTGCCCTGGACTGACAGGGACTGGCACTGCCATGCCCACACCTGCTCTAGGTGGTTGTTTATTGCTCTGCCCTTCCTTTGGGGACACGGCAACAGTCCTCAGCAAATCGAAGAACTTACATCATCAACTTGCAGAAATACTGCGGGGTATTTCCCAAAAACCTCACAGTTGAAAACATTCCAAACATTAAGCTGCCATAAAAGGAGGACACCTAGTCCTTCATACAGTGATACTGGTGGGAATTAGGGCATTTCTAAATCCGGCAGTGTCTCCATCCATTCCACCTCTGTCCTTGCTATTGGTGCGCTCTATGCTTCGAATCAAACCTGTATTTCACTGCCCAGTAGACCCAGACAGTTATTGGGTGTAGTCCTTTTTGAGGGCTCTCTCTCTCACATCGAGGTCACGTAATCCAACTGAAGAGAGATGGGATCAGTTTGGACTATATTCACTGGAATTTAGAAGAATGAGGAGGAATCCCATAGAAACCTATAAAATTCTAACAGAACTAGACACAGGAAGGATGTTCCTGATGACCAGGGAATCAGGAACCCAAGGGATCACCATCTCAGGCCTTTTCGGAATGAGATGAAGAGAAATGTCTTTGCCCAGAGAGGGGTGAGACTGTGGAATTCTCTGCCATGAAAGCAGTTGAAGTCAAAACTGAACATTTTCAAGAAGGAGATAGATACAGTTCTGAGAGTTAAAGGGATCAAAGAGTATGGGGAGAAAAAGGGGACAAGGAACTGATTTGGATGATCAGCAGAGCTCATGTGGAATGGTCGAGTATGTTCGAAGGGCCAAATGGCCTATTCCTGCTCCTACTTTCCTAAGACAGCTTCCCAAGGTTCTGATTTTCATCTTCAACTTCCCTTCACAACCATTTCCTGAAACACAGCTTGCTAACCTGGGCTCCAGGTTAGATAGTTGAATTCTGATGTTCTCAATGTTGCACTGAACACTTCCCCTGAATACATCACATCACTGCCCTGAGCTTGCCTCTGATTGTCTCCCTAATCTCTTTAACAAGCTGAAAGTCAGCTGAACTCAGGTGGTTCGTTGCACAACTATTTTCTTGATCTGACCCTCGGAGCTTCCCCAGCACCATCAATGGTCCTCCAACAGATCAAGTGTTTCATTTGTCAATCACTTTTCATCTGTGTGAGGGCTCACAGCAGCCAAATCACTAATCTGAGACTATCACCCTTTACAGCTTCTCTTTGAACCCAGTCTCAGAGTTTATTACATCGAAATCAATCCCTAATTGAAATTGAAGTCACATGGGATTGCTTTATTCACATTAGAGGTCCAATATACTCACAGTTATGTGTTCAAATCTCTAATCATTGTTCAGATCATTTTCAAGATGGGTTTGACCATGTGGATACCTGCCACTTTGATTGTACTTATATGGGTTTAATAACTGTGCATGCAAATGCAATGTGTACATTACGCGAGTATATGAATTTAGTAACATCTGTGAATGCATGTGTTTGCCTTTGTGTGTATGTGTATGTGAGAGCATGTGGGTGTGTTCATGTGTCTGTGAGTGTGAATGTGTGTGTGTGTCTGTGTATATGTCTGTTCATGTGTCTGTGAGCGTGCATGTGTGCGCGTGCATGTGCCAATGTGAATTGTGGGCGTGCATCCATGTGTATGCATGTTTGTGTGCACAAATGTGTGCATGTGTGCACATGCATGTATGTATGAACATGTATGTGTGTGTGCATGTGCGTATGTAGTCGCACATGTGTTTGTGCCCTTGTTTACTTGTGTACATGCACAGTAAATATTTGTGTGCGCAATTGCTTGTGTTGTGAGGTTGGGTAGCGTAATTGTGTATGGGAGCCAGGAAGTTAGGATTTAATGTCGAAGAGTGTGACATAAGGGGGCCCTTGGTCCACAAGCCTCATTCCTGAAGACGGGCTAATGCCCGAAACATTGATTTTCCTGCTCCTCGGATGCAACCTGACCTGCTGTGCTTTTCCAGCACCACTCTCAACTCTGATCTTCAGCATCTGCAGTCCTCGTTAGAATTTCTCCTAGTTAGAATTTAGTGTTTGTAAAATTATAAAATAGGGAAACCATTGTGTGGTCCCTTTAAGAGATGTCGTTTCTTTGGTGATTAGAGATTAAAATGGATGTCTGTGAGCAGCAGCGTGAGTTTGCCAGGACACAGAAAGAGTACAAACTAAAACATTTGCATCAAAATACTGTACAGTGAGTAGGGCAAGCTACAGTTTTTACCAAGACAACAGTTTTGAATTTAGCCAATCAACTTGGACCAGGCACTTCGATGCCACAAATTATTCAATTTAAATCTGATGGTTTTGACAACATAGGATCAATCTTATGTAAGAAATATCAATATGCATCAAGGGGGTTTAAAAGAAGGGGTCAGTTGGACAAAGAGCTCAGAGCTAACTGCCATCTGCCAAAGCTAGCAGCTGTCAGCTCAAGAGAGAGAAATTGGTTCTCACAGTCATCCACGTATTAGAGAAAGCACCATCTAAATAATAACATGACCAATGATGGAGAATCAAAGGCATTCCTGACAGAACAACAACATAAGAAAGCACAGCACATTCCAGAAGATACATAACCTGGCTGCAGTTTCAAAAGACTAAATTCTGGGTTTTTCTGTATGTGAGTGGGACTTTTACTTATTGGAACAGCATACCATTAGAATCTTGTTTTGTTCAGTAACCGTTAGTAGTGAGAAGGGATTTATTCAGTTTGTCAATAGTTTAGTTAATTTGTTCACTGTACATTGTTACTTGTTGACTTGAAAGTGATTTATTTTATTTAGAAGTTTCTAAAAAGGAGGGTGCATCACTTTACACACTCTCTTTACAGATTATAGGGCAAGGCGCTGCTCTTTGGGGGTTTCAGTTTTAGTTCTCAGTTGAGGCAGTCAACCTCTGCTTTATAGCACGTGCATGACTGTGGACATGCCTGTGAGATATCATCTATTGGTCTGAGTGTGGCCAAGGCTTTTCTTGCCCTCTAGCTCTCCTCAGTCGATTTTTGATATCTTTCCTAGCTACCCTGTAATCCTCTAAAGCTATGCCAGATCCTCGCTTCCTCAATTTTAAGTAAGCTCCCTCCTTCCTGTTGATGGGAAGCTCTTCTCTTGTTATCCAAGGCTCCTTCACCTTACCTTACCTTTCCTGTTTCAGTGGATAAAGCCATCCAAGTGCTCCTTAAACTGCATCCACATTTCTATCGTGCCTTTCCCGTAGAACAATTGTTCCCAATTTATACTCCACAGTTCCTGTCTAGCAGCAGTATAACTTCCCCTCCCCCTTATTATGTTCCTATCCCTCTCCATGGCTATGGTAAAAGTAGTTGTGGTCACTGTCACCGAAATGCTCTCCCACTGGGAGATCTGACATCTGGTCTGGCTCATTGCCTCACACCAAATCCAATATGGCCTCTCCCCTAGTCGGCCTATCTACACATCGAGTCAGGAATCCTCCCCGGACACACCTGCCAAAATCAGCTCCACCCAGACCATCTGCATTGACAAGGTTTCAATCAATATTCAGGAAGTTGAAGTCACCCACAATAACTCTGTTACAGTGGCACCTTTCCAAGATCTGCTGTCCAATCTGTTCTTCCATCTCTTTGCTGCTACTGGGGGTAAAACAATGACTGCAGATGCTGGAAACCAGATTCTAGATTAGAGTGGTGCTGGAAAAGCACAGCAGTTCAGGTAGTATCTGAGGAGCTGGAAAATCGACGTTTCAGGCAAAAGCCCTTCATCCGGAATACAGGCAGAGAGCCTGAAGGGTGGAGAGATAAGTGAGAGGAGGGTGGGGGTGGGGAGAAAGTAGCATAGAGTACAATAGGTGAGTGGGGGAGGGGATGAAGGTGACAGGTCAGGCGGGAGGGGAGGTAGAGTGGATAGGTGGAAAAGAAGATAGGCAGGTCGGACAAGTCATGGGGATAGTGCTGAGCTGGAAGTTTGGAACTGGATCGAGGTGGGGGAAGGGGAAATGAGGAAACTGTTGAAGTCCACATTGATGCCCTGGGGTTGAAGTGTTCCGAGGTGGAAGATGAGGCGTTCTTCCTCCAGGCATCTGGTGGTGAGGGAGCGGTGGTGAAGGAGGCCCATGACCTCCATGTCCTCGGCAGAGTGGGAGGGGGAGTTGAAATGTTGGGCCACGGGGCGGTTTGGTTGATTGGTGCGGGTGTCCCGGAGATGTTCCCTAAAGCGCTCTGCTAGGAGGCGCCCAGTCTCCCCAATGTAGAGGAGACCGCATCGGGAGCAGCGGATACAATAAATGATATTAGTGGATGTGCAAGTAAAACTTTGATGGATGTGGAAGGCTCCTTTAGGGCCTTGGTTGGAGGTGAGGGAGGAGGGGTGGGCGCAGGTTTTGCAATTCCTGCGGTGGTAGGGGAAGGTGCCAGGATGGGAGGGTGGGTAATAGGCGGAAAGGGGTGGGGAGGGAAATAAATCCCTGGTGGTGGGGTCCATTTGGAGGTGGCGGAAATGTCGGTGGATGATTTGGTTTATGCGAAGGTTGGTAGGGTGGAAGGTGAGCACCAGGGGCTTTCTGTCCTTGTTACGGTTGGAGGGGTGGGGTCTGAGGGTGGTGGTGCGGGATGTAGACGAGATGCGTTGGAGGGCATCTTTAACCAGTAGGAAGGGAAATTGCGGTCTCTAAAGAAGGAGGCCATCTGGTATGCTCTGTGGTGAAACTGCTCCTCCTGGGAGCAGATACGGCGGAGACGGAGGAATTGGGAATACTATTGGGGGGGTCTATAGATAACACCCAATAAAGTGACTGCTCCTTTCCTGTTACTGATGTCCACCCATACTGGCTCAGTAGACAAACCCTCCTCAACAGCCTCCTCTTCTGCAGCTGTTTTGAGGCTATAAATTCTGTGTTACGATCGAGCCCTCCACAATCACCTGATGAAGGAGCGTCACTCCGAAAGCTAGTGTGCTTCCAATTAAACCTGCTGGACTATAACCTGGTGTTGTGTGATTTTTGCATTGAAACAGACAGACTTTGACCCATCCCTTTCCTGTAACAACTGTGAATCATTCCTGACAGACTCTCTGCATTCCATTTCTGTCTGTTCAACAACTACCCTCATCTCTGACCTGTACCTCTGGTTCCCATCCCCCTGCCAAACTCGTTTTAACCCTCCTGAAGTGCTCTTGCAAATCTCCCGCCCAGAATGTTGGTGCCCCTCCAGTTTAAGTGCAACCCGTCTTTAATGGACAGGTCCCACCTTCCCCAGAAGGTACCCCAATGATCGACATATCTGAAGCCCTCCCTCCTACACCAGCCCTGTAGCCACATGTTTAGCTGCACTCGCTCCCTGTTCCTCGCCTCACTAGTACATGACATCGATAACAATCCTGAGATTACTACTCTGCTTGTCCTTCAACCTAACTCTCTGAAATCACGTTTTGGAACCTCATTCCTTTTCCTCGCTATGTCATTGGTGCCAAAGTGCACCACAACTCTAGCTGCTCACCATTCAGAATCTTGTCGACTCAGTCAGAGACATCCCGGACCCTGGCACCTGGGAGACAACATACCTTCCAAGAGTCCCTTCATGACCACAGAATCTTCTGTCTGTTCCTCTAAATATGAAGTCTCCTACCACTAGCGCTTTTTTATTCTCCCCCCCACCTTCCCTTCTGAACCACAGAGCTAGGCTCAGCGCCAGAGACCTGGCCACTCTGGCTTTCCCCTGGTAGGTCGTTCCCCCCAACAGTATCCAAAACAGTACACTTATTATTGAGGGGACCAGCCACAGGGGATCCCTGCACTGCCTGTCTGTTCCCTTTCTGTCCCCTGACCTTTTTCCTGTACCTGAGGTGTGACTACCACCCTGTAACTCCTCTCAGTTACCCCCTCAGCCTCCCAAACGATCTGAAATTCATCCAGTTCCACCTACTCATGACACAGTTTCCAAGGAGCTGGAGTTGGGTGTGCTTCCTGCAGATTAAGTCAGCAGGGACACTGGTGGTGATCCTTAACCTCCCACATTATACAGGAGGAGCATTCAACTGACCTAATATCCATTCCCACTGTTCTGAATTCCCAAACAGACTATTGAAAAAAACCCACTAGTAACCTTACCAAACTGGCGCATAGAGGTTTGTTTTGGTTAGAAGAGGATGGGTGGGAGACACTACCTAAGTCGTGTTTTGGGTAAAGCAACCACCCAAATATATTACCTCACTTACTCAGCGGTCCCATGTCTGCTCCTGCTCAGCATGTGCTCCACCTACTCAAGAGGTAAGCTTTTAAAGGATTAATTTGCCTTCCCGGCAGCTCCCTGGTCCTTGCTCTTACTGCTCCCACTGCTTCTGTAAATATATAATCGGTCTGTTCATAAGTCTGATAACAGCAGGAAAGAAGCTATTCTTAAATCTGTTGGTACATGTTTCCAAACTCTTATATCTTCTGTCCAATGGGAGAGGGTGGAAGAGAGTATAACTGGGGTGGGAGGGGCCCTACAGTGTGGAAGCAGGCCATTTGGCCCATCGCATTCACAATGATCCTACAAAGAGCATTCCAGCCAGACCCACAACCTTATGCCTGTAACCCTGCATTCCCCATGGCTAACCCACCTAGCCTGCACACCCCTGAACACTATGGTCAATTTAGATGGCCAATCCACCCTAAATCTGCACATCTTTGGGCTGCTTCCAGGCTGCTTTCCTGAGGCAGCAGGAAGTGTAGATGGAGTCAATGGAAGGAAGGCTGGTTTTAGTGATGGACTGGGTTGCATTCACACCTCGGTAAAAACAATGACTGCAGATGCTGGAAACCAAATTCTGGATTAGTGGTGCTGGAAGAGCACAGCAGTTCAGGCAGCATCTGAGGAGCAGTAAAATTGATGTATCGGGCAAAAGCCTGATGAAGGGCTTTTGCCTGAAATATCGATTTTACTGCTCCTCAGATGCTGCTTGAACTGCTGTGCTCTTCCAGCACCACTAATCCAGAATGCATTCACACCTCTTTATAATTTCACATGGTCTTGGGCTGAACAGTTGCCACTCCAAGCTATGATGCATCCAGATATGATACTTTCTATGGTGCATCGATAAAAACTGATAAGAGTCACTGTGTAAATGCTGAATTTCCTTAGCCTGCTGAGGAAGTCGAGGCATTGGTGTGCTTTCTTGACTGTAGAGTCAATGTGGATGGACCAGGACAGACTGTTGGTGGGTTGAGGAGTCTAGAAGGAAGTGCAATGAATACACGTTGAGTGGACAGGATCCACAAGTCCTGTCAGCAGTCATTGCTCTGTTTGCAGCGAGAGTGCTACTGAGGGGAATGGACCAGCAGAAGGAGGACAAAACAGAGGCATAATAGGTCTGAAGGAGCAAGCAGTCGCATTCTCATCCCCCTGCACCGAGACATCCATCTCCAGGAAGTAATCACGCAATCGGAAGCCTCAGACTTGCAGCTTTAATGTGCAAATTACATCTCATTCCCATGGCACTCTGACCTCCCTCCGTGCAATTACTTCCTGTGAGTTGATGAATTGCAGACACTGAAGGGACTCCAAGCACCCAGGTTAATTCCATTGTCCTTAAAAAATGTTTTTTAAACTACAGCTTCTCTGTAATTTCCGTTCAGTAAGAAGAATGGGGTCAGCTTCTCCAATCTCTCATGCATTTCAAGCTTTTGCATTTGAATGCACCGCTTTCTTTAAAATCTTCCCTCCTAACGTACACTGCCAGAATCGGATACAATCTTCCAGCTAAGGCTGAACTAATTTGTTGTGTGTTCTAACTTCCCTGCTTCACTGTTCTGTGCTCGCATTTATAAAGCCAGCAAACCATTTCCCGAACCTGTGCTGCTGTCTTCAACCATTGGTGTTGTTCTGATTACTGTAGAGACTGGCAACTTTTAAAACACATTTGGATTCCCAGTCAACAACTTAAAGGAATGGTACTCAAGAGTTTAATTTTTAAGAATTTTACTATAACAAACAAACCAAATTCAGCATTGACTAAACATTACTTGGTAGGTAGTTAATATGCTAAAGTACAGAAAGGTTTCCATTATTGTGGTCTAAACTCAACTACTAACCCCATGCTGTATATATAATTTGTAGAACACTCTGTTGAATTGCCGTCTTTTAAAGTCACTCAGAGCTTCCAACACTTCTGAGTCACAATGTCCAGTCACTCTCCAGGGTCTTTTCTCTCAGTCTTCCAAGAAATCCCAAACTGACATCCCATTCCAGAGGATTTCTTACCACGGCCATAACAACAGTAGCTCCTGGTCCTCACTTACCATCCCACTGGCATCCACATCCAAAGGGTCAGAGGCCATAATTCCTGTCACCTCCATTGGGATGCCACCATATTCCCATCCTTCATAAACCTTTCATAGGGGCAGTTCCCTCCAGTACACGGGGTCAGTCTCCCAACCCCTCTACACAGCTCCATGGCACCTTCCCATGTAACTGCAGGAAGTGTAACATCCTGCCTGTTTATTTGCTCCCTCCTCAGTATCCAAGGGGCCAAACACAACTTCCAGGTGAAGCAACGCTTTATCTGCATTTTCACACAATCTAGTCTACTGCATTCGCTGCTCACAATGTGGTCTCCTCTGTACTGGGGAGACAATGTGTAGACTAGGTAACCACTCCACAGAACACCTACATTCTGCCCGCAGAAAAGACCCTGAGCTTCCAGCTACCTGCCACTTTAACACATTACCCTGTTCCCTGGCCAACCACTCTCTCTGGCTTTCTGCAGTGCTCCAGTGAAGCTCAGTGCAAACTGGAAGAATAACACCTCAATTTCCGCTTGGCAACCCATCAGCTTTCAAAACTCAACAGTGAATTCAATAATTTTAGGGCCTGAGGCATCTTCTCCTATGTCTTATACCCACTCCACACCTTGCCATCACATGGGTTGCTTTCACCACTGCCGGCCCATGTTCAACCACCAAAGGTCCCATTAGCAGCTTTTCTTTCTCCCTGGCTCACCATTATCCATTCCGTTGTCTGTCCCACTGCTGTGCTCTGTCTCTTTAGACATCCTCTCCACCTATTATCAGTCATTGGATCCGAAATGAATATCTGTTTTGCTTTCAGATTTCTGTGGTTCCTTGTTTTTCAAGCTTTCAAATTCTTCAAGCCCTGGGGATCAATACCACAGCTGTTCCACATGGAAGCCAGCACAGAAGTAATTTCCCTGATGCTCTCAGTCAGTGTTATCACTCGGTCTCCCCTCCAATTGTCCCTGTTCAAGGGATCAAGGAATACAGGGAGAAGAGAGGAGAATGGGGTTGAGAAATCGGATCAGCCATGATTGAATGATGGAGCAGACTCAATGGGCTGAATGGCCTAGATCTGCTGCTATGTCTTATGGTATTATGTTCTGGGGACAGAATGTCTGTAATAACAAGAACATCTTGTGGCTCAGTGATCGGTACTGCTGCCTCACAGCCTCGGGCGACTGTCTGTGTGGAGTTTAGATGTTCCCTCGTGTCTGTATGGGTTTCCTTCAGATACTCCAGTTTCCCACCATAGTCTATTACTGGGCAAGTTAGGGTAGATTGGCCATGCTAAATTGCCCCGTAGTGCACAGGGATGTGCAGGTCTAGATTAGAGTGGTGCTGGAAAAGCACAGCAGGTCAGGCAGCATCTGAGGAGCAGGAAAATTGACGTTTCAGGCAAAGGCCCTTCATCATGAGGTTTCCAGCATCTACAGTCCTCACTTTTGCCACAGGGATGTGCATGCTAGGTGGATTAGCCATAGGAAATACACGGGTATGGGAATAGGGTGGGAGGGGTGTCTCTGGGTGGGATGCTGTTTGGAGCAGTGCAGCCTCAATGGGCTGAATGATCTGCTTCTACACTGTATGGATTCTATGATTCTAAATTGCCCACAGTGTCCAGGGATGTGCAGGCTCGGTGGATTAGCCATGGGAAATGCAGGGTTACAGTATAGAGCTGGGGTGTCAGTGTTGACTTGATGGGCTGAATAGCTGTAGAGATTATTTTCAGATATTAACCCCAGCATGTGCATTTCAATGTCTCTATGTCTCAATCAGTTCTCCGTCTGCAGCTGCCTGTTGTTGGGGTTCCTGCGTTATGAACTGGATGGTCAATGTTAATGATCCAATTGAGCTGATGGACTCCTCTCTTGCCTCGATTGTGTTGGGAGGGCCCGAGTGTCTGATCCGTGCTTCGATCTATTGCTCCAGCTGGGAGCCAGTGACACTGAAACCACGAGGCTTCATGAGCCTGAAGGTCAATGGGGGCAGTGATTAACGGCCGTGAACCAGGGATAACTCTAACCCTGCCAAGGCTGCATTCTGAATCAACATGATTGGTTTGCCGAAACTGAATATCTTTCAGGGTCAAAGTAGCACAAGACCATCCGGAGGAAAATGATTGACTCTCTGGAGCAAGGTCAGCTCAAACAGGAGCATTCTTCGACTCATTCTTACCCAATGATAAATTGCAGGCAAACACACCGTGTATGAGATGCTGCTGGCTGCTTAGGGAGGCCAGGAGAATTGCAAATTGCAGGCTGCAAAGGCATTAAATTCTCTTCATTTGCATTCATTTATCAAGCATGTTATCAAAATGTGACAGTGAATCAGGCACCGAAAGGTCAGGCTTCCTCCTTTCATATGATGCTATTAACTATTGATGCAATTCCATTTTAATTAAAATGTGGTCCATTGCTCTAGCTGGGGAAATAATCAAATCAGGAAACAGACTGGCATAGAGACTTGTAAATTGAGTTAAGGAGTGAATAGGAATTGATGAAATAAGTGGGAAAGGCAAATAAAATGGAGAAAGATGGTTACAGAATAATACAAATTCAAGTCAGATAATTAGACAATAAAGCAGCATGTCAGTGGCAGATAATTATCAACCATTGTGTGTTAGTAATGGGATAAACTGGTTTACAAGCTGTGTTTGTTGAATTAAACATGACATTTGGAATTCATGGTTTTCATATTTGACCTTTCTGGAGCTTGAGAAGTTAAACTAACAACTAACAATTAAATAGAGTCACAGATTCTTCAGCTTTCGATATCACACATATTACAGACATTGTTCTAATCCAGAATAAACACCACACCCTATCTACTAATTACTTCGTCTCTTCAAGAGATTCTTTAAGTATATTAAATGAAAAAATAACTAGAGAGACAATAGGACCCCTCAAGGACCAAAGTGGACACGTACGTCTGGGACCGCAGAAGATGGGTGAGGTTCTCTTCCTCTGTGTTTACCGTGGAGGAAGACATGAAGACTTGGGAACTTGGGAAAGCTAGTGACGATATCTTGAGGACAGTCTATCTCACAGTAGAGGAGATGCTGGACATATGAGAATATATGAAGGTGGATAAATCTCCTGGTCCAGACCAGATATATCCAAGAAACCTGCAACAGGCTAGAGAAGAAATTGCAGGGGCCTTGGCTGACATATCTGCATCATCATTAGCCATGGGTGAGGTCCTGGAAGACCAGAGGGTAGCAAATGCTGTGCCCCTATTCAAGAAAGGCTGCAAAGAAAAACCTGGGAACTATAGGCAGTCAGCCTAACACCTGTGACAGGTAAGTTACTCGAGAACATTCTAAGAGATAAGATATACATGCATTTGGGAAGACAAGGCTTGATTAGGAGTCGTCAGCATGGCTTTGTGCTTGGAAGATCATGCTTCACAAATGTGTTCGAGTTCTTTGATGAAGTGACCAGGAAGGTTGATGAGGGCAGGGTGGTTGATGTAGTCTGTATGGATTTCAGTAAGGCCTTTGACAAGGTAGGTTGGTCTGGAAAATTAGATTGCATGGAATCTGGGGAGAGCTGGCAAATTAGATACACAATTGGCTTAATGGTAGGAAGCAGAGGGTAATGGTGGGAGGATGCTTGTTGAACTGGAGATCTGTGACTAGTGGAGTGACTCAGGGGTCAGTGCTGGGTCCAATGCTATTTGTTATCTATATCAATGATTTGATGAAAATGTACAAGGCATGATTAGCAAGTTTGCAGATGACACTAAAATAGCCGGCATTATGGACAGTGAAACAGGTTATCAGAAATTGCAGCAGGACCTTGGTCAGCTGGGGAAGTGAGCTGAGCAATGGCACATGGAGTTTAATATAGATGTGTGAGGTCTTGCATTTTGGAAAGTCAAATCAAGGCAGGAGTTTCATGTTGAATGGTGGAGACTTAAAGAGTATGGTGGAATAGAGAGAACTTGGAGTTCAGGTGCACGGTTTTCTGAAAGTAGAGTCACAGGTAGACAGGGCAGTGAAGAAGGCTTTTGGCACACTGGCCTTCATCAGTAAGGGCACTGAGTATCAAAGTTGGGAAGTTATGTTGCAATTTTACAGCATGCTGGTGAGGCCACACTTATTGTGTTTAGTTTTGGTATTCAACATTCAAATTCGACCTTCCAAAATGAATCACTCCACATTTATCCAGGTTGAACTCCATCTGCTACTTCTCAGCCTAGCTCTGCATCCTGTACTGATAAATGTGTTGCTGGAAAAGTGCAGCAGGTCAGGCAGTATCCAAGGAGCAGGAGAATCGATGTTTCGGGCATAAGCCCTTCTTCAATACCTTGCTATTGGAAGGATGTTATTAAAGTGGAAAGAGTGCAGAGATATTGAAGCCCTTCTTCAATACCTTGCTATTGGAAGAATGTTATTAAAGTGGAAAGAGTGCAGAGGAAATTTACAAGGATGTTGCCAGGAGTCAATGGCCTGAGTTAAAGGGAGAGGTTGGACAAGCCAGGGCTTTTTTCTTTAGATTATAGGAGACTGAGAAGGGATCTTATAGAAGTGTATAAGATCATGAGAGGCATGGATAGGATGAATGCACTCAGTCATTTTCCCAGGGTTGGGAAATCGAGGACTCGAGGGTGTCACTTGAAGGTTAGAGAGGAAAGAATAAAAGGGAACGTGAGGGGTAACGTTTTTACACAGAGGGCGGTACACATAGGGAATGAGCTGCCAGCAGAAGTGTTTGTTAACAACATTTAGAACACGGAGCATAGAACAGTACAGCACAGTACAGGCCCTTCGGCACACCATTTTGTGCTAAGCATTTATCTTCATCTAATATCAACCTAACCTACACACCCCTCAATTTACTGCTGTTCACGTGCTTCTGCAGCAGTTGCTTAACTGTCCCTAATGTCTCTGACTGTACTACTACCACGGGCAGTGCATTCTGCACACCCACCGCTCTCTGTGTAAAGAACCTACCTCTGACATCTCTCCTACACCTTCCTCCAATCGCCTTAAAATTATGACCCCTCATGACAGCCATTTCTGCCCTGGGAAAGGTCTCTGGCTATCTACTCTGTCTACTGTATCTATGCCTCTCATTACCTTGTACACCTCTATCAAGTCACCTCTGTTCCTTCTTCTGTCCAGTGTGAAAAGCCCTAGCTGACTCAACCTCTCTTCATAAGACATGCCCTCCAATCCAGGCAGCTTCCTGGTAAATCTCCTCTGCACCCTCTCTAAAGCATCTACATCCTTCCAATAATGAGGCAACCAGAACTGGGCCAAGTGTGACCAAGGGTTTTATAGAGCTGCAGCAAAACCTTGTGGCTGTTAAACTCAATCC
The DNA here is from genome assembly GCF_047496795.1 of Chiloscyllium punctatum. NCBI lineage: Eukaryota > Metazoa > Chordata > Chondrichthyes > Orectolobiformes > Hemiscylliidae > Chiloscyllium > Chiloscyllium punctatum. The sequence goes on along the minus strand of NC_092762.1, from coordinate 36,856,291 downwards.
CCCTGTTAATGAAAGGCAAAACATCATACACCTTAATAACCCTATCAACTTGGGTGGCAACTTTGAGGGATCTATGTACGTGGACTCCAAGATCCCACTGTTCATCCACACTGCCAAGAATCCTCTCTTTAACCCTGTATTCAACATTCAAATTCGACCTTCCAAAATGAATCACTCCACATTTATCCAGGTTGAACTCCATCTGCTACTTCTCAGCCTAGCTCTGCATCCTGTACTGATAAATGTGTTGCTGGAAAAGTGCAGCAGGTCAGGCAGCATCCAAGGAGCAGGAGAATCGATGTTTCGGGCATAAGCCCTTCTTCAGGAATGTGGAGGGTGTGCCAAGCAAGTCATCTTGTAGCCTACAATAGTCTTTGACACTATCTACAAGACCAGTGACCTTTCTGTCATCGGCAAATTCACTAAACCACTTCTTCATCCAAATCATTTATAAAAACAGAACAGTTCCCTGCAGGACGCCACAGGTCACCGATCTCCAGACGGAATATTTTACGTCCACTTCCACTCACTGTCTTCTTTCAGCCAGCTAATTCTGTATCCAGACAGCCACATTTCCCTGTATCCCATACCTCCTAACTTTCTGAATGAGCCTACCATGGGGAATCACATCAACTGCTTAAACATCATCAACTTGTCTCATCACATCCTCAAAGAATTCAATAAGGCTTGTGAGGCGTGACCTGCCCCTCACAAAGACGTCCCAACTATCTTTAATCAGACTATGCTTTTCCAAATAGTCATAAATCCTATTTCTCAGAATCTCTTCCAGTATCTTCCTTACCACAGACTTATGACTGACTGGTCTGTAATTCCCAGGGATTTCCCTAGTCCCTTTCTTGAACAGTGGAACAACATTCTCCTCCCTCCAATCAGCCAGTACTACTCCCATGGGGAGTGAGAATGCAAAGATCTTCACCAGAGGCACAGCAATCTCATTCCTCACTTCCCGTAGTAACCTTGGATGTATCTAGTCTGGCCCTGGTAACTTATCTGTCTTGATACTTCCCAGAATTTCTAGCACATCCACTTCCTTAATATCAATGTGTTCAAGCCTATTAACCTGATCCCCGGTGTTTGCACTATCAACAAGGTCCCTCTGTCTCGTGAATACTGAAGCAAAAAACTCCATTACAGCCTCCCCACCAGACTCCAGGCACAGGTTCCCTCCACTATCTCTGATCGGCCTTACTTTCTCTCTCTCTCTCTCTGATTATTCTCTTATTCCTCACACATGTGTAAAATGCCTTTGGGTTTTCCCTAATCCTTCCCACCAAGGCTTTTTCATATCCCCTCCTGTTCTCCTCAGTCCATTTTTTGCGTTCTTTCCTAGCTACCCTGTAATCCTCTAAAGCTGTGCCAGATCTTTGCCTCCTCAACCTTATGTAAGCTTCTTTCTTCCTCTTGACAAGAAGCTCCTCTTTTCTAGTCATCCAAGGCTCCTTCACCTTACCATTCCTTGCTTGTTTCAGTGGGATAAAGCTATCCAAGTGCAACAAGTGCTCCTTAAACAGCCTCCACATTTCTGTTGTGCCTTTCCCGTAGAACAATTGTTCCCAATTTATACTCCACAGCTCCTGTCTAATAGCAGTATAATTTCCCTTCCCCCAAACCTTCCCATATTGTCTGTTCCTATCCCTCTCTATGGCTATGGTAAAGGTGAGGCAGTTATGGTCACTGTCACTGAAATGCTCTCCCACCGAGAGATCTGACACCTGGCTTGGCTTGTTGCCTAGCACCAAATCCAATATGGCCTCCCCTCTAGTCGGCGTATTGAATCAGGAATCCTTCCTGGACACACCACACAAAATCGGCTCCATCCAGACCATCTGCACTAAGGAGGTTCCAATCAATCTTGGAGAAGTTGAAGTCACCCCTAACAACAACCTGGGCCTGTTTCTATGCTGTATGACTTGAATTCTGTAACATCCTTGTAAATCTTTCCTGCACCATCTCACATTTAACAACATTGTTCCTGTAGAACGGTGATGAAAATTGTACACAAAAGTGGCCTTGCCAATGTCTGTACAGCCACCACATGACATCCCAACTCCTATACTCAATGTTCTGACCAATGAAGGCAGGCATACCAAAATCCTTCTTCACTGCCCTGTATACCTGTGATTTAAAAGGCGCTTGGACAAGTCCATGGCTAGGAAAGGTTTAGCAGGATATAAGCCGTGTGCAGGGAAATGACATTTTGCTTGGTGTGGATGAGTTTGGGCCAAAGGACGTGTCTCCATGCTGTAGGACTCTATGACTGTAATCACTGCAATTACAGTATTTAACTTTGTTCTTTCTTTCTACCTTTTTCTTAAGATTCTGTGCCCAGGTACTTGTACATAAGATGACACTTTGTGTTGATGATATACTGTGTACATTTCACTCTACACCTGCACTATTGTACTTGAGTACAGGTGAAAATAAAAATCAAAACCAAAATCAAAATGAATGTTGAGAGTTGTGTGATAATGCATCTTGGGCAAAGGGATAGTGAGAGTAATATTGGCAATGGCAACGTTATAAGGAGAGTGAAAGGTGGGGGGTACATAGCATCAATATTTGAAGGTGGGAGATCATTGAATCACTACAGTGTGGAAAGAGGCCATTCAGTCCGTCGATACTCCAAAGAACACCCCACCCATCTGTTTGCCGTGGCTAATCCATCGAAGCCTGCACATCCCTGGACACTTTAGCACGGCTAATCCACATAACCTGCACATCTTTGGCCTGTGGGAGGAAACCCCCAATATTGATTGGAACCTCCTTAGTACAGGCACAAGGCAAACTCCACACAGACAGTCACCTGGCGGTGGAATTGAACCCGGGCCCCTGGCACTGTGAGTCAGCAGTGCTAATCATAGTGCCAATCCCAAAAGGGCATAATAGCTAGCAAAGCATGTGGTACTGTAAGATTTTGTGCATTCAATTATTATACTGAGAATAATGTTGACAACACCGTGGTTAAATTATATACATTTATTAGCTAATCAATGCAACCTTGGGCAGCCATAGTTCTGCAAACCTTGAATTCCTCACCATCAAATACTGCTCTTTCTATCTACCATGGGAATTTCCCACTGCTATTCTAACTGCTGTGTACATACTGCCACAAACAAAGGTTGAGGAAGCTCTGGATGTGCTGTACTCCACCACTAACACCCTGGAGACAGAACACCCTGAGGCCCTGTTCATTGTAATTGGTGACTTCAATCAAGCCAATCTAAGGAAGGTGTTGCCCAAGTACCACTAGAACATTATCTGCCCCACCAGGGGCCCGAACATGTTTGAACACTGCTACATCACTGTGAAAGATGGCTACCACTCCATCCCCCACCCTCATTTCAGGAACTCCGACTACAATGCCAGGTTTCTTCTCCCGGCTTACAGGCAAAAGCTCAAGTAAGCGACCCCCTCGTGGATACAGGTCCAGTGCTGGTCGGAGGATGCAAAGGATCAACTCCAGTGCTGTCTGGAAGCAGTTGACTGGGGCCATGTTCAAACAGTCCACAGGTACCTTAGACGAGTACATCACCACCTTCACAGACTTTATCAGCATGTGTGTGGAGGACTGCATACCGAGGAAGTCAATCCGGGTGTTCCCCAACAGGAAATCCTGGATAAATCAGGACATACAGAACCTGCTAATAACCAGTTGTGAGGCCTTCAGATCAGGAGACCCATGCAAATACAAGGAATCCAAGTATGACCTTCACAAAGCAATTAAAACAGACAAGGACCAATACTGATCCGAACTAGAGACCTAGACAGACACCCAGCGACTACGGCAAGGACTGAATGACATCACAGGTTCGAAAAAGAGATAATGCAAGATGGCAGATGATAACATATCCCTACCAGATCATCTCAAGCCTTCTACGCTCGCTTTGAGCGGAATTTCAGCCGAGAGGTAACATCTCTTTCGGTAAGTCCTGATGAAGCTATCCCAACAGTCACTGCATCAGAGGTCAGATCAGTTTTACTTCGTGTGAATCCAAGGAAAGTGATGGGACCTGATGGAGTACAAGGCCCTGCACTCAAAGCATGCACAGATCAATTGGCTGAGGTCTTCTCAGACATCTTTAACCTCTCCCTGCAGCAGGCCACTTTCCCTGCCTGTTTCAGGAGGGCCAACATCATCCCTGTGCATAAGATTGCTCTTGCAGCATGGCTCAATGACGACTGCCCAGTGGCCCGAACTTCAGTGGCCATGAAATGCTTTGAAAAGCTGGTCATGGCATTAATCAACTCCAGCCTCCCAACTGCTCTTGACCATAACCAAATTGCCTATCGGACCAATAGATCCATGTCAGATGCCATATCATTTGACCTCCACTCCTTCCTAGAGCATCTTGACACCAAGAACAGCTACGTGAGAAATCTACTCATTGACGACAGTTCAGCCTTCAACATTATTATCCCCTCGAGATTGATTACTAACCTTTGTGATCTTGGACTAAGCCTCACTCTCTGCAACTGGATCCTCAGTTTCCTGACCCACAGGCCACAATCAGTGAAGATTGGGGACAATATTTTATTCTCACTAAAACTCAATACTGCGTACTGAGCCCCCAACTGTACTCACTATATACCCATGACTGCGTCACCAAATATCAGACTAATGCCATTTCCAAGTTCACTGATGACACCACCACAGTCGGTCGAATCTCATATGGCAATGAAACAGACTACAGACGGGAAGTGGGAGATCTGGAAAAATGGTGCATTGAGAACAAACTAGCTCTCAATGCCAGCAAAACCAAGGAATTCATTATTGACTTTCGGTGGGATGTTACTCATTACCTACTCATTAACAGCACAGAGGTGGAACGAGTGGAGAGTGTCAAGCTCCCGGGAGTGGTCATTAACAACAAGCTTTCTTGGACTGTTCATGTGGATGCACTGGTTACAAAGGCCCAACAATGTCTCTTCTTCCTCAGGCAGCTGAGAAATTTGGCATGATGGTGAATACCCTTGCCAACTTTTATAGGTGCACCATCGAGATAATTCTGTCTGGACGTATCACTACCTGGTATGGCAACTGTACCATTCAAGATCAGGCCAAATGCTGACAAATGGGACTAGATTTATTTCGAATATCTCTTCAGCATGGATGAGTTGGATCAAAGTGTCTGTTTATGTGTTGTATATCTCTATGCTCGATCTGAGCAAAACAGAAGCACTGATCATTGACTTCAGGAAGAATGGAGGACGACCCCCTCCCCGCCCCCATAGAGATGTCCAGCATGGAAACAGACCCTTTGGTCCAATCCATCCATGCTGACAAGATATCCTAACCCAATCTAGTCCCACCTGCCAGTACCCAGCCCATATCCCTCCAAACCCTTCCTATTCATATACCCATCCAAATGACTTTAAATGTAGCAATTGTACCAGCCTCCACCACTTCCTCGGGCAGCTCATTCCATACACGTAACACCTTCTGCATGAAACAGTTGCCTCTTATATCTTTCCCCTCTCCCCCTAAACCTATGCCCTCTAGTTCTGGACTCCCCCACCTCAGGGAAAAGACTTTGTCTCTTTATCCTATCCATGCCCCTCATAATTTTGTAAACCTCTATAAGGTCATCCCTCAGCCTCCGATGCTCCAGTGAAAACAGCCCCAGCTTGTTTAGCCTCTCCCTATAGCTCAAATCCTCCAACCCTGGCAATATCCTTGTAAATTCTTTCTGAGCCCTTTCAAGTATGGGTGGCACGGTGGCACAGTGGTTAGCACTGCTGCCTCACAGCACCAGGGTCTCAGGTTCAATTCCAGCCTTGGGTGACTGTCTGTGTGGAGTTTGCACATTCTCCCCGTGTCTGCGTGGGTTTCCTCCGGGTGCTCCGGTTTCCTCCCACAATCCAAAGATGTGCAGGTCAGGTGAATTGACCGTGCTAAATTGCCCATAGGGTTCGGTGCATCAGTCAGAGGGAAATGGGTCTGGGTGGGTTACTCTGCGGAGGGTCAGTGTGGACTTGTTGGGCTGAAGGGCCTGTTTCCACACTGTAGGGAATCTAATCTAATCTAAACATCCTTTCCAATAGGAAGGAGACCAGAATTGCACGCAATATTCCAACAGTGGTCTAACCAATGTCCTATACAACTGCAACATGTCCTCCCAACTCCTGTACTCCATACTCTGACCAATAAAGGAAAGCATACCAAATGCCTTCTTCACTATCTTACCTACCTGCAACACCATTTTCAAGGAGCTATGAACCTGCACTCAAAGGTCTCTTTGTTCAGCAACACTCCCTAGGACCTTAACATTAAGTGTATAAGCCCTGCGAAAATTTGCTTTCCCAAAATGCATCACCTCACATTTATCTGAGTTAAACTCCATCTGCCACTTCTCAGCTCATTGGTCCATCTGATCCAGATGCTGTTGTATCGGATTCTTAAGGGGATTAACAGGGTAAATGTTGGAAGGATGGTACAATCTAGGCCCAGAGGGGAGAGCCTCATTATAAAGGGGGACCAATTTAAGACTGAGATAGGGAGGAATTTCTTCTTTCAGCGAGTTTGAGTCTTGGAAACTCCTTGCCACAGAGAGCTGTGGGGGCAGAGTCCTTGTTTATATTTAAGGCTGAGATAGAAAGATACTTGATCTGTTGGGGAATCAAAGATTAATGGAAAATGTTGGTAAGTGGAAGTGTAGAATGTCAGATCAGCCATGATCCTATTGAATAGCATAGCAGGCTGGAGGGGCTGAATGGCCACCTTCTGATACTATTTTGTATGGTCTTCTGGTCTAATATCAACATTTCTCACTTTCTCGTCTTTCAATAAAATATTCTACTTTTCCATTCTACTTCACAAAATGGATTCTTTAATGCCTCCCCACACTCCTCTCTGTGGGGTGCTTTCGTGACCATTCGCTGAGCTAAGTGGAGGGTCCTGCCTACTCACATAAAACATCCTGTGCTACTTCAAGAGGAAAAAGGAATTTCCCCAGCGTCCTCAGCCATATTCATCTTCAGATCTCTGTTGTTGAAAACCGATGATCTGGTCATTATACCCTTGCTGTTTGCACTTGTGTTTCATTGCTGTAAGCAAACTGCCTGTTCCATGCATTTTTCATCCCACTTCATACATATTTCAACAGTGACTGTTCTTCAAAAGCAGTTCAGTGGCTGATAAACACTTTCCACAGATATTGTGTGCTTGTGAACGATGTAAATAAACTGCAGATTCTTCAGTGTAAGATGTGGGGAAAATGCACAATCAAAATAGATTGCTAATCAAAGCAATCAAGTGGGCCCGATAGGGAGAGAGAGAGGAGTTTAGAAATAATGCAATAAGGTACGTTAGTGAAACAATAAATGTGAAATTATGTCCCTCCATTCTCCAAACCCTCTGTCAGCTGATCACATGACCAGATGACCAGGAAAATAATGTTGAAGCTGCATCAACTCCACCCAATCTGATGAAGTCACAGTCTCTAGATGGTGAAGGAGTCAAGGTGCTGTTGGAGACAGACATGTCATCTCTGTCATCTCTGGTTCCTGGTAATCTTTGTATTTATGCCTAATAAGCTAATGTACCTTTAAAATATTGATAATGTGCAATAAACTACTCCCTGTTGTTCAGATAAGTGCATCTTCTTATTGACACTTAATATAGGTTTCTCATGCATCACAACTAAGTAGATAGGGTTTCAGACCCAGAATGCAAAGGGAGATTGAGTCCCTACCTCAGGACCAGGAGACCTGGATTAAGTCCCACCTACTCCAGATATGTGCCTCTGAACTGGTTGGTTAGAAAATATCAAAAAGGAGGATTGAAGAGCATTGTTTAACCACAAACCACTGATGGCTGGTCCTGCAATTAACCAGAGGAATCATAGAATCCCTACAGTGTGGAAACAGGCCATTGGGCCCAACAAGTCCATACTGACCCTCTGAAGAGTAAACCGTCCAGATCATTCCCCTATTACTCTACATTTACCCCTAATTCTGCTCTCCAGGGCATTGGTGGGCACAAGGGAGGGAGGATCCATGATGAAAGAAGAGCCATTGCCCTGCTCCTGAAAGAATTTTGACAACAGGTGGGGTGGCTGTCCCCATTCAGTGCTGAGGCTTACACCAGATCCCTCTACATCTGAGATCCCTCTGCACTGGCGCAGTGACTGAATGGTGTCCCTATGAGTGCCAATTTACAGCTTGTAGATTGTGCCACTTACCCTTCAGGAGTGTAGGAGGTCACTCATTCCCGTCCTGTAATGGAGCCATATATTTATGTCTAACCAATAGGTATCATACCTCCCTGTGAGCTCAATCCAGACTGTCTAATGCACAGACTATTTATATCATTCTTACAATGTTCACTGGCCTGGTCTGACCCTGAGACTGACTCTTGATCACTTCAATGTGCCAGCATCAGTGAGGCATTTGACAGTTCCTTGGAATCTCTAACTGTTTAATCGTGGCATTACCCAGCGCTGTGATTTCATCACGCTTTTTATTCATTATTTGTCATGGTTTCCTCCCTGTTATTTTTATTAATGAGATCAGAACCCACTCGTTAACACAAATGCATTTTTAATTAGGTTTCCCGTTTTGCTGCTATTAATCTAAAATGTTTCACGCTCATTAAATGTCACAGAGCACTCTTAATAAAACAGTTTTGTTTAGCGTCTTCTCTGGTTACATATTATTTACATCTATAGGTTGAACTTTAATAATTTTAACTTTAATGGGATGAGGTTTCATTCGAAGTATTTAGTTTGCCTGAGTCCTTCTGAAGCCTCTGTTCACTCACTGCCTGTTTCTAAACTCCATGCCTCCTCTCTCAGTGCTTTTTGAACAATCCCAGGCAATTGGACAGCCATTCACCTTCTTTCAACTTTGCACAATTTCCACCAACTCCAACATGGTGCCACCACCATATACCTCTCCTCTGCCCTCCCCTTTCAGCATTTACCACTCCCTCGGTGATCTCTCGGTTTATTCCCAACGCCACTCACATCCCACTCAGTGTAGCACTCAGTGTATCAACCACTATTCCTGGGTGAAACACATACAATTGATTGTACATTTTGTCAATTATTTCAGCCTTTGTATGGACTGCTCACGATATGTTTTTCTTTATGTCAAGGCGACCCCTTGCTGAAGAGTTTGGTTGCAGTGACGGTATTGGCAGTAGTGTGTGGGCCCACTATGGTCCTGTGGCGGCAGCCGTGGGGGTGAGTTACGGTTCCGAGGAGTGTCTGTGTTTAGCGCAGATTCATGGAGGCGGCAGTGGAGGTGTGTTTGGACGCAGTATGCGACCTGGCGGATTGGCAGTGGCGAGGCAGGCCCGAAGCGGAATTGTGGTGACGGCAAAGTAGATTTTGGACCGGTGGCATCTGCATTGGCAAGGACCAGTGAGGATTCATAGTGACGAGGGCATCAGTGGAGGTGAGAAGGTGCTGAAAATTGGTCATGTTCACTACAGCAGCACCAGAGTGGTGAAGGGGACTTGTGTTTGACCACCAGGTCCATGGCCCATGATGGAGCACTTCCCAAGAAAGATTGTAAAGCTGGACACGTTTCCTTTACTTCTTCATTTTTCTGTCTTTATGTTCAATGTTTTGGTTTATTTTTCTGTGTTTTAAGATGGTGCTGGAGAGTGGTGACACTCCACAATGTATTTTGTAACAAGATATACACGTGACAATCAATAAATCAAATCAAATCGAGACCAGCTAAGGTTGGACGATCACTTTGCTGAACACCTTGGTTGAGTCTGAAAGCATAACCCCAAGTTTTCCATTGCCTGGTTGATTATCTGCCCCAGCTCCCCCGTCTCCCATTAATGCCATAAGCTGCTTCAACCAGATTTAATTGATTTTAATTAACAATACCTTTTCATTCAGTAAGACACTTTGCAGCTGTCAGGATCCAACACTAGGTTCAGTAACTTCACACTGTGACTACCACTCCCATTCAGGGTTAATACTGATTCTATTGTTGTTACACTTGCACTTTTGTTACTTGTTCCAGTACCATCTCCTTTTGTCATACACTGTTAACCTTTTCCTCATTTAAAGATTCTTGTCTTCCACTCTTTCACATTATTCACATTCCCCTTGTCTCATCACTCTACTTGCTTAATTTTCTCCATTCCTGACAAAATACCATTGACCCGAAACCTTGGCCGGAATTGTACCAGTCCATGGTGCTGGATGAAGAGGTAGGAAGATTACTAGGAAGGTGTGGGAGTCCAAGAGGCTCTATCTAATGCCTTCCTGCCACCTTGGCAATATAATTAGAGTTGGAAAGCTGGCCAAAGTTGATGCAAATCCAGAGACTAATGCAGCAACCTAAGTGATCAATTGACCTGGGTGACATGGTGGCTCAGTGGTTAACACTGCTGCCTCACTGCTCAGGACCTAACCATTAAGTTGCCCTGATTTGCCTTTCCAAAATGCAGCACCTCACATTTATCTAAACTTAACTCCATCTGCCACTCCTCGGCATTATGTTGGATGGAACTAGTTTACACCAGGCTCAGTGAGCGTTCCCCCAGCCCTCACCCTGACTGCAATGACATCTCATTTGGAGTTCAAACCCAGCTTCGCACTCATGCTAGACTGGCAACATAAACCTGCTCTCTCTCCACGGATGCTGCCTGACACACTGTGATTAGATTAAATTCGATTCCCTACAGTGTGGAAACAAACCCTTTGGCCCAACAAGTCCACACCAACCCTCTGACGAGCAACCCACCCAGACCCATTCCCCCACGTTTACCCCTGACTAATGCACCTAACACTACGGGCAATTTAGAATGGCCAATTCACCTAGTCTGCACATCTTTGGACTGTGGGAGGAAACTGGAGCACTCGGAGGAAACCCACGCAGACATAGGGAGAATGTGCAAACTCCACACAGACAGGTGCCAGAGGCGAGAATTGAACCCAGATCCCTGGCGCTGTGAGACAGCAGTCCTAACCACTGAACCACCAACTTTTTTTTTGTACTGATTCCAGCATCTGCAGTAATTTGCTCCTTTGTGCTATTCCCATCCATTCCCACTATTCTGGTCAGATTACTCATTTTGTTCCTAATTCAGTGCTAAGCCTAAGTCAACTTTTTGTTGAAGATGGTGCTTTGAATAGTTACGTTTTCGCATTTTCTAATCCATATAATTGGAATCGTTACAGGGAGTGTAACTGTTCACTGGGGGGGTGGGGTGGGGGCGCAATGAGAGGAGAGACTCTATATAACTTTTCTGCTCGATCCTGTGAACTGACATTGTTTTTTTAAAAATCTATTTCTATTGAAAAAATAGATTTTTTAATATTACAACAAGCACAAACAATACAATTCAAAACAGTACAAAAAAACCAACCCACCCTCATGTACACATGTATAAATAAATATAGAAAAGTATAGAATAAAAAAAACCCAAACTGGCTATTTAACTAAATAAATAAAAAACAACAGCAAACTAATAAATAGTAATAGCTCAGCCCAGCCAAACAAAACGCTCATACGTTCACAGTTCCTCCTCCCTGGATATTGGACTCGCAAAACACAATTGTTACGGCTATATAAAAGCCCTCGTTCGTGTGGCAGATAAATCTGTGTCAAGGTATTCCAAAAAGGGTTGCCATGTCTTATAAAAATTCTCAGTTTTGTGGTGTACCGTACTTGTGAGAAAATTCAGGGGAATATGCTCCATAACAATCTTCTGCCAACCCGACAGGTCCGGGGGCTGGGGGGGTTTCAGACATCCAACCTAGCAAGATATTCTTTCTTGCACAGAATGTGAGAATATTGAAAAGTTTTTTCTTATGCGGGCCTGAAGGAAATACAGTGGGCAGGCCCAAAAGGAGAGAGATAGGGTTCTTCTCCAACCTTACACCCAAAATCCTCTCCATTGCACCCACCAGAGCACTCCAATATGTTTGAAGCCTATCGCAAGACCAAAGACAATGGGTAAGAGTGCCCGTGCAGACCTTGCACTTGGGGCATGCTGAAGATACCCCGGGTTTACATTTTGACGAACAGTCTGGAGCCAAGTGGACTCTGTGGAGAATCTTCAACTGTAAAGCATGGGTCCTATTGCAAATTAATATTTTCCTTGCAATCTCCCAAATATCCTCCCATGCCTCTGGTGAGGCCTCAACACCCAGCTCTTTTTCCCACATTCTGCAGAGTCAATCAAACTCATCTGAGAGGAGGCACCCCCTCACCCCCCCAACTGATGATACTGTACTGACAGAAAGTGTACTCTTCGCACTTAGCACTCTCCTCTCTATGTCAGATTTGTAGGGATCAGTCAAAAGTGTCGTATTTTTTTGAATAAAATCCCTAACTTGAAAAAATGGAAGAGGTCTCTATTAGATAACTTCTACTTTAGTACTAACTGATCAAAGGACATCATTACGTCTCCCTCAAACAAATCGCCCATATAAGACACACTCCTAGCTGCCCAACGTTTAAATCCTGAATGTGTCATTCCCAGTTGAAAATCCGGAGTACCCACTAAAGGTGTACGCAAAGGTGTTTTGCCAATATTGCCTTCCCTCTGCCGAATTGTCCTCCATGCTTTAACAGTATTGATGATTATTTAGTTATGGCAATATTCCCCATTTTGTCCAAAAACAGCAAACTAGTAAGGGGCATCTTGTCTGGGAGGCTTCGATATCTAGACATATTGAAAGAGGGTCCCCACAAACCCAATCACTCACATAGGTAAAAAGCGAGCTTAATTGGTAATTTTAAATGTTTGGATGGTCCGCTCCCCCCATCTGTGAGGCATTTGCAGTTTGGCTAATTTAATGAGTGGCCGCTTACGAAACCAAATAAAGGAACTGAACCAGCTGTTCAGTCTCCTGAGTGTTTGCTTTTGAAAATCAGCATCTGTATTGGGGATAGCAAATGGGGGAGAATATTCATCTTAATAAGCACTATCCAACCCAACCACTAGACTGGAAGTGCCTCCCATCATTGAAGATCTTGTTTAATTTTTTCAAATAAGTGGATAAAATTGGCTTTGAACAGCCGATCCAGAACTGGAGTAATGAATATGCCCAAATACACAAAACCCCCATGTGACCACTTAAATGAGAATCCATAGTCACTTTCAAGAGCTGGTTCCTTCGTAAAACCACCCATAGTCTCTGATTTCGCAAAATTAATCTTAGATTCAATACAGTGTCAAAACAGGCCCTTCGGCCCAACCAGTCCACATTGACCCTCCAAAGAGCAACCCACCCAGACCCATTGCCCTACATTCACCCCTGACTAATACACCTAACACTATGGTCAACTTAGCATGGCCAATTAACCTAACCTGCACATCTTTGGACTGTGGGAGGAAACTGTATCTTGTACCCTGAAAAAGCACCAAACGCGCAGATGCATTGTATCAGGCGAGACACTGAAACTGCTGGATTTGTGAAACAAATTAGCATATCGTCTGCATACAACAAAATCTTATGTAATTTTGATCTCACTTCTGGAGCTGGTATATTGGGATCCCCAGGATGGCCTCCGCCAATGGTTCAATCACCAAGGTAAAAGGCAACAGTGAAAGGAGACAGCTCTGCCAGCTGCCCCTAAAAATATTAAAATTATTTGAACGCACCACATTGGTGATGACTGCAGCAAGAGGGCCACCGTAGAGAACCTTTACCCATCTTATGAAGACTTCGCCCAAGCCAAACCGCTCCAGAGTATAGAAAAGGTATGGTCATTCAACTCGGTCAAATGCCTTCTCTGCATCGAGAGAAATCACCAATCCCTGTATTGACTGTTGTTGGCATGCTTGAATTGCATTCAGCAGCCTCCTAACATCATTGGAGGATCTGTGACCCTTTATGAAGCCTGTCTGATCCTCTTTAATAATAGAAGGTAACACAATCTCCAGCCTTAACGTGAGAGTCTTGAAGAGGATTTTAAAGTCCACATTTAAGAGCGAGATGGGCCTGTACAAAGCACAGTCTTCCAGATCCTTCCCTTTTTAAGGATAAGTGAAATATTGGCCTCTCTCAGAGATGGTGGGAGACAATCATGACGGTAGGAATCATTAAACATATTGAGCATCGGGCCTGACAGTATACTTATAAATTCCTTATAGAATTCAATGGGAAGGACTGGGCACCTTTCCATTCTGAAGCTGCCTCACCGTTTCCTGCACTTCTTGGGACTGTTGTTCGGGAGTCATACCCAGGAGCTTCAGATCCCTAAAAAAGGATTCCATTTTGGCCTGCCCCTCCTCACAGTCCTCAGATTGGTATAACTTAGAGTAAAATCTCTGGAATGGCACATTAATCTTTTTGGAGTCCCATGTTAGATTCCCAGACCCTTCCCTTATCGCTGTGATGGCTTGTGGGGCACTCCATTTTCTGGCGAGATACGCTAAACATTTGCCTGGCCTGTTACCATGCTCATATAACCTTTGCTTTGCAAAAGCCAGTGCCTTCTTTGCCATCTGTGTGAGCACAGAATTCAATGCAGACCTCTTCCTACAGGCAGAATATGAAATAACTAACCCCCTAACATTGGTTTGGCAGTTTCCCAGAGAACGGATGAACTATCAACTGAGCCTATGTTGAAGTTTAGGAACGACCGAAATTCTCTAGAGAAATACTCCATAAACTTATTATCCTTGAGGATAAAGCGATCCAAAGCGATAAAGTACCCCAAGCCCACTGTAACATCCTTAATCTTAACCAGAAGGTACACTGAAACATGATCAGAGATGGTAATATTGCAAATCGTAAAAGATGCCGCCAAATCCCGGGTTACCACAGGGGTCAGGAAAAAAAACAATCCTAGTGTGACATCTGTGTGATTGGAGAAAAACGTAAAATCCCTATCTGTAGGGTGGAGACACCTTCAGACATCCCCCAACCCTAACTCCCCACACAGTCCCATTAACTGTTTAGTTTGTACAGAGGGTATCGAGGGACCTTTGGCCAACCTGTCTACTGTGGGATCCATGAGACACTTAAAATCTCCCCCTGTAATGATGTGCCGGGACTCGAAACTGATCAGTTTAGAAAAAGCGTCCACCAAAAATTTAAGGGGATGAGCTGGAGAGCAATAAACATTTAAAACACTATATTCTTCCCCATTTATCAGGCTTTAAGAATTACAAACCTCCCGTCTGTGTTTTTAACACACTCTAACAACTTAAATGGGAGAATCTTCCGAACCAATATATCCACTCCCCTACTTCTGGTATTAAATGATGAAAAATAAACTCGGTCAAAGCCATTCTGCTGTAATTTCAGATGCTCCTTGTCATCCAAGTGTGTCTCCTGTAACAAAGCAATATCCATGTTCTCCTTTCTAAGACTCAAGAGTACCTTCTTCCTCTTAATTGGTGAGTGAGTTCCTTTGATATTCCAGGTACACCATTTAATCAAATCATTTGCCATAATCTTCTGCAATAACATTTAAATTCCAGAGAGAAGGAACCCAAACCACAAACTACTGAGCCTTAGTGTCACATGATCCACCAAATATAAAAACTACATAAACTAAAACCATTACGTTTAACAAACTTACAAAGATATTGAAAATTAAAAACAACAAAAGCCAAAAAACAAACCAACATATAAAGCACCAACAGCGCTGAGTAGGAGAACTCACCCCTGCCCAGAGGGGCAGCTACCCATCCCAAACTGCCCATAAGTAGCCATCTACCCATCCCAGCCACCTTCATTTCTCACATGTAGAGCTGCACTGCAAACACAAGCAGAAAAGTGTTAAAACCCCTGGAATATCAATATGAATTAAAAAAAATTTTTTTTAAAAATGGGGAATAAACCCCCCACCCATTCTTTGGTATATCCTAACTTAGAAATTGAAAATGTACATCTCAACTGCTGTCAAATATAGTTTAAACCAAATTATTATTAATAAAAGAAAAAATAAAGTTCCAACTGGACTTCCTCCGTTTCTTTGACAGAATGATAAACACATACCCAAACAACACTATTTCTACATACTACAATTGTTCAAATTAGGTTAGAAGTCTCTTGCCTTCTCCAACGTGTCAAAGAGATGTATGGATCCATCTAAAGTGACCCGAGCACCGCCGGATACCTCAGGGAGATCACCGCTGCTGAGAAGTCCTGAAAGAACATGATCTCAGAGCCCTCGTAAATTAGGGCCTTCCAATCCTTCGCCTGTACTCTGGAAGCCTCCGTGACTCTCTCTTTATCCCGGTAATGATGGAACCGCACCAGGAGAAGACGAGGATGTTGACCCAGACCTGATCTTCACACTGCGACCTGCTGAGCCCACTCTATCTTCAGTCTTCTCATGCCAGCCTCCAAGTCAAGGAATTTCAACAGCCAGTCCTCAACAAATTCTGCAGGCCGCTTACTTTTCTTGCCCTCAGGCAGAACAATGATCCGAATGTTTTTTCACCTGCCCCTGTTCTCAGGATCATCCACTTGGTGGTGCACATTACAGATCTGCTTCTCCAGGACTTGGATCCTATCCTTGGATGACCTGGCATCAGCTTCCATCACTGTGATTCTATGCTCCACCTCATCCATCCTCTTCTCCAGGTCTCCCAACTGCTGCTCATGCTTCTGCAGCATGAGAGAGATTGGAGCCAGTTTCTCTTCAATCTGTTTCCTCAGCATCTTGCAAGATTTCGTGAGTTTGTTCGCCAGGGCCTGGAAAGTAATCAGCTTCTGATGCTCCTGTTCCCTTTTTCAGCATCTCTGGACAGCTGGAAACACAGTTAAATTAATTTTTATAAGTTTCTTGGGACTCCACAATCTTTCCAGATATCGCGATGGCCTGGGTTGGGCGGGTTAAAGGATCGTCCCGCTTGTGCTGCGATGCAGATCTCTGCAATGTGAGCTTCTTAGATCGCTGCCATCTTGGATCCCACCCCCAACCCCACCCCCGAACTGACGTTGTTATCAGTAAATTTGTTTGGATTGCGAATCTCAGCAGCTGTCTTTACAATGGGGCGGCAAAAAGTTACTCTCCCAGTAACAGTGATAATAAACTGTGATATCAAAGCATTCTTGAGAGCAGCTGTTCTCCTCACTCTAGTCTGCTCCTTGTAGAGTCATAGATTCAGAAAGGTCCACAGCATCGAATCAGGCCCTCTGGTCCAACATGTCCATGTGCCCAGTTTTCACAATTAAGCTAGTCCCATTTGCGTGAGTTTGATCCATATCCTTCCATTCCTATCCCACCCATGTACTTGTCTACATGTTTCTCAAATGACAAAATTGAACTCATTTCCACCACTCCCTCTGTAACCTGTTCCAGACACTCATCGCATTCTGTCTGAAATAATTGCCCAAATGGAACCTTTTGTATCTCTCCCCTTTCACCTAAAACTCATGTCTTCTGATTTTAGACTCCCCTACCATGTGGGCGGCACGGTGGCACAGCAGTTAGCACTGCTGCCTCACAGTGCCAGAGACCCAGGTTCAATTCCCCCCTCAGGCGATGATTGTGTGGAGTTTGCACATTCTCCCCGTGTCTGCGTGGGTTTCCTCCGGGTGCTCCGGTTTCCTCCCACAGTCCAAAGATGTGCAGGTCAGGTGAATTGGCCATGCTAAATTGCCCGTAGTGTTAGGTAAGGGGTAGATGTAGGGGTATGGGTGGGTTGCGCTTCAGCGGGTCAGTGTGGACTTGTTGGGCCGAAGGGCCTGTTTCCACACTGTAAGTAATCTAATCTAATCAGTCCTCAGTCTCCTCTGCTCCAAAGAAAAAGAATTCCCAGTCTAATCAGCATCTCCTTATAACTCAAACCTTCCAATCCAGGTAGCATCCTAATAAATCTTTTCTGCACTCATTCTAGTTTCTTAACATCGTTCCTATAGTAGGGTGACCAGAACTGCACATAGTTCAGATACAGTGAGCTGAATGGCCCCTGTAACAATGTGAAGCTCTTTCCCTTGGACCACAAGCAGTGCTGGAAAACATTTTCATGTTGTAGTTGAACGTTCTGCAATTGCGGCCTTACCAATGCCATGTGCAGCTACAATAAGATGTCTCAACTCCTATATGCAATACTCCTATACGCAATAATCCTATACGCAATACTCCTATATGCAATACTCTGACCAATAAAAGTAAACGTACCAAAAACCTTTTTCAACGCTTTCACTCAAGCAGTACATTTTCTAGGGATTACAGACATCCAGACACAATATAAGGGAGGAGTGCCCTCAGAACAAAGGCACTGCAACAGAAAAGCAATATTGGGCTGATGAAAGGTTAAGATAGATTAAGGTTAAGATTAATGGAGATGCCATATTGGAGTGACTGCTTTTTTTGGAAGTGAAGGTTGAAAAGCTTCTGTGAATGAGTGTTTTTTGACACTGTTTTGTAACCACAGCCAGATTTAGAAGTTGTTGGGTAATTAGGCTTTAAGTTCCAGGGCAGACCTAAACAAATTGCAGAGGTCCTGTAAAGACAGTAAGAGGGCATCAAGAGGAGTAGGCTGGAGTGGGGAGGGGAAGGTGAATAATCACTGGGGAGCCTAATAGGGGCTAGCATGAAAATGATGTCGATAGAATGGGCTGAATGGTCTCTTTAACAATACACAGCTGTTTGCCTTGAATTGCAAGCAGTGTTGGAAAAGCACTGCCCACTTGTAGTTAAAACCTTTATTGAGTTGTTGGAGAAGCTGCGGTGCTATATTGGAAAGGCAGCTGAATTAAAGATTGAGATAAAGGCTGGGATATTCAGCAGGTTGCTGCTCATTGCAACAAGGAGACTTACCACAGTGTTCATGCATGGGGAGCACTGAGCAGCACATGCCGTGTAACCCTCTGGACCGTGACTGAAGGAGGAATGCTTGAATTGTTACAAATGCCTCTTAGATCTGAGATGAGGAGAATTTCTATGTACTTTAAGGGTGCGGAATTCGCTATCACAGAGGCTTCAGAAGCTCAGACTTGGAGCATGTTTATGATTGGGAGATTTCTCATTATCAATTACAGTCTGGAACTGAACAGCCGTGATTGTATTGAATGGCAGTGAGAGAAACTGAGTGGGCTGGGTAGCCTACTCCTGTTTCCTATATTGTTTCTATCTTTACATCTCCAGTTGCCTGGAGCTGAATCTTTAACCCAGCCCTAAACCTTGCCTACAATTTCTTCAGTTCATCCATGGGAACACAGACTCCCTTTCAAGCTATCTGCTCTAACTCAGCTAAGAGACTATAGGATTGTTGAAACGTATATTCATGGTTCCTTTCCATCCTGAGAGTGCTGAGGAGAAAAGATACAACTGCTGACATTTTGTCTGGCTGTATATAAGGACACAAAGAGAAAGTACATCTCCCTTACACCATTTGTTCAAGACATGTAGCAATCCGAAATGTGTTACCCTCTGCATGCCCAGTTTTGTGATTGGTTGGGTCTGAATTGATGTCAGCTCTCAGGGACACAATGCCTATAAACATTTTCAAGCTGTCCTTTTTGACTGTTACACGATTTCCAAACCCTCCACATGGAGTCATGAATCATAGAGCTGTACAACATGGGAACAGACCCTTCGGTCCAAACTGCCCATGTCAACCAGATATCCCAAATTACTCTAGTCCTATTTGCCAACATTTGGCCCACATTCCTTCCTATTCGTTTACCCATCCAAATGCCTTTTAAAAGATGTAATTGTACCAGCCTCCACCACCTCCTCTATCAGTTCATTGCATGCATGCATCATCCTCTTCATGAAAACGTTGACCCTTAGGTTCCTTTTTAATCGTTCACCTCTCACCTTAAACCTATGCCTTCCAGTTTTTGACTCCCCTATCCTGGGGAAAAGACCTTGACTATTCACCCTACCTGTGCCCCTCATGAGTTTATAAAACTCTATAAGGTCACCCCTCAGCCTCCGATGGTCCAGAGAAAACAGCTGCAGTCTATTCAGCCTCTCCCTATAGCTCAAAAGCCCCCATCCCTGGCAACGTCCTTGTAAATCTTTTCTGAACCTTTTCAAGTTTCACAACATCTTTGGATAGCAAGGAGGCCAGAATTGAACAATGTATTCCAAATGTGGAATGTTTATAAGCATCCCCCACCTCCCTGAAAATAATGTATCCTCCTGGGAGCAAGAGGAGATGTGTGAGATTTTTAACAAGATTCTTCCTGTGACTGCCTTGATTGTTTAAGCACTTTACCATTCAGAGTAATCCTCCGGATGCCAAAATGGCCTGTGTGCGCGTTCCAATGACACTGATGGTATCAGTTGGCCTTAGCAGCCTTTATGAGGGTGCCTCTGTGTATGCATTACTGAAGTACTGAAGGTTCCAGGTGCAATGATGTCAGCACCAGTGCATGCACAGACTGCCCTGTCCTCATTCCACCTTCATTTGTTTTTGAAAGTGACACCCAATACCCTGTGGTGCCTCTTGCACTGCGTCCCCATTCCTCACCCCCATTTAGTCCAGAATAGGGGACATGTGCTTCGTGCTGTCAATTTCAATCTCATTTTAGTAGTGGTTTTAGCAAAAATTGTTTCCTCAATTGCTGACTGTTTTGATTAATTATTTAACTCGCGGCAGTGCTTCAGTAAACAAGCTGTTGCTTTTCTGCCAATCTTTTGTATTATTAATCTTCCAAATGTTTTCAGGGATCAGTCTACTGGACAACACTCAAATAACATACAACCCCAAAAAAAACTCCATCGTAACTGTCAGTTTTCTGTTTTGATTGAAATGTTTTCACTTACTACAGTCATCATAAAAGTTTTCATCACTTCTGAATAACATTTGCTGTTTGAGTCACTTATGGTTGCCATTGGACCATTTGAATTAATATTCAAATTAGGTTTATTGTGACATGTATACCAAAATATAGTGGAGAGCTTTTTTGTGTGCCAAGTGTTGCCATACTCCTGCACCATCTTGAAACTCCGAATATAATGCGAACTTTTACTACAACAGAGTTAATCTTTCCCTCTTCTTCTTGTTACCCTCTGCTACTTCCCCATTTGCTGCTAGATCGTCCTCAACAAAAGCCTGGTTTGGGCATGTCCCTACCTCTGGCTCAGGAGACTCCAGGTTCAAGACTTGCCAGTTCCAGAGGTGTGTCATAACATCTTTGGACAGGTTGACTAGGAAAACAGCTGGGAAGCCTAGCCCCAATGTGATTTTGTAAATACAGACTCTTAGTCATTTCATTGCCTGTTTTAAGTGAAGTGGATTGACCATTGTGTTTGCACAAAGACCAAGCTAACAAATTCAATAGAGGCCAATCTGACTTTAATATCTCAATACAATTTCATGGTATTTCGGATATAATTATAGTCATCAATTTAGTAATTGATGAATAGTATTATCATTTCAATCTCTTCAAGCCAGATTACAAACCTGGAAGACAGAGCCGATGATAGAATAAGACTGGGAATGTGTGAGACTGGAGAAATGATTTCAGGAAATACAGTGCCTGAGGTGAAAGAGAAATAAGTGGTGGGAGGTGACAGTGGGGAGGAGTGAGCAGTGAGAGAGAATGAAGGAGGGAGAGAGACATGTTCACAGGTCCTGTGTATGACTGGACAACTCGGTCAGAGGATAATTAAGATGTACAGCACAGAAACAAACCCTTCCATCCAACACGTCAATGCTGACCAAATATTCTCCATTAATCTAATACTATTTGCCAGCCTTTGGCCCATATTCCTATGAATCCTTTTTACTGATATACCATCCAGATGCCTTTCAAATTTGTAATTGTACCAGCCTCCACCACATCCTCTGGTAGCTCATTCCATACATGCACCACTCTCTGCATGAAAAAGTTGCCCCATAGCTTCTTTTAAAAGTTTTTTTCCTCTCTTACCCTAAACCTATGCCCTCTAGTTTTGGACTTCCTTACCTTAGGGAAAAGACCTCGTCTATTCACCTTATGATGCCCCCTCATGATCTTATCAACTTCTGTAAGTTCCCTCCTCAGCTTGCGTTGCTCCAGTGAAAATAGCCCAGCCTATTCAGTCTACTTATCCTTTCCATGCCCTTCATGGTTTAATAAACCTCAACAAGGTTACCCCTTAGTTTCTGATGCTCCAGGGAAAATAACTCTAGCCTATTCAGCCTCTTCCTGTAGCTCAAACCCTCCAATCCTGGTAACATCTTTATAAATATTTTCTAACTCTTTCACGTTTCACAACATCTTTCCAATAGCAGGGACACCAGAATGAATGCAATATTCCAAAAGTGGCCCAATTGATGTCCTGTACAGCTACAACATGACCTCCCAACTCCTATACTTGACCAATAAAGGAAAGCATACCAAACGCCTTCTTCACTATCCTGTCTACCTGCAAGTCTATTTTCAAAGAGCTAAGAACCTGCTCCCCAAGGTCTCTTTGTTCAGCAACAGTTCCCAGGCCTTGCCATTAACTGTCTAAGTCCTGCCCTGATTTGCCTTTCCAAAATGCAACACCTCACAATTATATAAATTCAACTCCCCCTGCCATGCAACATGGGTGAGCTTTCAGCAAGAGTGATGGATTGGAAGGTGCAAAGTTCTGAGGCCAGTGCAAAGTGACACCTCTCTCTGTCGACTGCAGTGTATCACATTATAAACTCATACTCCTAGTTTGCAAAGTCAGATTTTCTTATTTGATTTCCAAATGACGTTTGTACTCTCGGGTATGGCCATCTCCTGACTTCTGCCTAGTTTGACATTTAGTGAATAGTCAGTGATCATCAGCCAAAGCTTATAGCCACTGAGACCATATGTGAATCAATAAAATCAGGGGCTCCCGTTTTGTCAGTGCTAACCTGGTGCAAGTGCTCTGGAAGCAGATTAAACTTCTATCGCACAATATTTCTTAGCATTTCAAATGCGTACACAAGATGAAAGAATTTATAGGGCATTGATTTTTTTTAATGGTCAAGCATTACAGATGATCTTTTCAATATGGTTTATTGAGAACAAACTTGCTGAGGTGGGGAGTAAGTAATTACAATGAGCTGTAAATATGTCAGACCGGTGACAGAGCTGGGTACAAAGAATTGTGTTCGAATAAAACTGGCATCTTGTCCAATTAAGATCAGTTGCTCCTATAATGAAGACGGATTAATTGTGATAGGGGTTTCTTTTGAATGTTAATCCATCGGAGGAGGTGGGATGTAGTAATTACAGGGAAATTACCAGCAGGAGACATCACAAAGCATCTGCTCTTCCGAAAAAGCAGAAACCTAATGAGCCAATTTCCACTTCCTGGTGGTAGAAGGATGTCTTTCATTAGAATCACATTCATAGAGGCTCTGATGAAGAATAGATTGCCTATGTCTGATTCCCCCCCAGATTAATTAATGAGAAAAAGGATGATAATTTGAAATGAAACTCCTCAAGAGTCTCCTTTTCTATTCCACACAGCACAGGTCTTTATATCGACCCCTTTTCTGTCATCATCAATGTGTTGGCATTAAATACTTTTCTTGTTATTACAAGCAGCTATGTTAGTCTGTGCTGAAAGAAGTCTGAAAGCAGTGTGTATCTCTCTTAGCTCTGACAACCCAGCTCAGATAATCTGAAAATACAGCCATCGAGGTATACAGCAAAGAAGCAGCAGATATAGAGTCATAGAGTCAAATAGATGTACAGCATGGTCCAACTCGGCCATGTCGACAAGATATTCGAGCCCATCCTTTGGCCCATATCCCTCCAAACCCTTCCTATTCATTTACCCATCCAGATGCCTTTCAAATGTTGTAATTGTAGCAGCCTCCACTACATCCTCTGGCAACTCATTCCATACACACATCACCCTCTGCATTCTGTTTCTCATTCACCGGTTTGACATCTTGGGATTTCTTGGCTGTTGAGGATTGAAGGGGACCGTTCTTGATGCCTTTGGCACAACAGTTATTAAATGTAAACATCTGAGCATGTTAAAACCATGTGGAAATGAGCAGTGAGAAGAGAAAGATTTAAGAGGGACCCAAGGGACAACTTTTTCACATGGGGGTGGTGCGTGTATGGAATGAGTTACTGGAGGAAGTGGTGGAGGCTGGTACAATTGCAACATTTAAGAGGCATATTTGGATGGGTATATGTATAGGAAGGGTTTAGAGGGATATGGGCCAAATGCTGGAAAATGAGACTAGATTAATTTAGGATATCTGGTCAACATGAATGAGTGGATCAAAGGGTTTGTTTCCATAGTGGGTGGCACGGTGGCACAGTGGTTAGCACTGCTGCCTCACAGCGCCAGAGACCCGGGTTCAATTCCCGCCTCAGGCGACTGACTGTGTGGAGTTTGCATGTTCTCCCCGTGTCTGCGTGGGCTTCCTCTGGGTGCTCTGGTTTCCTCCCACAGTCACAAAGATGTGCAGGTAAGGTGGATTGGCCATGCTAAATTGCCTATAGTGTTAGGTAAGGGGTAGATGTAGGGGTATGGGTAGGTTATGCTGCGGTGGGTCAGTGTGGACTTGTTGGGCTGAAGGGCCTGTTTCCACACTGTAATGAAATCTAAATATTATACATCTCTCTTAGATTTAAACTTTCTGTGCTTTTCATGAGGATCACTGGTTTGCCCCTCTGTGACACAAAGATTGGGCAAGATTTTCCTGAATCAGATGTAGGAAAGTTCACAAAGTACAACATAGCCAGTTAGCCTATTTTCACTTCAGTGCCTCTTTCTTACAGAGATACAATTATTTCAATGTTCTTACTCTTTATACGATTCACATGGTTATCAGTAATTGGAGCTACCAGCCTAAGTAATCATAATTTAAATCCCACTAGTGCATCTGATGGAATTTCAATAGACTGACTAAATCTGAAATTGAAAACTAGACTCAGTAATAGGGACCATGACAACTCACACTGGTTGTTATTAAAAAGCAACCTGGTTCCCTTAAAGACAGACTGGATTGGTTGGGACTTTATTGGGAGTTTAAGACTGAGAGGGATCCCATAGGATCCTATTAAAATTTAACAGGATTAAATGGCGCAAATGCAATCAGATTGATCCTAATGAACGGGGAATCAAGAACCAGGGGCCATTGTCTCAGGCTATGGGATTGGTCATCTAGATGGAAAGACACTTCTGAGTGCTTTAGTGCATCCTTGTGCATGAATTGCAGAAAATTAGAATGCAGGTAATAAGGAAGGCAAATGGAATTTTAGCAATTATTAGAAAAGTAGGGATGATGTTGCTGCAACTGTACGAGGCATTATTTGATGGTACCCAGAGTATTGCCGATGTTTTTGATCCCCTTCCTTGAGGAGGGATGTAGTTGTATTGGATACAGTTCAGAAGAGGTTCACTAGCTTTATTCCAGATATGAGTGGCTTGTCTCATGAAGAGAAGTGGAACAGTTTAGGCCCATAGTGTCTGGAGTTCAGAGGAATGAGAGGAGATCTCATTGAAGTATATAAGATACTCCAAGAGCATTGGCAGTGTAGATGGGGAGTGGGTATTTCCTCATGAGGGGCAATCTAGAAGGAGAGGTCCACATTTTAGGATGAGGAATAGTAGATTTAAAATAGCAACGAAGAAAAAATTATTTCCCTCAAAGGGTTATGAATCCGTGGAATTTGTTACCCAGAGTGTGTGGATGCTGTGATATTAAGTAAATTTGAGGAGGAAATAGACTTTTAACTAGTAATATGTTGAAGGGCTGTGGAGGGTGGGCAGGAAAGTAGAGTTCAGGCCGAGATGAGATCAGCCATGATCTAATAAAATGGCGGAGCTGTCTCGAGGGGCTGAATGGCCTATTGCGGCTCCTAGTTCTTATGAGGAGAAATTTCTTGACCCAGACAATGTACAGCCTGTTGAATTCTCTGCCACTGACAGTAGTTGAGGTCAAAACATTGAATGTTTTCAAGAAGAAGATAGGTGTAGTCTTTAGAGCCAAAGGGATTGGGGAGAAAGTAGAAACAAGGGGACTATGTGGGATGATCAACCATGATCATATTGAATGGCAGAGCAGACAGGAAGGGTCTGGTGCTACTCCTACATTCTATGTTTCACAAATTTCCTTTTAAGGAAGGGAATCTGCTATCCTTGCCTGGTCTGGCCTATATGTGAGTCCAGACCTACAGCAGTTGACTCTCAATAGCTCACTGAAAATGGTCTGGTAAGCCCCTCAATGTGATTAGGAGCAGGCAAACGTTTTTGTTAGTTTCAACAGTGATGCACACATCCCATTAATGAATAACAATAAAAGGAGCACTTCTCAAGTATGACTTAAATAGAGAACACTGCTGATTCTTGAGGTGCAGAGTGCTTTAGAGAGTTTTAAAGTCAAAAGTCACACAACATCAGGTTATAATCCAACAGGTGTATTTGAAATCATAAGCCTTCTGAGCGCTTCTCCTTCATCAGAAATCTTGTGATTTCAAATAAACCTGTTGAGCTGTAACCTGGTGTCATGTGACTTGTGACTTTGTCCATCCCAGTCCAACCCTGATGTTTCCACATCATCAATGTTTTAGTGTCTGCATCACAAAACATTACCACGCGTGTAAAGCTTGTTATTGAGAAGGCCATTGGATGCTATCCCTTATTAGGAGTGAAACAAACCTAAGAGGAGCAACATTATTTTTCCATTATGCAGGGCATTGTTGAAACAATGTCATGAATATGATGATCAGTTTTGGTCTCCTTATTGAAGGAAGAATGTAGGCAGGTTTGGAAAGGGTCACTGTACAGGAAACGTTAACTCCGTCGTGCCGCTAGACTTGCTGAGTTTCTCCAGCAATTTCTGTTTTGTGTGTTTCAGATCTGCAGAAGTTCTTTGTTTTCTATCACGAGGTTGGGGCTTAGAATGAATAGCTTTTCTCGTGATGATAGGTTGGGCTTATTTCCACTAGAGGTTAGAAGAGTGAGGGGTGACTTGATTGAAGTGGATACAATCCTGAATAGAATGGACCAGGTAGATGTTTCATCTTGTGAGTTCATCTAGAATCAGGGAGCACTGTTTTAAAATTAGGGGTAGCCACTTTAGAGCCGAGATTAGAAGATTCTGTTGTTTCAGAGAGATTTGTGATTTTAGAATACTATTCCCCATACAGCCAATGGAAAGTGAGTCATAGAGTGGTAGAGTCTTGGAACCGTATAGCACAGAAACAGACTCTTCGGTCCAACACATCCATGCTGACAAGATAACCTAAACTAATGTAGTCCTATTTGTCAGCATTTGGCTGATATCCCTCATGTACCCATACAGATGCCTTTTAAATGTTGTAATTGTACCCACTTCCACCATTTTCTCTGGCAGCTCATTCCATGCATACACTACCCTTTGCATGCAAAAGTTGCCCTGTAGGTACCTTGCAAATCTTTCCCCTCTCACCTTAAACCTATACCCTCTAGTTTTGGCCTCTCCTACCATGGAAAAAAGACCTTGTTCTTTCACCCTATCAATGTCCCCTCATGATTTTATAAACCTAGATAAGTTCACTCCTCAGTCTCTGTTGCTCCAGGGAAAATAGCTCCAACCTATTCAGCCTCTCTCTATCACTGAAACCATCTAATACTAGGAACATTATTGTCAATCTTTTCTGCATCCTCTCAAGTTTAACAACATTGTTCCAAAGCAGGGAGACCAGAATTGAATGCAGTATTCCAAAAGTGGCCTAACTAATGTCCAGTACAGATTAGAGTGGTGCTGGAAAAGCACTTTCGCCTAGCTGATTTTAACCTTAGTGCAAATGCTCTTCCAAGGATGTCTACCTTGAAGAAGTTATCCTCCTCTCTCTACAAAGGCTTTTCCAGCACCACTCTAATCTTGTCTCTAATGTCCAGCGTATGCAGTACTCACTTTTGCCAATGTCCAGTACAGCCACAACATGACCTCCTAACTTCTACACTCAATACATTGATCAATACAAGCAAGTGTACCAAACACCTTCTTCACTCTGTCTATTTGTGACTCTACTTTCAAGGAATTATGCATTTGCACCTCAAGATCTCTTTGTAAAGCAACACTCCCCAGGACCCTACTATTAGGTGTTTACATCCTGCCCTGATTTACCTTTCCAAAATGCAACACATCACGTTTAACTAAATTAAACTTCATCTGCCATTCCTTGGTCCATTGGCCCATCCAATCAAAGTCCCATTGTATTCTGAGGTAATGTTCTTCACGAGGGTCATAAGATAGTGGGAGATGGATTCTCCAGAGAGAAAGCTATGTTAACATTTTAGATCCAGTGACCCTTCTTCAGAAAGAATCTGTTTTCCTAGCATTTTCTGATTTTGTTTCTGATTTTCAGCATCTGTCGTTCTTTGGAAGCCAAGTCCTTGTTCGTCAGGGAAAGCAAAGATAACCAGGGTTAGATGGGAATGTGGAATTCGCAACATAAATAGATTAGTCATGATTTTATTGTTAGAAGTTACATGACACTAGGTTATAGTCCAACAGGGTTATATGAAATCTCAAGCTTTCAGAGTTTAGGGACTTCACCTGACGAGGGAGCAATGTTCTGAAAGCTTGTGATTTCAAATAAACCTGTTGGACTATAACTTGATATTATGTATCTTCTGACTTTGTCCACCCCAGTCCAAAACCAGCACCTCCACGCCATAGTTTTATTGAATGGCTGAGATGACTAATGGGACTGAATTGTGTAATTTTTACATATGAGTCATTCGATGGTCATGAAAAGCATTATATAAATGTAAGTCCAACTTCTTTTCATTTTTTTGTCAATTCAATAAGATCCTTTGGGGTGGCTGATATCTTGCAACTCAGTTCAGGTCACTGGGATGGGGGTGGGAATTGAGCCAAATCCCAGCCTCAGCCACATCACCGTGCCTCAGCCTCAGACTCACTATTCCCACTAAGTGATAAGCTGAGACTGAACAATTACTCTATCATTTAATTCTGTGAGGTAATGGTAAGGCCACACCTGAAGTACTGTGTCCAGGTTTGGTCTCCTTATTTGAGGAAGTTAAAAATCACACAACACCAGGTTATAGTCCAACAGGTTGAAGGAGAAGTGCTCTGAAAGCTAGTGCTTCTAATTAAACCTGTTGGTCTATAAGCTGGTATTGTGTGGTTTTTAACTTTGTGTACCTTAGTCCAACACCGACATCTCCAAATAATTACTTGAGGAAGGATGTGATGGCACTGGAGCCAGTTCAGAGGAGGGTCAGCGGGTTGATTCCAGGCATGAAAGGGCTGTCAAACAAGGAGCGATAAATATCTTGGGCTCGCACTTGCTGGTGGGCGTGGGGAATCTGATTGAAGCAGATAAAACGCTCAAGGGGATTGATAAGGTGGATGTTGAACAGATCTTCTTCCTCATGGGACAGTCTCGAATAGGAGGACATTGATGCAGAGCAAGGGGAGATAGGTTCAAAACTGAGGTGAGGAGAAACGACTTCTTTCAGAGGGTGGTGAATCTGTGGAACTCACTGCCCAAGAGTGCGTTGGAGGCAGAGTCACTTAATCAAGACTTAAGAAAGAAATAGATATGTTTCTGATGAAGAGCAGGATAAAAGGGATATGGAGAGGAGACAGGGAAGTGGAGTTGAGACCAGGATAGGATCAGCCATGATCATGTTAAATGGTGGAGTGGGCTCAAAGGGCTGAATTGTCTACTCCCGCTGTTAGTTCCTATGTTCCTATTTGTGTCTGGGGATAAAAACGCTCTTGCTAAACAGAACCTACAGTGTGTTCATTGACTGTGTGAACTCCAACATCTCTAAGCTCCCATTCACTGACTGCACAATGCTTTCATATTTACTGGGTAGGAAGGAGCTTTCACCTGTGCTTCTGGGAGGAGGCCTGTGCACATAAAGAGACCTCTTTCATAACTGTTTGGAAAAATGCAACAGAGTGCTCCCGACATCGAAAAGACTGAGCTGCACTTCTCATGTAATTCTTCCACATTTCTGCCCACAGGACCCTATCAGATTTCTTCCATCAAGTCAAATAAGTTGGAGTTAGCTGCTAACATACAATAAACAAAAACTTGGCTAAGACAAGAGTGTCTTTTTGTTAGATTACCACATACTTTTCATCTATCACAGAGACCCTGCTAGATCCCTCCAAGGAAAGAGGATGGGAACAGCAAATCCACTTGATGGATCTTACACAGAGACAAGTTGTGGTGAGGATCTATCTTACAACACTGACCAAAGAGAACTGAATAGAGGACAGAAGAAAATAACTTGCAGCGATAAAGTTCTAATGTTCTAAGGCTGCCCCAAAACACTTTGGAGCTAATTAAATGCTTTTCTCGTGTAATCACCAGTTTTGTTGGCAAACATAAAAAATATAGTTACAAAGCACTTTTCATGACTGCTGGCTGTCTCTCAGCACTTTACTGCCAACGAAGTGCTTTCTTTTTGAAGAGCATTGCAGTAAACACCAACTTACATTGAGCAAACTCTCGCCATCAGCACTGTGATTTTTTTTGTAATTTTAATTGAAGGAGAAATATTGGGCAGGGCACCGGGGATAACCTCCTTGTTCTTCTTTGAAATGATGTCACATGATCCATCTGAACCAGGAGATGGCCCTCTGTTCAGTGCCTCACTCAAAGCATGGCATCCCTGACACTGTAGCACACACTCAGTATTGCAATGGAGTGCCAGGGTGGACTTTGGGCTTCAGTCTTGGAATTCAGGGACAAGTTTGCCAATACAGAAGCAACTGAGACAAAGAAAGCAGTTAATTTGCACAGTTATCTCATTAGTCAATTTTTTATTCCCAGCTATGGAATATTAATAGAACATACTATTTCAAGTAATCCTAATTGGAAATCTCTTAGCTACCTAAAGATGTAGATTGGGCACCTATTTAATACCTTATCTGTAGAATGGTACTATTCAATATGCAATAGTCTCAGTATTCCATGATGTGCAATGATATGGAGGTGCTGGTGTTGGACTGGACATAGTGAAAAGTCCACAGCACCAGTTATAGTCCAACAGGTTTATTTAAAATCACGAGCTTCAGGTGAAGTGACTTCACCTGGTGAAGGAGCAGCACTCCAAAAGCTTGTAATTTTGAATAAACTTATTGGACTATCACCTGGTGTCATGTGACTTCTGTCATGGATTTGTCAGCCTCACCATCACAGCTCAACCACGTGATAGCTGAACTCAATTAGGGCTGGAACATATGAAAGCTGGACTGTGTAATAGGAGGATATTATAGATGACCGTATTATATCTATATCGTGTTATATCTGGACCATGTTATAGCTTTACTACATTATGTCTGGAACCTTATAACTGGACCGTGTAATAGCTAGCTGCATTGTGTTGTGTTTGTGCTCTTGCCTGTTGGATTTCTCAGCCAGCTCGTTTTCTTTTTCTCTGGGTGATTTCTGCATCGGTTATAATTGTGACTGACAGACGTAATCACTGGAAAGTCATCAATGTGGCACCAGGAGACACAAGATCAGCAGGGAGTGTCAAACACAGGACATGGCTCGGAGCCTGTGTTAATTGGAAGACTGGCATCTTGTCAGCCAGTTTACTTCATTGACAATTATACCACACCAACACAATGCCATTGGGGAAGCTTCATATTAATGCTCATTTAATCCGACTGCTTGCCTGACATCGAGAATGGGTTATTTGCGGCTTGCTCCAGCTAAACGTTGGAAAACCCAGTGCAGAAACTTTGAAAGATTTACAATAGAGAAGGAGGCCATTTGGCCCATTGAGGCTGTGGTGGCTGAGGAAGAATTATCCAGCTATATCCCATCTTCCAGCTCTTGGAGTTTAGTCCAATAGAATTTTGAGAGGACACCCAATTGATTTTTAAATATCATAGGAGTTTCTGCCTTGACCACCCTTTCAGACAATGGGTTCCAGGTCCTCACACTCTTTGGGTTAAAAAAAAGTGTCGCTGTATGATCCTGCTAATAATTCCACCAATAATTTTCACTTATGTCTCTGCCCATTGATCTCAGTGCTAATAGAAAGAGGTCCTTCATATACTTTACCCAGGCCATCATAACTTGCACATTTCATCCTTAGCTTCCTTTCTTCTAATGAAAGTAACCTCAGCCTCTCTGATGTTGCTTACAGCTATCATTTTCTATATATGACAACATCCTAAGTGATCTCTTTTGCACCCTTTCTAGTTGCTGTACTAGAATGACTTGAACTATACAGAATACTCTAGCTGTGGTCTAACTAGTGTTTCATCCAGGTCCAGTGTAACCTCCCTGTTCTTATAATCAAACCTTCAGCCAATCTTGCTTCTTTAGCAACTTATCTGCCTGTCTAGTCACATTCAGGGTTCTGCGGGCATACATTCCACTGTCCCTTTTGTCCCCTATAATCTCAGAATCATGTTAAAAATCACACAACAACAGATTATAGTCCTTCAGGTTTATTTGGAAGCACCAGGTTTTGGAGCACTGCTCCTTCATCGGGTAGCTGTGGAACAGGATGATAAGACGCAGAATTTATAACCAAAGATTATAGTGTCATGCAACTGAAGCGATATCGTGAATGAACTCAGAATGAAACCTGCAACCGATTCTAAAAGATGAAAGACTCAACAGCAATCTAGGTTTGTTTAGTATAGCGTTTCAGTTGCATGACACTGTAATCTTTTGCAATAAATTCTGTATTTTATGATCTTATTCTCCACAACCACCTGATGAAGGAGCAGTGATCCAAAAGCTAGTGCTTCCAAATAAATCTGTTGGGCTATAACCTGATGCTGTGTGATTTTTTACTTTGTCCATCCCAATCCAATACGAGTTCCTCCACATTTCAGAATCATGGCATTCCTTAGCTTTGTTTGTTACTTGTTTGTATCTCCTCACACTTCGACTTGTTCACCTGTTCTATCCTGTTAAAAAGTATTTGAAGTGTCATAGCAATCAAGGCTATAGACCTAGTGCTGGAAAGTTGGACTAGTGTTAGGTAATAGTATATTTTTGATAACACAGACCTAATGTGCCAAAGGGCCTCTTCAATACTGTATGATTCTAAAGCTCTATATTTCTGTGTTCCCCAGCTTATGGAACAAGAAATAATCTGGAAATCGCAATCTTTGAAGTATTACATTTTAATTTCTTTCCGATCCTTTTAACTGAACCCTTCCACCTCTTTTTGCCTGGATAACATAGACTACAGCCTCTAGCTATCCAAAATCTGACTTCAGGCTACTTGGCACTCTATGACCAGGAAGGCA
Source organism: Chiloscyllium punctatum (assembly GCF_047496795.1). NCBI lineage: Eukaryota > Metazoa > Chordata > Chondrichthyes > Orectolobiformes > Hemiscylliidae > Chiloscyllium > Chiloscyllium punctatum. The sequence continues at coordinate 36,823,218 of NC_092762.1, read as the reverse complement.
ACTTAGAGTCATAGAGTCATAGAGATACACAGCATGGAAACAGACCCTTCGGTCCAACCCGTCCATGCCGACCTGATATCCCAACCCAATCTAGTCCCACCTGCCAGCACCCGGCCCATATCCCTCCAAACCCTTCCTATTCATATACCCATCCAAATGCCTCTTAAATGTTGCAATTGTACCAGCCTCCACCACATCCTCTGGCAGCTCATTCCATACACGTACCACCCTCTGTGTGAAAAGTTGCCCCTTAGGTCTCTTTTATATCCTTCCCCTCTCACTCTAAATCTATGCCCTCTAGTTTTGGACTCCCCGATTTGTACTCCAACTTATTGCAGTCATGTCTGTAGTTCTGGCAGATGGAGTTTAGTTTAGATAATGGTGAGGTGTTACATTTTGGAAAGGCAAACCAGGACAGGGCTTAGTTTATGGTAGGAACATGGGGAGTGTTGCTGAACAAAGAGACCTGCGAGTGCAGGTTCATTGTGTTATGACATGGGGTAACCCCCTCTGCTAATTTAAACCGGCAACACAGAAAAGATTTAGACTGTGTTAGATTAGATTACAGTGTGGAAACAGGCCCAACAAGTCCACACCGACCTGCCGAAGCAGGCCCCACCTATAATTACCCCTTACCTAACACTACGGGCAATTTAGCATGGCCAATCCACCTGACCTGCACAGGGAGAACGTGCAAACTCCACACAGTCAGTCGCCTGAGGCGGGAATTGAACCCAGGTCTCTGGCGCTGTGAGGCAGCAGTGCTAACCACTGTGCCACCGTGCCGCCCGTGTTGTAAGCTGTTACAATTCGAGAAGCAAACAATTATCCCAAAAGTCACTATTTAAAGTAAAAATTAACAACTTTATTCTTTAAGCTGAACACAGAATATTAACGAACAATTGTTTCCAATCTTTTCTCCTAAACCTATTGTTTACTTCCCTCTCTCTAATATTAGTCCATTTAAGATTTACAAAATAACTAATTTCAAAACCAGGCAGCTTTCGGTTCTTCTCTGTATTCCTGTCTTCTTTTCTTCTTCTTGGGGATTCTGCTTCACAAGGCTTTGATAGATAAAGAACCTTTCAGAGATCAGATCTTTCTGCTCTTTTTGCCGCTCTAGCTAACTGTTCAAAATGTCTGATATCCAAAACATCGGATCATTTAATTGGTTTGATGTCATCCAAAATAGTAAGATTCAAATTTGATTGGATGTTTGTATTTGGAGCATAATTTAAACTTGATTGGACAAATTTTGAATTTGCTTTTGTATCCTGGCAACACAGCACCAGATATGTGTTTCAACCCAAATGCTACATTTTTAAAAGTTCAGCACACTTTGTGCTAGCCAGAAATTTCAGCTCCCTTAAAGGTACAGTACACTCACAACTTCATAACAATAGTTCCTTGAAACTAGAGTTGCAGCTTGACAAGGTAGTGATGAAGGCATTTGGCATGTTTGCCTTTGTTAGTCAGTACATTGAATATAAGAGTTGGGGCATTGTATCGCAGCTGTACAGGACATTGGAATGCTGAATTCACTTCTGGTCTCCCTGCTATAAGAAAGATCATGTTAAACTTGAAAGTGTTCAGAAAAGATTTACAAGGATCTTGTCAGGGTTGGAGGTTTTGAGTTATAAGGAGAGGCTGAATAGATTCAGGCTATTTTCCCTGGAGCATCAGAGGCTGAGGGGTAACATTATTGAGTTGTATAAAATCATGACGGGCATGGATAGGGTAAATAGAGAAGGTCTTTTCCTTGGGGCGGGGGAATCTAAAAGTAGAGGACATAGGTTCAGGGTGAGAAGGGAAAGTTTAAAAGGGATCTAATGAGCAATGTTTTTAAACAGAGGGAGGTGCGTGTATGGAATGAGCTGCCAGAAGAAGTGTGTGCAATTACAATATTTAACACAGAACATAGAATGGCACAGCACAGTACAGACCTTTTGGCCCTTGATATTGTAGCAGTGTTTTACCTTAGTCTTAGGATCAAACTAATCGACATACCCTTCATGTTACTATCATCCATGTGCCTATCCAAGAGCAGCTTAAATAGCCCTAATGTATCTGACTCTACTGCCACTACTGGCAGTGTATTCCACACACCCACCCAAACACCCACCACTCTCTGTGTAAAGAACCTATCTCTGACATCTCCCCTAAATCTTCCTGGAATCAATTTAAAATTATGTCCCATTGTGATGGCCATTTCTGCCCAGGGAAAAAGTCTCTGGCTATCCACTCTCTGCATTCCTCTCATCATCTTGTACACCTCTATCAAGTCACCTTTCATCCTTCTTCTCTCCAATGTGAAGAGCCCTAGCTCCCTCAACCTTTCTTCATAAAACATGCCCTCCAGTCCAGGCAGAATCCTAGTAAATCTTCTCTGAACCCTCTCTAAAGCTTCCAATCCCTCTTATAATTAGGCGACCAGAATGGATCACAATATTCCAAGTGTGGTCTAACCAGAGCTCTATTGAGCTGCAGCATAACCTCACAGCTCTTAAACTCAATTTAAATGGCATCTGGATGGATAAATAGAACAAAGACCAAAGAAAATTTACAGCCAAGGAACAGGCCCTTCGGCCCTCCAAGCCTGAGCCGATCAAAATGTACAATCTAAACCTGTCGGTCAATTCCTAAGCATCTGTGTCCCTCTGCTCCCCACCTACTCATGCATCTGTCCAGATGCATCTCAAATGAATCTACCTAATGAAAAGAAAGGATTTAGAGGGACTGAAAGCAAGTTTTGATGAAGGGTTGTCTCGATTTGAATGTTAGCTTGCTCTCTCTGCACAGAAGCTGTCATGACCCTCTGTGATTTCCAGATTAATTTAGGCTATGTGGTCGGCAGAGACAAGTTGGACCGAAAGTTCTGTTTCCATGCTGTCCAATACTATGACAGTATAACTGAGGGATATCCTCTCACAGACACTTTTGTTAGCTTCCTCTTCTCCCAGCTTCCTGTGACATTTCCACAGTTGAGGCACTCATGGTGTTGTTAACTTGTTTACAATTATATTCCCCAGACGAATAGCCATCCTGCCAGTCGTCAGATCTGGATTCCCACTTTGAAAGCAATATGTGTTTGGGGGACTCTTGTGCTATCTATCTGGTGCTGCCTGACTGTCACAACATCACAGTCCACCTACACATGCTAAAGCTGTGAGGTGACCACCTCGAAAAAAAAGTGCTATCTATATATCTCTCAGCCTCATGAATATACCAAGGGGACTATAGCTGCTCAAGCTCCACAGCCCTGAACCCCAGCTCCCTCAGCTGAGAGTACTTAATGCATGAGTATTTATCTAGAGTGCATGAGGTATTCTGAAGTTCCCATGTGGAACATATTGTGTTTTCCACAAAGGTTAGGTGCATTTTCTAGGGCCTTGACAGCTAGGGGTATAGCCTCTGGTATTGTAATGATTAAAATTCTCAAAGCATAAAGATCTCAGGAGCTTGTAAGCCCAGAGGAGATCACAGAGACGAAGAAGACTGATTGTGTGGAGTTTGCACATTCTCCCCGTGTCTGCGTGGGTTTCCTCCAGGTGCTCCGGTTTCCTCCCACAGTCCAAAAATGTGTGGGTTAGGTGAATTGGCCATGCTAAATTGCCCGTAGTTTAGGTGCAGGGATAAATGTAGGGGAATGGGTCTGGGTGGGTGCGCTTCGGCTGGTCAGTGTGGACTTGTTGGGCCAAAGGGCCTGTTTCCACATTCTAAGTAATCTAAGAGTGTGATGAGTGTGTGCGATAGGGTATGGTCTGGACAGTGGAGTTTTGAATGAGCTCAAGATTGTAAGGAGTAAAACAAGGGAGACTGACTAATAAAATATTAGAATAGTGAAGTCTAGAAGTAGCAAAGACATGAATGAGAGTTCAGAAGGAGTAGGCCAATACGATAGAGGTAGAAATCAGCAGTCATAATGCTAGTGGGACAATATATTGAATTGAATTGAATTGAATGTATTGCTGCATGTACCAAGGCACAGTGAAAAGCTTTGTCTTGTGAGCAATACAGGCAGATCACAGAGATAAATAGCATAGATAAGTAAATAATAGGTAAACAGAGGCAAAAACCAAAACATAGGTACAGGCGAATGTTAAGAGTATGTGCGTCCATTCAGTATTCTACCAACAGTAGGGTAGTAACTGTTTCAAAACCTGCTGGTGCATGTGTTCAGGCTTTTGTACCTTCCCCCCCCCCTCGATGGTAGAGGTTGTAGAAAAACATTGACAGGGTGGGATGGATCTTTGAGAATGCAGACGGCCTTTCCTTGACAGCGGGTCTGGTAGATGGATTCTATAGATGGGAGGTAGACCTTTGTGATTGTCTGGTCCGAGTTCACCACTCTCTGTAACTGTCTCCGATCTTGAATGGTACAGTTGCCATATCAGGTAGTAATACATCCAGACAGAATGCTCTCGATGGCACATCTATAAAGGTTGGTAAGGATATTCACTGTCATGCCAAATTACCTCAGCTGCCTGAGGAAGAAGAGACGTTGTTGTGCCTTTGTAAACAGTGCTTCCACATGAAGAGTCCAAGAAAGCTTGTTGTTGATGACCACTCCCAGGAGCTTGACTCTCCCCACTTGATCCACCTCTGTGCTGTTAATGTGTAGGGGGAGGCATGAATAACATCCCACCGAAAGTCAATAATGAGTTCCTCGGTTTTGCCGGCATTGAGAACCTGGTTGTTCTCAGTGCACCATTTTTCCAGGTCTTCCATCTCCCATCTGTAGTCTGTTTGTGGCCATTTGAGATTCAACCAACTACGGTGGTGTCATCAGCGAATTTGTAAATGGTTTTAGTCTGGTATTTGGTGACACAGTCATGGATATACAGTGAGTACTGTAGGGGATGAGTACACACTCCTGGGGGGCTCCAATGTTGAGTGTTAGTGACGATGAAATATTGTCCCCAATATTCACTGACTGTGGCCTGTGGGTCAGGAAACTGAGGATCCAGTTGCAGAGAGTGAGGCTTAGTCCAAGATCACAAAGTTTAGTAATCAGTCTCGAGGGGATAATAGTGTTGAAGGCTGAACTGAAGTCAATGGATTCTTATGTAGCTGTTCTTTGTGTCAAGGTGTTCTAGAGAGGAGTGAAGGGCAAGTGATATGGCATCTGAAGTGGATTGGTTGGTTTGATTAGCAAATTGGAGTGGTTTAAGAGTAGTGGGAAGGCTGGAGTTGATTCGTGCCATGACCAGCCTTTCAAAGCACTTCATGACCACCGAAGTTAGGCTCACTGGGCGGTAGTCATTGAGACATGCTGCATGAGCCTTCTTAGGCACAGGAATGATGTTGGCCCTCCTGAAACAGGCAGGTTCAGAGGCCTACTGTAGGGAGAGCTTGAAAATGTCTAAGAAGACCTCTTCCAGTTGATCTATGCGTGCTCTGATTTCATGGCCTGGTACTCCATCTGGTCCCAATGCTCTCCTTGAATTCACATGACGGAAAACTGACCTGACCTCTGGTGCAGTGACTGTTGGGATAGGTCCATCAGGACTTGGCAGAGTAGATGTTAACTCTCTGCTGCAAATCTGCTCAAAGCAAGCATAGAAGGCACTGAGACGATCTGGGAGGGATGTGTCATCGTCTGCTATCTTGCATTGTCTCTTTTTAGAACCTGTGATGTCATTCAGTCCTTGCCATAATCACCGGATGTCTATCTGGGTCTCTAGTTTGGGTCCTTGGCTATCTTAATGGCTCTGCAAAGGTCATACTTGGATTGAGTGGGTCTCTTGATCTGAAGGCCTCACACCTGGTTTTTAGTAGGTTCTGTATGGAGATATAGGTGAAACTCAGCATCTTAGTGATGATCAGACAATATAGGAGATGTAGATGAAAGTCAGCACCTTCGTGATGGTAGGACCATATAGGGGATATTGGTGGAACTTAGCTGTTTTAGTAATGGTTGGAAAATACAGGTGATATAGGTGGAATTCAGCATCTTAATGATGGTGGGACAATGTAGGGAATATAGGTGAAACTCAGCATTGTAGTGATGGTAGGACAATATAGGAGATATGGGTGGAACACAGCTGTCTTAGTGCAGTCCAAATCTGCATTTTCCAATTGATATTTCAAATGGAATTTGTGTAGTCCTTCCATGTGTGAGTCTATAGCTGCTGACATGTTTCGCTATATTGATGCTGCTTACTTTAAATGTTATTAGTGGAATTCGGCAGGAATCATTTCTACAAGAAACAGAAATTTCTTTTTTTTTTCACCCAAATGCCAGTTACAATCGGATCAAGTCCAAATTCTTCCAAAAGTTATATGCTCTTATATTACCAGTGAATGAACACCACACATTTCCTCTTTTACTTTGAGTTACAAGTTGAGTAAAACAGAACTAACTTGACCAGTGTATTTAGGGATTAGGAGTAAATGCCTTTTTTCTCCAAAGAAGAACTAACAAACTTTTGTAAATAGAACCCATGGTGAAGAGCAAATATTTGCAACTGTGAAACAAGCAGCAAGCTGATGATTATAGAACATAGAACATAGAAGAATACAGCGCAGTACAGGCCCTTCGGCCCTTGATGTTGCGCCGATCAAAGCCCACCTAACCTACACTAACCCACTATCCTCCATATACCTATCCAATGCCCGCTTAAATACCCATAAAGAGGGAGAGTCCACTACTGCTACTGGCAGGGCATTCCATGAACAAATGCGTAAATCTAAACCCCTTTTTCATCAACACCATAGAGGAGGATGGAGATTGGGAGTGTGCAAGGAAAGAAAGCAGCCGATGTGGTGAAGGAAATGCTGGGAATACCAGCTGCTGGGATGGGCAATAAACATTGCCACAGCCAGCAGCACTCACAATCTATGAGTGAACATTAAAATGAAACTAGTGGCCATTACTGGGTGCTCCAATTTGACTTACATCTGATCCGATTGGTGTAGAGATTCCTGGATCTACGTAATAGTGTCTTGCCTCAATCGGTGTAGGCCAATCAGACTGTAACCACAGCATCACTAGTAGTGGTGGTCAATGTTGGTACTGCAGGACATGTGTATGAGGTCTTTGCCCTTGGCTGTATTTGGTTGGTGGTATTGCTGGATTCAAGAAGGTAATCACTCCCTGCAATGCCGAAAACATAGCAGACAATTTCTATGAAGCAAGATCCCACAAATGATAGTGCAGTCTTTGTTGAATCATCTACATTCTTTAGCACTTGGGGCGAATGGGATCAAAGGTTATGGGGAGAAAGCAGGATTAGGCTGTTGAGTTGGATGATCGGTGATGATCATGGTGGATAGTGGAGCAGGCTCGAAGGGCTGAATGGCTTCCTCCTGCTCCTATCTTCCTATAAGATATTAGTGAACCAGATGGGTTTCTTCTGACAATCGACAATGGCTTCACAATCATCATTAGTCCCTTAAATCTTTTATCAAATTCAAATTCCACCATCTGCCAGTTCAGGATTTGAACCCAGATCCCCAGAACATTAGCTGAGTTGTTGGATTAATTATCTAGCAATAATACCACTCTGCTATTGCCTCCCATATGCACACCATAATTTTTTTAATTTCAAAAGTATACTTTATTCATAAAAATATTTTGATATCTGTACATATTTGATATGATGCCATTCATATGTATACATTACATGTCTTTACATACAGAGATAGACTGCGTCATTTGTATTTACAAGCCTGTATGTTAACCATCCAGGTGTTTAGCTGAGGCGTCAGCGGAGCCCAATTACTGAGTGGGCCCCCTGTTCTTCTTAGGCAGGCAGATGTTACACGGTGGTCTTTCCCCACCACGCCTTGGCGGCAGCTGCCCCAAGCTTCAACGCATCTCTCAGCACGTAGTCCTGGACCTTGGAATGTGCCAGTCCACAACACTCAGTGGGGGTCAGCTCCTTCAGCTGGAAAACCAACAGGTTCCAGACACACCAAAGAGCATCTTTCACTGAGTTGATGATCCTCCAGGCACAATTGATGTTCATCTCGGTGTGTGTCTGGGGAACAGACTGTAGAGCACGGAGTTCCACGTCACGGAGCTACTCGGGATGAACCTCAACAAACCCCACTGCATTCCTCTCCAGACTTCCTTTACATAGGCACATTCCAGAAGGAGGTGTGCACACCATAATTCCTGCCTCAAGAGGGCAGATGGGGCCTCAGTTTAACTTCTCACCCCTAAAAGAGCAGCAGCTTCAATGATGCAGCACCCCCTCAATATGGCACTGATGGCTAACCTATTTATACTCTCATGTCCCGAGAGCAGGGGTCAAGTGCACAATACCATGAGGTGCATGTACGACCAACTGAGTTATGAACAGCACTAAGCACAGTGTGGTTGGCTGGATTCCCTGTTTCTGCAGTCTCATGAAGATTATTCACTGTATAACTGTGCACCCGTCTCTGAAGTAGACTAAAGTGAGCAGGGTACAGTTCTCTTCATCATCTTAATTGAGATGACAGCAATTCCTCTGGTACAGCTGAAGCAAACCTGTTCCCGACAACAGATGGGGCTCGTCTCCACCAGCCTTGAGCTGGGTTGGCACATATTGTTACCCTCTCCCCACCAGTCAGGAAGAGGGGGCACAGCCGAGGCCGTGAGGAGGGGGGTGCTTTGTGTGTGAGTGAGTCCTGAGCATTGAAATTGAGTGGGATTGCAGTCTCAATGAGCCTGTGGCGTCTTGTCACTGAAATGAGGTGTTTCTATTGCTGGGGTAGTAATAATTTACGACAACAGGGCTGATGAATTATGGATGTTACCGCTGACTTTCTGTTGCCAGCCTATAAATAGGCTTCAAGGCAGCAGTTTAGCTCCACCTTTACATTTCTGACCCACTTTATTTTTTCCCAGAACATCAATTGGTGCCAATGTGCAGGAGCTGAAGTATAAATCAACGGTGATTCCCTGTTCCACTTTCATTGCTTTGAAGATATGAGGGTCTTTCGAGCACCTCAGCCCCCTGAAGAGCAATTAGAAAACACCAAACCAATTTTAGTTTCAATATTCTTTCTTAGAATAAAGACATTGCTGGCAAAGTTGATACTTGCTACCCAACTGAACTACCTTGAGAAGGGAGTGGCACAACTGAACATCAGTGGGATACGACAGTGGGCTGCTTTCTCTCAAACACAGGCACAGTCAATAAATACAGGCCCAGCCAGTGGTGCCTACATCCACGAATTAGTTTTTCAAAAAAAAGTCAGCATTGAATCATTGCATTGCTCTGACTGAGCTGTGCATTTCCATCCAGGACATCTGATCCAGCCTCTTCCGAAATGCAGAGTCAACATGAAATGCAAGTTCTCCATAATACCAAATTGTCAGGGGTAGGCAGGGTGCATGTATTTTTTTACAGCATAATCTGTTGTATTCCAGTAAGTCTGCACTCACAGACACACTGAAAACCTTTGGGAAATTTAAATGGAGGTAAGTGAGTAAGTAGTGGGTGGCACGGTGGCACAGTGGTTAGCACTGCTGCCTCACAGCGCCAGAGACCCGGGTTCAATTCCCGACTCAGGCGACTGACTGTGTGGAGTTTGCACGTTCTCCCCGTGTCTGTGTGGGTTTGCTCCGGGTGCTCCGGTTTCCTCCCACAATCCAAAGATGTGCAGGTTAGGTGAATTGGCCATGCTAAATTGCCCGTAGTGTTAGGTAAGGGGTAAATGTAGGGGTATGGGTGGGTTGCGCTTCGGCGGGTCGGTGTGGACTTGTTGGGCCGAAGGGCCTGTTTCCACACTGTAAAGTAATCTAATCTAATCTAGTCATAAAGTGTGATGCTGGAAATGCACAGCAGGACAGGCAGTGTCTGAGGAGAAGGAGAATTGTCATTTCGGGCATAAGCTCTTCATCAGGAACATTGCGGGGGAAGGGACCTAAGGCAGTTGAGAGATACATAGGAGGTGGGGTGGAGCTGAGGGCAAGGTAGCTTGGAAGGTGATAGGTAAACGAGGGTGGGCTGTGATGGTGTTATGGAGGGTGGAGCGGACAGTTGGGAAGGAAGATGGACAGGTAGGACAGTTCAACTTGGCAGTGTCGAGTTGGAGAGTTGAATCTGGGATAAGGTCCCACTCCGCAAAGGACATGCAAGTCCTGGTCCTCCTCCACCGTCAAATGCTAGCCACCAGACAACTGGAGGAAGAACACCTCATCTTCTACCTTGAGACTCAACCACACAACATCAACTTTGATTTCACCAGTTTCCTCATCTCCCCTCTTTCCACCTTATCCCAGATCCAACCGTCCAACTGGGCACTGTCCTCCCTATCATCTTCCTTCCCACCTATTCACTCCATCCTCCTTTCCCCTTTCCACTCCGAACTATCAACATCACCCTCCACTTTCATGTACCTGTCGCCTTCGAATCTACTTTCCTGCAGCCCCATCCCCCTCCTATTTATCTCTTAGCCCCCTTGCCCCCCAACACCATCAACCACCCCACCCCCCCACCCCCAACACACGCAGACACACACATACGACTCCCCTGTTCCTTGGATGGTGCCCAGCCTGCTGTGTTTTTCCAGCACTGCACTATTGGACTCTGATCTCCAGCATTTTCAGTCCTCACTTTTGCCTTGTAAGTGAGTAAATATTCCAATGATTAACTGACATGATGGAAGGTGTTCTAGACCCCAGACCACACCCCCTCAAAATATATTAAGAAGGTAGCCCAGACCCTAACGTTTTCTTATTTCAAAGGTAAATGGATTCCAGACGCAATTCAATTGGTCAAACTACTTGATAGTTAAGCAAAACACAATTTGTTCAAAGACTACAATTAAACTACAACAAAAGAAAGAGGAACTTGGAATAATTGAACTCTACTCGAAACTTTAAACAGAATAATAGATTATTTCACTACTAAACAGTAACTCTTCCAATATAGTAATATCCCATAAACACACCCTTGGCATTAAAAGGCAAATCCAGAAAACAGTTTTGTCTCACATGCAATCCAGCAGCCAGTGAAGAGAACCCTCAGCTTTCGGCTGTAATCGAGAGAGGGAGAAATGGCTTCCACTTCTCCAAGACTCCAACGGCAGCCACTGCTGAAGAAACTAAAAACCTAAAGTCCATGGTTCTGTGGGAACTTAACCACACCCATTCTGTCTGCTCCTATTATTCCAGCCTTTTAAAAAAACACCCAAGGTTTCACAAGTTGTTGATCATCTCAGAGACTGCACTTCACCTGTTCCCCAAACTCTCTCCAAAAGAAACCAGAACAGAACACACCTCTTAAAGCCACAGTAGATCGTCACAAAAGTTAAAGTTTAAGTTAGGGCTAGAGTTAGGGTTGCGTTAACCTTACCCCTGTTGCAGGTATCATGATGGTGAGTGTACAGTATGACAGGGTTAAACAGGCCAGCAAGCAGATTGGAAATGACATAGGTTGCTAGGGTGAAAGGGCTTGTCAGATTGGTAGTTGCTCAAGTCAGACCAGTGCTCAGTTAGGGATTTCATGGTGGAGTTGGATGGTCAGGGGCATGTTAGATTGTTGGATCTGGTCAGCTTGGGACTGTTGAGTTGTGTGGGGCAAAGGCAGCAGTTGAGGATGGACAGGGGAGATTGTGGGGTGTGCAAAGGGACACCAGGCCATTATATCAGCTCCACTGACAGCATATCTTTCACGGCACAAGAGGGACACAGCTGCACTTTTGCACACATTTAAAACAACTCATTGTGTGATGGACGTCAAATAGATGATGCCATCCATTTGGAACCTGAGTAACCCTGACAAGCCAAGCTAGGATCGTAATGCTGCTCAGTCTTGCAGCCATCAGTCTCGGACAGTAAGCAGTCATCTTCACACTCTCCTTACCTCCAGCATTACAACAGAGCCATTGTTGGCTTGGTGAAGTTATTAACGTGAGGTGACTCAATTTATTTAAGTAATTAGCTTCACAAATGGTTGCTTAAAGGTAACGGTTGAATGCATCACTGTGAATGTGAGTGAGTTTAGACAACCTGTAATTTAATCAGATGACACTGACAGCGAGTGCAAATCTGTATCAATATTGCAGCCGGGAAGAATTTGAGGATAATGAACGTGCCTCAATGGCCACTTTTCCCATTGTCCCATGAGAGTTAATCACTGAGACTGCTTGCATTGTTTTCCCCAGCATCACATTTTCGAGAAATACAATCCTGACAGACAGCTAATCAGGCTTAAAAAGCAGTGCTTTGTTTAGGAAACAGAAGTTGAAGGCCATTGCTGTAGAGATTCCCACGCTAATTTAAAAAGAATATTTGACCTTTCTTCACTCTCTCCTATTGAGATTGTTTTCTGTAGAACCCCTCGTTCCCAGATTCATTGTCCATTAACTCAACAGACAATGACCCACTGACTCTGCCTCTGTTGCATTCTGGGTTCTGTTCGTATTTTATAGCAACACTAACAGCCCAGCTGATCCCATTCGAATAGTCACACAGGGATCTCCAGAGTATTTTAGTACATGTTTTTATTCACTTGTTCCAGCTCTTTCCCATCTGTCGGCCTCTTCCAAGGGCATGTATTCTGTGTCTCACAAAACCACACCCCCAACACACAGCCCCCTCTGCAACACAACATACACACAGTACACACTCACCCTGCTCCCACCACACACACAGTACACACTCACTCTGCCTCCACCATACACACAGTATACACTCACCCTGCTCCCACCACACACACAGTACACACTCACCCTGCCTCCACCACACACACAGTACACCCTCACACTCCTCTATAAATGTGTCAATCATCCAAGGAACAGGAGTAGGCCATTCAGCCCCTCAAGCATGTTCCACCATTCAGTGAGATCATGGCTGATTTGTGGTCTAACTCCACATACATGCCTTTAGCTCATATCCTTTAGTACCTTTGTTTGACAAAATCCATCTGACTCAGATTTAAAATTGACAGCCACTCCAGCATCCACTGCCATTTGTGGAACATCTCCCACCCTTTGTGTGCTTTCCAACATCTCCCCTGAATAAGGCGACTGAGTAAGATGGTGTCAGAGGCATGGATAGAAGCTTGGCTGTCTGGCAGAAAGCAGAGAGTGGGGATAAAAAGGTCCTTCTCAGGATGGCAGTGGTGACAAATGGTGCTCCGCATTTCACTTTATACATTAACAATCGAGATGAAGGAAGTGAGGGCATTCTGGCTAGGGTTGCAGATGATACAAAGATAGGTAGAGGGACAGATAGCATTGAGGAGGTGGGGAGGCTGCAGAAAGATTTGGACAAGTTAGGAGAGAGGGCAAAGATGGGCAGATGGAGTATAATGTGGGAAAGTGTGAGGTCAAAGACTGTGGTAGGAAGAATAGAGGCATGGTATATTTTCTAAATGGGGAGAAAATTCAGAAGCTGAAGTCCAAAGAGACTTGAGAGTTCTAGTCAAGGATTCTGTCAAGGTAAACTTGCAGGCTAAATCAGAAGTTAGGAAAGCAAAGGCATTGATTTAAGAGGATTTGAATATGTACTTCTGAGGCTCTATAAGGATCTGGTCAGACTACATTTGGAATATGGTGCACAGTTTTGGGCTCCATCTCTCAGGAAGGATGTACTGGCCCGGAGCATGTTCAGAGGAGGTTCACGAAAATTGTCTCAGGAATGAAAAGCTTAACATATGAGGAACACTTGAGGACTCTGAGTTGAAACTTGATGGAGTTTCGAAGGATGAGAGGCAATCTAATTGAAACATATAGAATACTGAATGGCCTGGTCAGAGTGGATGTTGAGAAGATGTTTCTAATGGTAGGAGAGACTAGGACCTGAGGCACTAGGTAAGGGGGAAACAGGAAAAAGGCAGTCAGAGGAAAAGGGGATGTGTAGCTGTGAATAGCCCACAAAGGAGATTCTCTGGAAAGAGAAAAGCAAAGTGGCAAATGGACAACTGGAAAAGGAAGAAAAAACATCAAAAACTTCTCTCTTTGTCGAGCAAGTGATTGAAAAACTGCCCTGTATTTTAAGGTGTAAAACACATGAAGAAAGCAGCTAGGTCCATTAACTGTAGTCATCACGGTGGCACAGTGGTTAGCACTGCTGCCTCACAGCACTAGAGACCCGGGTTCAATTCCCACCTCAGGTGACTGACTGTGTGGAGTTTGCACATTCTCCCTGTATCTGTGTGGGTTTTCTCCCACAGTCCGAAAATATGCAGGTTAGGTGAATTGGCTATGCTAAATTGCCCATAGTGTTAGGTGTAGGGTAAATAGTGTGGGTGGGTGCGCTTCAGCGGGTCGGTGTGGACTTGTTGGGCCAAAGGGCCTGTTTCCACGCTGTAAGTAATCTAATCATTGGTTCACTATTGCCTCTTGTATCTTGTGCAATCTAAACTTTGTAGCTTTGGAATGTCTTACTTTACCATTACCTATTGTTTGAATGTCTCTGTTTACATCCATTCATTGTTTTGCATGGACCATGTAATTGCAGGAGTTCCTTGCTTGTAAGTGTCCATTGTTTGTGTTCATTTTCTGTGAATGTTCATTATTTCTGTCTGTTCACCATTCCCATGTTTGTGTTCATCATCTGTGATCATTCTTTGTTCACAGGTAATTGTCATCTTTGGATGTTTGTTGTCTATTTGTGTCCATTGAAGTATGGGATGTGAGCTTGCCTCCAGCAAGGTGTTTACCTGGGACAGCAATACTTATCCCATAATATAAGGCATGGACATTACAATATTGAAGAATCCAGCAATCATTTAAGACAGGTAACTAACTTAGACAAATATTACATTCCTTAGACACCTAAGTAACCTCATGTTATCTATTACAGTGTTTCTCTTGCGCTATAGAAAATCACGCTATGGTGAACCACTATAGAAAATCACGCTATGGAAGATTGCTAATAGAAAAAGGCTATACCCCTTCAGTAGAAAGTTCGCATTATCCAAACAATGTCCACAATTTGTCAATCACGTTAGAGCAATTCACGCTAATGAAATTCACGTTTGTAGCAGCATGACCTGTAGATTGTAAATGAATTGCATTGATCAGCATACTTTCAGTAGTCTTTCTGGTGACTGACTCAACACGGACATATAGTTCAAACCCACCGACTCCCACAGCTACCTAGACTACACCTCCTCCCACCCTGCCTCCTGCAAAAACGCTATCCCTTATTCCCAATTCCTCTGCCTCTGTTGCATCTACTTCCAGGAGCACCAATTCCACCATAGAACACCCCAGATGACCTCCTTCTTCAGGAACCACAATTTCCCCTCCCACATGGTCAATGGTGCCCTCCAGCACATACACTCCATTTTCTGCACCTCCGTCCTTGAACCCCACCCCTGCAATCGCAACAAGGATAGAATCCCCCGATCCTCACCTTCCACCCACCAACCTCTGGGTACAACTTATCGTTCTTCACCATTTCTGCCACCTACAAACAGACCCCACCACCAGGGATATATTTCCCTCCCTACCCATATCTGCGTTCTGGAGAGACCATTCCCTCTACGACTCCCTTGTTAGGTCCACACCTCCCACCAACCCACTCTGCACTCCCGGCACCTTCCCCTGGCACAGTAGGAAGTGCAAAGCCTGCACCCATACCTCCCCCCCCTCACCTCCGTCCAAGGCCCCAAAGGATCCTTCCACAGCAGACACAGATTTTCTGGCACTTCCACATACGTCATCTACTGTGTCCACTGCTCTCGATGTGGTCTCTTCTACATTGGGGAGACAGGACGCCAACTTGCGGAATGTTTCAGAGAACACCTCTGGGACACCTGCACTAAACAACCCCACCACTCCATGGCTGAACACTTTAACTCCACCTCCCACTCCGCCAAGGACATGCAAGTCCTTGGCCTCCTCACTGCCAAACCTAACCACCCGACCCCTGGAGGAAAAACACCTCATCTTTTGCCTCCAACCTCCAACCCTATGGGACCAATGTTGATTTCACCAGTTTCCATATCTCCCCTGCCCCCACTTTATACCAGATCCAACCCTCTATCTCAGCACAGCCCTCTTGAACTGTCCTACCTGTCTATCTTCTTTCCCACCTATCCGCTCCACAATCCTCTCTGACTTATCACTATCCCCCACACCTCCATCTACCTATTGCATTCCCAGCTACCTTCCCCCCAGCCCCACCCCTTTCCTATTTATCTCTCAGCTCCCTTGGGCCTCCCCCACATGCCTGATGAAGAGCTTATGCTCGAAACGTCGACTCCCCTGCCCCTCAATTGCTGCCTGACCGGCTGTACTTTTCCAACACCACACTCTTTGACTACTTTTAACAGCCTTGTCTATCATTACTGATTGCTTGAGTACTATTTGCTTATGTTGCAGGGACATATTTCAGTTATCCCTCTGTCCCCTGCCTCAGAATAAAACACACTGGAGACTTCATTACACCAGAAATAATCAATAATCTCCTGCTTTTTTATATTTTGCTTCACAATCTCCGAGCCATCAGTTCTGAACACGGTGTTTTACGGCTCTCTCCGGGGTTGTTTGTCACTGATGTAGGATTTTGTCGCTCCTATGTGTGTCTGTGTAGAGGAATCATATTTTCCACTGCCTGAAGGGAAATGGGTTCGGGCCTGGATATATCCGTTGTCAGTATCGCTGACTAGATTGCAATAAATTATAAACCGACTGAGAGGACTGTTCTCAAACACAAAACCGTGTGTGTTCACCACAGATGTGCAGGAATGTGATTTGAAACAACCTCCCCATCTTGACTGCAGTGAAATCTGCCTGGTCGGTCTGCCACTGGGGAGGGTGGAAGCTAATTGACCTGTATTGCTCAATACTTCCCCACTCCAGCAGCAATCGCCTCTTATTAAATCCTTAATGAGAGGCAACATGCCAGCAGCTGGGAGTCTGTGCATTCTCATCTCACTCTGAAATGAGCTATCGCCACATTTGTCTGATCTGCAGCAATCAAATATTCATTGAAGCATGAAGGAATGGAATGAGGGACAAAGGAATTAGGAGAGACTAGAAGGGTCTTTGTGCTGCAGTAGTATTATCCTTGTCTCTGGACTGGGAAGACTCTAATTCAAGTCCAACCTGCTCCAGAGATGGTGGTAACATCTCTGAACAAATATGTAATAACATCTCTGGGCAGGTTGTTGAGAAAAAATGGGTTAAAAACATGTCTGTGAACAGCATCCAGCAGTTCTCAGAATCGAAACAGAAATTGTTGTCTGGCAGCATCTGTGGAGTGAAATCAGAATTTCAGGTCAAGTGATCCTTCTCAGACTTGTATTAGAGGAGTCCTCTGCGTAAGATCCTGACTTGCAGACTGGGAAATAGCCTGCCAGTTTATCCTTGCCTCTGGACCAGGGAGTCTTTGTTCCCATCTTGTGACGGAGGTGCATCATAATATCTCTATGCAATTTGATTCAAAAACATTTAGGAACCACTGAATAGATCAAATTTGCCTGTTAGCACCTCGATAGTCGTGTGATACAATGAGAACAGAGTTGTTAATTAATCACAACAGTCAGCCAAAAAAGAAACTGCATTTGGATGCCTTAAAAGGTGACATTTTAAGGCACCTTTTCAGACGGTTAAGCATTTTAAAATTGCGATGTAGGAAACACAGCAACCAAGCACACCCATTATGGAACACAGTAACAGCCAATTAATCTGTTTTCTGTCAAAAACAGAAACTCAGCAAGAAAGCAGAATTAATGTTTCGAATCCAGGGACTCTTCATCAGAACAGGTTTTGTATCAGATCTTGGTTTTAAAGGAACCTGTTTGAGCCACTAGCAGGATCTCCTCCTTTCTTCTTCAAAATAATACAAGGGGATATTTTGTAATCACAAAAAGGGGGATAATAAGAGCTTCCGTTTATCTCTGTATGTGGTAAAAACAATGACTGCAGATGCTGGAAACCAGATTCTGGATTAGTGGTGCTGGAAGAGCACAGCAGTTCAGGCAGCATCCGAGGAGCTATCTCTGTATGTGCGAACTGCTATCTCTGTCAGTGCAGCAATGCACTGCACTGCAGCCTCAGCCTGGATTGCATGTTCAACTGGGGCTCGTACACACACATTTTGGACTCAGGGGCAAAAAAGTGCTGAGCCGTGACTGATACAACATAGCTGTTCACATGAGACCACATGAGGCAGGAGACTCCCCTTACGGAACGCTGTGGGAAGCAGGGAAACAGAATCCATCACTTGGATCTGCCAGCTTTTCCCAGTGCAGCCCACTGTAAGATGAGACTTATTCAAGGTGGCACCATACACTTTGGTAACTACAGGTGGCCCCGTGAAACATTGATGATTGGGAACCACGTGTAGTGTGTCAAAGTTTGTGGATAATACTAACATGAGTGGTGGAGCAATGTGTGCAGAGGACTGTGAAACTTTGCAGAGGGACATAGATAGTTTAAGTGAGTGGGCAAAGGTCTGGCAGATGGAGTACAATGTTAATAAATGTGAAGTCAACTATTTTGGTAGGAATAACAGTAAAAAGAACGAATGCTTGAATGGCAAAAAGTTGCAGCATGCTGCTGTGCAGGGGGACCTGGATGTCCTTCTGCATGGATCACGAAAGGTTTGTCTGCACTTGCAAAAGCTAATTAAGAAGGCAAATGGAATTTTGTCTTTCACTGCAAAAAAGATTGAGTTTATGTTGAGTGTATAGGGTGCTGGGGAGGCTACATCTGGAGTACTGCGGGCAGTTTTGGTCTCCTTACTTGAGAAAGAATGTACTGGCACTAGAGGGAGTGCAGAGATTCAATAGATTGATTCTGGACTTCAGGGGGTTAGCTTCTGAGGAGAGACTGAGTAGACTGGGATTATATTCATTGGAATTTATAAGAATGAGGGGGAATCTTATAGAAACATATACAATTATGAAGGAAATAGACAAGATAGAATTAGAGAGGATGTTTACACTGGTAGGTGAAATTAGGACAAGAGGGCATACCCTCAAAATTAGAGGGAACAAATTTAAGACTGAATTGAGAAGGAATGTCTTCACCCAGAGGGTTGTGAATCTGTGAAGTTCCATGCCCTTTGAAGTAGTTGAGATTTCTTCAGTAAATATTTTTGAACCTAAGATAGAAAATGTTTTGAACAGTAAATGAATGAATGGGTGAGTGGGCGGGTAGGTAAAGCTGAGGCCAGGAAAAGACCAGTCATGGTGACCTACTCTTCTGCTGGTTCTTTGTTTTTATAACCTGATGCCAGGTGGATCACAGACCGAGGGCATTGCTGGACCCAAGCAATAAATACATGTTTTGCAAAGGTCAGGCTTGAGGCTGGCACACACTCACGTTTCCTCAAGGGCCAGCAATCAAATTACAGACAAGGTCATTGTTGACTCTTTATTACGTTGTAAAGTTTCGGAAGTGCTCTGGAATTTTCCTGCAGGTTTTTGCATTTGCCAATTTGTCAAGGAGTGTTGCTGCCTCCTCATGGTGATGTTAAACAGTAGGTGATGTGCCCACACGAAGGATGCAGCTGGTAGGGGTTTGTGCAGGGCAGCAATGTCCCCTGCCTCTGGGTCTGCAACATAACATGGAGATGGAACAGAGGCTGCAGAGAGGACCATCTCCTTGCCACCTCTGTGCCATATTGGCATTTGACTCCTCTATGCTCCTGGATAACAGGAGGTTGCCTACCTGGCAGGGCAATGTGCCCAACATCCCAGTGTTGATGCCCAACTGTGTTATTCTTTCTGCTGTCCTTCTGACATCCTCAATTGAAACTTCTGTAGCAGAACTGACTTTGACCTCTGGACACGAGCAAACAGACCACTCTACCCCAGGGGTGGCTGTAGCCCACTCACTTGAGTGACTCACCATAGGCTGATTACCACTCAATATCAGGCAATCAAATAATCACAATGTCTGAGCTGGTGGCTCTGAGTGTCAGATCAAGTGATGGGAGGTTGTGCAGGGTCTCATCATCATTTGGGGAGGACTGTGATGAGAACAAAGAGGGTAGATAGGAAGCAAAGGGCCCATGGTCACAGACAATCAGCAGCTCATTCATCAAGTTAGCAAGTTCAACATGAACATTGGACCTCATCTGCAGCAAATGTCTCTATTTGTAAGGGCTCTTGTGCTGCAGTGGTAATGTTCCCAAATCTAGGTCAGAAAGTCTGAATTCAAATCTGACCTGCATCATAGCATTTTGCAATGGTTTCAATAGCAATACCTATTTTCCTGACACTTCTGAAGTACATGGGAGGCTGATAGTTCACCTGTCAACATCTAACCTGTTATCAACTGAGCTACTGCTTCCTCAAGTCCCAGAAAATGTAGATTGAGCCTTCCTGTGATTACTCAGGGGAGGTGATGGTCTAGTGGCCACGAGCCACTAGCTTGTTAATCCGGTGATCTGGATTCAAATCCTGCCACGGCAGATGGTGGAACTTGAATTCACTGAAAAGGAATTGGAGTCGGACTGCGAGGGGAGGTGGTCAGTATGGACTTGTGAGAGATACAGGTTGAGGGCAAAGGTTCAGCTGAGTTGAGATAGAAAGCTCCTGACCTATTCATCCCTTCTTCTCTATATTTGCATTTCATGTGGTATTTGGAAGATTAACCAGGAAATGCAGACTCAGCCTGTCCCCTATTGGAGAACTGGATTGGTAGTCAGAGACATCTCAGGAAAGGTCTCTTTTCTACTTTTTAGGGACAGTGGGCACAGGAATGTCTGCGCCCAACACACAGCCATGGTCATTATTGATGCCAATGCAGGTCTATCAAGTTTGGGATAATCTCAGTTTTGACATCAGACCCTGTCAGAGGGTAGGACTCTCCATGTGGCTAACCCAATCAAATATCTCAACTTATCACATTCAGGTGCATGGAGACCCCATGCACAAGGATGTGCAAATGTCAGCAAGAGAGGAAGATCAAGAAAACACAAGGCTAATATTTAATTATCCGCAACATAATGATCCCCTTGCTACCATTCATCCACCAGAGAAGACAGGTGACACCAACATGCATTCAAGACAAAGTGTTTGAAAAGGAAACAAAATTTAAAGCTGTTTCCTGGCCAACCTGGGTTTGCCGCAAACAATATTGATGTCACCTTCGACAAACTTGCATCTCCTTTCGGAAATAAATAAACTGGAAAAACTGATCAACATTTAGGGAGAGGCTGAACAGGCTGGGGCTGTTTTCCCTGGAGCATCGGAGGCTGAGGGGTGACCTTATGGAGGTTTACAAAATTATGAGGGGCTTGGATAGGATAAATAGACAAAGTCTTTTCCCTGGGGTCGGGGAGTCCAGAACTAGAGGGCGTAGGTTTAGGGTGAGAGGGGAAAGATATAAAAGACACCTCAGGGGCAACTTTTTCACGCAGAGGGTGGTACTTGTATGGAATGAGCTGCCAGAGGATGTGGTAGAGGCTGGTACAATTGCAACATTTAAGAGGAATTTGGATGGGTATATGAATAGGAAGGGTTTGGAGGGATATGGATCTGGTGCTGGCAGGTGGGACTAGATTGGGTTGGGATATCTGGTCAGCGTGGGCAGGTTGGACCGAAGGGCCGGTTTCCATGCTGTACATCTCTATGACTCTGTGACTCTATGGTGGAGCCTTCTTTCAAAAAGGCTGGGAGAAGAATCGTGACAAGTTGCATTCTACCTTGGATGTTACCATTGACAGAGTCCTGTGTGTACTTTCTGAAAGTGAACTGGAGAAATGGAAGGACAGGGGAAGTAATTAACTCTCTACAGCTTACTAACCAGTGCCCCAGGGAAGACAAGTATAATGATCATGGACACATTTCTCCTTTTTAAGGTCCTCAGGATATCTCTTTAGTGGCATGTCCTGCAAATAAAATCTCAGGCGAGTGCCAATATGGAAATTTTTCTGTGGTGATTCAGTGTTTCCCTCAATGAGATGTCCCCACCCCCCTCCCCACCCCATTGACTCTGTTAACTTTTAATGCAGTTCTGCAGGTTCTGACATACCTTCTGCCTTACTTGGACCCACCACCATTTTCTAATTCATTTTGTGGGAAGTGGATATCGCTGGCTGGGCCAGCATTTTATTGCACATCCCGAGTTCCCCTTGAGGAGGTGGTAGTGAGCTGCCTTCTTGAACCGCTGCAGTCCACTTGCTGTGAATTAATCCATGATGTCCTTAGGGAGGGAATTCCAGGATTTTGACCCAGCAACTGTGAAGGAATAGTGATAAATTTCAAAGTCAGTTTGGTGTGAGTGGCTTGGAGGGAACTTGCAGGTCGTGGTGTTCCCTGAATCTGCTGCTTCTCCCTGGTAAAGATTATTGATCCTTTTTCTCTGGTGCTGGTGTTTCTAATCTTCTGCTTGTGACTTGCTTATTTTTCAGGTTCTTGCTGATCTTATACATTTAGGCACTGAGGATTATAAACATTCTTTGGTGATGGTGTGTTGACAGGTCGCTCAGGAAATCTGAGTTACTGTGACGAACAAGACTCCCAGATGCTACGTTGACTCCCGGTTGCCAGGGTCAGGGATGTTTTGGATTGCATCTACAGGATTCTTAAGGGGGAGGAGAGCAGATAGAAGTCGGAGTCTAGAACTGGAGGGCATAGGTTTAGAGTGAGAGGGGAAAGATATAAAAGAGACCTAAGGGGTAACGTTTTCATGCAGACGGTGTTACATGTGTGGAATGAGCTGCCAGAGGAAGTGGTAGAGGCTGGTACAATTGCAACATTTAAAAGGCATTTGGATGGGTATATGAATAGGAAGGGTTTGGAGGGATATGGGCCGGGTGCTTGCAGGTGGAACTAGATTGGGTTGAGATATCTGGTTGGCATGGACAGGTTGGACCGAAGGGTCTGTTTTCGTGCTGTACATCTCTATGACTCGAAGTCATGGTTTACATCAGTACCAATGACATAGCTAGGAAAAGGAATGAGGATGCGAAAAGTGAATATAGGGAGTTGGGTTAGAAGCTAAAAGGCAGAATGAGAAGAGTAGTAATCTCAGAATTGCTACTGGTGACACGGGTTAGTGAGGCTAGGAACAGAGAACAGGTGCAGATGAACATGTAGCTGCAGAGGTGGTGTGGGAGGGCAGGCTTCAGATATGTGGATCATTGGGTTACGTTCTAGGGAAGGTGGGATCTGTACAAGGAGGACAGGTTACACCTGAACAGGAAGGTACCAATATCCTGGTCCGGAGGTTTACTAGAGCTCCTCGGGAGAGTTTAAACTAGTTTGGCAGGGGGTTGGGAATCGGAGCTACTGATCAGAGGGTGGGGTAGCTGATGAACAGGCAGATACAGTGTGCAGAGAGTATGTGAGGAAGGATAGACAGTTGGTAGAGCAAAGTCGCTGCTAGTGTGATGGTTTGAAATGTGTCTATTTTAATGTAAGAAGTGTCAGGGATGAGGGTGAGGAACTTAAAACATGGACCAGTATTTGGCGCTGCGATATTGTGGCCAATACGGAGACTCGGATATCACCGGGGCAGGAATGATTGTTGGATGCTCCGGGATTTACATGTTTCAAAAGGAATAGGGAGGAGGGTAAAAGAGGTGGGAGTGGCATTGTTAAGCAGGTTAACAGCTACAGAAAGAGAGGTTAACAAGGAGGATTTATCTCAACTCGGCGAAAGTGAGGACTGCAGATGCTGGAGATTGGAGTTGAGAGTGTGGTGCTGGAAAAGCACAGCAGGTCAGGCAGCAGACCAAGGAACAGGTGAATCGACGTTTTAGGCAAAAGCCCTCCATCAGGAATGAGGCTGTGAGGCAAGGGGTGGTGAGATAAATTAAGGAAAACCCCAAGGCATTCTACAGTTGTGTGAGGAACAAGAGGATGGCCTGAGTGAGGGTAAGGCTGATCAGGGAGAGTGGAGGGAACTTGTGCTTGGAGTCGGAAGAAGTGGAGAGATCCTTAATGAATACTTTGCTTCAGTATTCACCAGTGAGAGGGACCTTATCATTTGTGAAGACAGCATGAAACAGGCTGATATGTTTGAATAGGTTGATGTTAAGAAGGAGAATGCGCTAGAAATTTTGAAAAACATGAATATAGGTAAATCCCCGGGCCAGACAGGTTACTACGGGAAACAAGGGAAGAGATTGCTGCACCTTTAGTGGTGATCTTTGCGCCACACTGTCCACTGGAGAAATGCCAACTGATAGAAGGGTAGCAATGTTATTCTCTTGTTCAAAAAAGGGAATAGGGATAACCCTGGGGATTATAGACCAGTCAGTCTTATGTAAGTGGTGGGCAACTTATTGGAGAACATTCCGAGAAACAGGATGTATGATTGTTTGGAAAAACACAGTTTGATTTAGAGATAGTCAGCATGTGGTGTATATGGATTTTAGTGAGGTGTTTGATAAAGTTGGCCAGTGTAGGCTCACTCAGAAAGTAAGGAATCATGTGATGAAGGAAAATCTGGCTGCCTGGATACAGAATTGGCTGACCCATAGAAGACATGGTGGTAGATGGAAAGTTATCAGCCTGGAGTTCAGTGACCAGCAGTAAGGATCTGTTCTGGGACCTCTGCTCTTTGAGACTTTTACAAATGACTTGGATGAGGAAGTGGAAGGGTGGATTAGTAAATTTGCCGATAATACGGCGATGAGTGGAGTCGTGGATAGTGTGGAAGGCTATTGTAGGTTGCAATGGGCATTAATAGGATGCAGAGCTAGGCTGAGAAGTGGCAGATGGAGTTCAACCTGAAAAAGTGTGAAGTGATTCATTTTGGAAGGTCGAATTTGAATGTGGATTACAGGGTTAAAGGCCAGATTCATGGCAGTGTGGAGGAACAGAGGGACCTTAGGGTATCCGTCCATAGATTCCTCAAAGTTGCCACCCAAGTTGGGAGGGTTGTTAAGAAGGCATATGGTGTGTTGACTTTCATTAGTCGGGGACTGAGTTTAATAACCATGAGGCTATACTGCAGCTCTATAAAATCCTGGTTCGACCACATTTGAAATATTGTGATCTGTCCTGGGCGCCTCATTATAGGAAGGATGTGGAAGCTTGAGAGAGGGTTTAGAGAAGATTTACTCAAAGGGTAAAAATCTTATGAAAAAAAGTTGTGGTAGTCAGGGTTTTTTTCATTGGAGCAAAGAAGCATTCAAGGTGACTTGATAGAGATGTACAAGATGATGAGAGACAGAGATAGAGTGGATAGCCAGAGACCTTTTCCCAGGACTGAAATGACCAAAATGAGGGGGCATAATTTTAAGGGGATTGGAGAACGATTTAGGGGAGATGTCAGAGGTAGGTTCTTTACACAGAGAATGGTGGGTGCCTGGAGTGCACTGCCAGCAGAGGTTGTAGAGTCAGGTACATTAGGAACATTTAAGCAACTCCTGGAAAGGCACATGGATGATAGTAAAATGAAAGGTATGTTGGTTAATTTGATCTTCAAGTGGGATAAATGGTCAGCACAACAGCAATGGTCGAAGGGCCTGTACTGTGTTGTACTGTTCTATGTTCAATGTTATCATCAGGAGCTATGAATTGTTCCACCTCACTGGGCATGGTGCTCTGGAAATCAAGATCCACTATTCCCACGTCATCACAAAGCTTAAAGATTTTTAAAAGTACATAGAACTCCACAATTAGCCATCTTTCACCCAGGTCACCAAACAGGATGGAGACCAAGCTTCTGCAGTGAACAAGAATGATTATTTATTACAAATGAAAATAAACTACTAACAACTGTCAGTATATAACTTTACAAGTTAAAATTCTGACCCCTTTGTTAATTCCCTCTTACATGCAGACATACATAGAGACAGACACAGATAGAAAGACAAAAAGCGCTCTAATGGTGGAGAGAAAAACAGGGACACAGTGCAGTGGTCCCTGCTCACAAGTTTATTGAGACAATTCTTGCGCTGATCAAAATGCTGCTTCTCAATGTTCCTTCTCCAGATGTCTTTACTTCTTTGCAGGGAGCACAGGGTCACTGGCTTACATCTATAAGGATCTCTGACTTATTAGAGTCATAGAGATGTACAGCACGGAAACAGACCCTTCGGTTCAACTCATCCATGCTGACCAGGAATCCTAGAACAATCTATCCCATTTGCCAGCATGTGACCCACATCCCTCTCAACCTTTCCAACTCATACACTCATCCAGTTGCCTTTTAAATGTTGCAATTGTACTAACCTCCACCTCTTCTTCCTTCCATACAAAGCACCACCCTCTGCATGAAAAAGTTGTCTCTTTGATCCCTTTGAAATCTTTCCCCTCTTACCTTAAACCTATGATTTCTAGTTTTGGAGTCCCCTACTCTGGGGAAAAGACCTTGGCTGTTCACCCTATCCATGACCTTCATTATTTTATAAACCTCTTTGAGGTCACCCCTCAGCCTCCAATGCTCCAGGGAAAATAGCCCCAACCTATTCAGCCTCTCCCTAGAGTGCAAACCCTCCAACCCTGGCAAAATCCTTGTGAATCTTCTCTGGATGCTTTCAAGTTTAACAACATCTTTCCTATAGCAAGGAGGCCCTAATTGCATGAAATATTCCAAAAGTGGCCTAACCAATGTCTTGTACTGCTACAACATGTCCTCCCATCTCCTATTCTCAGTGCATCGACCAATAAAGGCAAGTATACCAAAAGTAATTAAGTCACAGGTTAAAGCAGCTATTGAAGTGAAAATAAATTCATTTCTTTAGACTGGAAGTGTTCTCTTTTCTGCACAGATCAGAAACAGACCAATCAGCTAATTGATACTAGGCAAATGTACATTTACACACGAGGTAAAAACAATGACTGCAGTTGCTGGAAACCATATTCAGGATTAGAGTGGTGCTGGAAAAGCACAGCAGTTCAGGCAGCATCTGAGGAGCAGGAAAATCAACGTTTCGGGCAAAAACCCTTCATCAGAAATACAGGCAGAGTGCCTGAAGGGTGGAGAGATAAGTGAGAGGAGGGTTGGGGTGGGGAGAAAGTAGCATAGAGTACAATAGGTGAGTGGGGGAGGGGATGAAGGTGATAGGTCAGGGCGGAGGGAGGGGGCGTGGAGTGGATAGGTGGAAAAGAAGATAGGCAGGTAGGACAAGTCATGGGGACAGTACTGAGCTGGAAGTTTGGAACTGGGGTGAGGTGGGGGAAGGGGAAATGAGGAAACTGTTGAAGTCCACATTGATGCCTTGGGGTTGAAGTGTTCGGAGGTGGAAGATGAGGCGTTCTTCCTCCAGGCGTCGGGTGCTGAGGGAGCGGTGGTAAAGGAGGCCCAGGACCTGCATGTCCTCGGCAGAGTGGGAGGGGGAGTTGAAATTTTGGGCCACGGGGCGGTGTGGTTGATTGGTGCGTGTGTCCCAGAGATGTTCCCTAAAGCGCTCTGCTAGGAGGCGTCCTGTCTCCCCAATGTAGAGGAGACCACATCGGGAGCAACGGATGCAATAAATGATATTAGTGGATGTGCAGATAAAACATTGATGGATGTGGAATGGTCCTTTGGGGCCTTGGATTGAGGTGAGGGAGGAGGTGTGGGCCCAGGTTTTACAATTCCTGCGGTGACAGGGGAAGGTGCCAGGACAGGAAGGAGGGGGGTTGTTGGGGGTGGTGTGGACCTGACCAGGTAGTCACGGAGGGAACGGAAGGTGGAAAGGGTGGGGAGGGAAATATATCCCTGGTGGTGGGGTCCGTTTGGAGGTGGCAGAAATGTCGTCAAATGTGGTAAAAACAATGACTGCAGATGCTGGAAACCAGGTAGAAACAATGACCTACATTTACACACAGCCCTTGGCTCCAGGTTGTGTGCAAACTACAGTTCAACCTCTTTTGAATAAGCAGCTATGAACAGCGGTTCCTCTGAGTGTCAGGGTACTTGCTTCCAAAACATGCAGTAATCTTTCAGTAATGCTCAGTTATAAAAACAGTTCTTTTCCTCTTGCAGTCCACAGTCAAAAATGCAGAAAAAGAAAAGGACACCTTACTATCGGGAAGGATGTTATTAAACTGGAAAGAGTGCAGAAGAAATGTTGCAAGGACTCAACAGTCTGAGTTATAGGGAGAGGTTGGACAAGCAAGGATATTTTTCTTTAGAATGTAGGAGACGGATGGGAGATCTTATAGAAGTATATGAGGTCATGAGAGGCATGGATAGGATGAATGCACTTTTTGCCAGGGTTGGGGAATCGAGGACTGGAGGGTATCAGTTTAAGGTCAGAGGGGAAAGAATAAAGGGGAACAGAGGGTGGTATGCATATGGACTGAGCTGCCAGGGGAAATGGTTGAGGCGGGTACATTAGCAACATTTAAATGGCATTTGGACAAATACATAGATAGGAAAGGATTAGAAGGATATGGGCCAAGTGCAGGGAAATGGGGTTAGAGTGGATGGACATTTTGCTCAGCACAGACCAGTTTGGGTCAAAGGGCCTGTCTCTGTGCTGTAGGACTCTATGTGACTCTATGACCTGGTCTTTACAGGACTGTGGAGGTCCAGGCTCTGATTTCCTCTCCACCATTTCACTGACCAGGAATCTTTCCTGCGTTCCTATTCATATTCCCATCCAGATGTCTGTTAAATGCTGTAGTTGTACTAGCCTCCACTATTTACTCTGGCAGCTCATTCCATATACGCACCATTCTCTGCGTGAAAACATAGCCCCTGAGGTCCCTTTTAAATTATTCCCTTCTCACGGTAAACCTGTGACCTCTAGTTTTGGACTCCTACATTCTGGAGAAAAAAACCTTGTCTATTTACCCTATCCATGCCTTCATGATTTTATAAACCTCTATAAGGTCACCCCTCAGCCTCTGACACTCCAGGGAAAATAGCTTCAGCACATTCAGGCTCTCTCTATATCTCAAACCCTCCATTCCTGGCAACATCCTTGTAAATCTTTTCTGAACCCTCTAAAGTTTCACAACATCCTTCCGATAGGGGAGACCAGAATTGCACACAATATTCTAAAAGTGGCCTAACCAATGTCCTGTACAGCCATAACATGACATCCCAACTCCTATACTCAATGCTCTGACCAATAAAGGTAAGCATACCAAACACCTTCTTCACTATCCTGTCTACCTGTAACTCCACTTGCACTCTAACGTCTCTTTGTTTGGCAACGCCCACCACCAGGGATATATTTCCCTCCCCACCCCTATCAGCGTTCTGGAAAGACCACTCCCTCCACGACTCCCTTGTCAGATCCACACCCCCCACCAACCTAACCTCCACTCCCGGCACCTTCCCCTGCAACCACAAAAAATGCAAAACTTGCGCCCACACCTCCCCCCTCACTTCCGTTCAAGGCCCCAAAGGATCCTTCAATATCCATCAGAAATTCACCTGCACCTCCACACACGTCATTTACTGTATCTGCTGCACCCGATGTGGCCTCCTATACATTGGGGAGACAGGCTGCCTACTTGCGGAACGTTTCAGAGAACACCTCTGGGATCCGCAGCAACCAACCCAACCGCCCCATGGCTGAACACTTTAACTCCCCCTCCCACTCCACCAAGGACATTCAGGTCCTTGGCCGCCTCCATCGCCAGACCATGGCAACACAACGCCTGGAGGAAGAGCGACTCACCTTCTGCCTAGGAACTCTCCAACCACAAGGGATGAATGTGGATTTCGCCAGCTTCCTCATTTCCCTTCCCCCCACCTTGTCTCAGTCCCAACCCTCAGACTCAGCACCGCCTTCTTGACCTGCAATCTTCTTCCCGACCTCTCCGCCCCCACCCCCACTCCGGCCTATCACCCTCACCTTAACCTCTTTCCACCCTATTGCATTCCCGACGCCCCTCCCCCCAAGTCCCTCCTCCCTACCTTTTATCTTAGCCTGCTTGGCACACCTTCCTCATTCCTGAAGAAGGGCTTATGCCCGAAACGTCGATTCTCCTTCTCCTTGGATGCTGCCTGACCTGCTGCGCTTTTCCAGCAACACATTTTTAAACACCCTCCAATACCTTACTCAAGATAATTAATTAAGGTATTGCAAATCCTGTGTGGTTCAACTGATCCTGTTTTTAGGAGCAGACCTATTGCTGTAGTGTGTTGTCACACCAGGAGTTCCAATCCCTTCTCAAAATTGTGTTTTGGACCTTAATTGTAATGAATGGAGTGTGTCACCTCCACAGTCACTCGTCCATTTTATCCAGTGAACTCGTGGCCACTTTGACTGAGTGCTAAGGGCAGAGGACAGTAGGTGGAGGGCCAATTGCAGTCATGAGCAGCATGCCATCTCCAACTAGCTTCACATGGATTATTTTAGGAAAATAAATTGATGCCATTCATTGGGGGCTGTGATCGAAAGGATAGATTTGCCTGAAAAGCTGCACAGATTTCAGGCTGGCTAGGATAGCTCAATTTCTCTGAGTGAGTGTAAAATGAACAGGAGATGACAAACTTGTAACTTTGTGATGTTGTGCTGGACTTGGTCCAATTCTATAATGACAGTTTGTTGAATTTAAATTCAGTTAATAAATATTAAATTAAAAGCTGGTAACTGGGGTAACATGGTGGCTCAGCGCTACCTCACGGTGCCAGGTACCTGGGTTTGATCCCACCCTCGGGCGACTGTCTGTGTGGAGTTTGCACATTCTCCCTGTGACTGCGTGAGTTTCCTCCCACAAACCAAAGATGTGCAGGTTAGGTGGATTGGCAATGCTAAATTGTTCAAAGTGTTCAGGGATATATAGACTAGCTGGATTAGCCATGGGAAATGCAGGGTTAACAAAAAAAAAAGAAATAAGGAAGAAGAAGATGAAATATGAGGGTAAGCTAGCCAGTTACATAAAGAAAGACTATAAGAGTTTCTTTAGACATATACAGGGCAAAAGAGAGGCAAAAGCAGACATTGGACCACTGGAAAATGACGCAGGAGATAGTAGTGGGGAACTTGGAAATAGCTGAGGAACTGAGTAATTACTTCTTCACGGTGCAAAACATGAGTAATATCCCCAAAATTCAAGAGAATGAGGGGGCAGAGCTGAGTTAGATGGCCATCACCAAGGAGAAGGTGCTAGAAAAGCCGAATGGCCTGAAGGTGGATAAATCACCTGGACCAAATGCACTACTCCCCAGAATTCTAAGGGAGATAGCTGAAGAGGCATTAGTGGTGATCTTTCAGGAATTTCCGGAGCCAGAGGACTGGAAATTGCTAACGTGACACCTCTGTTTAAAAAAGGAATAAGGCAGAAGACAGAAAATACAGACCAATTAGCCTAACCTTGGTCGTGGGTAAGATCCTGGAATCCATTGTGAAGGATGAGATTTCTGAACACTTGGAAGTGTACGGTAAAATAGGCATGGTTTCATCAAGGGAAGTTCATGCCTGACAAATCTGTTAGAATTCTTTGAGAAAGCAATGAGCAGGTTAGACCAAGGAGAGCCAATGGTTGTTATCCAGCTGGACTTCAACAAGGTGCCGCACAGGAAGCTGCTGAGTAAGGTAAGGGCCCATAGTGTTAGAGGCAAGGTATTAGCATGGGTAGAAGCTTGGCTGTCTGGCAAAAAGCAGAGAGTAGGGATAAGAGGGACTTTCTCAGGATGGCAGCCAATGACAAGAGGTGCTCTGCAAGGCTCAGTGCACAGACCAGAACTTTTCACTTTGTACATTAATGATCTGGATGATGGAACTGCAGGTATATTGGCTAAGTTTGCAGATGATACAAAGATAGGCAGAGGGGCATAAAATATTGAGGCAGCGGTGAGGCTGTAGATGGATTTGGACAGGTTAGGAGAGTGGGCACAAAAGTGGCAGATGGAATATAATGTGGGAAAGTGTGAGGTCTTGCATTTTGGTAGGGAGAATAGAAGCATGGACTATTTTCTAAATGGGGAGAAAATTCAGAAATCTGAAGTGCAAAGAGATTTGGGAGTTCTATTTCAGGATTCTATCAAGGTAAACTTGCAGGTTGACTCAGTAGTTAGGAAAGCAAATGTAATGTTGGCATTTATTTTTAAGAGGAATTAAAAATAAAAGCAGGGATGTACTTCTGAGGCTCTATAAGGCTCTGGTCAGGCCACATTCGGAGTATTGTGTGCAGTTTTGGGCCCCATGTCTCAGGAAGGATGTACTGCCATGGAGCGTGTTCAGAGGAGGTTTACAAGAATGGTCCCTGGAATAGAAAGCTCAACATATGAGGAACATTTGAGGACTCTGGGTCTATACTCGATGGAGATTAGAAAGATGAGGCGTTCTAACTAAAACATACAGAATACTGAAGGCCTGGATAGAATGTATGTTGGGAAAATGTTTCCATTTGTAGGAGAGGCTAGGATCTGAGGGCACACCCTCAGAGTAAAAAGATCTTTTGAAAAGTAGATCAGGAGAAATTTCGTCAGCCAGAGAATCTATGAAATTCACTGCTACAGAACACTGTGGAGGCCAGGTCACTGAGTATATTTAATGTGGAGATAGATAGGTTCTTGATTGTCAATTAGATCAAGGGTTACCAGGAGAAAGTGGGAGAATGTGGTTGAGAAACTTATCAGCCATGATTGAATGATGAAGTAGACTCAATGGGCTGAATGGCCAAATAACTGCTTCTACGTTTTATGGTCTTATGGTTATGGGATGGGCTTGGTCTGGTTGGAACGGAGGGTCGATGTGGGCTCAATGGACCGAATGGTCCACTTCCATGATTTTATGATTCTAACTATTTTTATCATATTATACAACACCTTGAGGCAGGTGGGACTAAAACCCAAACCTTCTGGATGAGATAACGTCAAACTACTATTGAGCCACAGGACCCTTATTAAAAGAGAATATCAGTAATGGTGACCACCAGGTAAATCTTGTAAAAATCCACTTGTTTCACTAATGCCCTTCAGAGAAGGAAATCTGCTGGTCTGGCCTACATGTGACTCCTGACTCACAGCAACATTATTATCTCCTAATCCCTCGTACATGGTAATTAGAGATGAATCACTATTCCTGACCCCACCTGAGACATCCACATCCCATGTAAGGTTAAAGGTAAACAAATTAGGCCCTTGTTGGCATATGCTGAAAGGGCTCCATATTCTAACTGAGAAAGCTACCCATAATTCATGAGTATTGTCCGATAGTTTTTAGATATTCACAGACTCTCCAGCACTGTGACACTGATTGTTTTCCCACTGAATCCTAACAATATAAAAGACCCAACAGTGATGAGGAGTCAAGACTAACAAACATTGAGCTGAAATTTGAATGGAGGCCAAAGGAAAATCCAAAAGTGGTGAATAAGAATTATTTTCGATGAAGGGGGTCAACCAGCTATTCTGAGCTTTGAATAGAACTTCCATCCTTGATTCTCTCATCATTTTAGGGCCATTATTGACCAAAAATGGAACTAGATCAGTCCAATCGACATTCTCGTTGGAAGGGCAGGGTAGAGACAGAGCATTCTGCCTCACCTTTTGACTCCTCAGTCTACCATCTGCAAGTCTAGGAACTTAATGGAAATTTTTTTCCAGGATGAATGCAGCTGCAATAAAACTCAAGAAGCTTGACAAGGCATGAGATGATGCAGTTCATTTAATTGATAATAAGAACCCACCTCATATTGGTGAACTAAGACAACTGTTTACCACTATAAGCACACACTGTAGCAAGACTACATCAATCGGAACTCCCATCTCTACAGGCTTTACTACCAGAAGAACAAGAGCATTAATATTGTGGTAGCATCATCATCCCCATGTTCACCTTGAAGCCAAATACAATCTTGAATTGTCAATATGTCAGTTTCACGTGTCATTGTTAGGCTAAAATTTTAGAACCATAAGGATCACATTCAAAAAGAAAGCTGGTCACTGTCCTCTCTGGCACAGTTATGGAGATTGGCCTTACCAGTGTTGACTGATTCATTTAACAGACACTTGTCTCATTTCACATTGCTTCAGTGTCTTTACATGTTTAGATACCAGACAAACGGGAGGCTGGAAGAACACAGTAAGCCAGGCAGCAGCAGGAGGTGGAGAAGTCAACGTTTCAAGTATAACCCTGCTTCAGGACCTGGAGAGCAAATGTCAGAGTTAAATGGAGAGGTGATTTCAGCTTTCAGCTCCAGGTAGACTCTTGAGATGGTGATCTAACTGGTTTGACACTGGAGTTGATTAAATTTGAATGCTTTAGCAAATAGTCACACTAATTATATTCACATGAAGCATGCTGTATTTTAGACATGCAATTCAGCCCATCCTCAAGAGTAAAATGTTTACTATGCTTGACTAAACCATTTACAAGTTTTTTTACTTTCATCCTTCATTAAGTTTTTCAGAGGGATGGTTTGGAATTGTTATTTTTCCTGGTCACTGCCCACAGTTATTCCTGAAAATTGTACAGAATATCTATTGCTGCCCATCTAATAATTGTCTTATGATAAAGTGAAGATGTGCACAGTTCCTCACGGACAGAGTTTGTATTGTTTAATCATTGCCATATTTTGGGTTGGAAATTAGATCCGACCGGCCTTTGAAAATATGTGACACTGATCAGTGACACATCTCATTCCAATCAAGTCAACCTTCCTCTGTAATTCTCTGCCTTTCTCATGTTGTATGTCATCCTCTGTGATATTCCTTCATTCTGGAACTCTTCAAAGTATCTTCAAGAATTGTGGAGGAGCAATTTACTGCAGTTGCTGGAATCTGTTCTGAAAACATGAAATGCTGTGGATCATGGGGGGTCAGGCAGCATCCATGGAGAGAAAGCAAGCTAACGTTTTGAGTCTAAATGATTCTTCATTAAGGCTTCATCTAGAGTCATCTATACTCGAAATGTCAGCTTGCTCTCTCTCCATGGATGCTGCCTGACCCACTGTGATCTCCAGCAATTTTGTTTTCAGTTCAAATATTATGGGCCTGAATCAGTTCACTCAACTTGATATCTGCAGAAATATTGACTTCATTCCGAAAAGAATTTGAGGGTTTTTTTTTTGGTTAGTTTTAGAGTATGATAGATTAATAAATACCACAGGAGACAAATTAAATGTCTGTTTTTGGTGTTATTAAGAGGTGGAGGAATGATTGCAGAGTGGGAATGGTGGTACAGCTGTTAATCTTTCCTCTTGTCTTGGTTTCTGTTGTTGATGACTGTTGCTGATTGTTGTACGGCAATCACTGGTTGTAGATTATTTTTTTTAAAACCTGATTAAATTCAATTTAAACTTAGGTTAGCACTGATCAGTTGGCCACAGTCTAGCTTTTACTGTTGGAAGGCTCTAGGTCCAACTCACTCTAAACATCAGCATCCTAGAATGATACTGAATAAATGTTTTTTGAGGTGCAACATCTTCATTTATTTCTTGTTTGCCCTTATTTACCCTCCCCCTTAAGGTATAATTATCGAAGATGCATCACCTGCCCTTCGACCCCGTCTTCTCACTAGTCAAGGCCCTAAGTACTCCTTTTAAGTGATTAAATTGTACTTCTTTCAATTTAGTATACTGTATTCATTGCTCACAATGTGGACTCCTCTGTAGACCAAACACAGACAAGGTAACTGCTTTCAGAATCACCTCAGGTTTGTTAACAAGCATAACTCCAAGGTTCTGATCATTCGTCAGTTTAAACTTGCTGACTTTAAGGACATTGTTGCATTGGTGTTGTAGTTCAGAGAAGATTCACTTGGCTGTTTCCTGGAAACAACCTCATGTGCACAGGTTGAACATGTTGTGCCTATACGCACTAGCACTTAGAATAATATGAAGTAATCTTGTTTGAACATAGAAAATTTCTAATAGGATGCTGATTTGCTCATAAGGCCTTAATCTAGAGTACTATTTACAGTTTTGGTCTCCTTACTTGAGAAAGGATATATTGGCACTGGAGGGGGTGCAGAGCAGGTTCACTAGGTTGATCCTGGAGTGGAGAGAATTGGCATGTGAGGAGCAATTCATTGGAATTTAGAAGAATGGGGGAGAGGGGGGATCTCATAGAAACATATAACATTATGAAGGGAATAGATAAGATAGAAGCAGGGAGGTATTTGCACTGGTGGGTGAAAATAGAAGTAGGGAGCATAGCCTCACAATAAGGGGAATCAGATTCAGAACTGAGTTAAGGAGGAACGTCTTCACCCAAAGGGTTGTGAATCTGTGGAATTTCCTGCCCAGGGAAGCAGTTGAGACTACTTTGTTGAATGTTTTTAAGGCAAAGATAGATAGATTTTTGAACAGTAAAGGAATTAAGGATTATCGTGAGAGGGTGGGTAAGTGGAGCTGAGTCCAGGAAAAGATCAGCCATGATCTTATTAAATGGTGTAGCAGGCTCGATGGGCCAGATGGCCTACTCCGACTCCTATTTCTGATGTTTTTATGTAGAACTAGTTGTCATCGTTTCAAATAAGGGGTTTCCTACATAAGAAGGGGATGAGGAGGAATCTCACCTTTCAGAGGGTGATGAATGTTTGGAGTTTGGTCCCCCATTAAGCAGTGCAGGATGGACCGTTGAAATGTTCAAGACTGAGTTAGATGGAGTTTTGATTGACAAGGAAGTGAAGGGTATGAAGGCCAGACAGGTCCTAAGGCCTCAATTAGAATTACCTGGGGCCTACCTCTGTCCCCATTTCCTATCTTGTTTTGTAATGCCTATTATCTGAAAATGGTGCATTGGACAATTACTAAAATATATTAGGAGCAAATGCTATTGACACCTTGTCTCGACAATATCTGAGCATCTAATTTAATAATGTCTGGTACCAATTTAGTTTCGCCTGATTAAATGTTGACTGAAATCTCATTCTAAATATTTGTATCCCCATGAATTTGAATACTAAAACTTGTCCAATCTAATAGTTATTGACTAACTATATTGCAGACAGTTGTTAAGATGCATCATTCCTTGCCATGTAACTATTATACCTGTCTATTTTGTTTATCCTGTGTTCCAGATAATTGATTTGTTCTTTGAAGCTCGATTGATTCATTTCAGTTGCGTTTATAGATTCACTGGTATGTAATGGAAGGCTGAAGTGTGTATAGTGTTTGTATGGTCTTCTGAAAACTGTCGATTAGGGCACTGTTAGCACTTTTCTCACCTGTGACACTCAAATCAACAACTTCAAACAGCAAGGCCTACAAACCTACAAACTCAAACAGCCTTCAAGGCCCTTGAGCCTGGCTTACACTCCATTTAATAAGATTGTGAGGTGGAGCCTGTTCTCTCATTCAGGATATCAGTCTCCACTCTGTTTCCTTGCTCTATTCCCTCATTCTCTTGTGCCCATCAATCTATCAATCCCTGAGTTTAATAAGCTCAACAATTCAGATGCTAGCTTCAAACATTTCAAAGACTCACGATCCTTCACATAGTTTATTCTCACCTCTGTCTTAAATTTTAAGAGATAACAAAAAGCAGTCAGGTAATAGAAATATTGGAAGAATAATCAAAAGGGATGTTGTACTGCCAGAGGTGTCATCTTTCAGATGGGGTGTCTCTCCATTGCAACAACAACGTATGGCCAGCTTTAACATACCAAAACCTTCCCAAAGTGCCTGTCTCACAGAGGCAATCATATTGCACAACACAGTGTGACCCTGAGCGACATTCAATCAGATGATCAAAAGCTTGGTCAAAGGGGAC
Organism: Chiloscyllium punctatum; assembly: GCF_047496795.1. Classification (NCBI taxonomy): domain Eukaryota; kingdom Metazoa; phylum Chordata; class Chondrichthyes; order Orectolobiformes; family Hemiscylliidae; genus Chiloscyllium; species Chiloscyllium punctatum. The sequence goes on along the minus strand of NC_092762.1, from coordinate 36,785,811 downwards.
TAAGCTTTAAGAAGTGCCTTAAAGGTAGAAAATGAGGGAAGATATCAGTCAGGGATGGCACTGCTGCCTCACAGATCTGGGTTCAATTCAAGCCACGGGCAACTGTCTGTATAGAACAAAGAAGAACAAAGAACAAAGAAAATTACAGCACAGGAACAGGCCCTTCAGACCTCCAAGCATGCACTGATCCAAATCCTTGATGTTAACTTGCCACCTATTTCCTAAGGATCTGTATCCCTCTGCTCCCTGTCCATTCATGTATCTGTCTAGCATCTTAAATGACACTATCGAGCCCGCCTCTACCATCTCCTCTGGCAATGCTTTCCTGGCACCCAGCACCCCCTGCATAAAGAACTTTTCATGTATATCTCCCCTAAACCTTTACCCTCTCACCTTGAACTCGTGACCCCTAGTAATTGAGTTCCGCACTCTGCAATAAAGCTTCTTGGTATCCACCCTGTCTCTACCTCTCACTATTTTGTAGACCTCAATCAGGGCCCCCCTCAACCTCTGTCTTTCTATTGAAAATAATCCTAATCTACTCAACCTCTCTATATAGCTAGTGCTCTCCATACCAGGCAACATCCTGGTGAACCTCCTCTACACCCTCTCAAAGCATCCACATCCTTTTGGTAATGTGGCGACCAGAACTGTTCGCAGAATTCAAAATGTGGCCAAACCAAAGTCAGGTACAACTGTAACATGACCTGCCAGCTCATGTACTCAATACCCCATCCGATGAAGGAGAGCATGCCTTATGCCTTCTTGACCACTCTATTGACCTGCATTGTCACCTTCAGGAAACAATGGACCTGAACACCCAGATCTCTCTCGACATCAGTTTTCCCCTGGACTTTTCCATTTATCATACAGTTCACTCTTGAATTGGATCTTCCAAAATGCATCACCTCGCATTTGCCCGGCTTGAACTCCATCTCCCATTTCTCTGCCCAACTCTCCAATCTATCTATATTCTGCTGTAATCTCTGACAGACCCCTTCCCTATCTGCTACTCCACCAATCTTGTTGTCATCTGCAAACTTGCCAATCAGGCCACCTATACCTTCCTCCAAATCATTAATGTATATCAGAAGCAACAGTAATGATAGCATAAATCCCTGTGGAACACCAGTCATCGGTCTCCATTTTGCGAAACACCCTTCCACTACTACTCTCTGTCTCCCATTGCCCAGTCAATTCTCTATCCATCTAGCGAGTACACCATAGACCCCATGCAACTTCACTTTCTTCCTCAGCCTACCATGGGGAACCTTATCAAATGCCTTACTGAAGTCCATGTATGTGCTATCTACAGCCCTTCTCTCATCAATCAACTTTGTCACTTCCTCAAAGAATTCTACTAAATTGGTAAGACATGACCTTCCCTGTACAAAACCATGTGGCCTATCACCGATAAACCCATTTTCTTCCAAATGGGAATAGATCCCATCCCTCAGTATCTTCTCCAACAGTTTCCCTACCACTGGCATCAGGCTCGCCAGTCTATAATTACCTGGATTATCCTTGCTACCCTTCTTAAACAAGGGGACAACATTAGCAATTCTCCAGTCCTCCGGGACTTCACCTGTGTTCAAGGATGCTCCAAAGATAACTGTTAAGGCCCCAGCTATTTCCTCTCTCACTTCTCTCAGTAACCTGGGATTGATCCCATCCGGACCTGAGGACTTGTCCACCTTAATGCCTTTTAGAATATCCAACACTTGCTGCCTCCTCATGCTGACTTGACCTAGAGTAATCAAACATCTATCCATAACCTCACCATCTGCCATGTCCTTCTCCTTGGTGAATACCGATGCAAAGTACTTATTAAGAATCTCATCCATCTTCTCTGAGGCCATGCATATCTTTCCTCCTTTGTCCTTGAGTGGGTCAGCCCTTTCAGCAGTTACCTTTTTGTTCCTTATATATGAATAAAAGGCTTTAGGATTTTCCTTTACCCTGTTTGCTAAAGCTATTTCATGACCCTTTTTAGCCTTCTTCGTGCCTCGTTTCAGATTGGTCCGCTTTTCCCGATATTCTTCCAAAACTTCATCTGTCTTTAGTGGCCTAGACCTTATGTATGCTTCCTTTTTCCTCTTAGCTAGTCTCACAATTTCACTTGTCATCCACAGTTCCCTAATGTTGGCATTTTGATGCCTCATTTTCACAGGAACATGTCTCTCCTGCACTCAAAGCAACCTCTCTTTAAAAGCCTCCCACATATCAAATGTGGATTTACCTTCAAACAGGTGCTACCTATCCATATTGCTCAGCTCCTGCCGAATTTTAGTATAGTTGGCCTTTCCCCAATTTAGAGCTAAAACTGTGTTGCTGGAAAAGCACAGCAGGTCAGGCAGCATCCAAGGAACAGGAGAATCGACGTTTCGGGCATGAGCCCTTCTTCAGGAATGAGGAGAGTGTGCCAAGCAGGCTAAGATAAAAGGTAGGGTAGAGGGACTTGGGGGAGGGGCGTTGGAAATGCGATAGGTGGAAGGAGGTTAAGGTAAGGGTGATAGGCCGGAGTGGGGGTGGGGGCGGAGAAGTCAGGAAGAAGATTGCAGGTTAGGAAGGTGGTGCTGAGTTCGAGGGTTGGGACTGAGACAGGTGGGGGGAGAGGAAATGAGGAAACTGGAGAAATCTGAGTTCATCCCTTGTGGTTGGAGGGTTCCTAGGCGGAAGATGAGGCGCTCTTCCTCCAACTGTCGTGTTGCCATGGCCTGGCGATAGAGGAGTCCAAGGACCTGCATGTCCTTGGTGGAGTGGGAGGGGGAGTTGAAGTGTTGAGCCACGGGGTGGTTGGGTTGGTTGGTCCAGGTGTCCCAGAGGTGTTCTCTGAAACGTTCTGCAAGTAGGTGGCCTGTCTCCCCAATATAGAGGAGGCCACATTGGGTGCAGCGGATGCAGTAAATGACGTGTGTGGAGGTCCAGGTGAATTTGTGGCGGATATGGAAGGATCCCTTGGGGCCTTGGAGGGAAGTAAGGAGGGAGGTATGGGTGCAAGTTTGCTTTTCTTGCGGTTGCAGGGGAAGGTGCCGGGAGTGGAGGTTGAGTTGGTGGGGGGTGTGGGCCTGACAAGGGAGTCATGGAGGGAGTGGTCTTTTCGGAACGCTATAGGGGAGGGGAGGGAAATATATCCCTGGTGGTGGGGTCCGTTTGGATGTGGCGGAAATGACGACGGATGATATGAAGTATATGGAGGTTGGTGGGGTGGTAGGTGAGGACCAGTGGGGTTCTGTCCTGGTGGTGATTGGAGGGGCGGGGCTCAAGGGCGGAGGAGCGGGAAGTGGAGGAGATGCGGTGGAGAGCATCGTCGACCACGTCTGGGGGGAAATTGCGGTCTTTGAAAAAGGAGGCCATCTGGGTGGTACGGTATTGGAACTGGTCCTCCTGGGAGCAGATGCGGCGGAGACGAAGGAATTGGGAATATGGGATGGCGTTTTTACAGGGGGCAGGGTGGGAGGAGGTGTAGTCTAGGTAGCTGTGGGAGTCGGTCGGTTTATAGTAAATGTCCGTGTTGATTCGGTTGCCCGAGATAGAAATGGAGAGGTCTAGGAAGGGGAGGGAGGAGTCTGAGATGATCCAGGTGAATTTGAGGTCAGGGTGGAAGGTGTTGGTAAAGTGGATGAACTGTTCAACCTCCTCGTGAGAACACGAGGCAGCGCCGATACAGTCATCGATGTAGCGGAGGAAAAGGTGGGGGGTGGGGCCAGTGTAGCTGCGGAAGATGGACTGTTCCACATATCCTACGAAGAGGCAGGCATAGCTGAGGCCCATGCGGGTGCCCATGGCTACTCCTTTGGTTTGGAGGAAGTGGGAGGATTGGAAAGAGAACTCCCCCTCCCACTCCACCAAGGACATGCAGGTCCTTGGACTCCTCCATCGCCAGACCATAGCAACACGACGGCTGGAGGAAGAGCGCCTCATCTTCTGCCTAGGAACCCTCCAACCACGAGGGATGAACTCAGATTTCCCCAGTTTCCTCATTTCCCCTCCCCCCACCTTGTCTCAGTCCCAACCCTCGAACTCAGCACCACCTTCCTAACCTGCAATCTTCTTCCCGACCTCTCCGCCCCCACCCCCTCTCCGGTCTATCACCCTTCCCTTAACCTCCTTCCACCTATCGCATTTCCAACGCCCCTCCCCCAAGTCCCTCTACCCTACCTTTTATCTTAGCCTGCTTGGCACACTCTCCTCATTCCTGAAGAAGGGCTCATGCCCAAAACGTCAATTCTCCTGTTCCTTGGATGCTGCCTGACCTGCTGCACTTTTCCAGCAACACATTTTCAGCTCTGATCTCCAGCATCTGCAATCCTCACTTTCTCCTTTCCCCAATTTAGCAACCTTCCTTTTGGGTCACTCTTGTCTTAGTCCATGAGTATTCTAAAACTTACAGAATTGTGATCACTATTCCCAAAGTAATCCTGTACTGAAACTTCAACCACCTGGCCGGGCTCATTCCCCAACACCAGGTCCAGAATGGGCCCTTCCCAAATTGGGCTATTTACATACTGCTCTAAAAAAACGCTCCTGGATGCTCCTTACAAATTCTGCTCCATCCAGACCTTTAACACTAAATGAATCCCAGTCAATGTTGGGAAAATTAAAATCTCCCATCACCATCACCCTATTGCTCCTACATCTTTCCGTAATCTGTTTACATATTATCTCAAGTTCGCTGCTGGGAGGCCTGTAGTACAGCCCAACATTGTTACCACGCCCTTCTTATTTCTGAGTTCTGCCCATATTGTTTCACTTCTGAGTCCTCCACAGTGCCCTCCTTTAGCACAGCTGTGATATCCTCTTTGACCATTAATGCAACTCCTTCCACCCCTTTTACCTCCATCTCTATCCAGCCTGAAGCATCTATATCCTGCTTTATTTAGTTGTTAATCTTGCCCTTCCCTCAAGCAAGTCTCAGTAATAGCAATAACTTCATACTCCCGGATACTAATCCAAGCCCTAAGTTCATCTACCTTACCTACTACACTTGTCGCATTAAAACAAATGCACCTCAGACCATCAGTCCCTTTGTGTTCATTATTTGCTCCTTGTCTCGTGTTCGTGGGTGGCTTGGTGGTGCAGTGGTTAGCATTGCTGTCTCACAGTGCAAGAGACATGGGTTCAATTCCCACCTCAGGCAATTGTGGAGTTTGTACATTCTCCCCATGTCTGTGTGGGTTTCCTCCCACAGTCCAAAAATGTGCAGGTTAGATGAATTAGCCATGCTAAATTGCCTGTAGTGTTAGGTGTAGGGGAATGGGTCTGGGTGGTTGCTCTTCAGAGGGTCAGTTGGGCCGAAGGGGCCGTTTTTACACTGTTGGGAATCTAATCTAATCTATTCCCCTTGGTCATGCTGACTTTATTATCTAGTCCCTTACAGACTTTAGTTATTACCTCCTGACTGTCCACTAACCTCCTCATTTGTTTCCCATCCTCCTGCCACATTGGTTTAACCCTCCCCAACAACGTTAGCAAAAGTGCCCCCAGGGACATTGGTTTCAGTCCGGCTCAGGTGTAGACCATCCAATTTGTAATAGTCCCACCTCCCCCAGATCCGGTTGCCATGTCCCAAAAATCTGAACCCCTCCCTCCTGCACCGTCTCTCAAGCCACACAATCATCCTGCCTATTCTTTCATTTCTACTCTGACTAGCATGTGGCACAGATGGTAATCCTGAGATTGCTACCTCTAAGGTCCTACATTTTAACTTGATTCCGAACTCCCTAAATTCTGCTTGTAGGACCTCATCCCATTTGTTTATCTATATTATTTGTGCCTTTATGCACCATGTCAACTGGCTGTTCACCCTCCCCCTTGAAAATGTTCTGAAGCTGATCTGAGACATCCCTGACCTGTGCACCTGGGAGGCAAAATACCATACGGGAGTCTCGTTTTCGACAACAGAACCGTCTATCCATTCCCTTTACAAGTGAACCCCCTCTGACTATAGCCCTTCCACTCTTTTTCCTGCCCTTCTGTACAGCAGAGCCACGGTGCCATGAACCTGGCTACTGCTGCCTTCCCCTGGTGAGCCATCTCCCCTAGCCATGTCCAAAACGGTATACCTGTTTTGGAGGGAGATGACCACAGGGGACACCTGTACTGCCTCCCTGGTTTTGCTCTGCCTTTTGGTCACCCATTCCATTTCCCCTCAGCAATCCTAATCTGCAGTGTGACCAATTCACTAAACATGCTATTTCTGACCAACTTAGCATTGCATATGCTCCAAAGTGAGTCCATTCGCAGCTTCAGAGTCATCATGCAGTCTAACAAGAGCTGCAGCTGGACACACTTCCTGCACATGAAGGAGTCAGAGACATCCCTGAGCTCCCACATTGAGCAAGAGCAGCATAACACGGGTCTGAGATCTCCTGTCATTTTTACACTTAAGCTTAACTTAGTCCAACCATAATATCAATTAATAGATAAATGAAAAAGGAAAATAAAGAAAAAATGTTTACCAATCACATGAGAAAAAAGAAATAGAAAAGCCTTACCTGATCAACACACCATTTAGTTTTTTTGGTCAGAGGAGGAGGGTGGTTGGGAGACTCCAAATGTGTCGTGTCTCGAGTTCAACTGCTGCTGAAATGTATCAGGTCACTCACCTTCCCAGAGTGCAATTCGACCAGTCCCACTCAGCTCCTCACTCTCCCCGCTCCCCCTCAGCTCCTCACTCTCCCCGCTCCCACTCAGCTCCTCACTCTCCCCAATCCCACTCAGCTCCTCACTCTCCCCACTCCCTCTCAGCTCCTCACTCTCCCCGCTCCCACTCAGCTCCTCACTCTCCCCACTCCCCCTCAGCTCCTCACTCTCCCCGCTCCCACTCAGCTCCTCACTCTCCCCAATCCCCCTCAGCTCCTCACTCTCCCCAATCCCCCTCAGCTCCTCACTCTCCCCAATCCCCCTCAGCTCCTCACTCTCCCCACTCCCCCTCAGCTCCTCACTCTCCCCACTCCCCCTCAGCTCCTCACTCTCCCCACTCCCCCTCAGCTCCTCACTCTCCCCACTCTCACTCAGCTCCTCACTCTCCCCACTCCCCCTCAGCTCCTCACTCTCCCCACTCCCCCTCAGCTCCTCACTCTCCCCACTCTCACTCAGCTCCTCACTCTCCCCACTCCCACTCAGCTCCTCACTCTCCCCAATCCCCCTCAGCTCCTCACTCTCCCCACTCCCCCTCAGCTCCTCACTCTCCCCACTCCCCCTCAGCTCCTCACTCTCCCCACTCCCCCTCAGCTCCTCACTCTCCCCACTCTCACTCAGCTCCTCACTCTCCCCACTCCCCCTCAGCTCCTCACTCTCCCCAATCCCCCTCAGCTCCTCACTCTCCCCACTCCCCCTCAGCTCCTCACTCTCCCCACTCCAACTCAGCTCCTCACTCTCCCCGCTCCCACTCAGCTCCTCACTCTCCCCACTCCCCCTCAGCTCCTCACTCTCCCCGCTCCCACTCAGCTCCTCACTCTCCCCAATCCCCCTCAGCTCCTCACTCTCCCCAATCCCCCTCAGCTCCTCACTCTCCCCAATCCCCCTCAGCTCCTCACTCTCCCCGCTCCCACTCAGCTCCTCACTCTCCCCACTCCCCCTCAGCTCCTCACTCTCCCCGCTCCCACTCAGCTCCTCACTCTCCCCAATCCCCCTCAGCTCCTCACTCTCCCCAATCCCCCTCAGCTCCTCACTCTCCCCACTCCCCCTCAGCTCCTCACTCTCCCCACTCCCCCTCAGCTCCTCACTCTCCCCACTCTCACTCAGCTCCTCACTCTCCCCACTCCCCCTCAGCTCCTCACTCTCCCCACTCCCCCTCAGCTCCTCACTCTCCCCACTCTCACTCAGCTCCTCACTCTCCCCACTCCCACTCAGCTCCTCACTCTCCCCAATCCCCCTCAGCTCCTCACTCTCCCCACTCCCCCTCAGCTCCTCACTCTCCCCACTCCCCCTCAGCTCCTCACTCTCCCCACTCCCCCTCAGCTCCTCACTCTCCCCACTCCCCCTCAGCTCCTCACTCTCCCCACTCTCACTCAGCTCCTCACTCTCCCCACTCCCCCTCAGCTCCTCACTCTCCCCAATCCCCCTCAGCTCCTCACTCTCCCCACTCCCCCTCAGCTCCTCACTCTCCCCACTCCAACTCAGCTCCTCACTCTCCCCGCTCCCACTCAGCTCCTCACTCTCCCCACTCCAACTCAGCTCCTCACTCTCCCCGCTCCCACTCAGCTCCTCACTCTCCCCAATCCCCCTCAGCTCCTCACTCTCCCCAATCCCCCTCAGCTCCTCACTCTCCCCACTCCCACTCGGTCCCTTGCTCTTACTGTTCCCACTACTGCTGAAATCAAAGGCCGCTGACAGTTGTGACTTCATACATTCTCCCTGTGTCTGCGTGGGTTTCCTCCGTTTGCTCCAGTTTCCTCCCACAGTCTAAAGATGTGCAGGTTAGGCAGATTGGCCATGAGAAACGCAAGATAACAGGGATAGAGTAGGGTGGTGAGTCTGGATGGGGTGTTCCTCTGAGAGTTGTTATGGATTTGTTGGGCCAAATAGCTTGTTCCCACACTTGAGGAATTCTATGCGGTGAAGAGGCTGGCATGAAATGATCACTGAAACAGCTGCACTGAGGCTAGTATCCTGTCACCAATCAACTATTATTTCCATGTGCACAGCCAGTCCCTTGACTGAGGAGACCTTCTGAATCTCCAGATGATATCTGACAGCCAGGGCTCCCTGATTGACTGAGGTTAACAATCCCAATCAAGGATCTCATCGTCAATGAGATCCATCTAGCCCTGGTTCCAATCACTACAATCACAGATATTGGAGGCTGGTGGAGTTATAACAAATGACGGGCATGAGTACATGGGGTGCTGGTTGGGGTCAGCAGAAAACAGGGATGAACATGGAGATGGGGGCCAGTTCAGGGCTTGAAAAGTGGTAAGATGTTCTGAAAATGAAGATGTTATTTGACCAGGAACCGTTCAGCAGCACAGGGATGATTGGTGGAAAGGCATTTGCTGTGAGTTGGGAGATAGGTCCTAAGGTCATCAATGGCCTTTGTGTAACTCCCTGCCACCAATCCTTCTCACTGGTCTTATTATAACCTTGTGTAACCATGTGGCAAAAGAGACCCACACAATATCTTCAGTGGATTATGGGCTTAGTGTTGATTAACGGTAGTAGGTTTGCTACATATTGCTTAATAGCTAATTACAATAAATCCATGCGACATGAGGATCTCTTGTGAGACATAGAGTTTAAACATTAGTGATGATTACTGATAGCTACATGGACTTTGCCCTATAACAGCAACTAGAACACCAAAACACTCACTAAGCTGGCAAACTCTTTCCAGCATCAACCCTTTATGTTACTGATGAATGAAGCTTATCTTGATAATGTTAATTACCCTTTCAGATACTGGCTACCTTAGCCAACATGCCCTGGTCACCTTGCCACCATTCTGCTGTGATTTGTACAAACCAAAGCAACTTGCATTTATGTGACATCCTTGTCAAAATATCCTCTGGTGCAGCTGGTGTATTATCAGACAACATGAACACTCAGCCATGTCATACTACGTTACGACAGATGACTAAACATTTGGTCAAAGAGGTGGTTTTTAAATCGTGTCTGAATGCAGAAAGGCATGGTCAAGACAGAGAGAGATAAGGAGGAAATTCCAGTGTTTTTAGTTCACCAGAAGCTGTAGTGCAAAGGGTTAATTACATCTTGACTCTAAGAGTACCTACTGAGCATGTATAAAAGGGGTCTATGTCATGGTAGCATCAGATTACCTGGAGCCTTAATCTGTAATTCTTCATGAGCACTGCCCTCTCTTCCTATTCCCTGTAAATAGTGATGAATAATGAAGCCTGCTAAAGCTCATTCCAAAATGTATAAACCTCACATTCCTCCATGCTAGAGCAATGACTGGATCCATGGCACCAGAAGCAAAATGGCAGGAAAGGCCTGAGTGAAGCCCACAGATGGTACAGTGTTATAGGGAAATTGGAGTCAGCCCAGTGATCCACCCCAAAAGTGCAGGGTGGGGATAGCACCTGACAAGAAGCTCAGTGGTGATAGGGATCAAACTGCAGAGAGCAAAAGCCCATGCAAAAGCTGGGGGACCACAGCAGAAGGAACAGAGCAGGGAGTGTGAGAAACAACAAGTAAACAAGACATACAAAACCTAACTCAGCCTCTGAGAGTAAATGATTAGAGTGAATTGAAGGAACTTTCAGTGGTGGGGTATCGGCATAAAATCAGAAAATCCACCATCTATACGACAAGGCACGGCTGATTCCATTAAAGAATCCCTTTGGCAGGAAAGCAACCTAATCAATTTTAGAGAGAGTCTCAAGTGCAAAGAGAGACACCAGAGCATAGATGCAGCAGCAACATAGAAAATTAACCACAGCAGTCTGTGGGCACCCTGGCAGCAGGAGGCACCCAAGAGCTGGATGAAGTCTTCCTGGGGAAGGTGGCAGGTCCACCTGAACTCTCTGACTTGGGAAGACCCATAGAATGAGCTCTTGTATGCTGGAGTGGATAAAGCGTGGCGCTGGAAAAAGCACAGCAGGCCAGGCAGCATCTGAGGAGCAAGAGAGTCAACGTTTCAGTCTTAACCCTTCATCAGGACTGGGGAGGGGGAAGGTGGCTGAGAGATAAGTGGGGGAGTGGGTATAGGTCTACGGGAAAAGAAGTTGGGAAAAGTAGTTGGGATGGCGATAGTTGGGTGAAGGTAAATGAGGTGTTCCTCCTCCAGTTGGGGGTGGTGTTGGGTAGGCGGTGGAGGAGGCCCAGAATGGACATGTCATCAGGGGAGGGGGAGGGGGAATTTGAAATGGATGGCTACAGGAAGGTGGGGTCGGTTGGTGCATATGGACTAGAAATATTCCCTGAAATGTTTCATGGGACAAGTTTGTGCTCGGTCTCTCCGATGTAGAGGAGACCACATTGCAAGTGTGAGAAACAAAGCCCACTCACTTCAATAATTTCAGTCCGAGACAAGATCTGAATCAGTAGTGTCATTTATTTTACACTTGCAAGTGGGTGTGATGTCCAGTGCCTATAAGGTAGAGGACATACACACACCAAGTTCAATTCATATATAATATTTATATGATTTGATGTCTTTTGTTTTACATTGCTCCTCCCCTGCTTACATCGTCCACTTCCCTAAGACCGGCCCCCATTACTCCTGTTTACCTCTTGCCTTATCCGGCCTTGTCTGTGACAAAATGCTTATTCCTGGCCTTACAAGGCTGTTTGACCTTACCCTGCTATAGGTCATTGTTAGGCATATTCTTTCTTCATCATCATCTACCCCCTTCATCTGTGCCTTTCCCGAGGCCATTCTGATCCCTATGACCCTTTTAATTGGGGTTTGTTCCTGTGATTTTGTAAAAGTGGGAAGCAGATGTTTATACCTACTGTTTGTACAGCCGTATCTAGCTTAACTTCATCCTCTCACAACATCTTATCTATTTGCCCATCGTGCCTACTATTGTTCATTGGCACATCTCATTCTGACATACAATTTTAGCTAATACAAAAACAATTCTACATTTCCTCTACATCGTTTCCATTCTTGTTGACTCAGCTCTTGACTAAAACAATTACACACTGGTGTGAGTTCACCTCCTTTGTAAAATGGAATTGCAGAAGTAACACTAATCCACCTATATCCCACAATTCCCCCTCTTTCTTTTAATTACCATTTGTTATCTTCTGCAAATATTTTGTTTTTAAGCATCGCCCCCGAAATTCGCAAGCATCATCCCGCAGATTTCATCCATCTTGGTCTCACTCATCTCCTCATTATTTAGTCGATAAAGTCCTTCAGCCTGATTCCCTTTTAGGGGCATCTGTTTCATTAAGGCTGTTTCAATCAGCCTTTGGGTGAGTCCTCGTATACAGGGTATGATACAGCAGCCAATGGCTACTAATACTCCGACTACTACTATCAGGGAAGTAAGGATGGAAACCACCACCCCCTTCCATTTCCCAAACCATGATTCCAGCCATCCTGTGAGAGATGTATCTACTCCTGAATTCTCAGCCAGTTCCTCTGCTAAGGTAGTCAATCCCCTTAAGGCCCGAGTAATTGAACCATCAGGTGCAGTGTTATTAGGAATAAAGGTACAACAGCTTCCTCCTAACATCACACACACACCCCCTTTTTCTGCTAAAATCATACCAAGGGCCATTCTGTTTTCCCATGCCATCCTACTTGTCGCATCAAGCTGTTCTGATATTCCTTTAATCGCATCTCTTGTATAATTTATAAATCGCTGTTGATTATAGAAAATGTAATTTATCCAATCTACATTTTTATTAATTGTTACCCACCAAAAGAGAGCTGACTCAAAGCCTGCTGCAATCTGGCTACGAGCCTTAAATTCATCCGGTACCCCCCTAGGGACTCCTACCGAATCAAGATAAATCCTGTCTTCAAAAGAAGTGTCTAACAGTAATCTCTTACCCCTTCCCTTTTTCCCTCCTGTCTTTTCCTTCTCAAATGCCAGGGTAAATGGAATTGCCAATTGTACAATTGCACATATCCCTCTCCAATCCGGAGGTAGGGTGGGTCTCAATATTTTGCCTCCACAGTACCACCACAGATCCGCTCGGGGAACCTTTAGTGCTGAGTAGTTCCCTCCCTTCTCCGTTTCGGTGACATTCTTAATCTCTGTACATAGTTTCAACTCCCCCAAATCTTTCAACCGACTTGTACCTCGTCTACGCACACACGAGGTGTGATTTCCAATTGCAGCAGAAAACAGGGGGGGGAGCTTTTACATCTTTCTTCTCCAAGGGAGGAAACATCAGTGATAGGGAGGTACAGTTCCTATCATTCCATGCAGTCTCATCCTGATACAGGGCTATCATACATTTCATGCCCTTCCTGTCTCGCTTCCACCCGAGCGGAAAGGGAACCCCCGGGCCACTGGCCGACCGGAGGCACATGCAGAGCAATTGCTTTTGTTCAGACTTTTTACAGTATACTTTACCCATTCAACCCAGGCATTTGCATCCCCGTACCCAGTTTCTATTTCAATGGTCTGTTTCAAGTCCTTTACGTCTATAAATTTTACTACTTTAGGATCAGCGGGAGGGGTGAAAGATTGTATATTACCCAGTAGTTCTACCCGTTTTCCCTGTCCTACACTAATTCAAAAACAATAGCCCAAGAAATCCTTCCCATTTGCTTTCATTTCTATCCCAAATGTTTCATTTAATTGTATCTCATAGGTGGCCCCACCCAGGATTGTTTCGTGCCATGTGGTTTTCCTTATTGTTAGGTATATTGGGTTACACTTTTTATCAGGGCAATCGCGAGCTGGTCGGAAGGGGGCCCGGTGTACTGTGACGAGACCATTATACTAAGTACCATCCCCAAGGCCATCCCCATAGGACTTAAGATGTATCTCAGAGCTGCGATACTGCCTCTGATTATCTACGTCCCCACAATTTACTAAGCTACATACATCAGCGTCTATTACTTGTGGGTTATCAGATTCAGGAACCGTTAATAATACATATGAAAATGATATTTGATGAAATGCCAATACTAAGAGGGCTAGCATCATAACTCTAAGCATTCCCAGTATTCTAAACATCATGCTGAAGCACAAAAAGACTTAATATACAATCTTACAGAAATAATCCCGCGCTCGTGTCTCCACTGTATAATTAGTTACTCAAAGTCTCTTTAGTCTGAGTTTCAGCGTTTCTTGCGTTGATTCGTCTGTCCAGACTTCTTCCTCCACGGGAGGGTCCACTGGCCCTTTGATCCGAGTGTAGTGAGTCCAGCCTTTCTCCACTGTCCTTATTGCTGTTTCGGTAGTCAAAAGAGCCTGGTACGGCCCTTCCCAGTCCGGCTGTAATTTAGTCTTTGTCCATGATTTTACTAAGATCCAATCGCCCGGCCGGATGGACTGAACGGTGAATTCAAGGGGTGGAGTCTGTTCCAATAAACCCTGTTTCCTTAGGAAAGACAAAGAGGAGGACAAACCCAGTATGTACTTCTTTAAAAACAAATCTTTAGTTTCGGGAATTGGCAATTCTCCATTCGTTCCCAAGTAAGGTAATCCAAATAAGATTTCATAGGGGGATAGTCCCAAGTCTTTCCTTGGGGCTGTTCGTACTCACAAGAGAGCTATAGGTAAACATTTGGTCCAAGGGAGTCTGGTTCCTATTATCAGTTTAGAGAGCTGTCGTTTGAGTGTTTGGTTCATTCTCTCAACCCTTCCCGATGATGGCGGGTGCCACGGAGTATGGAACTCCCAGGAAATTCCCAACCCTTTCATTACCCCCTGTAACACTTTAGAAGTAAAGTGAGTTCCTTGATCGGAATCAATATGGTTCACGAGCCCATATCGGGGAATTACGTGCTCCAATATTGTTTTAGACACTCCACTTGCAGTGGCGGTAGCTAGGGGGTATGCCTCAACCCAACCAGATAAATGATCTACTATGACCAACATATATTTTAGTCTGCCTACCCTGGGGAGTTCAGTATAATCTACTTGTATACTCTGGAAAGGTCTCAATCCTGGGTCTCTTCCTCCCGGGGTCTGTTTTCTCAAGACTTTCTTATTTACCTTTTTGCATATGATACATCCCTCACATATTTGTTTAGCAATTGTATATATTCCTTTACATCCATATTCCCTAAGAACTAAATCACATATTGCTTGTACTCCCCAATGGCTGCCTTGGTGTAGGACAGCCATAATCTCTCGCATCATCATTTTGTTTAACATTTCCCTTCCATCAGGTAACCTCCAGTGCCCGTCTGCTGTTTTTACAGCCCCTAAATCTCTCAATTCATTTTCTTCACTTTCAGTAAATATAGGAGCTTCCCGAGGACCTGGAACAGTAGGTATTAGGGAATGAATCACCACTTCTTGTGGGTTCAGGGCTGCTTCCTTAGCTACTTCATCGGCTAATCTATTTCCCCTAACTTCTAGTTCATTTCCTTTCTGATGACCATTTACATGCACTACTGCTATTTCTCGGGGAAGTAATAGGGACTCCAAGACCCATTTAATCAATTCTTCATGTACTAATTCTTCCCCTCGGCTGTTGATCAGCCCTCGTTCCTGCCATATCTTACCG
The DNA here is from genome assembly GCF_047496795.1 of Chiloscyllium punctatum. NCBI lineage: Eukaryota > Metazoa > Chordata > Chondrichthyes > Orectolobiformes > Hemiscylliidae > Chiloscyllium > Chiloscyllium punctatum. The sequence goes on along the minus strand of NC_092762.1, from coordinate 36,770,703 downwards.
AAAGTGTGCACAACACCAAATGCATATTTAGAGTCAGTGTATACTGTTCCCTCTTTATTCTCTAATGCCCTAAGGGCTCTTTCCAATGCATAGAGTTCACAAGTCTGAGCTGACCACCCATTTGGCAACCTTCCTGCCTCCATCACACTACTGTTTGTCCCGTCTATGACTGCATACCCATTATATCTTTTCCCTTCAATCACCCGGGATGATCCGTCTATAAAAAGTCTAGCCCCTGCATGAAATGGAACATCTCTCAGGTCCATGCGGACCTTAGTTTGGTATTCTATAATGTCAAGGCAATCATGCCCTGGATTCTGAGGAGAGTCTCCTTCCCCTTTCCAAAGAAAGGCAGCTGGATTTAAACAATTGTCCGTGACCAACACTAGATCATCCTTTTCTATTAATATTGCCTCATATTTCAGAATCCGCGAGTCTGTCAACCATCGCCCAGCTTTTTGGTTTAGGATTGTTCTCACTTGGTGTGGAGTGCTTACTATTAGGGCTCCCCCAAATGTAAGCTTTCTGCTTTCCTCCACCAACAGGGCAGTGGCAGCCACGGCCTGCACACACTCAGGCCACCCCCGGGATACTGGATCCAGTAGCTTCGAAAGATATGCTACTGGTTGTCTCATTCCTCCCCACCTCTGGGTCAATACTCCCAAAGCCGCTCCCTTATCCACGGTAGCAAAGAGGGGGAAAGGTTTATCTAGAGAAGGTAAGGCTAACACGGGGGCATGGATCAGATCTCTTTTGAGTTTCTCAACTAGTTCTTTTTCCTCATCATCCCAACTTAGACACTTTGGTTCCTCCTCTAATAGTTTGAGATATAATTTCTTAGTCTTCTGTGCATAGGAATCAATCCACAATCTGCAATAACCCGTTAGACACAAAAATTTACGTAACTCCCTTTTAGTCCTGGGCAGCAGCATCCCCACTATTCCCTCGATCCGTTCCGGGCTTATCTTTCGCTTTCCCTCACTAACTAAATGTCCCAAGTATTTCACTTCTTGCTCCACATATTGTATTTGTTTTTAGATACTCGCAGTCCCTGCTGACCCAGGAAATTCAATAATTTGTTAGTGCCTTCTACTACTCTTTCTCTTCTTTTTCCTGTTACTAAGAGGTCGTCTACATACTGCAACAGGGTAGTCCCCTTGGGGCTGCTAAATTTCTCCAATATTTGTTCTAACATCTGTCCAAATAAATTCGGGGATTCCGTAAACCCCTGGGGAAGCACAGTCCACCGGTATTGCTGTTTTCATCCTGTCTTAGGGTCTTCCCACTCAAAGGCAAACAAATTCCTACTTTCCTCTGCCAAGGGACAGGCCCAAAAGGCATCCTTTAAATCTATCACACTAAACCATTTGTGGTCATGAGGGATCTTACTTAATAAGGTATAGGGGTTTGGCACCACTGGGTGCTTGATCTGTACTATTCGATTCAATGTTACATAGAACATAGAACATAGAAGAATACAGCGCAGTACAGGCCCTTCGGCCCTCGATGTTGCGCCGATCAAAGCCCACCTAACCTACACTAACCCACTATCCTCCATATGCCTATCCAATGCCCGCTTAAATACCCATAAAGAGGGAGAGTCCACCACTGCTACTGGCAGGGCATTCCATGAACTTACGACTCGCTGAGTGAAGAACCTACCCCTAACATCAGTCCTATATCTACCCCCCCTTAATTTAAAGCTATGCCCCCTTGTAATAGCTGACTCCATACGTGGAAAAAGGTTCTCACTGTCAACCCTATCTAACCCCCTAATCATCTTGTACACCTCTATCAAGTCACCCCTAAACCTTCTTTTCTCCAATGAAAACAATCCCAAGTGCCTCAGCCTTTCCTCATAGGATCTTCCTACCATACCAGGCAACATCCTGGTAAACTTCCTCTGCACCCGTTCCAGTGCCTCCACATCCTTCCTATAGTATGGCGACCAAAACTGCACACAATATTCCAGATGCGGCCGCACCAGAGTCTTATACAACTGCAACATGACCTCAGGACTCCGGAACTCAATTCCTCTACCAATAAAAGCCAGTACGCCATATGCCTTCTTCACTGCACTATTTACCTGGGTGGCAACTTTCAGAGATCTGTGTACATGGACACCAAGATCCCTCTGCTCTTCCACACTACCAAGTATCCGACCATTAGCCCAGTACCCCATCTTTTTGTTACTCTTACCAAAGTGAATCACCTCACACTTAGCTACATTGAACTCCATTTGCCACCTTTCTGCCCAGCTCTGCAGCTTCTCTATATCCCGCTGTAACCTGCCACATCCTTCCTCACTGTCTACAACTCCTCCGACTTTCGTATCATCCGCAAACTTGCTCAGCCAACCTTCTAACCCTTCCTCCAGGTCATTTATAAAAATGACAAACAGCAATGGTCCCAAAACAGATCCTTGCGGAACACCGCTAGTGACGGCACTCCAAGATGAACCTTTGCCATCAACTACTACCCTCTGTCTTCTTCCAGCCAGCCAATTCCTAATCCAAACCTCCAACTCACCCTCAATGCCATATCTCTGTATTTTCTGCAGTAGCCTACCATGGGGGACCTTATCAAACGCCTTACTAAAATCCATATATACCACATCTACCGCTTTCCCCTCATCTACCTCCTTAGTCACCTTCTCAAAGAATTCAATAAGGTTTGTGAGGCACGACCTGCCCTTCACAAAACCATGCTGACTATCCTTGATCACATCATTCTTATCCAGATGTGCATAAATCCTATCCCTTACAATTCTCTCTAAGACTTTGCCCACAACAGAAGTGAGACTCACTGGCCTATAGTTACTAGGATTATCCCTACTCCCCTTCTTGAACAAGTGAACCACGTTTGCTAGCCTCCAGTCCTCTGGCACTACTCCTGTAGACAAAGAGGACACAAAAATCAAGGCCAATGGCTCTGCAATCTCCTCCCTTGCTTCCCAGAGAATCCTAGGATAAATTCCATCAGGCCCAGGGGACTTATCTATTTTCACCCTTGCCAGAATTTCCAACACCTCTTCTCTACCTATCTCAAAGCCATCCATTCTACTTATTCGTGCCTCAGTATTCATATCGACAACAATGTCCTGTTCCTGAGTGAATACTGACGAAAAGTATTCATTCAGTGCCTCCCCAATCTCTTCAGCCTCCACACGCAACTTCCCATTACTATCCTTGATTGGACCTATTCCTACCCTAGTCATTCTTTTATTCCTAACATACCTATAGCCTTAGGGTTTTCCCTAATCCTACCAACTAAGGTCCTTTCATGTCCCCTCCTTGCTGCTCTTAGCTCTCTCTTCAGGTCCTTCCGGGCTACCTTATAACTCTCAATCGCCCCTATTGAACCTTCACGCCTCATCTTTACAAAGGCCGCCCTCTTCCATTTAGCAAGGGATTCCAATTCCTTATTAAACCACGGCTCCCTCACACGACCCTTTCCTCCCTGCCTGATAGGTACCTACTTATCAAGGACACTCAATAGTTGCTCCTTGAACAAGTTCCACATATCAATTACGCTCTTGCCTTGGAATCTACTTTTCCAATCCACACATCCTAAGTCATGCCTCACCGCATCATAATTTCCCTGCCCCCAGCTATAACTCTTGCCCTGTAGTACACACTTATCCCTCTCCATCACTAGGGTAAAAATCACCGAATTGTGGTCACTGTCCCCAAAGTGCTCACCTACCTCTAGTTCTAATACCTGGCCTGGTTCGTTACCCAGAACCAAATCCAATATGGCCTCACCTCTTGTTGGCTTATCTACATATTGTGTCAGGAAACTCTCCTGCACACATTGGACAAACACTGACCCATCTAACGAACTTGAGCTATAGCTTTCCCAATCAATATCAGGAAAGTTAAAGTCCCCCATAACAACCACCCTATTACTGTCACTCTTCTCCTGAATCATCTTCGCAATCCTTTCTTCAACGATTCTAGGACTATTAGGAGGCCTGTAAAAGACTCCTAACAGGGTGACCTCACCTCTCCTATTCCTAACCTCAACCCAAACTACCTCAGATGGCAAATCTTCATCCATCTTCCTTTCCACCGCTGTAATACTATCTTTGACAAGCAAAGCCACACCCCCCCCTCTTTTACCCCCACCTCTGACCCTACTAAAATATTTAAACCCTGGAACCTGCAACAGCCAATCCTGTCCCTGATCTAGCCATGTCTCCGTAATAGCCACAACATCGAAGTCCCAGGTACCAACCCAATGTTCTCTAATCCTGCACTAATCGGTAAGTTCCATCGGATTTCCGTACTGGTAGTATTGGGGTATTATAAGGAGACATACATGGCTCCAACAGTCCATCTCTAATCAGTCCCTCAATTACTGGCTGCAGTCCTCATTTACCTTCTATGGAAATGGGATATTGTCACTCACAGACAACGTCCCCTTTCCTTTTTAAATTTATTTCTTGGGGAGGGATCTGTATTTTTCCACGATTCCCTTCTCTAGCCCATACAATAGGGTCTATCTCTCTCTCCATATCCTCTGTCAACATTGCCATTTGGACAACTAATTCTTTTTCCTGAATTCCAATCTCCAGTCCTAAGAGGATAATTAAATCTCTCCCTAGTAAGTTACTTCCTATATCAGGGATATACAACAATTCCCCTTTGACCCTATCCTTAGGACCTTCTATCATCATAGGTTCAAATACTGGAACAGTAAATTCTTCCCCTTTTACCCTCGAAACAGTAATTGACCGTGTTGACATTCCTACTTTCTTTGGTTTAAAATTCAACGATGACCGTGCTGCCCCCGTATCTACTAGGAAGACTACCTCTTCCCTATAGGGTCCCACCTTCAGGTTTATCAAGGGTTCCTGGTGGGCCCCCGAGGGCAGGAACCCCTGACACCCCTATTCTTCATCAAAATTCATAAGCGGAATTGCCCTCTCTTCCCTTTTCAGAGCCGGACATTCCCGCTTAAAGTGCCCTATCTTTCCGCAATAATAGCATCCTGCCTGTGGAGTCCTCCAGCTCTGCCCCTGTCGCTCGAACCCTCTATCAAACGCTCCCCCTTGTCCTCTCTGTCCGACATGCTGCCACCCGCCCCTCCGGTTGGTCACTATTGGTTCTACTCTTTTCTTTAACTACCTCATCAACCGCAGCTACCATCATTTTCACCTTCTGTTTCTGTCTCTCACCCTCTCTCTTTACAAACACTTTCTGTGCCTCTCTTAACAAATCATCTAATGGTTTTTCGCTCCACCCTTCTATCTTCTGTATCTTTCTCTGTATGTCTGGCCATGCCTTTGTCACAAAATGTACTTTCAAAAGACCCTGTGCCACTGGGTCCTCAGGGTTCATTCCAGAATATTTCCGCATTGAGTCTCTTAATCTTGGCAAGAAAGCTGAGGGAGTCTCATCTTTCTCCTGTCTAACTTCAAAGGCTTTAGTCAAATTCTGTGACTTTGGAACTGCCTCTCTTATTCCTTTTAGAATCAGGTCTTTCAATTCCCTCATTTCTTCTCTATGCTCCAGATTTTGATTTTCCCACTGGGGTCTCTGAGGGGAAACTTCACCTCTCCCTGTCCAGCATCCCCATCTCCAATCGGATGTTCCCTGTCCCATATTTTAATGGCTGCTCCCCGTATAAGTCCCCTTTCTTCCCCAGTAAATAGTATATTCAAAATAGACATTAACTCAGCCCAGGTATACTGACTGGGCCCCAAAAATTGATCAATTTGTTCAGACAGCCCCACCGGATCCTCAACCAGGACCTTCATTTCTTTTTTAAATGTTCTGACCTCCCCACTGCTGAGGGGGGCACTTACAAACCCAATCTCTTTATCCCCTATTGGTACCTCCCGAAGGGGATAAGTCATTACGTTCTTCCCTTTTTTTTTGTTTTCCCCCCCTTAGGCTTTGATTTAGATCCTCCGGTGCCCTCCTCTACATCTACTGCAGCTGTGCTTTCTTGAGGGTCAGGAACAACAACATCCACGTCTACTGCCCCTTCATCCTCCTCTCGTGAATCATCTGTTTCCTGTCCCTGTCTGTCTGTCTCTCCTCCTCCCCCATTTTCACCTAACCTGATTTTATGGTATGGGGGAGGCAAACAGCCAAGAGGATCCCAGGGACTAGGTGGGGCAGAGGGGGGAATCCTTTGTCTTTACTACCATCATTCCCAAACTGCCTTTCCAACAGGTTGCATAGTCCGCCTCCTCTTGACTAAAAGGTTGTTTCTTATTCACATACAAACCTAAATACTGACAGACCCAATCCTCGTCCGAACCATACTTTGGCCAGAAGACAGCCGGACGAAGGATTGGTTCTTTGGTCCATACTAAACAACAATATTTAATCATTTTCTTTTTATCCTTTTCCCTTGTACAAGTATTACTTGTCCATTCCCGCAACATCCTCCCCAACGGACTTTCAGGAGGAATGTTACCAGGGACTTTTTCTTCTTCCTGTACTCCGTGACAGCTACTCTGCCTACCCCCCATTTCCCGGGGCCCTCGCTAGTCCCTCAGCGAGTAAGTACCCCTTGTCCCGGCCACCAAGGCAATACTTAAAAGTCAGGTTTCTTACCTTGGTCTGTGCACAGAGTTGCCTGGCCCCTTGTCGCCGTAGTTTCTATCGACCTCCTATCCCTGTCTGATTCAGATGACACTCTTGTGGGATTCGTACCAGTCGCCCAAGGGAGCAGACCAAACCAGGACACGAGACCGCTCCTCAATGGGGAACGGGACGCATCTTCCCAGTGTCCAAGGCCAGCCACTCCCCCCAGTGATGGAAGAAAATCCCGGACGAGCCCCCAATTGTGAGAAACAAAGCCTACTCACTTCAATAATTTCAGTCCGAGACAAGATCTGAATCAGTAGTGTCATTTATTTTCCACTTGCAAGTGGGTGTGATGTCCAGTGCCTATAAGGTAGAGGACATACACACACCAAGTTCAATTCATATATAATATTTATATGATTTGATGTCTTTTGTTTTACATTGCTCCTCCCCTGCTTACATCGTCCACTTCCCTAAGACCGGCCCCCATTACCCCTGTTTACCTCTTGCCTTATCCGGCCTTGTCTGTGATAAAATGCTTATTCCTGGCCTTACAAGGCTGTTTGACCTCATCCTGCTGTAGGTCATTGTTAGGCATATCCTTTCTTCATCATTATCTACCCCCTTCATCTGTGCCTTTCCCGAGGCCATTCTGATCCCTATGACCCTTTTAATTGGGGTTTGTTCCTGTGATTTTGTAAAAGTGGGAAGCAGATGTTTATACCTACTGTTTGTACAGCCGTATCTAGCTTAACTTCATCCTCTCACAACATCTTATCTATTTGCCCATCGTGCCTACTATTGTTCATTGGCACATCTCATTCTGACATACAATTTTAGCTAATACAAAAACAATTCTACATTTCCTCTACATTGTTTCCATTCTTGTTGACTCAGCTCTTGACTAAAACAATTACACACTGGTGTGAGCTCACCTCCTTTGTAAAATGGAATTGCAGAAGTAACACTAATCCACCTATATCCCACACAAGTAATGGATGGAGTGAATGAGGTATGTTGGGAAAAACTAACTCGCGCTAATATTGTGGAGGCTGAATTTGTGGATTAAATGTGAGATAGTTTCTTAGCCCTATACAGGGCAACCACTTTATCTGTTGGTATGGTTACCACAATTTCATGTTACCTATGGTTTACTGCAGCCTGAACATATTACATGAAACATTCTAGAACCAGGGCCAACTGGGGGCTGCCCAGGAGGTAAATTTCCCATTTGAGTGAATGGGTTTGCTCCTATCCGTGGTTTCGGGCATCCGCAGTGGGTCTTGAAACGTAGCCCCTGTGGGTATGGGGGACTTCTCTACATTGAGGAAACAAACAGGGATTGGGCTATTTTATGTCTAATATTATGCAAAATGGCTGATTAATAATCCTGATGTAATAGACCCCTTAGGAAAAGGTGAGCATAATATCATTTATTTTACCTTGTAAAAGTTTGCAAATACTTGAAAAACACAATTGAAAACGAGGAAACTATGATGCTATAGGGGACAAAATGGCTATTGTGACTTCAAAAACTACAAATTTGAGGTATGATGCTAAATTGGCAATGGCCAACATTTAATAAATTAATTGTGTAAAATGAAAATATATTCCCTTAATGCACAAAAATCTGGCAAGAGGTGTTCCAACTGTGGCTAACAACAACAAAAAGGCAGTTGTGTTCCTCCAGGTGCTCTGGTTTCCTCCCATGATCCAAAGATGTGCAAGTTAGGTGAATTGACCATGCTAAATTGCCCCATGGTGTCCAGAGATGTGCAGGCTAGGTGTGTTAACTATGGGAAAAATGTAGGATTGTAGGGGGATGGCTTTGGGTGGGATACTCTTCGGAGGGTCAATGTGGACTTGTTGGGCCAAATGGGGCCTGTTTCCACACTGTAGGGATTCCAAAGTATTCATAATCCACCTAAACATCTTTGGACTGTGGGAGGAAGCCAGAAAATCTCCATGGGGAAAATGTGCAAACTCCACACAGTCATTGGAGGGTGCATTCGAACCCAAGCCCCTGGCGCTCTGAAGCAGCAGTGCTAACCACTGAGCCCCCTGCCACTCTTCAGATCTTACATAAACAACATGAATCAGTATTCTGTTGGATGCAAGAGAAAAAGGAATGGATTGTCTTGGTGGTTGATTCTGCAGTGAAGAAAATTCTTCAACCTCCCTTCATTGAATTTGGGGCATAGCAGGTATTAAAGTCTAAGTGAGAGGGGAAATGCTTGCTACCCATTTATACATTGAAAGAGAGATCACAGAGACCCTGTCTATGCTTTCTAACCACTATTCATTATTTTATTCTTACATGGGATGCAGGCATCATTGGGAAGAACAGCACATGTTTCCCTTCATTAACTGAAATATTCCAGAGTGCCAGTCAACAGTTAACCACATTTCCTAGGTGTGGAGTCACCTGTAGACCAGACTAGGGCAGGATGGCAGATTTCCTTCCCTAAAGGACATTAGTGAACCAGATGGGATTTATAATGATGGACATTGGTCACCATTCAACATGCTTTCTTAGCTCCAGATTTTATTTAATTTAGATTTCTTTAACTTAATTCATGTTTAACTCTAACTGTGTAAATCTGGCTTGAAACAGATACCACCCCGATTTGAGTGAAGTGGCCAACCTTTGCTCTCGGTGTAGATCTTGGTTCTTTGTCTCTCTGAAGATAACTTCAGGGCACCTATGTCACAAATATGGGTCTCAAATGCTCACCGTGGAAAAATCCTTTGTTGGCTTTAACCCAAAGCGTGCTCACTCTTCCAGAAACTTCTCTTACCGAAACCTGATCACAATGTTTGGTCTCAGCCAATGGAGTTTATCAGAAATTAGCTGCTATAGGTTTATACCAAGTTGTAAGCAGTCCCACACCATACTCCATATAAGGTAGCAGTGGTGCCAGTATGTCTGACAAACCACCATGACACCTCCCTTATTTGGTCAATGCAGGAGGCTGCAGGTTACAGGTTACAGGACAGCTCACACAATTTTTAATCTAGGTCAGAGTTTAAACTAGAGCTGAAAATGTGTTGCTGGAAAAGCGCAGCAGGTCAGGCAGCATCCAAGGAGCAGGAGAATCGACGTTTTCTTCAGGAATTCCTGAAGAAGGGCTTATGCCCGAAACGTCGATTCTCCTGCTCCTTGGATGCTGCCTGACCTGCTGCGCTTTTTCAGCAACACATTTTCAGCTCTGATCTCCAGCATCTGCAGTCCTCACTTTCTCCCCAGAGTTTAAACTAGCTTAACCAAAGTCTCTAGTAGATTTGATTGTATCTCTTAACCAGCGTCCTAGCTATTTCCCCTGCTGGCCACCTGACCGCATCCCCATTGTCTTTCCTGAGGTGAACATTCCTTTACTTAAAGGAAGTAAAGCTAAGGTAGAATAGTTTACTTATTGCATAGAATCTACCAACAACAACTCTGGAGACTGTCTGATGAAGAGGCTCCTTGCAGTGTAGGAAGTCAGACCATTTACAGAGAAGCAGGAACAAAACTTCATTCTAGTTCAATCATCAGTGAATGTAAATGAGGCTCAAAGTAATCCTGCAGCTCAACAAATTGGCCACAGTATGAGATCTCTTGGATTATGGAGTTAGAGACAGGTCTTCAATTACAAGAAAGTGGTCTCACAGCTCTGACGTAGATTCGTGAACACAGATGCTTTGAGCAGGGTGGAAAATGCCTGACCTGCATCAACAGAAAGTAAACTTTCTGCAACCTATCTTTACAATCATGGAAAGAAAGCATTAATACAAATTTGATATATTTGGAGAATTACTTTAAACTTCAGGAAAGACCCATCAAGAGGAAATCAATGACTACAAGGAGGAAAGGAAGTGGCTAAACAAGATGCAGGACATGCTCAAGTCCAAATTTGGATCATGGGGTTGGGACAGTGGCTTAGTGGTTCACATTGCTGTCTCACAGCGCCAGGGAGCCGGGTTCTATTCCACCTTTAGGCTACTGTCTGTATGAAGGTTTTGCACATTCTACCCATGTCTGTGTGGGTTCCTTCTGGGTGTTCTGGTGTCCTCCCACAGCCTAAAGATATGCAGGTTAGGGTGGATTGACCATGGCTAATTTGTCACATTGTCCATGCAGGTTAGATGGATTGGCAAAAGGAAATGCAGAGTTACAGGGATGGGTATGGGTGGGGTGCTCTTTGGAGGGTCAGGGTGGATTCAATGGGCCGAATGGCCTGCCTCCATGCTGTAGTGATTCTTTGAAACAGCCAAAATTGAGAAAATCGATAAGCAGTGTAACTAGCAGCCATCACATTAACAGGGTATTTACCCACCTGGGACTTCTTTAAAAGCTGTCAAACTGGGGGAGCATGTTATCAAGCTTCAAGGGTGCACAATGCCTTTTTGAAGACTAGATTTGTGTATCTGAAAGAGCTTGATTTGACATAGTTTTAACAATTGAAGTAGGCCAACCACGTTAAAGGGAGTGCTGATCACAAAAGCCCCGCTCGCTACCCTCTCACAACGCAGCAAACCATGGGCACTTCGCAAAAAGAAGCTTCCAAGTTGAATGTCACAGATATCTGACAGACATCATCAATGTTCTCATGCAATTAATATCACAAAGAGACACAAAGAGATGGATGAAAGATGGATGACATGGAAATATTCAGATCTCTAAAGGGAGGTGAAATTTTCCCTCAGATAATGGCTTACAGCGATTTTAGAGAGTCACAGAGTCCTAGAGTCCAACAGCACAGAGACAGGCCCTTCAGCCCAAACTGGTCTACGCTGGCCAAAATATCCATCCACACTAAACCAATTTCTCTGCTGGCTCATATTCTTTTCATCCTTTCCTATCTGTGTATTTGTCCAAATGCCTTTGAAATATTGTTAATGTACCCCCGCCTCAACCACTTCCGCTGGCAGCTCAGTCGATGTGTGTACCACCCTCTTTGTAAAACATTGCTCCTCAGGTTCCCTTTTATTCTTTCCCCTCTAACCTTAAACTGATGCCCTCTAGTACTCAAACCCCAGCCCTGGGGAAAAGACTGAGTGCATTCACTCCACTGTTTTACTCTACAAGGAGTAATTAACACTTCATCTCCTCTGGTTCTTTTATGGTACTCCATTTAACTATTAACGCTTATCCATTAACATTTAACTTTTTACACTGACTTCCACTCCCAGCTAAAAATATCTCTGACTTTATTTGTTCACCTCCAGTAGCATTATCAATTCTCTTTGAGGATGTATCTGATGTATTAACTCCCTTCTCCCATTCTCAGGAAGATTGAACATAGATGCCGTGAGATACCAGCTTCTCGACAGACAAGGGCCAGAATGCCATCAAAAAGTGCAGGTGCATTACCATATGGGACGATGGGGGTCTTTTAGAAGTTCCTACTTAGCAATGTGGTCTGCACAGTGTGGCAAATTGGGTTACTTCCTCTAATTTCTAAACCTTTTGTTTATCAAAAGACTATCCTCACTCTGCAGACAATCTCCTCTGACAGGGGTTTACTTATCTCTGATCATTACTGTTTCACATAGAGGATGGTGTGGGTATGGAATGAGCTGCCTGAGGTAGTGGTGGAGGCTGGTACCATTACAACATTTAAAAGGCATCTGGTTGGCTATATGAATAGGAAGGGGTTTAGAGGGATATGGGCCAAGTGCTGGCAAATTGAACTAGGTCAGATTAGATGTTCTGGTTAGTGCAGATGAGTTGAATCGAAGGGTCTGTATCATTGGTAGTCACAGGTGAGGTGCCAGAAGACTGGAGGTTGGCTAATGTGGTACTACTATTTAAGAAAGGTGGTTAGGACAAGCCAGGGAACTATAGACCAGTGAGCCTGATGTCGGTGGTGGGCAAGTTGTTGGAGGGAATCCTGAGTGAGAGGATTTACACATATTTGGAAAGGCAAGGACTGATTAGGGAGAGTCAACATGGCTTTGTGGGTGGGAAATCATGTCTCACAAACTTGATTGAGTTTGTTGAGGAAGTAACAAAGAGGATTGATGAGGGTGCAATTTATATGGATTTCAGTAAGGTGTTCAACAAGGTTCCCTTGGAGACTGGTCAGCAAGGTTAGATCTCATGGAATACAAGGAGAACTAGCCATTTGGATACAGAACTGGCTCAAAGGCAGAAGACAGAGGGTGGTGGTGGAGGGTTGTTTTTCAGACTGGAGGCCTGTGACCAATGGAGTGCCACAAGGATCGGTGCTGGGTCCACTAATTTTTGTCATTTCTATAAATGATTTGAATGTCAACAAAGGAGGTATAGTTGTTAAATTTGCAGATGACACCAAAATTGGAGATGTAGTGGACAGCGAAGAAGGTTACCTCAGATTACACCAAGATCTTGATCAAATTGACCAATGGGCTGAGCAGTGGAAGATGCAATTTAATTTAGATAAATGCGAGGTGTTGCATGACTTATACACTTAATGGTAATACACTCCTAGGGAGTGTTGCTAAACAAAGAGACTTTGGAGTGCAGCTTCATAGCTCCTTGAAAGTGGAGTCGCAGGTAGATAGAATAGTGAAGAAGGCATTTGGCATGCTTTCCTTTATTGGTCAGAGTATTGAGTACAGAAGTTGAGAGGTCATGTTGTAGCTGTACAGGACATTGGTTAGCCACTGTTGGAATATTGCATGCAATTCTGGTCTCCTTCCTATCGGAACAATGTTGTGAAACTTGAAAGGGTTCAGAAAAGATTCCCAAGGATTTTGCCAGGGTTGGAGGATTTGAGATATACGGATGGTTGAATAGGCTGGGGCTGTTTTCCCTGGAGCAATATAGAGATGATCTTATAGAGATTTATAAAATCATGAAGGACATGGAGAGGATAAATAGGTAAAGTCTTTTCCCTGGGGTGGGGGAGTCCAGAACTTGAGGGCATAGGTTTGGGGTGAGGGGGAAAGATATAAAAGAGACCTAAGGGGCAACTTTTTCATGCAGAGGGTGATGCATGTATGGAATGATCTACCAGAGGAAGCGGTGGAGTCTAGTACAATTGCAACATTTAAAAGGCATCTGGATGGGTATATGAATAGGAAGGATTTGAAGAGATATGTGTCGGGTGCTGGTCGGTGGGACTGGATTAGGTTAGCATATCTGGGTTGGCATGGTTGAATTGGACTGAAGGGTCTGTTTCTGTGCTGTATATCTCCATGACTCAATGACTCCTGACTTGTTCCTTTAAGGTGGATGACAGGAGTCAGACTGTGAGTTACAATGCCTTGCGTGTAAATAGTTAAGATTGATTAAGCCTGTTAAGTTTTATTCAGGTAAGTGAATTACTGAGAGAGCTGAAGATATGGATACCAAAGGAGGGACAGTAAAAATTGGGACATTCAGAAGGAGGGGCCTCAGCAGAAAGAAGTAAAATACCTACTTTTTTTTAAAACAAAGTTTATTGAGCTCACCAATAAACCTAAAGCTTGCTTCTGTCCAAATGACACATTCAAGATACAAAATACTTCAGTTTCTTCGGACCCACCATTAAAACCACTAGCACAGTACAACAGTTAACTTCACTAAATCAGGCATATTATTCCTAACAATTGATAACAAAGTTACTCTGGAAACAATCATTCAGACAATCACTAGCAGTGCCGTTTAGAGTCAGTTTACATCTTGTTAGGGAAAGCTCTATTTACACATAGCCACCTTTTTTGTTTCTCAATGCAGATTTCCACGAGGATACTGTGTTCTCCAACATGGGGTTTCAGATTCTCAATATGATGGAGTTAACTTGAACTCAATTCAGTCCTTTTTTGTCTCTGCTTCATCTGATGATGTCCCATACTGAGCTGATTGCAGCCATCGACACTAATGGAGAGTCCAGAGGCCACTCACTCCCAAGTTTTTTTTATTCATTTGTGGGACTTGGGCATTGCTGTCTGGCCAGCATTGACAGCCCATCCCTATTTGCCCTTGAGAAGGTGGTGGTGAGCTGCCATCTTGAATCGCTGCAGTCCCCTTGCTATGGATTGACCCACAATGCCAGTAGGAAGAGGATTCCAGGATTTATACCCAATGATTGTGAAGGAATGGTGATACATTTCTATGTCAGGGTGGTGAGCGGCTTGGAGGGGAACTTGCAGGTGGTGGTGTTCCCAAGTACCTGCTGCCCTTGTCCTTCCAGATGGAAGTGGTCATGGGTTTGGAAGGTGCTGTCTCAGGATCTTTGGTGAATTTCAGCAGTGCATCTTGTAGATAGTACACACTGCTGCCACTGGGTGCCAGTGGTGGAGGGGTTGAATGTTTGTAGATGTGGTGCCAATCAAGTGGGTTGCTTTGTCCTGGATGGTTTGATTAGATTAGATTAGATTCCCTACAGTATGGAAACAGCCCTTCGGCCCAACAAATCCACACCGACCCTCCAAAGAGTAATCCACCCAGACCCATTCCCCTATCCTATATTTACCCCTGACTAATACACCTATCACTATGGGCAATTTAGCATGGTCAATTCAACTGACCTGCACAACTTTGGATTGTGGGAGGAAACCGGAGCACCCAGAGGAAACCTACACAAACATGGGGAGAATGTGCAAACTCCACACAGGCAGTCACCTGAGGAGGCAGGAATCGAACCTGGGTCCCTGGCACTGAGCTGCCATGCCGCCCCAATGGTGTCAAGCTTCTTGAGTGTGGTTGGAGCTGCATCCATCCAGGCAAGTGGGGAGTGTTCCATCACACTCCTCATTTGTGCCTTGTAGATGGTGGCTCGACTTTGGGGTGTCAGGAGATGAGACTCGCTGCAGTATCCTCGTCTCTGACCTGCTCTTGTAGCCACTGTGTTCATGAGGTGAGTCCAATTGAGTTGCTGGTCAATGGTAACTCCAAGGATGTTGACAGTGGGGGATTCAGTAATGGTAATACGTTTGAATGTCAAGGGGTAGTGGTTCGAGTGTCTCTTATTGGTGATGGTCATTGTCTGGCATTTGTGTGCCGTGAATGTTACTTGGCACTTGTTGGCCAAAGCCTGGATATTATCCAGATCTTGTTGCAATTGAGCACAGATTGCTTCAGTATCTGAGGAGTCACGAATGCTACTGAACACTGTTCAATCATTTGCGAGCATCCCTAATTCTGATCTTATGACAGAGGGAAGGTAATTGATGAAGCAGCTGAAGATTGTTGGGCCGAGGACACTACCCTAAGAGACTCCTGCAGAGATGTCCTGGAACTGAGATGACGCACCCTACATAACCACAACCATCTTCCTTTGTGCCAGGTATGACTCTAACCAGTGGATGTTTGCCCCCCATACTCATTGATTCTAATTTTGCCAGGGCTCCTTGATGCCATAGTTGGTCAAATGCAGCCTTGATGTCAGGGTCTGTCACTCTCCCCTCCCCTCTGGAATTCAGCTCTTTTGTCCATGTTTGAACCGAGGCTGCAATGAGATCAGGAGCTGAGTGACCCTGGTGAAACCCAACCTGGGCATCACTGAGCAGGTTATTGCTGAGCAGGTGCTGTTTGATAGCCCTGTTGATGACTTTACTGATGATGGAGCATAGACAGATTAGGTAATAATTGGCCGGGTTGGATTTCTCCTGCATTTTGTGTACAGGACATACCTGTGCAATTTTCTGTTCGCTGATGATTGCACAGTGTTCAGCACCATTCATGACTCCTCAGATACCGAAGCAGTCTGTGCTCAAATGCAACAAGATGCCAGGGTAGATGCCAGTGTTGTAACTGTACTGGAAGAGCTTCGTTTGGGGAGCGGAAAGTTCTGGAGTTCACGTCTTCAGTACTATTGCCAGAATGTTCTCAGGACCCATTACCTTTGCAGTATCCAGTGCCTCCAGCCATTTCTTGGTTTGCTGTGGAGTGAATCGAATTGCCTGGAGACTGTTATCTGTGATGTTGGGGACCACCGGAGGAGTCCGAGATGGATCATCCAGTCGGCACTTCTGACTGAAGATTGTTGCGAATGCATCAGCCTTATCTTTTACACTGATGTGCTGGGCTCCTCCAACATTGAGGATAGGGATATTTGTGGAGCAGCTCCTCCAGTGAATTGTTAAATTGCCCACCACCATTCACGACTAGATGTGGAAGGACTGCAGAGCTTAGATCTGATGCGTTGGTTGTGGGAGCACTTAGCTCTGTCTATCACTTCCTGGTTATGCCATTTGGCAAGTACTCCTGTTTAGTACCTTCACCAGGTTGACACCTCATCTTTCGGTCTGCCTGATGCTGCTCCTGGCATGCCCTCCTGCAGTTTCCTTTGAACCAAGGTTGATCCCCTGGCTTGATGGTAATGGTTGAGTAAGGGATGTACCAGGCCATGAGGTTACAGATTGTGCTGGAGTACAGTTCTGCTGCTGTTGATGACAGTGCTTCATGGATGCCCAATATTGAGCTGCTAGATCGGTTCGAAGTCTGTCCCATTTAGCACAGTGATAGCAGCACACAACAAGATGGAGGGTATTCTCAATGTGAAGGCGGGACTTCGTGTCCATGAGGACAGTGCAGTGGTCACTTTTATCTATACTGTCATGGACAGATGCTCCTGCAGCCAGCAGATGGTTATGGATGATGTCCAGTATGCTTTTCCCTCTTGTTGATTCCTTCACCACCTGCCACAGACCCAGTCTAGCAGTTATATCCTTTAGGACCCGACCAGCTCGAACAGTAATGCTGTTATTGAGCCGCTCTTATTGGTGAACATTGAAATCCCCCACCCAGAGTACATTCTGTGCTTTTACCTCCCTCAGTGTTTCCTCCAAGTGTTGTTTAACATGGAGGAGCACTGATTCATCAGCTGAAGGAGGACAATATGTGATAACCTGTAAGAGGTTTCCTTGCCCATGTTTAACCTGAAGCCATGAGACCTCATGGAGTCCGGAGTCGATGTCAAGGACTCCCAGGGCAACTTCCTCCTGACTGTATGCCACTGTGCAGCCACCTCGGCTGGGCCTGTCCTGCCAGTGGGACAGGCCATATAGAGGGATGGTAATGGTGGTGTCTGGGGTGTTATCTGGAAGGTATGATTCTGTAAGAATGACTACATCAGGCTGTTGCTTGACTCGTGTGTGAGACAGTTCTCCCAATTTCAGCATGTGCTCCCAGATTTCAGTAAGGAGAACTTTGCATGATTGACAGAACTGTTTGCGTTTTTGCCGTTGTATTTTCTGGTTCCAAGGTCGATGCCAGGTGGTCCAGGGTTTTGATTTAATTGTTGCAACTTTCTAGTGACTGATACGACTGAGTGACTTGTGAGGCCATTTCAGAGGGCAGTGGAGAATCAACCACATTGCTGTGGCTCTGGACTCACATGGAGGCCAGACCCGGTGAGGATGGCAGATTTCCTTCCCTAAAGGGCGTTAGTGAACCAGCTGGGCTTTTCTGATAATTCACAATGGTTTCATTGTCATCAGTCGATTCTTAATTCCAAATTTTTAAAAATTGAGTTCAAATTTCACCATCTGCCGTAGCGGGATTCGAACCCAGGTCCCCAGAACAGTATGCTGGGTTTCTCAATTAATAGTTGAACGATAACACCACTCCCCCCAATGAACTGCAATATTCCACTTCCATGCAGCCTGTCACTGCACATCTTGGATGGCCGAACCCAGGTTTGAATCTCAATTGCCCCAGCCACTCAGGGAACTTTCTAGAATGAGTGTTGTCACTGCTGATGTGGAAACTCCTTGTTGACATCTCTGGGTTAATGCCAGCTTTGAGTGAAGTGATTCTTGACTAATCTTTAAACCAAAACTGACCAGTGATCCTTTGCAACATGAGCACGTGTCACAAAACATTAAACTTATTTTCAAATTCTGTGTTGAGTAAACATTTTGGTGTAGCTTTCAGAACAAACCAATGACATTTATTAAAATGACATTTTATACATGCCTAAACCTGAATTTTAGATGGTTTACAGTTAATTGTATCAGCACAAACCAGTCTAGCAACTAAAACAAAACTATTGTAATTCTGGGACACTCATTCAGGCCTGGAAACATCAACAGCTAATTGCTTCAGTTTTCAGCTTCATCCGATATCCAAGGGCTGAATCCTTGTTTTCAATCCTCCCAAAACTCCAACAAGGAGAGAGTACAGTGAACATCACTTGCTGAACAGGCTCAAAGGACTCAATGGTCTCCCTCAGTTGCAACATTCGTCTGTACAGTTCTGACACTGTTCCCTCTGTACTGTTCTGACACTGATCCCTCTGTACTGTTCTGACACTGATCCCTCTGTATAGTTCTGACACTGATCCCTCTGTACAGTTCTGACACTGACCCCTCTGATCAGTTCTGACACAGATGCCTCTGTACAATTCTGAAACAGATCCCTCTGCACAGTTTTGATACTGATTCCTCTGCACAGTTCTGCGACTTATCCCTGTGTACTGTTCTGACACTGATCCCTTTGTACAGTTCTGACACCGAACCCTATGTACAGTTCTGACACTGATCTCTCTGCACAGTTCAGACACTGATCCCTATGTACAGTTCTGACACTGATCCCTGTGTACTGTTCTGACACTGATCCCTCTGTACAGTTCTGACACCGTTCCCTCTGTACAGTTCTGACACTGACCCCTGTGTACTGTTCTGACACTGATCCCACTGTACTGTTCTGACACTGATCCCTCTGTACAGTTCTGACACTGATCTCTCTGTCCAGTTCTGACACCGAACCCTCTGTACAGTTCTGACACTGATCCCTGTGTACAGTTCTGACACTGGTCCCACTGTACAGTTCTGACACTGATCCCTCTGTACAGTTCTGACACTGGTCCCACTGTACAGTTCTGACACTGATCCCTCTGTACAGTTCTGACATTGATCCCATTGTACTGTTCTGACACGATCCGTCTGTACAGTTCTGACACTAATTCCTCTGCACAATTCTGACACTGATCCCTCTGCACAGTTCTGACTGATCTCTCTGTACAGTTTTGACACCGGACTCTCTGTACAGTTTTGACACCGGACTCTCTGTACAGTTCTGACACCGTTCCCTCTGTACTGTTCTGACACGATCCGTCTGTACAGTTCTGACACTAATTCCTCTGTACAATTCTGACACTGACCCCTCTGCACAGTTCTGACTGATCTCTCTGTACAGTTCTGACACCGTTCCCTCTGTACAGTTCTGACACCGATCCCTCTGTACAGTTCTGACACCGGACTCTCTGTACAGTTCTGACACCGTTCCCTCTGTACAGTTCTGACTGATCTCTCTGTACAGTTTTGACACCGGACTCTCTGTACAGTTCTGACACCATTCCCTCTGTACAGTTCTGACACTGATCCCTCTGTACAGTTCTGACACTAATTCCTCTGTACAATTCTGACACTGATCCCTCTGTACAGTTCTGACACCGTTCCCTCTGTACTGTTCTGACTGATCTCTCTGTACAATTCTGACACTGATCCCTCTGTACAGTTCTGACACCGTTCCCTCTGTACTGTTCTGACTGATCTCTCTGTACAATTCTGACACTGATCCCTCTGTACAGTTCTGACTGATCCCTCTGTACAGTTCTAACACCGATTTCTCTGTACTGTTCTGACGCCGAACACTCTGTGCAGTTCTGACAGTAATCCCTCTGTACAG
Source organism: Chiloscyllium punctatum (assembly GCF_047496795.1). Classification (NCBI taxonomy): domain Eukaryota; kingdom Metazoa; phylum Chordata; class Chondrichthyes; order Orectolobiformes; family Hemiscylliidae; genus Chiloscyllium; species Chiloscyllium punctatum. The sequence goes on along the minus strand of NC_092762.1, from coordinate 36,750,582 downwards.
TTCTGACACTAATCCCACTGTACTGTTCTGACACTGATCCCTCTGTACAGTTCTGACACTGATCTAGTAACTAGAGACCAGTGAGTCTCACTTCTGTTGTGGGCAAAGTCTTAGAGAGAATTGTAAGGGATAGGATTTATGCACATCTCGATAAGAATGATGTGATCAAGGATAGTCAGCATGGTTTTGTGAAGGGCAGGTCGTGCCTCACAAACCTTATTGAATTCTTTGAGAAGGTGACTAAGGAGGTAGATGAGGGGAAAGCGGTAGATGTGGTATATATGGATTTTAGTAAGGCGTTTGATAAGGTCCCCCATGGTAGGCTACTGCAGAAAATACAGAGATATGGCATAGAGGGTGAGTTGGAGGTTTGGATTAGGAATTGGCTCTCTGGAAGAAGACAGAGGGTAGTAGTTGATGGCAAAGGTTCATCTTGGAGTGCCGTCACTAGCGGTGTTCCGCAAGGATCTGTTTTGGGACCATTGCTGTTTGTCATTTTTATAAATGACCTGGAGGAAGGGTTAGAAGGTTGGGTGAGCAAGTTTGTGGATGATACGAAAGTCGGAGGAGTTGTAGACAGTGAGGAAGGATACGGCAGGTTACAGCGGGATATAGAGAAGCTGCAGAGCTGGGCAGAAAGGTGGCAAATGGAGTTCAATGTAGCTAAGTGTGAAGTGATTCACTTTGGTAAGAGTAATAAAAAGATGGATTACTGGGCTAATGGTAGACTACTTGGTAGTGTGGAAGAGCAGAGGGATCTTGGTGTCCATGTACACAGATCTCTGAAAGTTGCCACCCAGGTAAATAGTGCAGTTAAGAAGGCATATGGCGTACTGGCTTTTATTGGGAGAGGAATTGAGTTCCAGAGTCCTGAGGTCATGCTGCAGTTGTATAAGACTCTGGTGCGGCCGCATCTGGAATATTGTGTGCAGTTTTGGTTGCCATACTATAGGAAGGATGTGGATGCACTGGAACGGGTACAGAGGAAGTTTACCAGGATGTTGCCTGGTATGGTAGGAAAATCCTATGAGGAAAGGCTGAGGCACTTGGGGTTGTTTTCATTGGAGAAAAGAAGGTTTAGGGGTGATTTGATAGAGGTGTACAAGATGATTAGGGGGTTAGATCGGGTTGACAGTGAGAACCTTTTTCCACGTATGGAGTCAGCTATTACAAGGGGGCATAGCTTTAAATTAAGGGGGGGTAGATATAGGACTGATGTTAGGGGTAGGTTCTTCACTCAGCGAGTCGTAAGTTCATAGAATGCCCTGCCAGTAGCAGTAGTGGACTCTCCCTCTTTATGGGTATTTAAGCAGGCATTGGATAGGTATATGGAGGATAGTGGGTTAGTGTAGGTTAGGTGGGCTTTGATCGGCGCAACATCGAGGGCTGAAGGGCCTGTACTGCGCTGTATTCTTCTATGTTCTATGTTCTATCTCTCTGTACAGTTCTGACACCGGTCCCACTATACTGTTCTGACACTGATCCCTCTGTATAGTTTTGACACCGCACTCTCTGTACAGTTCTATCACTGATCCCTCTGTACAGTTCTGACACCGAACCGTCTGTACAGTTCTGACAGTAATCCCTCTGTCGAGTTCTGAGACTGATCGCTCGGCTCAGTTCTGACAGTGATCTCTCTGTACAGTTCTGACACCGATTCCTCTGTACTGTTCTGAGACTGATCCCACTGAACAGTTCTGACACTGATCCCTGTGTACAGTTCTGACACTGATCCCTCTGTACAGTTCTGACACTGATCCCTCTGTACAGTTCTGACACTGATCCCACTGTACAGTTCAGACACTGATCCCTCTGTACTGTTCTGACACCGATCCCTCTGTACAGTTCTGACACTGATCCCTCTGTACAAATCTGACACTGATCCCACTGTACAAATCTGACACTGATCCCACTGTACAGTTCTGACACTGAACACTGTGTACAGTTCTGACAACGATCCCTATGTACAGTTCTGACACCGATTCCTCTGTACAGATCTGACTCTGATCGCTCTGCTCAGTTCTGACACTGATCCCTCTGTACAGTACAGACACTGAACGCTCTGAACAGTTCTGACACTGATCCCTGTGTATTGTTCTGACACCGATCTCTCTGTACAGTTCTGACACTGATCCCTCTGTACAGTTCTGAGACTGATCCCACTGAACAGTTCTGACACTGATCCCTCTGTACAGTTCTGACACTGATCCCTCTGTACAGTTCTGACACTGACCCCTCTGTACAGTTCTGACACTGATCCCTCTGTACAGTTCTGACACCGAACCCTCTTTACAGTTCTGACAGTAATCCCTCTGTCAAGTTCTGACACTGATCGCTTGGCTCAGTTCTGACACTGATCCCTCTGTACAGTTCTGACATTGATCCCTCTGTACAGTTCCGACAGTGATCCCTGTGTACAGTTCAGACACCGATCCCTCTGTACAGTTCTGACACTGATCCCTCTGTACAGTTCTGACACTGATCCCTCTGTACAGTTCTGACACTGATCCCTTTGTACAGTTCTGACACTGATCCCTTTGTACAGTTCTGACACTGATCCCTCTGTACAGTTCAGACACTGATCCCTCTGTACAGTTCTGACACTGATCCCTCGGTACAGTTCTGACATTGATCCCTCTGTACAGTTCTGACAGTGATCCCTCTGTACAGTTCTGACAGTGATCCCTCTGTACAGTTCTGACACCAGTCCCTTTGTACAGTTCAGACACAGATCCCTTTGTAC